>NW_027362762.1:814512734-815112734 GCF_046119375.1 Phyllobates terribilis
GTAACTGGCCCCTAGTGGCCCTAGTGGACCTACGGAGCTGACTGTCTGGCCCTGAACTACAGGGTGTAGGAGCTGTTAAGGGTAAACTGGGCAGCGGTCTACGGGCCCTTTGGCTCACTAGGGATATGGCAGGCTCACTGCAAGCAGAGGGTTGATCCTCCTGGTCTGCTGGTGTGGGGTCTTCTGCCTCCTGGACCGGCTGTTCTTCCAGCTCTACCTGTTGCTCCGTAGGTGCTTGGGATGCTGGTTGGAGGAAGGTGAGTACGGGTACCACAACTGCACCATTGACTTGAGTCCAAGACCGAGGGAAGTCCCCGAGCACAGTACTAACCATATCTTCCCTTTCCTCTACGGGTCGATGGTCTTCTTGTTCCTCTTCAGGGTTCCTCAGTTGTTCGGGACACTTTTTCAGGTGGTCCCGGGATACAATGGCTGTGGTTTCCCCTCCGTCTTTACTGATGGTACAAACCTTCGGGTTCTCGTGGCTTGAGGGCAGTACGGTGTACGGGTCCTTCTCCCACTGGTCGTCCAACTTGTGGAGCCGTCTCTTCCTCTTCAAGACCTGCTCTCCGGGTACCAGGGGAACAGCGGGAGCATACTGGTTGTAAGTTTTCTCTTGTCTTTCCCTAGCCTGACAGAGACTTCGCTCCACGCTCTCCTGTACTCTCCGGTACTGCTGCTGCCTCTCTGTGTCCCAGTCTGCTTCTGGTGAAGTGTCCTCGGGTGTCAGGACTCCCATTTCCAGGTCAACAGGTAACTTACCAGGTCTCACCCTCATTAGGTAAGCCGGGGTACAGTTGGTGGAACCTACCGGGATGTGGTTGTATAGGTCCACCAGATCGGGCAGCTTCTCAGGCCACAGACTGCGTTCTTCCAGGGGCAACGTTTTCAGAAGATCCATTACCACCTGGTTCATTTTCTCACAAAGTCCATTAGTTTGCGGATGATAGGGTGTCGTCCTTATCTTCCGGCAGCCATACAGAGTGCAGAACTCTTGGAAGACCTCCGCTTCAAAGGCAGGTCCCTGGTCTGTCAACACTTGGTCCGGGTACCCGTGTGGACGGCAGAAATGCTGCTGGAAGGCTCTTGCTGCTGTCCGAGCTGTTAAGTCCTTGACGGGGACGACAACCAAGAACCGGGAGTAATGATCCACGATGGTTAACGCGTAGACGTAGCCACTTCTGCTTGGGGTCAGTTTTACATGATCCAAGGCTACCAGTTCCAACGGTTGCCGGGTGATGATGGACTGCAGGGGAGTCTTCTGGCTGGCACGGTCCTTCCTTCTCAGGTTGCACGGGCCACAGTCTCTGCACCACTTCTCGATGGTTCCCCTCATGCCTACCCAGTGGAACCGCTCGCGCAGCAGGAACTCCAGCTTCTTCCACCCGAAGTGTCCAGCTCCGTCGTGGTATGCCTCCATCACCATGGCTGCGTCTCTTCGTGGCACCACTACTTGCCAGAGTAATTCATGTGTCCGGGAGTTAACCATTCTGCGGCACAACTTCCCTTTGTAAAGGAACAGTCGACTCTTCTCTGCCCATAGTTGTTTGGCTTCCTCCGGAGCGTCTGGGTCAAGGCGAGCCTCTGGCCGAGTCAGCATCTCCTTCACCAGTCGGACGGCAGGGTCGCTGTCTTGCGTTTCCGCCCAGTTGTAGTGGGGTAAGGGGTTCAACGTAGCAGCCTGCTTACTCCTTACCCGGTGGGAGTACTGGATAGTCCCATGACGGTGGAACGCAGGGAGTTCAACTTCTTCCAGTCCCTCCGGATCTTCTCCTCCGTCCGGCAGGTTGGGCATCCTGGACAGGGCGTCCGCGTTGGTATTGGAGCGTCCTGCCCGGTATTTGATTGTGAACTCGTAGTTGGACAGACGGGCCATCCACCTCTGCTCCAGGGCACCGAGTCTTGCCGTGTCCAGGTGTGTCAACGGGTTGTTATCCGTGTACACGGTGAACCGGGAAGAAGCGAGGTAATGCTTAAAGCGCTCGGTGACTGCCCATACCACGGCCAGGAACTCTAACTTAAATGAGCTGTAATTCTCGGGGTTCCTTTCGGTGGGTCGCAGTTTTCGGCTTGCGTAGGCGATTACTCGTTCTTTCCCTTGCTGAATCTGGGACAGCACGGCTCCTAGCCCGATGTTACTGGCGTCGGTGTAGAGGATAAAGGGCTGGCTATAATCCGGGTATGCCAGGATTTCATCCCCCGTGAGGGCCATCTTCAGCTGGCGGAAGGACTCTTCTTCCAGCTCCTCCCATTTGAAGGGCGGCTTCTGGTTCTTGGCCTTCCAGGACTGGCCTATCAGGAGGTCCTGCATAGGAGCTGCTTTTTTGGTGAAGCCGGGGATGAATCTGCGGTAATAGCCTACCAACCCAAGGAACTGCCGCACTTCCTTTACACTGGAGGGACTTGGCCATTCCTTAATTGCGGTGATCTTATCAGGGTCGGGAGCCACTCCATCAGCGCTCACCACGTGTCCCAGGTACTGCACCTTTGGCTTCAGGAGGTGACACTTAGAGGGTTTCACCTTCAGGCCGTAACTTGCCAGGGCTTCGAACACTTCCGCCAGATGTTTCAGGTGGTCCTCATAAGTCTTGGAATATACGATGACATCGTCCAGGTACAACAAGACCGTCTCGAAGTTTTTGTGTCCCAGACAGCACTCCATTAATCGTTGGAAGGTTCCTGGTGCGTTACAAAGTCCAAACGGCATACAGGTAAACTCGCTAAGTCCCATCGGGGTGGTGAATGCGGTCTTCTCCCGGTCCGCCTCCGCTACAGGAACCTGCCAGTACCCGCTAGTGAGATCCAAGGTAGAGAAGAAGTTAGCAGATCTTAAAGCAGCCAAAGACTCCTCTATCCTTGGTAAAGGGTACGCATCCTTGTGTGTGATACGGTTGATTTTCCGGTAATCTACACACATCCTCATAGTGTTGTCTTTCTTTTTGACTAAAACCAGTGGGGCTGCCCAGGGGCTACAGCTATCCCGGATTACCCCAGCCTCCTTCATGTCTCTAAGCATCCCCTTGGCGTGTTGGTAGTGTGCAGGGGGTACGGGTCGATACCTCTCTTTTATGGGAGGATGATCTCCCGTGGGGATGCGGTGTTCTACCCCCTTGACTCGCCCGAAGTCTAACGGGTGTTTACTAAACACTCTCTCATACTCTTGAACCACCCGGTAGACTCCCTGTTTCTGGTGGGAGGGAGTGGAGTCTGTTCCCAAGTGTAGTTGCTGACACCAATCCTCCATTACTTTCTTAGAGCCGTTACCTTCCTCCGGGTGAGATGGAGGCAAGGGTTCCACAGATTGTATAGCATTTTGGCTAATGGTATATAATTTGGCTAGCGTGGCATACCGGGGCAGGTACACTTCCCTCTTCCCGATATTGATTATGCGAACGGGCACCCTCCCATGGCGTACATTAACCACCCCCCGTGCTGTCAAGATGATGGGCCTACTGTCTGCGTAAACTGGTTCTACCATTGCCTGGTAATCTCTACCCCTCAGACCAATAGCTGCCCGGCACCAAATCATCATTTCACTTTTTGGGGGCATGGCAATAGGAAAAGGGTCACACATTCTTACGCTACCAATCTCACCGCCGGAGAGTTCCACCTGTTGCCGTCGCATCAGTGCCCGGATCTCTTTCTGGAGCACCCGCTGCTCGCCGGAACTGGCGTTCTTGGCAACCTGCTGTAGAAGGAAAATCACCTCTGCAAGACAATTTTCAATTACATTAGTTCCTAGAGTTATTTTTGGGTGACTCTCATGTTTGTCAATATCTACAATGATCAGTCCCTGTGCTGCCAGTTCGACTCTACCGATTTTGATGGTCACTTCTTTAAATCCGATCTGTGGCACGGGCTGGCCATTGCTGGCGATGATACTCAAGTCGTCGTCAGGGTAGCGGGTAATATCCGAGTCATTCCAGTATTGCTTAAAGAGCACGTACGGGATGGTGGTGACCTGTGACCCGGTGTCCAGTAGGGCACTCATGGGAATGCCATCCAGTACCACAGGCAAGACTGGACGTCCTCCCACATATCTGTCGCGCCAGTTCGATGGGCCTGGTGATCTTTTTCCTGGGGGTTGGCCCTCTACCCCAGGTTGTGCCCGTTTAAAGAACAGTACCTTGCCATATGTCCGGGTTGATTGCAGCGGCGGCAGATGGGTCGTCCGTCCTCGCTGTATCGGTCACTGGGTCTTCCTCTGGCCGGTGGGGTCCTCCTTGGTCGACGCCACGGGATGTCCTCCGGTCCGGATGCCAGCTGGATCTTCCCTGGAGTGGAAACCTGTAAAGACTGCACAGTTCGGGTTAGCGCAGCAACGCTCTTAGCTAGCTCTTGGACCTGATGGTGTAGGTCTGGAGCCGGGTCATTGTCCAAAGCCTGCGCATCAGCTCCCACAGGCCCTGCCGACAAGGGCGCCGCCTCCTGGTGGTAAGTGGTAGTGGGGCGCCTGTGGGTCACAACGCCACCTGGTGCCGGTTCTCGGAGCACCCGGATGGCTCTGTCCTTGAACTGTGCAAATCCCAGATGGGGATCCTGCAAGGCCATTGCCCGCAACTGGGTTCGGTGGGTATTACAATATAGTCCCTCTATAAACTGTTCGGTCAACAGCCTGTCCTCGTTTCCCACTCCATCAGGGTCGGTCTGCTTAATGGCCCTCAGGGCCTCTTGTAGGTTTAGTGCATAGTCCCTTATACTCTCATGCGCTCGCTGCTTGCACCCGTAGAATCTAAGCTTAATCTCGGCTGAGGTACGGGTATCAAAGGTGTCCTTCAGCCGGGTTAGTATCCCTGCGACAGTCTTCCTCCCAGGTGGCCAGGATTTTACTTCCCTTTTGGCTGCCCCGGTTAGTTGGGCCACCAGGATGCTCACTTTTTGCTCTTCTGTGAGGGGGTACACCTGGAAGAGGCTATCCAGCTTTTCTCTAAAGTCATGCAGGGTATGTGACTCCCCTGAGTACTGGGGTAGCCAAGCTGCTCCCGGGATATAGGGCATGGTGAAGGGCATAACTGCAGCAGCGGTAGCGCTGGCGGGGGTTGAGGCAGTGAAGCTCTCCTCCGTATCCGACATCTTCCTCCCCCCTAGTGGACCGTGGCCTTGCGATGATCCTCTTCCGTAGGCCGCGGCTCCGCAGTGGATGGTTGAGGACCTTCCGTCGCGCTCCTGTGACGTCAGCGTCTGCTGGGCTCCTTCCAGGACCTTACGCAACGTCCGGACGTGAGGCGGGGCTTCAGTTCTCGCGCGCTTTCGGAGTCCACGCCCCTCTTCTTCCCGCGCGGCGTCCTCAAGATGACGTCCAATGGTGGGAAAACTCCACGGATGGCGGGAAGAAGGCAGAAGATGGCGCCGGATGGCGGGAAACTTCACCGATGGCGGGAAGAAGGCTGAAGATGGCGCCGGATGGCGGGAATCTTCACCACAGGTAAGTTTGAAAAGTCTCTTTTTCAGGCACGCAGTACCCGGTGGTTGCGGGCACGAGATCCTGCCGACTACGCCAAAGTTGACGCGCCCCTGGGCCTGCTGTGTTGCGCAGCGTCTCGCGCACGGGGCTTACCCGGAACCGGATCAGATGAGGGTTGTAGTCTCCGAGTGGCGGGGACCCGGTCCGTGCCCAGGGAGTCAAACTCGATGTGTGGCAGTCTTGATAGATGTTATTTGAGTGTCGACTACGCCACCCGTTGATTTGCAGCTATGGAGCTGCCGCTGCAGGGCAGACCGCTGAGGCCGGTGTAGAATTGTGCAGCGTGATAGTATAACCCCCAACGGGAGGGGTATGGCCTCAGGGCAGCCGACGTGGAAAATGGGGGTAGCAGGAACCACTCAGAGACGGTGCGGTGTAATTCAGGGTCTTTACTGGTAACAACGATAGACCCTCCCGGAGTACTTGCTAGCGAACGGGGCCTGGTCAGTCCTTGAGCAGATGGGATCTCCCCTGGCCAGGCGGAGTTGTAGGCCTCCCAAACTGACTGTACTCTTCTGGCTACCTTGCTAGAAGCGGATATAAGTAGCTCACGTCCCTGAGTGTACCGTGTGGTGCTCACCCGTATGGCCGGTGACTCGGGGCCTTCTAATGGCTTCCGCTCCACGATGGCGGTGCTGGTCCCACGCGTGTGACCGTGCCCTTTCTGGGCCTGAGGACCTGAAATCCCCTGCCGGTCGGCTTCTGCTGCTGGGTAGGAGTTAGTCCCCACAGCCTCGGACGCCGGGTCCGGTGAGAAAGCTTCTCAGTCAGGGCGAGCTCTGCAGCTGCCAGCCCCTGACTTGTAGTAGTATTGCTCCCACTGAGCTTCTGCTGTTTCTTCCTGTGACTGCTTCTTGTCTCTACTCTCCTTGACTGACTAACCCTGCCTCAGCCCTAGGTTTATATAGGGGAAGTTCTTCCCCTCCCAAGACTGGGCAGGAGGTGTGGCATGCACAGGATCCCTGACCAAAGGACCTCCCACCTGCTCTCAGACATAACATTACATTACTGTGGAAACCAGACCCCTGGGGTGCCACAATTATATAATTGTTATATAAAAAAATAATTCGCTACACATTGTCTTTAATTAGGAAAGGTGCCTTGTTGGGACAATATCTGCTCCACTTCCCGGCTGTACACAACACAGGAGGGCATTTCTTGAAGGGGGCTGACTGGTTCATTTCAATATCTGAGCTTGTCCCTTTTTCTTATTTTCTTTTACGTATAAAGCGCCCTCATAGTCTGCAATGCTTTACAGATATCCTCATTTATGGACTGTGACAAATGTAGACGGCACAAGGTACTGAGTTCACTGATTGGCTGCAGCGGTAACATGCGCTGTAGCTCTTCAATCACTGCAGCTAATCGTAATAAGCAGGCGCAGTGGCGGAGCAGCGACACTGGTACAAGAGCTGGTGAGCAAACCTATTTGGTAGTTTTAACCCTTTGAACTATTAAAGTAAAATATTAACAGAAATCCCTTTTAAGGATATAACTTTTTTTTTTCTTAATTTTTTTCGCCCTAGAATACTGAGAGCCATAATTTTGCAGGTTTGTCATTGCTGAGGGCAATGATTGACTGCAGTGGTCATATGAATGAAGTGATTTCATTGCTGCAGGACTGATCGAGCAGTGGATGGGTTTTAATGTTTATGTTATCAATGCATTTTAGTTCCCATTTTTATAAATAAAAAAAAAATAAAAAAACAGACAATCCCTTTAAAAAGTTTACACCATCTTCATTGCTATTCTTCTCTGATCAGGCGATTATAGAATGAAGGAATCGTATACAGGTCTGAATGGAGTATTGTGTGGGTGAATAAATAATGTATATGACACAAAGTATTTTTCATTTTTATATGTTTTTTTTTTTCCCATAGAGAACTTGGAAGAACGCCGGAGCGGTGAGAAGTCACACATTTCAATGTACTATTTCCTGCAGGAATTTAGAAGTTGTTAATTGAGATGGCTTCTCTCATCTGCATACAGATCACTTCATCGATGTACAGAGTGTTTTCCTTCACTTGGATCTCCTCCTCTAGAGACAGCTGCTTACGGATCAAGCCTTTCAGCTCGGCTTCTGCCTGATTCAGAGCCTCTCGTAGTCTGAAAAACAAAAGAAAATCATAATGAGTCTAAGGCCTCGCTCACACTGGCGTGTAACTCGGTCAAGTGCAATCCGATTTTTTCACTAATGTTATTCATTGAGGCAGGGCAGATCTACGTTTTGTTTTTTTCTCAGCTATATTTGGCATGAGAAAAAAAAAAAAAAAATCGCAGCATGCTGCGATTTCACTCCGAAATCTAATGGGTGTGAGAAAAAAAAAACGGATATCATACGGACCCCCAGTATGGTATCCGATATTTACAGATACATTTTTCTGTAGCACAGGAAACTGTAAATGGTGCTTTAAAAGATTTATAGCTGCTGAGGAAAAAAATGGATTATATACAGATGATAAGAGAGGAAACAAATCATCCCACTCTCCTGGATGAGAATGGGACCCATTATTTATACACCAGGGTCAGCCAGCCCTAATACAGAGAGAGGGGTCCTCTATTAGAGGGAACCTGTCACTTTCACTACTAAACTAGTGGTATGGTTGGAATGGTCCTAGTGCAACAATAAAAATGTTTCTTGTTTTATAGGAATCCGATGTGCCAGTGCAGAGAAATGAAGCTTTAAGGCAGAGCTGTCCCAGGTGAAAAGTGGACAGTTTTTGCTAGGTCTGTATTCCCGCTGCTGTCCTGAGTATACCGTTTTGTTTTTTTTTATAATCCGCCATTTTGTTCCAGAGATTTGGGTCTTTTACACTTGCTGCTAATTTTTATGGTCTTACAAAAGAGGCGTGGCTCACAATTATCTGGGGGCGTGTCTTGATGCTGTGCTGCATAATTATCCTGTGAGCCACGCCCCCTTTGTAACGACCATAAAAATCTATCTCTGTCTGGAATCATATGACAGATTTAAACAAAAAATAAAATAAAAATAACTGAATACTCAGGAGCAGCGGGAATAAAATAAGAGCAAAAACTGACCACTTTTCACCTGGTGACAGGTCCTCTTTAAAGCCACATGCAAATTAACCTGGAAGTGCATTAAGGGCGTGTCCCTTTTTTTGTGGCAAAGAAGATGCAACTAAATGCACCATTGTTTTTTCTCTATTAAATGTGTTAGGAGGCGCCGACACAGCTGTAGTTCACTATGTGTCACTTACTGGGCTGCTTGCTGTACTTTTGATAAAAATCACTGTTTTATCAGCAGGAGCTTATCACTAGAGGACTAGTAAACCTCCTGCTAGGTAGTCCTCGATATTCATGTTTATTATTATTTATTTAACGACCTTCAGCTTAATCTTGATGGATGAATGCTCTGTAGGAAGATCGATCTTGTGCCAGCTTAGATAGGTCCACCAGGGTCTTCTCTGCCGTTATCTTGACAGTACGATTGATGTGTGCTTCTGTCAGTATTGTGTATTTAATGTCCGTTTTGGGTATTTGTCTGTATTGTGTAGTTGTTGTGTGTATTTTGCATTTATGTGCATCAGTGATGTTGACAGCTATGCCATCGGCAATGCATTTTGCCATCTGGGTCACCCCAGGCGGATAGGTTTTAACTGAGGTGTCAGAATAAGCATACTGCTCAGCACCAGCAGGACGTTGCGATGGGGCGGTGTGTATTGACAACATACAACACTGATTCAGTGAGGCTCCTTCATGGGTGCCACATTACTGCGCGGAAGAAAGGCCTGGCAATCTACTTCCATATTATGCAAAGAAAACGATATTGATGAGCTCTGTAGAACCCCATCCCCACCACTGATTGGCAGCTTTCTGCCTATGCACAGTGTACACACAAACCTGCCAATCTGTGGTGTGGGCGGGTTATTCATACCTCAGTATTGAGAGAAATGGTAGATCTGCAGCAGATAAAACTATGATTTTATCAAAACTACAGTGACACATTGCTGGAATCAGAGTCTCTGTCTCTACATCATGCTATTCTCAGATGGAGTACCAAAAACCTGGTGACAGATTCCCTGTAAGAACAGAGGGATTTTTAATCATTTTGTTTACTGCTCACTATCAAGGTTACCAGTCACCCCTGCAATCTAGTAGCTGTGGTGTTTCATGGGCTAGGAGAACAGCACTTACAAGCTCTTTTCTAAAGAGCTGCTCTGAAACTGGCAGGATCTCTGCAGTGCACGGTCAGCTCCTGATCCCGGGCAGATTTAGTGCCACTGCGTTCTTACAAGGCTGCCTCATATAGTAGCATCGGGAGCGCACCGTTTGTAACGATGCCACTGGTCTTAATTGTCAATCAATTAGGAGTGCATCACCTCTGACAAAAAGGAAGCCAGGACAACCCCTTTAAGGCACCAGAAGTTGTTGACAGAACCAGACGCTTTTGTCAGGGTCAGCTGACCGTCTGATGTGTTTGGGGGCGTCCCAACTCTTCCCCGAAATCATCAGTTTGAATTCATATGATACTTTTGTTCTCCCGCTAGATAGGACGCTGCCAGAGCAGTCTGTTACTGGCTTACTCCACTCTCCTCATAAAGAACATTTGTACTCTCAGCTGAAAGGAATGTACATGTACAGAGGGGAAAATAAGTCTTTGATGCACTGCTGACTTTGCAAGTTTTCCCACCTACAAAGAATGGAGAGGTCTGTAATTTTTATCGTAGGTACACTGCAACTGTGAGAGACAAAATCTAAAAAAAAATCGAGAAAATCACATTATATGATTTTTACATAATTAATTTGCATTTTATTGCATGAAATAAGTATTTGATACAATAGAAAAACGGAACTTAATATTTGGTACAGAAACCTTTGTTTGCAATTACAGAGGGTAAATGTTTCCTGTAGTTCTTGACCAGGTTTGCACGCACTGCAGCAGGGATTTTGGCCCACTCCTCCATACAGATCTCCTCCAGATCTTTCATGTTTTGGGGCTGTCGCTGGGCAACATTGAGTTTCAGCTCCCTCCAAAGATTTTCTATTGGGTTCAGGTCTGGGGACTGGCCAGGCCACTCCAGGACCTTGAAATGTTTCTTACAGAGCCACTCCTTAGTTGCCCTGGCTGTGTGTTTCGGGTCATTATCATGCTGGAAGACCCAGCCATGACCCATCTTCAATGCTCTTACTGAGGGAAGAAGCTTGTTGGCCAAAATCTCGAGATACATGAACCAATCCATCCTCCCTTCAATACAGTGCAGTCATCCTGTCCCCTTTTGCAGAAAAGCACCCCAAAGTATGATGTTTCCCCCACCATGCTTCATGGTTGGGATGATGTTTTTAGGGTTGTACTCATCCTTCTTCTTCCTCCAAACACGGCGAGTGGAATTGATACCAAAAAGTTATATTTTGGTCTCATCTGACCACATGACCTTCTCCCATGCCTCCTCTGGATCATCCAGATGGTCATTGTTGAACTTCAAATGGGCCTGGACATGTGCTGGCGTGAGCAGGGGGCCTTTACGTGCCCTGCAAGATGTTAATCTATGACGGCGTAGTGTATTACTAAAAGTAATGTTGAGACTGTGGTCCCAGCTCTCTTCAGGTCATTGACCAGGTTCTCTCATGTAGTTCTGGGCTGATTCCAGACCTTTCTCAGAATCACACTTACCCCAGAAGACGAGATCTTGCATGGAGCCCCAGAACAAGGAACATGGACAGTCATCTTATGTTTCTTCCATTTTCTAATAACTATTCAACATGCACAACAAGCTGCTAGCCTATTGTCCTGTAGCATATCCCAGCCTTGTGCAGGTCTACAATTTTGTCCCTGGTGTCTTTAGACAGCTCTTTGGTCTTGGCCATAGTGGAGCGGTTGGAGTGTGATTGATTGAGTGTGTGGACAGGTGTCTTTTATACAGAAAATGAGTTCAAACAAGTGCAATTAATACAGGTAATCAGAGCAGAGTAGAAGGGCTTCTTAGAGAAAAACTAACAGGTCTATGAGAGGCAGTATTCTTGCTGGTTGGTATGTGGTCAAATACTTATTTCATGCAATAAAAAGCATTTTAATTATTTAAAAATCATACAATGTAATTTTCTGGTTTTTCTTTTTAGATTCTGTCTCACAGTTGAAGTGTACCTATGATAAAAATTACAGACCTCTCCATTCTTTGTAGGTGGGAAACCTTCCAAAATCAGCAGTGTATCAAATAAGTATTTTCCCCACTGTGTATGGGGAAGTTAGGAGAGAGCAGTAAGGTAAGTGAATATTAGTAGATGTGGTGCTGCTGTCAGACATCTAGGCCCAGGCCATAAAGAGGCTCATACTCACCTGTCAGCTCTCGCTTGCTAATAATCATCTCATGCGAGAAGCATGAAGACATTATTAATGTGTAAAATGTGGAAACGTCAAGACCCACGATGGGAAGTAGAAGACCAAGGGATCTTATTTGCCTGAATAGGGCCCATATACTAGTGGCTATAATCACCTAATATATAGTATCAAAATGAAATAAAAAAAATGTAATAAAATATAAGAAAGGGGGTGACAAACGCGCTGAGTATGACAGAAAGGCAGATAATATCTTCATAAGAATTTATTCAAAGAATAAGGGCTATGCGTTTCAACATTGGACAGATTTCTTTCTCAGGCCAAGCACATCCCTCCAAGGTGAGCGGACTGCCACATGCCCTTTCTTGTCAGCTCTCACCATTTTATTCATTTCTGAACTATGGACACCCTTGAAATCATTCCAGAAAATGAAGTATTTCTCCCAGAAAATTACTTCAATTACACGTTTTGTTATACACGTTTATTTCCTTTTTGTGTATTGGAACAAAACAGAAAAAGAGAAGAAAAGGCAAATTGGACATAATTTCACACAAAACCCCAAAAACGGGCCGCACAAACACCTTTGCAAAATTGTGGATAAACAACTTTGTTTCAAGCATGTGATGCTCGTTCAAACTCACCTGTGGCAAGTAACAGGTGTGGGCAATATGAAAATCACACCTGAAACTAGAAACTAGATAAAAAGGGGAGAAGTTGACGCAATCTTTGCATTGTGTGTCAGTGTGTGCCACACTAAGGCCACGGCCCCACTATCAGTATTTGATTAGTATTCAGTCAACATTTTTTTATCAGGAGTGGGAGCCAAAACCAGGCAAGGAACAATCAGAGAAAAGGTATAATAGAAACAAGTGCACCAATTCTGCATTTATCACCCACTCCTGGTTTTGGCTCCCACTCCTGAGAAAAAATACTGACCAAATACTGATAGTGGGGCCGTGGCCTAAGAGTGGAGAACAGAAAGAGGAGGAGAGAACTGCTTGAGGACTTGAGAACTAAAATTTTTGAAAAATATCAACAATCTCAAGGTTACAAGTCGATCTCCAGAGATGTTCCTTTGTCCACAGTGCGCAACATAATCAAGAAGTTTACAACCGATGGCACTGTAGCTAATCTCCCTGGACGTGGATGGCAGAGAAAAATTGATGAAATGTTGCAACGCAGGATTGTCCTGGTGGTGAATAAGCAGCCCCAATCAAGTTTCAAAGAAATTCAAGCTGTCCTGCTGGCTCAGCGTGCATCAGTGTCAGCACAAATGAAATCTGCAGTGTCTGCAAATTGAGTTTCTGGTTCTGGCTTATATCCTAAGTACTGATGATCGAGCATGCTTGTTGCTCGATATTTACGAGCATGCTCGGGTGAGCACCTATTATCTTCAGCGTGCTCGGGCTTTAAGTTTTCGTCGCTCCGTGAACATAATTTGCGACTGTTTGACAGCTTTAATACATGTGAGGAATGCCTGTTTTTCCAGCATTCCTCACATGACCCAGGAGGACCCCACTGCTGGCAAAGACATAAAAAAGCTAGACTGCAGTTTGCCAAAATGTACGTGAGTAAGCCAAAATCCTTCTGGGAAAGCATCTTGTGGACACATGAGACCAAGATAGAGCCTTTTGGTAAAGCATATCATTTACCAAAAACGAAATAAGGCCTACAAAGAAAAGAACACAATACCTACAGTCATATACGATGGAGGTTCAAAGATGTTTTGGGGTTGTTCTGCTGCCTCTGGCACTGGGTGCCTTGACTGTGTGTAAGGCATCATGAAATCTGGAGATTATCAAAGGATTTTGGGTCGCAATGTAGTGCCCAGTGTCAGAAAGCTGGGTTTGCGTCCTAGGCCTTAAACATACTTCAAGAAGCCCCTACAAATGGATGGAAATAAAGCGCTGGAGAGTTTTGAAATGACCAGCAATGAGTCCAGATCTAAATCTCATTGATCACCTGTGGAGAGATCTTAAAATTTCTGTTGGGAGAAGGCGCCTTCACATATGAGAGACCTGGAGCAGTTTACAAAAGAAGAGTGGTCCAAAATTCCAGTTGAGAGGTGTAAGAAGCTTGTTGATGGGTATAGAAAGCGACTGATTGCAGTTATTTATTCCAAAGGGTGTGAAACCAAATATTAAGTTGAGGATGCCAACAATGTTGACCGACCCATATTTGGGGTTTTGTGTGAAATTATGTCCCAATTTGCTTTTTTTCCTCTGTTTTTTTTGTGTTGTTCCAATACACACAAAGGAAATAAACATGTGTATAAAAAAACATGTGCAATAATTTTCTGGGAGAAATACTTCATTTTCTGGAACAATTTCAAGGGCACCAACACTTTAGACCATGACTGTGGCTTCATCTAATCATCTAAGACACTTTCAATAGACTCTTATTCTTTTCAGCAGCCATAAAGTGCACATAACCTGATGTCTTGTCTATACAGGAAGGAAACGTGCACCTCCAGTATTGCCTGCAGTGGAGGTTTGATAAGTAAAAATACAACATTTTTTAAACATACCAGACACATTATTCATATTCATTATACTAAGAGGGAATGTACAGTATCAAAACAGCATGGCTACTGTCTTCATAAAACAGCGCCACACCTGTCCAGGCTGTTTCTGGTATTTCAGCTGAACACCAATGAAGTAAATAGGGTTTAACTGCAATACTATATACAACCTGTGGACAGATGTGGCGCTGTTTAGGAAAAATCTGTCCTTATATTTCTATAAATGTACAACCCCTTTAAATCTAATAGAACTAAAGTAAAATGCATGACAAACGTATGTGATATTTAGGATAAAGTTACATATGTGATGATCCTTATGTTCCACCCACCTTTCAACATTTGTAGCAATCTCCTGGACTTCACTGACAAGTCGGTATTGTACAGGGTCACGACAGTGCTCCACATTAGGTCTCAGCATTCTGGTTTCAAGACGTGTCTGAGCCACTTTGATAGGTCCTTCTTTATCTGCAATGGCTTTCTTAAGATTTTCTATATTCTTTTCCTGGGAACTGATCTCATCCATTACCTTTTTTTAAAAGAATTAAGGATTTTAAGGATTAAGAATGGATATAAAGGACCTGTCATTGCAGATCATGAAAGCAATCTTTATTACAACCTGGATTCTCAAAAATATAGGCTCATGGAACCATCCATAAATTTTTATTACAGCCTAGATGCTCATGTAGTCAAGCGTGCCAACCGTCCGCGAATTTATGGAGAGTCAACAAAAATTGTTGCTTTTTCTGCCGCTTGGGGCAGCAGAGGTGAAAGTAAGGAGCAGCTCCTATCAGATAGCTGGAAGCAGGAGCTCCGACTCTGACTGTCAAGGGTTATGTCTGCCTCATAGTGACGTCCCAGTGCTAACAGGAGCCAAGCATAGGGGTGGTATTTTGATAACCTATCCAATTCTTGTAATCAATGAACCTTCTCTTTTATCTTTCCTGGGCAGCAACAGGTGAGTGCAAGCACAGTGGCCGCCAGGCAGCCCTGCATCTGACATAGCAACAGATAGTGAGACACTGCTTCTCTTGGCCTGAGAGCAGAGGGGGAACAGCAGCAGGAATCAGGCGTATCTCACTTGTCCTGGCTTCAGCTCTGAGTTTTGCTTTCTTCCCTTATTGGCAGATCCCTTTGTGCTAGTCCATGACAAGTTACTTTGGTGTCTGGAATAGCACCATTAATGTCACCCTCCTTAAGCACTTTAATGCCGGCTCAGGCAGCTGTCCATGGCCTGAGTGTTTAGAAAGCATAGTTCTCAGCTACTACGTATTTGTCAGGAGTTTAGCTTCTTACACTTGTCTTGGGTCCAGCTGTGAGTCTTATTATCTCCTCTGCACTCCTGACTTCCATTCTACTACCTTGATTTTTTTCCAAGCTCCGTTCAACATATCTAGGCGTTGTACACACCTACCATTCTGCAATCAAGATTCTAGATTCCCAACTTCTCATACCCGCTCTCATTTTGTCCACATCTTAAGGCGCTCATATGCATTAAACTAAAGTCAGCCAAACATGCCAATAAAGATGGGTTCGGTTGACAGTCTAATATGTATAGGGGTCCCAGATGATTAGTGGCGGAAATAAGGAGACAAAATGTCCCATTTTGGACTGCCGTTCCTTTTTTCTCTAGAGATAAACTGCAGCCAGAAGTGTCTACAGCAGCGCTCTCATAGACGACTTAGGAGTGCTTGGCAGAGCGAGTGCTCCCATGTATGGGAGAGTCAGGAGAGACGGCCAGTGGCCATCTAAAGTGTATGGGGGCCGGGGCATTAGTCTTTGCTACCAAGACCAGTTGTCAAATACATTTCTGTTTTTGAAGTGTTTACCACATGTCTGCAAGTAAGCTACCATTTCTGCTATTTATGTGTCTACTGCATTTCTGCAAACAAGTTACTAGTTTGCCAATACATAACTGCTATCCTGCAGTTAACCCTAGCCCTGCTGCAAGTTACCGATTGCATAAACAATAAAAAAGTATGTAATAAAAATTGCATACTTCTGCTACCCTGCAATTAACCCTATCCCTGCAAGTTCCTGTTTGTATATACATCTCTGCTATTAACTATATCTCTTTTGCAAGTATAGGACTGCATGTACTGTACTTCTTTACTGTTCCTGAGTGTGACTTCCCTCCAGCAACATCTAGTGCTTTTAACTTCGCTTGTTCGTCAGCTGTCTTGCATACCCTTTAGTCCTGGCCCTCACTGAACTGTCCTTTTCTGCTGCATCATCACTTCCGGTCTGTGCTGCAATCCACCTCACCAGGTGAGCCCATAACACCAGGGAGTGTAGGGGATGTAACTCTGACATCAGTATGATCTATCATGATGCAAGTGGTGGTACATACTGTATGTACTGTATGATACACAGTACTACTTCTTTTGTCCTGTATTCTTACCTTAGTCAGGTGAACTTCCAATTTGTTTTTTGCGTCCTTTGTCTCCGCTACACGTCTCTTCAAGGCAAAATTGACGGTATCACACTGCTTGCGCATATCGCAAGCTGTTTCAGATAAGATGCTGTCAATCAAAGCCCGCAGTGCTACAGCATTGTTCCTCTGCTTTTCTGCTTTTTCGATGTTAATATTGCTGAAATCTTCCCATTCTTTAGGTGTTACTGAGCTAGCAATAATAAGAACAAGACAATATTGTCATGAACATAGTCTAGATGTATTTTTCTTACAAAATGCTTAGTGATGGACCTGAGCTTATTTTAACCTAGCATAAGCTGACAGCGGTGAAAGGTCCCTTTAATAAGGACCTGTTACCAGGCCAAAAAAGTTCAGTTTGACTCCACCTGCTCAACTAAGTATTCTGAATATTTGTTGTTTGTTTTTTTAAATCTGACCTACAATCCTAGGGATGCGTGTTTTTATTTAGTACTAATTTTTATAATCTTTCCCAAGTTCGTGGGGGCATGCTGATTTTATGTTTTAGTGTTTTTGTTTTTTGCTCTCCTTCTTTCAAGAGCCATAACTTTTTTTTTAGATTTTCACCCACATAGCCCTATGAGGACTTGTTTTAAGGCTGAGTTCACACGATGCGTTTTTCATGCGTTTCCGCGGCGTTTTTGCAGTTGCGTAAACGCCGCAGAAACGCATGAAAAACGCATGGTAGAAGGGCAGCAATGTTCCCCAATGGAAATCCGCATGTGCTGTGCCCATGATGCGGATTTTTCTGCAGCGTAAACGCTGCGGTCAAAAATCCGCAGCATGTCAATTAATTTTGCGGAAACGCTGCTCTTTTGCCGCCATTGACTTGCATTAGACCGCATGGAATCCGCATCACTGTATATGTTGATGCGCTTTTCATGCGGTCTAATGTGCGCATGGTACCCGGGTGTGGATGAGAGGACTCTCATCCAGACCCAGGTACCATTAAAAAAAAAAGAATAAAATAAAAAATATATATATTCTCACCTTCTGACGGCCCGCGCTGCGTCCTGCTGGCTTCCCGGGCACTTCGCGGTTGAATGAAGGACCTTCGCTGACGTCAGAGTCATGTGACGGGTCACATGACGCTGACGTCGGAAGGTCCTAAAGTCTTCACTGCCGGCAGCCGGGACCGATGAAGCAGGACACCGGGGGCCATCAGAGGGTAAAGTATATATTTATTTTTTGACATTCACACACTATATAAATCCATGCCGGTTGCATGGATTTATATAATGTAAAGTTGACAAGCACTTTCCAAGTGATGCTAAAATCGCTTGGGAAGCGCTTGTCAACCCGCATGCGGAAATGAAAGTGAAGACCGCTTCATTTCCGCATGTCCCTGGCAGGAAACCGCATGTACAATCCGCATGCGTTTTTTCCTGCCAGAGAGATGCAGAAACGCTCAGGAAAAAATCCTGAGCATTTCTGCATCGTGTGCACATAACCTTAGTGGGGCGAATTTTAGTTTAGAATGACATCATTCATTTTACCATACAATGTAATGGAAAAAGAAAATAATTCCAAGGTCAGGTGAAATTTCAAAAATTGGTATTTGTTTTTATTACATTCACTGTGCAGTAAAAATGACTTGGAAATATGATTTTCCAGGTCAATTTGATTATGGCGATACCAAACATCATTTTATTCTTAAGTACTTAAGTAATGGAAAATTATTCTGAATTTCGATGGAGCTGTATGAGGGCGTGTTTTTTGCATGGTGAGCTGACAGTTTTATTGATACCATTTTTTGGGAAGATACAACATTCTGATTGCTTTTTATTGCATTCTGTTTGCGGAGTGGCTGCGACCAAAAAAAACCCAAAAAACACAATTCGGTAGTTTTCATTTTAATTCTCTTTAGTTTTTAGCAATTGGCTTAATTAATTTAATATTTTCACAGAAAAGACTTTTATGGATGCAGCGATATCAAATATGTTAAAAAAAAATAAGATCTTTATTTTTAATTGCGGGAAAAGTGGAATTATTTGAATTTTTTATTTTTTCAATATTTTTGTAAACATTTTTTACTGTATTTTTTAGTTTCCTTGTGGAACTTAAACCTTTGATTGCCTATTTCAGTATTGCTATATAGCACATATCATGGTCTCCTTTGAACGCATCCACAAGCTGGTGTTCATAGGAGCACCGTCATGACAGGCACGGGAATCTTCAGCAGGTCCCCGACTGTCATGGCAATACATCAGCACCCCGTTATCATGTTTGGTTGGCTGATGTGCGATCAGAACAGTGATTCAAAGCGGCATTTAATAGCTTAACACTGCCATCATCTGCCAGGTATGGTGCAGGCTCAGCTCCTGAGCCCGCTTTAGTTTTCTGCTCCTGACGAAGCCATACATGTTCGTTGCTCATTGTTAAGGGGCTAAAGCGACTGACCCACCAATAAATATTACATCCACTGTATATTACATCCAATTAGGAGTTATGACATTTACTTACATAGTGTGGGGTCACTTTTTTCAGGTCCATCTAATGAGCTGAGAGCTGCTGGTCACACATCCTCTGCACAGTGATGCTCTGCACAGTGAGGCTCTGCACAGTGAGGCTCTGCACAGTGATGATCTGTGAAATGCAGAACAGCCAATAGAAATAGCAATTATAGTAGAAAAGTATTTTTTTGGGCTACTCTACAGTAAGCGGAGGGTCACTGTGCAGAGGACCAGCTGTGGGAAGCGTTACTCAGAATGTGGCCGCCAGCACTGAACTTATTAGATGGACCTGCATATTGTTATACACTATAAAGGAAAACTCTCACTTTTTATAATGCTATTTACCTTCAAATTTAAGAAGTAATCAGCAGTTATATAGAGTTTTAATCATGTTTGAAAGTGTAATAGGAACAGCAGCCTCAGGTGCTGAGCTTACACCATACCCAGAAGATGCCAACTGTGCTGCACAGCAAGCATCTGCCTGTAACAGCAGCGACCAGAGCTAGCTTTGACTAACAATTGCTGTCAATCACTGACAGCATCATTTATATGGCACCCTTGCGGGGTGCCGATGGGCTGAAGACCCCCATGGTTGTTGTCTTAGTCCTGCCTTATGGGAAGAAGGTCATTTTGAGTAGCAGTATTGCAGTATATAGAACAAGCGATTGAATGATCGCATGTTCAAGTATCCCAAAAAAAAGTAAAAAAATAAAAAATAATGGTATAATCCCACCCCTATTTCAGTTTATAAATTAAAAGAGCAAAAATGAACCTATTTGGTATCACCATGTCCATGAAAGTATGTTCTATCAAAATATAATATTAATTAAACTGTTCAGTAGACACTGTAAAGAGAAAAAAAAATCGAAATGCCGGAATTAAAGTTTTTCTGTCACCATAACCATCGAAGAAAAGAAATGCAATGAAAGACCCAAATGGTATGAATAAAAAATATCAACTCACCATACAAAAAACAAGCCATCTCACAGCTTCATTGAAGAAGAAAATAAAAAAGTTACGGATCTCAGACACTGGCAAAACTAGTTAATCTTTTTAATATAAAATTAAAAAAAAAAAATTTTCACCACTTAACAAATAGTGGATAACAGGATAGTGGAATTGCATTTTTTTCCACCATTTCACTGTACGTTATTCATTTTTGTCACACAATAAACAATCCGTCATATGGCTATTGTCACAGAAAAAATAAAATAAGTTATGGCTCTTGGAAGAAGGGGAGGAAAAAAAGAGGGCGAAGATAAAAATTGGCTATTGGGG
The DNA here is from genome assembly GCF_046119375.1 of Phyllobates terribilis. Classification (NCBI taxonomy): domain Eukaryota; kingdom Metazoa; phylum Chordata; class Amphibia; order Anura; family Dendrobatidae; genus Phyllobates; species Phyllobates terribilis. The sequence continues at coordinate 814,533,174 of NW_027362762.1, forward strand.
GGGCGTTAAATGTTGTCATACACGTGATTGGACTATGAAAGGCCAAACCTGCTGATTTCAGCTAGACTGGCCAACCACCTACTGTATCTTAATTTTGACCTATGATGGGAAAAAAGTCGGCATTTAGAATTTCAATGTCTGATCCTTTGTTCCCATCCTCCAGAAGGGTCAAAAAATTACCCAGGAGACTGAATATGTAAAAAACAACAAATGTAGTCATACTCCCCTACTGGCACCCACTGGGATACACCGTGGGCCGCTCGGTGATCTGTACAGAGAGAGGAAACGGTGAAGTCATCGTTACATCGGTCGCAGGACTATGATTGGCTGCAGCATGGAGGTGATCTTGAACAGCACAACACCATAAGACAATGAGGCACTGTTCAATTCACGGGGACGATGTAGCCAATCACAAACCATAGCGGCCCGGTAGCTGGTGGAGCGGTGACATCACCATTTCCAGTCTCTGCATAGAAAAAAAGAGCAACTCGCACTGGATCCAGGTGGGTGTCGCTAGGTGAATATGACCGTATTTGGTTTTTTTTTACATATCCAGTCCCCTGAACAAAGTTTTATTTTTGCCTGGACAACCCTTTTAAATATACTGGCTGTCCAAGCCTATTTTCCATACGCTCTATTAGGACAAGCAGACGTCAGAGATGAGATCTCCTCTGTTGTTAGTGGTGGAGAACTGCGCCTGCTACATTACTGATTGCCGGTCACACAGGCAGCTTTGCCTATACAATAGGAGATTCCTGTCCTGCTATAGGTGGCTATATGTTACCAAGCGTACACCTGCATATCTTACTTTCCCTGAACTGTTACTGCACTGGAAACATATCTGATGTCCGGAGTGTTGTTTGTTAATGTGCCGCAGTGATTGTCCAATTTCAAGGCTTCAAACTTGTCTTTTAGATCTTTCTCCAGCGAATATTTAGCTGAACGACTCAACCTGGAAACATTAGAAATTCCATACGTCATCAATGTTCAATTATCATTCATAAAGAACTGAAGATTAGGAAAATTGCATAGTGCATAATGGTAATAGCTACAGGCATGCATTCAGAAAACAATTGTTATGTCGGCTGTTTGCATAGAAAACAATCAAATCGCAGAAGAAGAAAAGAGATTTAACTGGTCACAATGGGTAATTGTCCTGACTTATCTACATGGGTTATCACACATGAAGCCCACTGTGTTATCTTTCCCATATCTATATTCTGCTTTGATCATAGCTCCTCGCAGCCTAACAAGGTTGTCCCATGAAGATAAACTAATTATATTAAGAAGCTGCCCCAGAGATCACCTGCTCAGCATGCACAAGGAGAAAAAAATGTTATTGATGCAACCCATTTAATGATAACAGCTTGGAGGACTGAAAGAGGACCTTTAACCAGTCTGAGCATGTTAAACCAATCGCCTGATGGAATAGTGGCTGCAGAACTGAGTAAAACATATTTTTTTAGTTCTCATCTCTCTGGCAGAGATATTAGCTTGTAAAGCTTAGATTTTAACTTTTTGCTAAGACCAAGTGGCCGTTAGCAGAGATTCGTCTCTGGAGGTCTGTACTTTTTTCCCCTGCATGACGTTGACTGATTATAAGCAGGAGGAATAGTAGACCTGGGTTTCTCTGTATGAGACATGTAATGACACACAGCCCTGCTCTCCTCACTGATTTCACTGCTGGCATCTACAGTGTAGAGTAGAGTAGAGCTATGTGTCATTACAAACACCTCTGCAGCTCTCCTTGCGCAGCACTTTCAGCTGTGCTCTACTCCCCCTCCTTCCACACTGACAGTGCTGAGGGAGGAGAGCTGCGGAGTGTATTCATAAGGACACACAGCTCTGCTCTACTCCCACTTGGAATCCCCTATAGGCACTGGCAGTAAGATCAGTGAGGAAAGCAGGGTTGTGTTTCATTACATGTCTCACACAGAGAAAGCTAGGTTTGACATTCTCTGGAGGTGTGGTTTTTTTCCTCTCGCCCCCAGAGACAAATCTTTGTTAACACCTCCTTCGTCTTAGTGAAAATTAAAATCTAAACTTTACAAGCTAATGTCTCTGCAACGGAGATGAGAAATGAAAAAAATAAAACCTAAGTTTAATTCTTGGCTAGATAAGCTGCCACCATAGTCTGGCAGTGGCTCTCTCATAAACAACACAGGAGGACATGGCAGAGTGAGTGCTCCTGTGTATCGAGGAGAGAACTGTTGGTCCTATGCATTCGGTGAGTGCATTAAACGAATAAAATTGAACAGATGCATTTTGAGTCTTGATATAAATGTGTCCAGTGATGATCCTTCAAATAGCTGGGACCTAAGCTCAGCCGAGCGCTCCTGTGTTCTCTTTGAGAGAGCCACCGCCGACATGTCTGACAGCGGCTTATCTCCAGGAGGACAAAAGGATCGTCAGTCCGATATCTGACAAACTGAATCCTTAACTCCCCCGACAATCATTTGTCCAGGGTCCTCATACACATTAGACTACTGGTCGGAGCCATTGATATCAGCCGATATCTAATGTGTTAAGGGGGGCTTTAAAAAGGCTTTAGTGCAAAATGACAGATAAGTGGAAACCAAACATAGGTCACAGTTAGATGCCTAGCTCAGCTCACAGACCAAAGCAGAGATCATTTGGTGATTTTCTGTTTTAATGGTGTATTTCATCACAGGCACTGGATGTCTGTCTGTGGTCCAAGGCTTTGCAGACGCCCCTTAAGGCTGCTTGCCCACTATGCGTTTTTCAAGCGTTTTTGCTGTGGAATTTCCGCAGCGAAAACTCTTAAAAAACGCTTGGTAATACGTGCCCCATGGTCCCCAATGATAATCCGCATGTGCTGTGCACATGCTGCGGAAATTACCGCTGCGGATTATCATTGCGGAAAAATACGCAGCATGTCCATTAATTTTGCGGACACACAGCGTAATTGCCGCCATTGACTTGCATTGGGCCGCGTTACATCTGCATCACTGTATCTGCACATGCGGATATCACACGGTTCAGTGTGCGGATGGTACCCAGGTTTGGAGAAGAGGAGACTCTCCTCCGGACCCGGGTACCATAGAACCTGTAAAAAAAAAGAATTTAAAATAAAAAATAAAGATTATACTTACCTTCCGATGTCCCCAAGTCTCCTTAGTGATGCGTCCGGTCTCTTGAACGGCTCGCGGTGGTGTGAAGGACCTGCCATGACGTCATTTAGTCATGGGACAGGTCACGCGACCGCTGACGTCGGCGGTTGCGTGACCTGTAACATGACTCAATGACGTCACCGCAGGTCCTTAAACAACACCGCGACCCATACAATAGACCGGACGGAGCGGAGATAATACCGGGGTCCATCGGAAGGTAAGTATAATCTTTATTTTTTATTTTTCACCATTCTTATTCTTTTTTTTTAAACTATTTCTTGGTCACAGTATATAAATCTATGCCGGTTGCATGGATTTATATAGTGTGACCAAGTTGTCAAGCACTTTTCCAAGTGATGCTAAAATCGCTTGGAAAAGAGCTTGATAACCCACATGCAGAAATGCATGCAAAAACGCTTGACAAACGCTTCTACCTGGCGGGAAAAACGCATGTAAAATCCGCATGTGTTTTTCCTGCCAGGGAGAAGCGGAAAAAATATGCAGCATTTCTGCATCGTGGGCACTTAGCTTAAGACTGGTGCAGCGGATGCTGAGAGATTGGCATCTGCGTCTCTCTTCATTCATTTATATGGATGTGAATAGAAAGCTGCACACATGTGACTGCCTTTTCTGCCAAAGGAGCAGCACCAGCAAGAAAAAGGGGGTCAGGGGAACCCCCACATCCATCATAAATAAATGTCTGTGATAAAACAACCGATTTACCTTGTGGATTCATTAAAAACAACAACCTACACAGATCAAAAGTGAATAACAAGTCCTTGACAAAGTGGACTGAAGTCTCTAGTGTTTTGCCAGTTAAAAACGAATCACCTTTGTGTAAGGTGATATCACTCACCTGCAAGAAAACAAAAAACCTGACTAGCACCTCCTGGGAGGTGCTGGTCAGGTTTTTTGTTTTCTTGCAATTCCTCACTGGAGGTTGTGACTGCCTTCTTTTCTGACTCTGCACTCCACCCATCAACCCAAGGGTGCTTTTAATTAGTGTTGGGTTCTACCTGCCCATTTAAGATTGTAGACTTATAGCCCAAGAGAGGCATGTTACCCAAGAAGGATAGTTACCCATCAGACGGGAGGTCACCTTGCTGCGGTTGATGGGCACACATGAATTGGCCAATTTATGAGCTAAGAATCTTCATTTTTTGTAAGTACATCTTATTTAGCAACAATGTAGCTTAGAATGTATGCTTTTAGTGTTTGCATAGATCTTGGCCCTTACAGAATGCTGCTGTGTTCTTATTTTGGATATCACTCACCTGATCTGCTCAGTGATCTGCTCCAGTGTCCTCTGCAGTAGAGCCACCACTCCCTGGATGACTTCCACTTCCTTGATAAGCTCCCGTTCCACTTCATCATGAACCAGATCTATGCCAACTCTTTTCTCTCTAAAATGGTGACCAGTATGTTAGACAGATGCATTGGCAGGACGACCAAAGCAGAATGATTGTAGGACAGAATAAATGTATTGTTAGATTATGTCGCCTTGTCAATTTACAAGAGCACTACACTTTAAATTGATCATCTGATGTGACAAGATGATACATTCAAAATTACACTGTCCTTGGTCCATAAACTGGAGCGCTGACCAAATTCCAGAAAAGATGAACTCCAGCACACATTGAGGCTACGACTACTCAGCAACTTTTGGCCGCGACACTTGCCGTGTGACCAAGGTCCGCTAGGTGCGAATGCACTGTGACCTCGAGGATTCAGGGATTGTGACAGGCAAGTCGCAAGAAGTCCAACCATATTGGTTCTTTTGTGACTGGCCTGTCACAGTACCCTCAGGGTCACAATGTGGGTACTACAGATCCACCCACTATAATTATGATGGAGCTGCAGTGTTCTGGTTGCATCTGAGAACTTTCAGCCAATCAGATACTGATGGCTCATCCTGAGGATAGACCATCAATAGAAAAAGTAGTGGAAAAACCTTTTAAGCATTAAAGGGGTATTCCCATCTCCAAGATGCTATCCCAATATGTAGTGGGTGTAATAATAATATTAGCAAATACCTCCAATTAGAAATGCAGTATAGTATTTTTGATTCGCTATGCCACTTATGTGGCACTCATGTGCAGGCAATACAGAACCTTAGGTGTCCATAGTTACGACCACTTGCAGCTAGCTAACTGTGACTTTATCAGTGGACGTAACCATGGATACCCAAGGTCCTGCAATGCCTGCACATGAGGAAAGAGACATAGCCAATTAAAAAAAGCTGTACAACATATCTTATTGGAGGTATTTGCTAATATTATTATTATTACACCTACTACATATTGGGATAAGATCTTGGAGATGGGAATACCCCTTTAACCTCATTCTTTCTTAGAATTGGTTGTAGTTGCAGCTTATATCTCAATAGGTCAGAGGATAACTTATTAAATGACTTTAAACAAAATTACTGCTTCCAGAAACATGTGCAGCTTGAATCAGAGCTTGGCAGCAGCCAGGTATTTTATCCTCTGAAACGCTGCTGTGTTTCAGAGAAAATATAGTTTGAAGAGCTGACCGGGGACTATAAGGAGAGACCTGACTAGTCCAGTGATGTCCCCAGTCAGCGTCTACCTACCACACTTTAGTTGATTGACAAGTCTCTCCTTGTGTATACATAGCCAGAGACCTGTCAATCAACTGGAGCAGGGTGGGGAATAAGTCGGCTGGGGACGTCACTGGACTAGCTGTGTATCTCCTGTTAAAACTACTGTATGTGTTCTCTAAAACACCCCAGCGCTTCAGAGTAAAATATACCTGACTGTAATCCCACACCCAGGCTCTGATTTCTGCTGTCCATGGTTCGGGCAGCATGAATCTAATGACCGGTTCCTTTTAAACACTCCTACAATTACCTTTCTAATAAACATTGCTGTGCTATGGACAGAGGCTCCATGCAGCTCTCCAGGGCTTTTTCCAGACGGGTCTTATATGCCAGCAACTGTTCTATATCATTCACTGTGTCTTCAAGCTTGTTGTCCAACTCCTTCTTCCAAAACTTGATCTCATCCAGCCTCTGCTCTGTGGAGACACACATACACCAAGCGTGACATAGCATGTTAAAAAGGAGACGGGGATCAGGCCATGTTTAACTAGACATATATACACATAAGAATTTATAATATGTACACGCACAAATACATATTTACACGCTGTGGCACGTGCACACACATATGTATATTATTGTAGGGCTTCACTCTCTATGGTCGGCATTAGGTAGAGTTCACACAGGCACTGCTGTTTTGGTCCAAACACTTGCAGTTTTTATTGCTTTCCACAGGTTGTACAGCACCAAAGCAAACTTATAAACATAAATCCCTAGCCTTGTCCAGGCACTAACTAAACAGAAAAGACCATGGCTACTCATACATGGCTGAACTAGCCCCAGCTTGGTCAAACCAAACAGTTATTATCCATTGCAACCACTGATACTTGCGGCTCTCTGCACACGGCATCCCTAGGAGAGAGGGATTCTGGCTTGTCGCTCTTTTTAGCATCAAGACACATCAAGTCTGGTCAGTTTCACTGAGCTGACTGACTTAGATGAACACCTAGCCTGTTGATATGCAGTGCCAGTCGGGCGCAATAATCAAAGCCTGCACAGCTAGGATTTAACCCTAGCCTACTTGGCATTACTACATACCCCTCCCCCACTGCCCAAAGCCGAGGGCTGGGCACCATCTGCCAACTCACCATGCCTACAGGGGGGGCACCTTACCAAAATTGACTTTGTGAGGGGGCAAGGCTAGTTTTGTATTGCCTCCTCTGAGACTACCTCCAGGTTGGCATCAGGAATTCTACAGGGTTTTACATTGACCCGAGCTGGAGCCATGTTTGATGACATAAGTGTGACCTAGTAACTCCAAGAGCCTCTATTTTTGGGTACCAATTTCTGGCCGTGTTGTCTATGAGAAAGTGACAAATTTCCTGCCACTTTGACATCCGGAACGATAGCTTCTAACTGGGCTAACAAGCTAGGGGTTTCTAGGGGGTCTCTATCCTTCCAGGGTTTTAGCAGGTTGCTAAAATATATGGAAAAGGGCTTCCTTTTCCCCGGTCGGTGTACTTTATAGCTGATTTCTCCCTACTTTTCCACCACCTTATAGGGTCCCTGTCACTGGGTAACAAACTTGTTCTCCCTTGCGGGCACTAACACAAGTACCCAATCCACAAGCTTACATTTTGTCACTCTAGCCAACCGATTGTACCCCCTGCATTTTCCCTCCTGGGCCTTGAGGAGGCGCTCTTTTACCTGTCCCACATATACACAAGTACAAACGCACACTTATTCACTGTTGTGACAAAATGAGCTGCGACACCCTGAAAATGGCCACAAATGCCTTTGTGTAAAAAAGGGACCAGGAAAAGGAGACCAGAGTTAAGGCTACGTTTACACAAAGAGTATTTGGTGAGTTTTTGATGTTGCAGATTTTCTGTAGCATTTCTGCACGTATTAGATAAAGTAGATTACTTATGCTTTTTTCATTGCGTTTTTAGTGCATTTTTTTCAAGCATTTTTATTGTGTTTTTGATGCTTTTTTGCCTCTTTTTGCCATCATGTTTCATATTAAGTTGCTCTGTTATTGATACATCCTGGTATTTGGCTTTTACAAAACTCTATTGATACAGTCATGTGTGGATTACATGCATTTTTAGCGCGTTTCGGCAGCACATGTGCACAGTGAAAACACGCAGTGACAAACACTCGCCAAATCAAATACTCATCATGAGAACTTAACCTAACAAAGTAAGCATCAGAAGGGAATCGGTGATTGTGAACACCATGTCTTCATTTTTTTTTTATCAGTTTGAGCCCTTTTAAAAATAATTTTTATCCCACGAATAACCGTTCTAAGTAGTAAAATCTATTTACAAAGTTACTCAACTTTTTACGCAGTTTCATGTTAATGCAGACCTCAGAGTGGAGATGGATTTTACCATCAGAGAAGCTGACACACAAATCATACCTAGTTTCTTGTTAACATCATTTTGCGTTTTCTGTGTTGTTTTCTCAACCTCATCGACCAGTCTCTGACTTTCGGCCACTAGCCTTTCAGATCTCGACCTCTGTACCTCTGCACTGGCATACTGGGTTTGGTTGGCAAGGCTCCATTCCTTAGGCAGAAACTTTGGTGGAAGTTGGACAAGCCGGGCCATTGTCAGCTGATATATAGATATGAGACTGGAAAGAAAAGATAATGTATAAAGAACACATGTATATGTGACGTGATGGGGAGATAACAGTGCTAGGCTTGTCCTCATCTATTAACAACACACAGACATATTAATGATTAAAGACCATTCACAATAGAGAATGAGACACTGGTATCACACAGTATACACAGGCTGGAGGGTAACTTTACTAATCTAGTAATTGTCACAAAGTGACTAGGGACTGTGGGCACCTACCCAATCCCTAGAACTAGGGGCACCCTCGTCTATCCCTGTCCCCCGCACTCCTGAAGGTGGAGACGCCAGGGTCACATACCTTGCTATGCTCCTATATTACCCGTTAGCTGTTCCCTCCCCCATCCAGGAAGGTGTGTGGCCAAAGTGTTAAACAGGGAAGGTACAGGAAGGTGAAACCACACAACAATCTCCTGAACAACTCTCCAAACACCTACTCCAAACACGAACTTCACCTCCAACTCCTTATGCCAATGGTGAGCATATATAGCAGAGGGGAGGGGCCAACACTGAACAGCTGAAACAATCCAAGTTGGAGAGCTCCAGGAGCTTCAACTGAACTGATTAACTCTTGCACTGCCAGCAAGGAAAAAAAACTTGCACTGTTTAATAGGATGGTGAAGCAGTTTTAATCAGTTCAGGAGTAAGTGAAACCAGACTCTGTGGTCTTCCTGCCCGTCTCTGTCACGGTATCCCGTGACAGTAATTTGGTGTATTTATTATCCTACCAGTGCTTCATTTCTAATCTACCACTATCTCATGGTTTTGTGAGCTTTATATAAGGAAAAATACACAGAAATGAATAGGAAAAAAAACATTCTTTCTTTGCTGTTTTCTTTTACACAATAATCTACAGTCCCCATACACATTAGACAAAAGTCGTCTGAACCTGCCGGGATTGGCCGACCACCTAATGTGTATGGGGACACCTGACTGCTCCTTGTCAGATTACTTCTGGGAATGTAAGGATCTGGTGGGTGAATCCTTTTGTTCGGCAGGGAGATGATTTTTCTAGCGGCTCTCTCATATAGAACACAGTCCCGTTCGACCGGCAGCTATCTAATGTGTCAGCTTTAGTTTTTAAAGGCACCGCTCTAGTGCTGCTTCTTTGGTGGTTATTGCCAGTCTCTAGATATTTTGCTGCAATGATCATGAGCCATACATCCATGTGACCGCTGCAGCCAATGACTGGCATCAGCAGTCTTGTGCTATACATACAGAGACCTCCACTGAGGCCAGTGATTGGATGCAGTGATCATGAGCTTGTAAAAAGAAACTTGTGGTAGCAAAAATTCTGGATAACCCCCTTTAAGCTTGTCTCCCTTCCATAAGGAAGCCAATCTTTTCTCCTCAAGAAATAATATCGATACCCCAAAGCTGGAGCCCCTATGGCCTCTAGAATGGGAGTCCCTTCCATGCCAAGCATGTGGCATGGAGGAAAAACGTGTCTGTTACCAACAAGGTGGTTGATGGGAGAATAGATGCGCTGAGAAATTAATCTTTCCATACTATTTTATTTAGGGGTAAAAGTAGGGGGCTGACCACTAGGGCCCTAGCTCAGGGTAGAGAACTCTTCTTTTTAAACCAACTAAAATTTATTGTCGTGATATAAAAGATCAGATATATTACGGATACAGCAAATTCACAAGTTTTGATGTCCAATAAATCCTTACCAGGAACAAATCTAATATATTTAGTACAAAGTAGAAACCGCATTAAAGGTAATGTAGCACAGATATAGAGAACTGGAATAGGATATCACAAAATATATCTTAGTGGGTTCTGCCCACAAATAGAAAATCAGACCAAATATACTTAGATAAACTATAGTCACTGCTGCTTGTCTATTTTTGTTTAGTGAGATAAGATGATAAAGGGCAGGTTCGAAGACCAGATAGAAGAAAGTGTGGCCCAGGAGCCACCCCTCCCCCCATAAGGGCAGCCTCTCCCATCTCTTTATCTGGGGTAGAGAACTTTATTTTTTGGACAACTTCACAATCAGCCGCTATTCAGGTCACAATGTAACCCATGTTACCCATGTAAACACTTAATAATGCGGACCACCACCAAACACCCCGACCCCTTGAGAAAGCCTGTGAGTGTGAAACGCGCGTCGGGGTGTTCGGTGGTGGTCTGCATTATTAGGTGTTTACATGGGTAAGTCTCCCCTGATACTTTGTCTGTTCCCTTAACTGCATTATTATGCTGAAGGGACATGTTAGCGGCACATTGTTACATGATAGTTTAACAGTGATGTCCCTTCTCGTTCCATCATTACATGGGGGTATTTGTTTGCATGCTAGAAGCTTGTGGCTCTCTTTAAACTACACTGTGGGCCACAATCCTCTACCTTTCTGTAGGCAACAACGATTTGCATGCCATATTTTGTGGTTTGTTAATTTATAGTAAGGGTTATAACCTTTTTTTACATCTCTTTAGGAGACAGATAGGTTCACTTTATTATATTTTGATATGATATTCTAGTCTTACCCTGGGCCATTCCACCTGTCTTTACTTGAATCCTGTTCTTTTTTCATCTTTATGCGGGTGGTTTAATATCGCACAATGCAATGTATTTTATACTATATCAATAAAAGTTTATTGTTTTTATATGGTCTGCTAGTGGTTTTTTTGGATGCTCAGTATCCAAATATAGACTGGTATTGATGGCCTATCCATGAGGACTCGTACACATTAGAGAAAAGTTGGCAGAACTTGCCGATTTGGGCTGGATTGGCCGACTAATCTAAATGGGAGCCACCCAACTGTGCCCGACGGGGGGTCATGAGGTTCAGGTGGTTGGAATTCAATCAACTGATATTTTTCTTCTATGGGCAAAGGATTGCTCTCGCCATAGAGACCACAAGCCCGGCTGAGCGTCCCTGTGTATGGGGGAGTCAGGGGAGAGGATCAGAGCTGATCTGCAGGACCTGGGAGTGGCCACTAATCAAGACACAGAGCTGTGCTGTTCTCACTATACGGATTACATCTGGTAACAGCGGATCGGTGGGGGTGCAGGGAATCATAGGTAGGGGGAGAAGAGTGTCATAGGTGGGGGAGCAGGGCATCATAGGTAGGGGAGCAGGGTGTCACAGGTAGAAAGTGCACGGCGTTGGAGGTAGGGGGTGCATGGCGTCATAGGTAGGGGGTGCAGGGCGTCATAGGCAGGGGGTGCAGGGCGTCATAGGTAAGGGGTGCAGGGCGTCATAGGCAGGGGGTGCATGACGTCATAGGTAGGGGGCGCAGGGTGTCATAGGTAGGGGGTGCATGGTGTCATAGGTAGGGGGTGCAGGGTGTCACAGGTAGAGGGTGCAGGGCGTCATAGGTGGGGGAGCAGGGCGTCATAGGTGGCAGTGTAGGGCATCATAGGTGGGGGAGTAGGGCGTTCCAGGTGGGGGAGCAGGGTGTCGCAGGTGGAGGAACAGGGTGTCGTAGGTGGAGGTGCAGGGCGTCGTAGGTGCGGGTGTAGGGCGTCGTAGGTGGAGGTGCAGGACATCGTAGGTGGGGGTGTAGGGCGTCGTAGGTGGAGGTGCAGGTCGTCAGACCTCCACTGATATACTGATCGCGTTTTCTACCGATAGGTCATCATCAATGTCATTGAAATAGAAAACCTCTTTAAACTGTTTTAAAAAATTGTGGACGCATCAGATTAATGTCGGCTAGAACGGCAGATTTCTAGTGTGTATGGGGGTCTCCCGGCTGTTCCCTGATGTCAGGGGAGAGAAGGATTAAGCAGTTGGATTTGTCCGTGAGATAAGCCGCCAGTAGATGACTCTGGCAGCCGCTCTTGTCCCCTCTCTGTATTGAGAACACATTCTGGCTCTGCGGGGGCAGAGGTTATAGAGGTACAGGGGGTACACTGGGCTGAGCTGGACCCTGAGGCCTCTCTGCACCTTTCTATATGTTCCCATTGCAGGAGTCCTAGCACAGATTTGGGGTCACCTCTCTGTATGTACAATAACAATAGAAACAAGTGACAAGGTTTGATTGGGACGACGTTCACCACATCCGGAGTGTCCCAAAGAGATCGCCATGAGTCACTAGATCTCCTCCAATCAGAAATGCCCCTCTGCTGGTTTAACCCTCCATCTCCACCCTGCTGTCACCATACTGCCACCCCCATCTTCATCCATGTCACTTATCTAGTGACTCCATTGTTCTGCTATGTGGCCTCTGGATTGTGTCCCCCATCAGGAGCAGGGGCCCAATTATAACCGATGCTCCCAGCAATTCTACCTCACCCTGTGCCCCTTATATACACTCACAGACATGAGCTACACAGTGTTCCAAGTTCTTACATATTTCCAGATACTTTTTTCTCAAGAGGTTGTGCAGCAGCAAAACCTTTTCTAGCCCAAACAGCCGGCAGGATACCTGGTGGAGAGATCCCGGGTGGAGAGATCCCTGGTGGAGAGATCCCTGGTGGAGAGATCCCGGGTGCAGGTCTGTAGTGATGAGGATTCCCTGCGCCGATCTCAGCCGCTCATCTCCTGCCTACAACACAAGGCGGTTACCATGGAAGCAGGAAGGACGCGTCTCCAGCACAACACGGACGCGGCCTCCCCTCCCCCGTCTGCAGTGATCATGCACTGCGCACACCCTGATTGCTGTCAGTGACTGGAGTCCGCCTGCCCGGCGTGTTATATGTGGCATTGTCTGTGCGGGGTTATCACGGGATCTGGAGATAGTCATGTAAACAAGCAGCATATGGCGAGGGGCAGAGCACAGCATGGCTGCACCGTGTGAGACCCCCGGGGGACCCGTCACACTCATCACCTAGGGATAGAGGAACATAGGGGGACGAATTAAAAAGTGTGCAACATACTGGGAAATATTCGAGGTCTCTAAATAATGCACACTGGCCATCCGGTGTAACTTCTGGGGTTCCTAGGGTGCAGTGGGAAAAATTTACCTACCCACGCCCCCTTTACAGCCCCTCTGTGCCCCATTTCTTGGCCCATTTTTATGAGTTAGGACATCAGGGTTCTTCATCTCTTCTGGGTTGTCTCACCCCATTTTTTAAAGCCTTAACTTTTTGGGAGAGTTGACAATGGTACATGGCGTCCCCATAGCTGCCAGAAAAGGAGCTCATTTAGACATCATGCACATGGGCGTACAACAGCTGGAGAAATCCATGGGCCCGTACTGTACCTCCAAGTGCCTCAGATTTTATACAAGGGACACAGAGGTTTTCTCTTATGAATTCAGGGCCAACCAGTCCAAAATGATTAAACCTAGCTGTGCCACTAATTACAAGTTTTAGGATAGGTTCATACAAGTTAAAGGGGTTCTGCATTGATGATGTCACTCGCCTGTGGAAGTAAACAGCACGAGACAACCCCTTTAATGTTCACCATGACCCTGAAGGCTCACTTACATGAGCGTATCACACGGCCGAGTTCTAGCTGATGTTTTATTGGATTGCACTCGGACCAATGTTATACTATGGTTATACATCTACGGACTCACACAATGGAGAAGATGGAGAAATTAATTTCTCCATCTTCTCACCTGTGCTGCAATTCTTGCATGCAAAAGAGAATTGGATCACAGTAAGATCACATTCGGCTCAAACACTGATCAGAGTTTGAGCCAAGATTCATTTACATAATTGATCCGATTCTCTCGCACGAGAGAATTATCGCTAGTGTGACCCCGGCTTAAAACTGAGGATCACATCAATGCTATATAGCAAATACATGAAAAAGATGAATATTTCCTGTTCTGTTCTACACCTGTTGCCAGTCTGATAATGATAAATTCTTAAAGATCCCACCTTATTAGAGCTCAATAACGTTCCTTATGCTCTCAATTTGTAGTGGGAAATGAGACGACTTGCGCTACACAGCATCCACTCTGAACAATTAGTGCTGCAGTGTAAAGCATGTAGGAGAGACAAGGTAGCTTCTGCCTGGGATGAGACAATTGCTAATTGCAATCACTGATTCTAGATGTTCCTCTGTTGTCATAACTACATATACACACTAATATAAACTGCAATAGTGGACCCCAAACGATAGCTGCAACATAAAACAACAAAGACAGATAGTTCTCACCATCCCTCGCACCAGCGCCAGCTCCCCGCAGATGGTCTCTGTGTTTTGGATGTGGGTGCACAGTGACATCGACAGATCACATCACCGCTGCAACCAGTGGTGTAACTTGAAACTCGTGGGCCCCAATCCAAAAGATCCTACTGGACCCCCAATTATATTGCATGTCTTTAATAGTAATTGTCTTTTCATATGGGACTAAGGTACCTTTTGGGCCCACTTGCAATTGCAACCCCTGCACTTATTATTGTTACACCCCTGACTGCAGCCAATCACTAAGCTCCATGAGTCTGCCGATGTAAGTAGTACAAGTGGTGATCTGCTGCAACGATTATTTGAGCTGTTGATGTAACATTGGTGTCCACTTCTTTTAAAAGTGGAAAAGCCCTTTAATTAGTTTTCACTACAGAGGTTGAGTCGTGGCTGCCTGGTTAATCCTGCTCTTTGGGTATCATGCCTATGGTAGAGCCACTTGGCATATGTGGTGCCCATTATATCACTTGGCATATGTGGTGCACCACTATGTGGTGCCCATTATACTGTATGGAGGACTATGTGGTGCCCATTATACTGTATGGAGAACTATGTGGGGCCATTATACTGTATGGAGGACTATGTGGTGCCCATTATACTGTATGGAGGACTATGTGGTGCCCATTATACTGTATGGAGGACTATGTGGTGCCCATTATACTGTATGGAGGACTATGTGGGGCCATTATACTGTATGGAGCCCTATGTGGGGCCATTATTCTGTATGGAAGACTATGTGGGGCCCATTATACTGTATGGAGGACTATGTGGGGCCATTATTCTGTATGGAGGACTATGTGGCGCTCATTATACTGTATGGAGGACTATGTGGGGCCCATTATACTGTATGGAGGACTATGTGGGGCCCATTATACTGTATGGAGGACTATGTGGGGCCATTATTCTGTATGGAGGACTATGTGAGGCCCATTATACTGTATGGAGGACTATGTGGGGCCATTATTCTGTATGGAGGACTATGTGAGGCCCATTATACTGTATGGAGGACTATGTGGGGCCATTATTCTGTATGGAGGACTATGTGGAGCCCATTATACTGTATGGATGACTATGTGGGGCCCATTATTCTGTATGGAGGACTATGTGGAGAGCCATTATTCTGTATGGAGGAGTATGTGGTGCCCATTATACTGTATGGAGCACTATGTGGGGCCATTATTCTGTATGGAGGACTATGTGGGGCCCATTATACTGTATGGAGGACTATGTGAAGGCCCATTATTCTGTATGCAGGACTATGTGGGGCCATTATTCTGTATGGAGGACTATGTGGGGCCCATTATACTCTATGGAGGACTATGTGGGACCCATTATACTGTATGGAGGACTATGTGGGGCCCATTATACTGTATGGAGGACTATGTGGGGCCATTATTCTGTATGGAGGACTATGTGGGGCCCATTATACTGTATGGAGGACTATGTCAAGGCCCATTATTCTGTATGGAGGACTATGTGGGGCCATTATTCTGTATGGAGGACTATGTGGGGCCCATTATACTCTATGGAGGACTATGTGGGGCCCATTATACTCTATGGAGGACTATGTGGGGCCCATTATACTGTATGGCGGACTATGTGGGGCCATTATTCTGTATGGAGGACTATGTGAGGCCCATTATACAGTATGGAGGACTATGTGGGGCCATTATTCTGTATGGAGGACTATGTGAGGCCCATTATACTGTATAGAGGACTATGTGGGGCCATTATTCTGTATGGAGGACTATATGGGGCCCATTATACTGTATGGAGGACTATGTGGGACCATTATTCTGTATGGAGGACTATGTGGAGCCCATTATACTGTATGGATGACTATGTGGGGCCCATTATTCTGTATGGAGGACTATGTGGAGAGCCATTATTCTGTATGGAGGACTATGTGGTGCCCATTATACTGTATGGAGCACTATGTGGGGCCATTATTCTGTATGGAGGACTATGTGGGCCCATTATACTGTATGGAGGACTATGTGAAGGCCCATTATTCTGTATGGAGGACTATGTGGAGAGCCATTATTCTGCAAGAAGGACTATGTGGTGCCCATTATACTGTATGGAGCACTATGTGGGGCATTATTCTGTATGGAGGACCATATGGGGCCCATTATACTGTATGGAGGACTATTATTCTGTATGGAGGACTATGTGGGGCCCATTATACTGTATGAAGGACTATGTGGAGCCCATTATATTGTATGGACGACTATGTGGGGCCCATTATTCTGTATGGAGGACTATATGTGGCCATTATTCTGTATGGAGGACTATGTGATGCCCATTATACTGTATGGAGCACTATGTGGGGCATTATACTGTATCGAGGACTATGTGGGGCCATTATTCTGTATGGAGGACTATGTGGGGCCCATTATACTGTATGGAGGACTATGTGGGGCCCATTATTCTGTATGGAGGACTATGGGGCCCATTATTCTGTATGGAGGACTATGTGAGGCCATTATTCTGTTTGGATGACTATGTGGGGCCATTATACTGTATGGAGGACTATGTGGGGCCCATTATACTGTATGGAGGACTATATGGGGCCCATTATACTGTATCGAGGACTATGTGGGCCCATTATACTGTATAGGGGACTATGTGGGGCCATTATTCTGTTTGGATGACTATGTGGGGCCATTATACTGTATGGAGGACTATGTGGGGCTCATTATACTGTATGTAGGACTATGTGGGGCTCGTTATACAGTATGGAGGACTATGTGGGGCTCATTATACTGTATGGAGGACTATGTGGGGCCCATTATTCTGAATGGAGGACTGTTGGGTGCCCATAATACATAAAGGGGCCCACTGAGACTCTGTCGCCCGGGAACCATGAAAATCTGGAGCCAGCCCTGTTCTCCCCACTTGAAAAAAACAAAATGGTCCGATTATTCTGATCAGAGAGGAATCAGTTTTTCTCATACACGGGGGAAAAAAAAAGTTTCTCCACCTTCTTCACTCAGTCAGTCTGTGAAAATCGGACCACACTCAGATGACACCCCGGGTACAGTCCGATGATTTCCACAGACCCATAGACTTGCATGGCCGAGTGCAATCAGACACTCAGATCAAAATCAGACATGTCACCGATGTTTTTCCTCACAGCCCCATAGAATAACATGGGTACTTGTGCAATTGAAACCACGGATAGCACTAGTTCGATTTAAACGGTTGCTTGCAGGAACCCTTAGGGGCATGCTAAAAATCCCTTTAATTCCCTATTGTCCCTTTAAGAAACAGCTGATCCAAACTTGTAACAATCTGACAGCTAAGGACAACTGATGGGCTTGTACCAGGTGAAGTGAGAAGCCTGCAGAGAGCTCAGGAGCAGCTGAGTACATGCAGCCTGTGCGATAGGACGCAGAGATCTCTGCATTCTGCAGATCACAGGCCACAGACGTGGCCACCACCGTGTGATGGCGAGTGATCAGATCTGGTGACCACCATCGGTCACAATCGCCAGATCAGGTCAGGTGAGGGAGGTGAGCAGGCACAGGAGGGTCCACTATCAATCACACTGCCCCTTACAACTTCTCGTCTCGCCTTATCTCACAACAGCCAATCAGGAAATCGCCATAGTACTCGTCCATCCAATCAGGTAACAGAACCCGCCCCTCTACTCACAGACCGCACTCTATTACATAAACGACACACAGAGTTCACCCAGGAACCAATCGGCGTGTCCCACCTCATGTTTTATTAATGAGCCTCTTGTATGCGCGCAGCTAAGGGGGCGTCGTGACCATTAGTCTTGTTCTGCTTAATATTAATAAGCGCCTGTTAGTGGGCGTGACTACTGCAGAGAATCACTGTTCAGAGGCGGAGACCTGTCTGGCATATTAATGAGGGGGCGTGGCTTCGCGCAGGGTCTTTACTCTCCCGTGGTCTCGCTCTACCTTTATTCTGTCGCTGCTGCCTCCCAGCTGCCATGTCTTCCATCCTGCAGCCGTTCACCGTCACGGAGGGGCCCTGCGAGTTATCGCGGACAGCAGTGAGTGGCAGCAGGCGGGTGGTCTCCGGGTCTCTGGCTGCCGCTGCTCCAGGAGGAGGACGAGGGAAAATCACACACCCTGGCAAAGCCATCCTGGCTGGTGAGTACCCCCTGTGGTCGCGATGCCCAGGTACATGCACAGTACCGCTCACATCGCCCTCCCCAGCTTTCCCAGGCTCCTGACAGGCAATGGCGCTCTGTCCACCCTCAGATCTGCTGCTCCCATCCCAGATGTAGGGTCATGTGATGGCCTCGGTGTCACCTGCTGTCTCAAAATCCAGACAAAAAGCAGAATTAGATTGGAGGAATTCAGCAGAAAGTAACGCTCAGTGATCGCATGGTGTGCACGACGTCCCAGGCAGACTGGCATCTCCGTGCACTGGGGCTTATTGGAAGATCCCATCAGAACTAGTAACCGCTCCATGTTCATGGCTGTAAAAGGGAAACCCCAGAGTATAGGACCTTTCATTTGTCCTCCTAATGCCAATGATTCATTCCTCTGCCCCCATGTGTGTGCCCGGTGCCATGATGTCAGGGGCACTAAGGCTAATCATTAGTGCAGTAGCCCCCGTCGTCCTCCTTGAAATTCCCGCTCCGGTGTCCTGTATTGGGGGAGCACAGGGCGCCATCTCTGCCCTGTGCTTGTTCTCGGAGCCAGGTTTGTCACGCGGATCCCCCCTTTATATCACTAACAGGACTGCCAGGAGCAGTAGACCTGGGCTGGGGGCTACGCTGCCCGCCTATAATCCTGTGTGAATGATGCTCTGCCTCCTTCGTAGTATATTGTTACTGATAATGCCATTTACAGCATTTATCTGCGGTTTACCAGCGTATAAATGTCTGATCGCTGGTGGTCCTTCCAGCTGTTGTCAGGATTAAAGAAAGTGACATGGCCACAGACGTGCTCTGCTGCTCCAGTCATTGTCTATGGGAACGATGACGGTGACCGAGCACAGGTGAATGGGTTTCCTGGTAAACCATTCGGGTCTAAGGCAGCATTTACAAAATTTAATTTCACCTTACAAGTGATCGTCGGGTGATTCCCTGAATAGAGAGGCCAATAATCGGGCAACGAAAGTGCATAATGGACATTCATGATTATCAGCCAGTGCAAAATGGACCCTTTAGTGTTAAAGGGCTTGTTTGGGACTTTAACGTTACTGGCCTAAGCTTAGGATAGGTCATCAGTGTGCGACATTTCGCATTTTGGCTGCTTCTGGTGTTGGTGGTCGGGTACTGCACATGTACCCACTAGTGATTTCAATAGTGCGGTGGACGTGTAGTACCCGGTTGTGGCCACTCTACTGCTGACGGAGCTGTGCAGCTCTGACAACAGGAACAGCTGATCGGTGGGGGTGTCGGGTGTCATAACCCCACCGATCATTCATTGATGATTTATTCCATCAATGTTAACATCCCAGATGTTAATAGGAAGCGAGACAGAGGGAGGTTTATTAGCCATCCATTGTTCTCTATGGCCTCATTCACACATCAGTATTTGCATGCCAAAACCAGGTGTCTCCAAAACACAGAACAGGAGTCAATCTTTCAGTTCTAGCTTTTCCTTGTAATCTCCTTGTTTTGAGATACAAACAGTGATGCAAAATACTGACATGTGAATGAGGCCTATGAGAGAGTTGAACAAAAGGGTCTTCTGTTTAGGCTATGTGCCCACGTTGCATTTATGAAGCAGAAAATTTCTGCTGCATAAATGCAAGTCCTCTCCCGGAAAAACGCATGCGGAATTCCGCACGCGTTTATCGCGCTTTTTTCGCGCGTTTATCACGCGTTTTCCACATGCGGAATTGCCTTGCGTTTTTTATGCATTGAACAAAGGCAATTCTGCTTGCGGAAACGCAAAATTAAATGACATGCTGCGGATTTTTGAACGCAGCATAAACGCTGCGGAAAAATCCGCAGCATGGGCATTGACATTGCGGAATCCCATTGGGGACCATGGGGTGCGGGTTACCAAGCGTTTTTCAAGCGTTTACGCTGCGGAAATTCCGCATCAAAAACGCTTGAAAAATGCTACGTGGGCACCCAGCCTTAAACTCGGCAGGTCAGATCCTTCTTTCCCCAACATTATTTGCCTTTGGGAGTCAGTAGGTCCTTCTATTAGACGTCATCCAGTCCCACTGGTATTGGCGGGTTTACCTGACTTCACTTTAATGTGTATGAGGCTTTTAAAGAAATACTAAATGTTAAACCAATATATGTCATAATCTATTGATCTCACTTCTAGCCTGTCCCATATTACAGCCAATATTGAGTTGGAGGAAGGGGATCTTGTAAATGTCCTAGAAGCCATTCTGCATTTTTTCCACCCACAGATCAGATTGGTGTCTTGGACTTGGACCTTCTTTTCTGCTCTCCTTTGACATACCCTTTCTCTAGTTGGTCCTTATCCAAAATGGAGGGGATTAGTAGGAACTTGACACCTGCTTTCTCTGCCAGATTTCTAAAAGTCTGTTTGTTTGAGGAGCTTGTGGAAGGTCTCGCAGTGACAAATGCCTTAGGTCAGGTTGCCAGCCTATTTTTGTTTTGTTTTTTTTCCTGATCCACTTATCCAAACATCAAGGACAGACTATTGGGAGAACAAAACTGAAGGCTAGAAAATACTAATTTTATCTATAGCGCAGAAAACTGATGTGAACCAATTAAAGGGACCCTGTCACCTCGACTCATGCTGCCCAAACCATGTGAAGAATCAGACCCTGGTGGCATGATTGCAGCCAGGTCTAATGTCCTCAAACATTTTTGACGTTTCACAGAAAATATACTTTAAAAATCCTCCCAGCACTGCTGCAGTGATGGATGGGTGTCCCCCTTGTGTGTACATAGGGAGAGACCTATCCATCATCTGCAGTAGTGCTTTGAAGAGCTGTCTAGGGGCGGATTTTTAAAGTATATTTTCTCTGACATGTCGGACATCCGGGGTCGGGTTAATGCTGCCCGCCATTTGGGCAGCATGAACCCGATGAGAGGTTCCTTTTTAAGAGAGGCTTGTCTGGGCATCTAATGTTGATGATCTTTCCTTTTGAATAGGTCATCGATATCAAAATGGGGACCTGATGCCTCCACCGATCAGGTGTTCTTGGCTTAGGCGGCTGCCGGATGTAGGCATTGGATGGAGCTGAACAGCACCGCTGTGTTCTTTGTGCAGAGACCTGCCGATCAGCCCCTGTTCTGCACACTGACCGGAGCTGTAACAGATGATCGCTGGGTTTGTCACGTGTCGGACCCACATCTATATATTTTAATTATCCCAACAAAGATGGAAAATTGGAAGAACTATATGCTTCTATTGGACTTTTTCCCATATAACTGTATAAGTATTAGAGGCTACAAGTTCTATAAATATATTGAAACCCAAAACAAAGGTAAAAATATAAATCAAAATTTATTATATACCATGTAGATCCAAAATATATCAAAAAGTGTATTACTAAAACAAAATAATTAAAATATGGGATCCAAGTTGAAAACTCAAAAACAAAAAGGACATAGAGGGGCAAAAATACATGGGTAGCAGGTCATAATGTCAAGTAAGATCAGAACAGTAAAGACGTAAGTGATATCCTTAATCGGGAGTAGAAAATGCCCATATGCCATACTCAAGCAGAGGCCAAAAAGTATATCTAAACATAAGTTACTGTAACAATCATGTCCTGGCTAAGTGAAAGCATGATTCTGCATACGCTAAAAAATACCAAAGTGCATTTAGAGGTATTAATGCTTACCTATAATCTTGCTCCTCCACACATCCTTAACCCCAACACACGTTCCGATTAGGCCAACTCCGGGGGAGGGGTGTATGTGGCAATAATCATGTTACATAAAAATCTGTTTGGAAAGGACCAGATAAAATAAATTTTAATCCATCATGCACTGTAAGTGTCTGATGGGCGGATCCTTCATGTCATGAGCTCTACACTGGGCACAGAGCTCCTCCTCTCCACCCCTGAGAGACTGCTCTAGTGTCCATCCAGGGGGCGCTAAATCTGTCAGTAGAGTCGAGAGTTGGGAAGCATACAGTGCTGAGAGCCCAGGACACTTCACATAGAGGCCACGCCCACTGGACTCTTAGAATCACTGCATGATGGAGTGAATATCACCTGTCCAGCGATATCAGCAGTTTTCAAGGATCAAAACTGCAGACAGATTCCTTTTAAATAATAAGAGGATAGAGAGATAAAGGGAAGTTGGTCACAGGCGTCTCAATAGCCCAAGCTTAATAACGTGCCAAGTAATGAAGGATGGCAAAGTTGCACGCCAATCAGTCATACTACTTCCACTTTTCCAGCTGAACAGTTTTATAGACGTCAGGTGAATTAAAATGGATTTTTTTGTGCTATTAGATGGTTGTCATTGTATTTCATGGATAACAAGTACTCTGCGTGAATCATCCATAATTCATTCCCCATCCCTGGCATCCAGCCATGACAAGGGTTATTTTACTTCTTGCTGTAAATAAATAACGGATGCCATATCTACACAGATTCGCTCTGTCGTCTTGCTGTGATCTGAAAAGTGATTGCTCTTTTCCTTTTCTAGTCTGGGACAAGATTTTGTTCATTAGTGATAGGACGCTTAGACAGTATTGACTGGGATGCAGTTGGGCTTTGCTTCTGCGTCACAAGCGATTGATTACTGAGCTTTTAAGTTTCTCCTTTTATGCAATAAAGAATGAAATTAAATTTAGTTCATTATATATGCCATTATGAGATTGGATACGGGTCATTGAACTTATTATCCACTATATATAGAAATCTCCGACCTTTCCCATATTACCAGAAAGGCTTTCAGAGGCTCCAGTGCCAAGCCGTAGCAGCCATGTAGATGTGGCCAAAAACTGATACATAAAATATATATGCATTAGAATACCGTATATAAAATATTTATTATATTTGATATATTCTATCCCTTTTTATGAAGTATTCCTTGCCAGTGAAAGATTGTTCTTCCTGTGCTAAGCGCTAAGCTGTGTAGTTGGAGGAGTAGTTGTAGCGATCTGTAGGGTGCTGTAGTACGTGAGTGTTTATATCCTGATCTTTATTGCTATTTTGGTTTGTGTATTCCTTCCTT
The DNA here is from genome assembly GCF_046119375.1 of Phyllobates terribilis. Taxonomy (NCBI): domain Eukaryota; kingdom Metazoa; phylum Chordata; class Amphibia; order Anura; family Dendrobatidae; genus Phyllobates; species Phyllobates terribilis. Next base: position 814,556,705 of record NW_027362762.1, read on the forward strand.
TCCCTACCTCCTCCCTATTTTTTGTGAGTGTCTTTGTATGATAGTGGTTTCAGTTATCTCTCTGGCTATTACATTTCTGTCCCATGCCTCAAGGGGTGGGGGAGAGGACAGATTGGGGTTTAACAGCTGCATAGTAAGGTCGGAGACCCAGGCCTCTCTACCATCAAGAGTCCCCCGGGGACAGGGATAGTTGTGGTCCCAGTTCCAGGGACCGTTTTAGGTCCATCTCCCTTAAGTCCGTCACACCGTGGCATGAACAATGGAAGGGAATTAGCTGTTTACATTTTTGCTGTGGGTGCAAAATGGATTGATGTATTGAAATCCATGGTTCTATCTGCTACAAAATCCACAGATAACACTTCAGGATATAATTTTGGACTTTGGTGTGGAAATGTAGGCTGGATCAACTGCATCAATTTTGCACATTTATGACCTCTTCGGAGAATACGCTATTAATATGTAATTGGCTCCTAACCGCACAAGAGAATACCACTTCCGTCAGCAAAATGGTGGGATGGGGGGTCCTGTGACCCTTGAATGCCAATTAACAGTGTCTGTGTTGTGAAAAGTACTGAGCAAAAGGCTTAGTTGTAATGTGTAACCTCAAATTTATTTGGATTTTGGGATGAATATATTGCAGACAAACGAAGATAAGTCAATTTCTAATAAAAAAAAAAAAAAAGAGATTTTATATATATATATCTCTCTATCTATATCTCCGAAGGGAAATATGGGCTGAAAACCCCAATTTTGGAGTATTGGATAGAGGTATAGATATTGTTTAATTCAGTTAGAGATCCAAAAATACCAGGAGCAGAGTAACCAGAAATTTGCTAGTGCCAACATTTTTTTTTTTTTTTTTTGGGATTATTTTCGAAAGATATCTTGAAGAGATTCTATTGCTAGAAGTGATGAAACTGGATGCACTTATTAATCTGGTGGTTTGGGCTATGACCTCACTATTATATTTCTATCTTTATGGGGTTCAGTAGTCTATTTTGAACTCTAAGGACAATCATTGTGTGAGAGAAAACTGGGAAACCTATGGGGACATTCAAGTTGCTTAAAGTTGTGTCTCTGGTTCAGTGTTACCCAAACTGCAGTCCTCATAGCCCCCTACCGATCATGTTTTCAGGATTTCATTAGCATTGCAATAGTAAAGAAATCCAGGAAACATATCTGTTGAGGGTCATGAGGACTGGAGTTTGGGAAACACTGCTCTGGTTGGATTTGAACCCTAGACCTTCTCTCAGTAATGTAACAATCTCTATTCACTGAATACAGATTTTACCCGGGAATTTAAAATTTTGAAAATTCAGTCCAGGAGGAGAAAGAAGCAGGTTTTTCTGAGCTGTACAGCTGGTAAAATAAGTATTGAATACGTCATCAATTTTCTAAGTCAGTATATTTCTAAAGGTGCTATTGCCATGAAATGCTCACCAGATGTCAGTAACAACCCATCCAATCCACACAAATAAATCAAACCTTAGATGTACATTAAGTTCTGAGTAATAATGAGAAAAAACACAGGGAAAAAGTATTGAACACATGAAGAAACAGCTGTGAAAAAAGCCATGGAAAGTCATGACACCAACTGAAATCTATCAGTAATTAGAAAGCAATCCTGCCACTTAGTGAAAAATATCAGCTGATGGGCAATAAAAAGGTGTCTCACAAGAAACCTCTCATGATGGGTAAAACCAGTGAGCTGTCTCAAGACCTCTGCAACCTTATTGTTGCAAAACATACTAATGGCATTGGTTCCAGTGATTACTGTTAGGACCATAATAAGGAATGGGAAAGCGCATCGTTTCATCATAAACCGGCCATGACCGGGTGCTCTCCGCAAGATTTCTGATAGAGCAGTGAAAAGAATTATCAGAAGAGTTGTCATAGAGCCAAGGACCTCCTATGGAGAGCTACAGAAAGACCTGAAATTGGCAGGTACAATTGTTTCAAAGAAAACTATGAATAATGCACTTAACCTCCATGGCCTGTATGCACGCTCACTACGCAAGACTCCATTGCTGAACAAAAAGCATATTCAAGCGCATTTAAAGTTTGCTCAACAACATTTAGACAAGCCTGTGAAATACTAAGAGAATATAGTCTGGTCAGATGATACCAAAATTGAACTCTTTGGATGCAATAATACACATCATGTTTGGAAACCAAAAGGCACTGCATATCACCTTAAAAACACCATACCAACAGTGAAGTTTGGAGGTGGGAACAACATGGTGTGGGGATGTTTTTCAGCATACTGCACTGGCAAACTTCATATAATTTGAAGGAAGGGTGAATGGACAAATGTACTGAAACATTCCTGATAAAAATCTGCTGCAGTCTACCAGAATGATGAAGATAAAATGAGGGTAAACATTATCTGTTCACATGTGTTTTTTTTTTTTTTTTTTTTTTTTTGTTTTGCTGCATATTTTGTGACTTGGTTTTGTTTTTGGAAAATAGAGCATGTCACTTCTTTCAGTGTTTTTTCACCTATAGGAAGTAATGGTTGGTCAAAAAAAACACACCAAAACCTGCGTTAACGCAGCTGTTTTCCTACCAGAGAAAAGTTAGCAGATTTGCAGCAGAAAAAAAACACATGTGTGAACATGTTCATAAATTAAGTTATGTGTTGGGCTATCTGTGGTTTGATTTCTCTGCCTGTGTGGATTGGATGGGTTGTTATTGACATCTGGTGAGAATTTCATGTCAATAGCAACTTTTAGAAATATATTTACTTAGAAAATTGGTGACGTGTTCACTACTTATTTCACCCGCTGTATTATAAAGTTTCTTATTTTCACATGTATTATTGATTTGTACAATTAAAACAATGGTTACTCTTTAGGTTAAGTGCCCACGATGCAGAAATGCTGAAGATTTTTTTTCTGCATCTCCCTGGCAGGAAAAACGCATGTGGATTTTACATGTGTTTTTCCTGCCAGGTAGAAGCGTTTGTCAAGCGTTCTTCACATGCATTTCCGCATGCGGGTTATCAAGCGTTTTCCAAGCGATTTTAGCATCACTTAGAAAAGTGCTTCACAACTATATAAATCCATGCAACCGGCATGGATTTATATAGTGTGACCAAGTTAATAGTTAAAAAAAAAAAAGAATGAAAATGGTAAAAAATAATAATAATAATAAAAAAAAAAAAAACATTACTCACCTTCTGATGTTCCCCGGTCTTCTCTCCGGTGCGTTCCGTCTCTTGCACGGCTCGTGGTGGTGTAAAAAGACCTTCCATGATGTCATTTAGTCATGTGACTGGTGACATGACTGCCGACGTCAGCGGTCGCGTGACCTGTCACATGACTAAATGACGTCATGGAAGGTCCTTTTACACCATCGCGAGCCGCCAGGGAGCCAGGATGCACCGGAGAGAAGGTTAGTAAAATGTATATTTTTTTATTTTAAATTCTTTTTTTTAACAGTTACTATGGTACCTGGGTCTGGATGAGTCTCCTCTTCTCCAGACCCAGGTACCATCCGCACATTGAATCGCTTAATATCCGCATGTGAACATGTAGTCATGCGGATGTCACGCGGTCCAATGCATGTCAATGGCGGCAATTGCGCTGCGTGTCCGCAAAATAATGGACATGCTGCGGATTTTTCCGCAATGATAATCCGCAGCGGGAATTTCCGCAGCATGTGCACAGCACATGCGGATTATCATTGGGGACCATGGGGCACGTACTACCAAGCGTTTAAGTGTTTTCGCTGCGGAAATTCCAAGGCAAAAATGCATAGTGGGCACGCAGCCTGAAAGTGAGCGATTTTCAAGGGCAGTTTCCAATACCACTTATGCTGAATGAAGGAATTCACACATAAGTGACAATACTCATATATTCTGTGGAGTTTTATCATTCAGCTACTCAAGAAAATTAATTTCTACTAGAAACGCAAACTGCAGTAATTACTTTGTACAATAATCAAGTCTGAAAGGACATGCTGGTGTAAATCAATACTAGCTAGAAAATTAATTCTGTAAATGTAAGAACATGTTGACTTTTATTTTTTAGATTAATTACATACAGTAATGTAATTTTATATTTTTGCCAATTTTTTTTTTCTGTATGTAAACATGGAGAACTCCAGGAAATGCTATTGGCTTCTTCTCTAGTGTACTGCCTGTTGGTGCAGTACACAGATCTTTATAGTACATGCTGTTAGTAAAAAGTTTTATCTAGCATTAAAAGAAATACTTGACAGAGAAAGTTCAAGCTAGGCCTCCATTGTTTTTTGCATCAGTTGGGGTCCTAGAAATTGAACCACCACGGATTTAAACATTTACGGCTTATTAGGCGGATATTTCATGTTTGATATGCTTTAATAAAGCATATGAAATTATAAGGTTTGTCATGATTATAATACCATATTCCTATGTTGACCCCTTTTACTGTCAGGACCTTCTGACTATTGACCATGTTGGGGGGCCGAGAGAAGGATTGGGCAATAGATATATTAAAGTTCAATACTTTTGTTTTCAGGGAATATACGCCACTGTCAGATCTGTGTGACAGCAGCTTTCTCCTCTCCCCATTTTAAAAATAACCTCTTGAATGCTCGTCTGAGCCGAGTGTTCATGTGTATGGGGGGAGTTGGGAGAGATGGCTGTGTGCAGACAGCAAAGTCATTTGTAAGGCCCAATTTATATATTTTTCTAAGCCCACCCTTGTATTTCTCGTCTTGACAATCTGCTTACGAGATTGTTGTTAAGGATGTCACTGATGGTGTCATTTTTGTATTTGTCAGGTGGAATCGCGGGAGGAATTGAAATATGCATCACATTCCCTACAGAATACGTCAAGACCCAGCTTCAACTGGACGAGCGGGCCAATCCTCCTCGGTTTCGAGGTGTAGGTAAGGATTTATTAAGATGATTACATTGTAGTACCTGGGCTATCGGTGCATTTGTAGATATGTTCAATGTCGGATAATTAATGCCATGTGGTTGTTAATGGATTTATATGTTTTAATGTTGAGATATATGTACAACTTGCTAAAACACATTCATCTCACGATCTGCTCACTTTCATGTTGGGTTCAATACATGAGAGAACTTCCTGTCTTGGTCCCACATTAGTGCTGTACGTGAAGGGGGCTGGTTGACTGCTCATTACAGTAGCTAAGCCAGCCTCCTTCTCTACCATGGCTGATTCATAGACAGAAACGGGATTGACATAGCTATTGAAATGAGCAGCCGGCCATCCCATTTTATACACCGCCATGGTCACATTCTCTCTTGTCTTGAACTGTATGGATATGGAGCTGATGGCGGGATATTGAGGGAGCGTTGATATATAATAATATATTTATATACACTGCTCAAAAAAATAAAAGGAACACTCAAATAACACATCCTAGATCTGAATGAATGAAATATTCTCATTGAATACTTTGTTCTGTACAAAGTTGAATGTGCTGACAACAAAATCATCAATGGAAATCAAATTTATTAACCAATGGAGGCCTGGATTTGTAGTCACTCCCCCAAAAAATTAAAGTGGAAAAACACACTACAGGCTGATCCAACTTTGATGTAATGTCCTTAAAACAAGTCAAAATGAGGCTCAGTATTGTGTGTGGCCTCCACGTGCCTGTATGACCTCCCTCCAACGCCTGGACATGCTCCTGATGAGGTTGCGGATGGTCTCCTGTGGGATCTCCTCCCAGACCTGCACTAAAGCATCCGCCAACTCCTGGACAGTCTGTGGTGCAACGTGATGTTGGTGGATGGAGCGAGACATGATGTCCCAGATGTGCTCAATCGGATTCAGGTCTGGGGAACGGGCCGGCCAGTCCATAGCTTAAATGCCTTCATCTTGCATGAACTGCTGACACACTCCAGCCACATGAGGTCTGACATTGTCCTGCATTAGGAGGAATCCAGGGCCAACCGCACCAGCATATGGTCTTACAAGGGGTCTGAGGATCTCATCTCGGTACCTAATGGCAGTCAGGCTACCTCTGGCGAGCACATGGAGGGCTGTGTGGCCCTCCAAAGAAATGCCACCCCACACCATTACTGACCCACTGCCAAACTGGTCATGCTGAAGGATGTTGCAGGCAGCAGATCGCTCTCCACGGCGTCTCCAGACTCTGTCACGTCTGTCACATGTGCTCAGTGTGAACCTGCTTTCATCTGTGAAGAGCACAGGGCGCCAGTGGCGACCTTGCCAATCCTGGTGTTCTGTGGCAAATGCCAAGCGTCCTGCACGGTGTTGGGCTGTGAGCACAACCCCCATCTGTGGACGTCAAGCCCTCATACCACCCTCATGGAGTCGGTTTCTAACCGTTTGTGCAGACACATGCACATTTGTGACCTGCTGGAGGTCATTTTGCAGGGCTCTGGTAGTGCTCCTCCCGTTCCTCCGTGCACAAAGGAGGAGGTAACGGTCCTGCTGCTGGGTTGTTGGCCTCCTATGGCTCCCTCCACATCTCCTGGTATCTGCTCCATGCTCTGGACACTGTGCTGACAGACACAGCTATGCTTCTTGCCACAGCTCGCACTGATGTGCCATCCTGGATGAACTGCACTACATGAGCAACTTCTGTGGGTTGTACTGTAGACACCGCCTCATGCTACTGTACCTCTAGGGGTGAGAGCAATGGCAAAATGAAAAAGTGACCAAAACAGCCAAAAAGGATAAGAACAGAGAAATGGTCTGTGGTCACCACCTGCAGAACCACTCCATTATAGGGGGTATCTTGCTAATTGCCGATCACTTCTACTAGTTGTCTGTTCCATTTGCACAACAGCAGGAGAAATAGATTCACAATCAGTGTTGCTTCATAACTGGACAGGTAGATTTCACCTGAAGTGTTATTGACTTGGAGTTACATTGTGTTGTTTAAGTGTTCTCTTTATTTTTTTTGAGCAGTGTATATCCATATTTGTAATATACATGTGTGTATGTAATTCCTTTTATTTTGCCTTTAAGTTGGGCAACCCCGTTTAGAACTCGGATTAATGTGGGTATTCACACATACATATGGATATATATATATATTTTGAGCCAAATTTTATTACAATATTAGGACATTACATTGAGTATTTTTTAGCTTTAGTTATATAAATCTATGGAACATGAATGTGTCACATAGTCCATATGTCCTGAGTGCACAAAGCCATCGGCGCTGACTCCTGGTATGGCGGCTTGGCTGATGGATCTGCAGGGGCGGCTGGGCCATGCATCATTGCACAAACAAGTAAAGCCGTCCAGCTGTGCTGTCAGGGTGTCTCGCTGACTGTCAGAACTGATTATGTGTAACCGTCCTGTCTCCTTGATGGAGCACGGCAAGTGTCCTGCTAAGAAAGGTAATCCGATGAAGAAACCGGCAAAAATCAACACTTCAAATAAAATCCAGGATAACTTTCTATGTGTTTGTGTGCTAATGTAACATGACTTGGAATAACACTTATTAAAGGTCGGGTGCTGACTTATAGGGTATCCACCTCCAATAGCGGGTTTATCTTCTTTCTTTTTAGGAGAGATCTAATGACGACAGGTAACCCTGACAAATGGCAATCAGATAGCTGGGATTATAGCTATCCCCTATTCAGAAGTGTTTTGAGCTTCATATCATGCGATCATGGAGTTGCATGTTTGTTTTGGTCAAATGGGCATCTTTATGGGGAGGCTGGCGGCTGTATGATTGGTGACAAGGAAAGACTAGAAGCAATGGGATGAAACTGAATGGGAGGAGACACAGATTAGATATTAGAAAAAACTTTTTGACAGTTAGGGTGATCAATGAGTGGAACAGGCTGCCACGAGAGGTGGTGAGTTCCCCTTCAATGGACGTCTTCAAACAGAGGCTGGACAGACATCTGTCTGAGATGATCTAGTGAATCCTGCTTTGAGCAGGGGGTTGGACCAGATGACCCAGGAGGTCCCTTCCAACTCTACCATTCTATGATTCTATGATTCTATGTCTATGGGCAAATTTTGTCAATGTGAAAAATTCAGGAATAGAACGGAGTATGAACAAAATGAATCTAGCACATTCCCAGCTATGCAGAACAGGAGAATAATAGAGACTGGACCACATTGGGTATAAATATAATATATTATTATAGAAGGATGTATCCCATTTGTGCATTCTGTGGGACTGACCGGTGCGCACTGCTCTACCGAGAATTTTTTTTTTTTTTTTTTTATTTCTACATAGCACACACTTGTCAGTAACGCGCTTTCCATGATATAATGTCACTGCCATAATTATAGAATTTCTGACACCTTTAAACCTGTCGGAGTGGTGATTCACGGTCACTTTACCGTTAAGGGCTTATCCAGCTGAGAAAACACTTTTATTCCCTATTTGTGAATTCTGAGTTGATTGAGTCTTCTGGTCGGGATCTCTTGCCCTAGTAGCCATTGGTTAACAGGAACGTCTTATTCTGGAGGATCTGTCCTGTCCTACATTACACAGACAGCTCAACGAGTAAAATGGACAATGTGTAATGCTTCACTTTCCCTGTGGTGGCGCTGCTGTGAATCTGAAAATGTGCTGCATGGCTTTATGAAAGATGGCAATTGGGGGTCTCTGCAAGGGGGGCACTCTCTGATCACCTTATTGTCAAGGGACCCTTTACAACAAGTTGGAAGTATACGGGGGGGGGGGGGGAGCTGCCATTTTCTGCATGATAAATATCTCTCTTACATGCAAGAGAACTATTTCAAGTGTCTGATCTGAAGTCCATATAGAGCGTCTGTGACGTCTTCTCTCTCCGCAGGTCACTGCGTCACACTCACTGTACAGGACCATGGAGTCAGAGGGTTATACCGCGGTCTCAGCTCATTGCTTTATGGATCCATTCCTAAGTCTGCAGTGAGGTAAGAGGAGGGAAGGAGAGACATACATCTACTGTCTATAGGTTCTGTCAGGGCAGGTGGATGCCAGAATTAAGATTCACTATGGATGACCCACTGTCTATGGTACATGTACATTCATTTCAATGGTTGCCATGTAATGCTATAATGAAAATCTATGCCTAGGTCAGGGTTCTCCCAATGATCAGGTGTTCTGATTACATTTTTGGATGGCCTTAATATAACCTATGTCCTTCTATAAAAATGTGGCTAATTTCGATGAGACCGGGCAACCATCCAGTGTGTATGAGGCACTCATGTTTCTTCTGCGTCAAATGATCTTGAGAAAAAGAAGGATCCGGAGTTGTCAAATTTTAACTTTCCTTTTTTTTCTCCTGGGAAATGGGCTGCTGCCAGACTGCATTAGCACTTATTATACATTCACATATTTGTGCAACATGTCCTTATTTTTCTCAGAGAGCTCACAAGGACCTAAAGATTTTCATTGATCCATACACACGTTTTAAAAACTGATCTGTCACTGGTCCGTGAGACTCTGAGCAGGTCCTGTTCTCATCCATCGTGAAGATCAGACTCTGCCATTTAGGCCACAGCCCCACTATCCGTATTCGGTCAGGATTTTTTCTCAGGAGTGGGAGCCAAAACCAGGAGAGGGTGATTAAATGCAGAATTGGTGACTTGTTTCTATTATATCTTTTCTCTGATTGTTCCTCGCCTGGTTTTGGCTCCCACTCCTGAGAAAAAATACTGACCAAATACTGATAGTGGGGCCGTGGCCTTAAAGGGAATCTGTTAGCAGGTTTCTTCTATGTAATCTGAGGACAGCATGATGTAGGGGCTGAGGCACACATTTCAGTAATGTGTCACTTATTCGGCTGTGTGCTGTTGTTTTAATACAATGAAGCTTTTGTCACCAGGAGATGATCACTGTCCTACCACGCCCCCTACTTTTGATAATCAGCTAACTGTCTATATACAATGTATACAGAGCTGTGGTGTGGGCAGGGTTAGACTTCTGAGCTCTACTACATACTACATCTAAAAACTCTGTCACGACTGCTGCAGCCAGTAAACTAAGTGATACATTGCTGGAATCGGGGTCTATTTTCCTATATTATGCTGCTCTCAGATGAGGGAGGAAAAACGTGGTGACAAATTCCCTATTAAGGGAACCTGTCACGTGAAAAAAAAAAAAAACAAAACACAAAACCACTATTAACCTGCAGCTATGGGGGTTAATCTGCAGGTTAATAGTGTCCTGAACCTGCTCGGCGCCTGCACTTGGAACTCCCCACAGTGTTTAGGTTTGAGTCACGGGTCAACACCGGAGCAGATTCAGTCACCGCTCAGTGTATAGAGCCCCCCCGGCACTGACTGACAGCAGGAACAGCAGTCGACTGTCAGTCAGTGTGGGGAGCACGGTTACAGCCGCCACTCTCTAAACACAGGCTGGTACCGTGTCGGCGCCAACCCTGTTACTGAAACTCGATTGCTACCGGGAGGAATAAAGTTATTTTCCTTCGGGCAGTAGAGCTCTAAGTACAGGCACTGGGCAGGTTCATAACGCTATTAACGTGCAGGTTAAAAACGTTTTTTCACATGACTGGTTCCCTCTAAAGTCTTTGGAGAACCATGAAACACGGATGAAGCCTGAAAGTCAGACTTTGTACTTCAGCGTTTCAGCAGTTTTTAACTGATCCATTGGTAAGAGACAATAGATAACAACCAATAGTTCAGACAGTCTACCTGCTTCAGGGGAGAAAAAAACCTGACACAGCTGGGATAACACCTGAGGAAAAAAGTCCACTTTTCTTGGATAGTAACAGTCACATGTGTGAATACAGCCTTAACCTAACCTGAATGTGAGTTACAATGTTGAGTATGTGGCCAATAGCTATGTAAGGCCTCATTCAGACATCCTTGATTTTTCTTGTACATAAAAACATAGATTGTTCTACAGTGTCTTGGTTCTGATTTTCATCAGTATTTGGTCAGTGTGTCAGTTTTTATCAGTGTTTCATCTCTGGTTTTCTCGTATGGAGAAATAAAAACCAAATCTGAGAAGCTTCTCCTATTCATTACAGTGTGAATCACTCATTACACACTGATCTTTGTGCTGTTCTTGGTTTTCACGGACTCCTACACTGGTATGGGTAATTTAGATCCATGACTTGGATCAAAAAATGGATGTGTGGCCATGATTTTTTTGAAGTCACGCAGTCCACAAACAGCAACGGACTTGTGAATAGCCACATAGATTATAATGGGTATGTGGTCAGTCTGTAAAAATCTTGGATAAAACAAGAGTGTCTGAATGAGGCCTAAAGAGTATGTGTACGTTAATCCAAAAGGTGTCAATAGACTTTAGCCATGTCCTTATTATTGTGGTCAAAGAGAACTCCAGATATAATTTAGTTCTTTCTCCATGATGTGTTCTTTTCAGATTTGGCACATTTGAGTTCCTCAGTAACTTTGCAAGGAGTTCCACGGGGAAATTGGATGGAAAGGCCAGTTTTCTGTGTGGCTTAGGGGCTGGTGTGTCCGAGGCGATTCTCATCGTATGTCCGATGGAAACTATTAAGGTATGTGCTTTTGCCATGTCTATGGTAACACTTCCCATTCAGCTGTGAGTCTTCCTTTTATATTAGCTGTTTGTGCTCTTACTACTATAAATCCGGATGGGAATTCAAACATAGCAACTAATCATCCATGGGGCTGTAGATGTTCATCCCCCCTTCCCCATGTGTGTGCGCACACACTTTACTCTTCCCCTCCCAGCTGTCGCTCACATAAGTCTGGCGTATGTTACTCCCATGGTCCCATTTTAATGTTTTCTGTGCTAACTTGCATTATTACGCTAAGGGCTGTATCTTTTCTGGTGTAGTAACCGCATTGTGAAGGAAGAGATGAGTCCAGCTTCAATCCATAAAATCAAATCCTTTATTTCATGATTAAAATAGATATGGCAACACTAAATTATGCCTAGGCATGATTGGGGATGAGGGGTGCAATCATGCCTATAGCTTTATATATTTTAGTGTTGCCATATCTATTTTAATCATGAAATAAAGGATTTGATTTTATGGATTGAAGCTGGACTCTCTTCCTTCACAAGGGATACCAATGAGACGAGACTCTGGGCTTCTCCACATCAGAAACTTGCCTGGTTTCCATCAAGGGTGAGCTGAATTTTTTTTCTTGCTTCTGTAGTAACAGCCTTCATGGATCCTATGAGATATTTTTACCTTCACATGGTGCAAACTTTCTCTCTCAAGGTTTTACTTTTTCCGAATATCCACAGCAAGAACCTCAATTTTAACTTGTGGCTTTTGACGATAAGTTTCACTGCTACGAGAGACACTTATGGCGTAAAACTGAAATACTGCAGATTGCAAAATACCATAATTGTGAACAGTAGGATAGATCTTCTATCAACTAAACCCTAAATTTTCTGGAAAGGGTGTTTGCTTTTTTTTTTTTTTTTTTTATTTGTGAGAGAAGGAGCCTATTGACAACAAGCTTCCCAGGTGATTGGTAAAATTGTGCAGTTGAATTCCTAAAAATTTACAGCTGACTCCATATTTGTTTGGAGCTTTAGGATAAATATGGAATATTATCTCTATCACGGGTATTCAACCAGTTATTTCCATGGCAGGTGAAGTTCATCCATGACCAGGCCTCTTCTGCACCGCGGTATCGGGGCTTCGTCCATGGAGTGCGTGAAATTATTAGAGAGCAAGGTGGGTTCAAGTTATTAGAAAGCAGTAGGATATCATAAAGAGCAGAGGAAATGTGTGAAAATACATTTTGTCCATTTTGTATTCAGCTATGTGTTGTACAGTTACATTGTGCAAATATTCCTTATATTAATCTGTAATACAAGTACACTGAGAAACTTTATGAAAATATATGTGTTGATCATAAAGATTAATGTCCATGTGTCTCTTGCCATACAGGACTACGTGGAACATATCAAGGACTAACCCCCACTATTTTAAAGCAGGGCTCCAACCAAGCAATCCGGTTTTATGTCATGACCTCACTACGTAACTGGTACCTAGGTGAGTAGTATATTGGTTAAATGTGTTATATAGATAGCAACACTAATATATACAATGTACTAATAAAACACATAACTTGATATAAGCCATGAATAAAATAAAATAGTTTATAGGATTTAGACTAAAACTGGAAACCTGGAAAAATTGAGTGACAATTACAGTGACGCAGGAGAGTGCTGAAAATTGATCTGATGGCAGAGATGTTTTTGCTCCGCAGCATAAAGGGTTATAGGGTTGAAGGCCGAGTAATAGATGGCGGATCGTCATGCTAAAAATGGGTAGTGAATCTTACTTGTCACAAAAAAAATTATTTAGGCTTTAGTGTCCGTGTTAGCAGTTTTATGTATTTATCCAATGTCTATTGTTTAATAGTGTAACCATACGGAAAAATGGATGTATTCAGGTTATTATGTGACTATTGTTATGGCCCCTATATCATATATGTGTGCACAGGGATCTTCCAACTCTCCTTTGACAAGTAATATTTTGGGAAATTTGGGTCAAGCATGTTGAATTTGAAGACTATTATTTTCAGGGCAGATAAGCTGTCGCCAGAGGTCTCTGCCAGCAGCTTACTCTCCTCTCTAATTGAAAACACATGCACGCTCTGAAGAGCGTGGCATGCATGTGTATGGGGTCGCCGGGAGATGTAGGACAGCTATAGAACATGTATGAGAACCTATAAAGGGATTTTTTTTCTTTAAATGCCTCAGACTCCTTTATAAAAAAAAAATAGACTCAGCCGGTGATTGACGGAGAGTGTGTTTTCGGCCAGTTCCTGTGTGTCAAGGATGGGACCAGAAAGCAGTAGGGGCTACTACTTCTGTGCCATAATGGGACCTGCAGGGAACGAGGAGGGTGAGCACGATTTCTTCTAGTACTTTAGAGGGAACCTATCTGTCAATTCATGCTGCCCAATCTACAGGCTGCAGGAATTGCCGCCATTTATGCTATTCTCGGTGAAGAGACTTTGAAGATCCAGCCGGGGACCATAGCTGGAGAGCAGACTCCTCGGTCTCCACCCCTGGCAGGCCCTTCTTAGCGTTGCTGCAGATGATTGACTGGTCCCTTGCATGTACAGAAGGGGAGACCTGTCAATCACCTCTAGCAGTGCTGGGAGGAGCTGGTGACGGGCGGAGCTGGACTAGTCTTGACCGGGAACGAAAGTATATTTTCTGTGAAACATGTGACTGTCTCAGGAAATGATATACCGGCCTGCATTCGTGTAGCCAGGTGGCGAATCAAGTTGCCACTTTTTTTTTTGCCGCATGAATTGCCTGACTGGTTAAAAACGCTTCCCTGGAAAACCCTTTTAATTTTTCATGTTTTATATTCAGATTGTCTGTCTGTAAAAAAGTCTAGGTAAGGGATTTGCTTTCAATGTTCTCTCCAAAACCTGCTTTCTGGCTGATTTTTGGAGTCATCTCATTGTACTTTATATGATTCATAAAAGACTGATACATTTTCTTCTGTGATCCACATCAGAATTATACAGTTAGGTCCATATATATTTGGACAGAAACAACATTTTTCTAATTTTGGTTCTAGACATTAACACAATGAATTTTAAACAAAATAATTCAGATGCAGTTGAGGTTCAGACTTTCAGCTTTCATTTGAGGGTATCCACATTAAAATTGGATGAACGGTTTAGGAGTTTCAGCTCCTTAACATCTGCCACCCTGTTTTTAAACGGACCAAAAGTAATTGGACAATTGACTCCAAGGCTATTTCATGGACAGGTGTGGGCAATCCCTTTGTTATGTCATTCTCAATTAAGCAGATAAAAGGCCTGGAGTTGATTTGAGGTGTGGTGCTTGCATTTGGAAGGTTTTGCTGTGAAGTAAACATGTGGTCAAAGGAGCTCTCCATGCAGGTATAACAAGCCATCCTTAAGCTGCAAAAACAGAAAAAAACCATCCGAGGAATTGCTACAATATTAGGAGTGGCAAAATCTACAGTTTGGTACATCCTGAGAAAGAAAGAAAGCACTGGTGAACTCATCAATGCAAAAAGACCTGGGCGCCCACGGAAAACAACAGTGGTGGATGATCGCAGAATAATCTCCATGGTGAAGAGAAACCCCTTCACAATAGCCAGCCGAGTGAGCAACACTCTCCAGGAGGTAGGCGTATCAATATCCAAATCTACCATAAAGAGAAGACTGCATGAAAGTAAATACAGAGGGTTCACTGCACGGTGCAAGCCACTCATAAGCATCAAGAATAAAAAGGCTAGACTGGCCTTTGCTGAAAAACATCTAAAAAAAGCCAGCACAGTTCTGGAAGAACATTCTTTGAAAAGATGAAACCAAGATCAACCTCTACCAGAATGATGGAAAGAGAAAAGTATGGCGAAGGCGTGGCACAGCTCATGATCCAAAGCTTACCACATCATCTGTAAAACACGGCAGAGGCAGTGTGATGGCTTGGGCATGCATGGCTGCCAGTGGCACTGGGTCACTAGTGTTTATTGATGATGTGACACAGGACAGAAGCAGCCGAATGAATTCTGATGTATTCAGAGCCATACTGTGTGCTAAGATCCAGCCAAATGCAGCCAAACTGATTGGCTTTATGTTTTGGGTCATTGTCCATATGTAGTATGAAACGACGACCAAAGCAACACAGGAGTTTATTAAAGCAAAAAAGTGGAATATTCTTGAATGGCCAAGTCAGTCACCTGATCTCAACCCAATTGAGCATGCATTTCACTTGTTAAAGACTAAACTTCAGACAGAAAGGCCCACAAACAAACAGCAACTGAAAACCACCGCAGTGAAGGCCTGGCAGAGCCTCAAAAAGGAGGAAACACAGCGTCTGGTGATGTCCATGAGTTCAAGACTTCATTGCCAACAAAGGGTTTTCAACCAAGTACTAGAAATGAACATTTTATTTACAATTATTTAATCTGTCCAATTACTTTTGGTCCCTTTAAAAACAGGGTGGCACATGTTAAGGAGCTGAAACTCCTAAACCCTTCATCCAATTTTAATGTGGATACCCTCAAATGAAAGCTGAAAGTCTGAACTTCAACTACATCCGAATTGTTTTGTTTAAAATTCATTGTGGTAATGTCTAGAACCAAAATTAGAAAAATGTTGTCTCTGTCCAAATATATATGGACCTAACTGTATATCCTTTCATTTTCATCACATTTAGCTAACAATATGATGCTGATTAGGAGACTACCTCATTAATCGGTGCTTGATGTTCTGACACTCTGCCGGGAAAGTTGACTTCATTGTGTCACCAGTCACTACCAGATGTTACAGACACCGGATATTTGCTTTCTTTCTGTAAGATTGTCCATCCTTTGCCTATTTATTACATGTAACTGTGCTTCTGGTTTTAGGTGATGATCCCCAAAGGCCAATTAATCCTATTATTACAGGAACATTCGGTGCCATTGCTGGGGCTGCGAGCGTCTTTGGTAATACACCTCTAGATGTTATCAAGACCAGGATGCAGGTAATGACTTTATTATCAGTGCAGGTTAAATCCTGTTTGCAAGCGCTTTGGTTATTTGACATGGTCCCATCTCCTGGCACGTATTGATCTTGTAATTTGGCAGGATCCTTGCATGGATAGGTGGTAAATACTGCTGGACAGGGCCACCATTAGGGCATTACTGCCATTACTGGTGTGTGGGGCCCAGACTGGGTGAGACATGATGGCAGCCTGCGCTGAGGCAGTCCTGCTGAGCCTCTGTATAAGCGGTCTGGCCGACTGCGTGGCACGCTGGGGCCTGGGCTAATTACTTTGCTTTATTAAGCCCCGGGGTCCCAGTTACTCACTGCCGCAGCTACTTACATTGTATGGCCACGGCAGAGGGGGCTAGCTGTGTCAAACATCAGTGACGTCAGACGCTGCCGGCCCGCCTTCTGTTCCTAAGCTGCCGGGAGCCCCTGTTCATTATGCCACATTATATGCAGGAGTTGAGGGTCCGGAAGTGATGAGATGCATGTGCCCGCCTACACACTCACCCTTCCGACCTCCCATTCCCCCAGGCAAAGCCGGGGTGGAGCCTGGGCAGAGTCTCAAGGGGGCCTGAAAATTTTGCCAGTATGGGGCCCTGAATATCCTGGTGGCAGCCCTACTGCTGGACCATAACATTTTGATGTTTTGGTGTTTCCATTTACAAAAATTATAAATTTACTGTGCATTTTAATGGTTCTGTAGTTTTCATATTTGCTTTTGGCATCAGTTCCTTGTGGTTTTAAGTTATTGTATGGGGATTTAATGGTACCCATAGAATGGATATGGAGACTGCTTGGGTACATGGCTGTGTTGATCACTTGATGAGGATTTACGCATGGACACAGCCTAATTCTTCATCAAATCCGCTGACCTTATGTATCAAGTGCAAATGAATGGGGTATTTCATACATGAAGAGCAAAAAATCAGCACAATTTGAATTTTGTCGATTTTTGAAATCTACAGGAAGCTCATTATTTGCATGAATTCTGCATAGAAAAGCCATGCATTTTCCCCATTATGAGCGGGACTATTCCATGTGCAGATCTGCTGCACTCTTGTAGAATTATCAACAGAATACAAAGTATACACCTTAAATTTCTGATTCGATCATTCATCGACTGCAATTATACAATGAAGGTTTCCATTCAGTGACTATGGACAAAGATCTTAGAAACTGAAGAATTATTGCACAAAATATTAAAGATCGATAAACTTTTAGATATACAATGAGCAAGCTTGAAATTAAAATGCTCTTTGACGTTTTACATTTGGGAAAGTTTATGTAATCTAGCCATGGCAACTTCTCAAATGGATCCTAAAAAATCCAATTAACTTATATTATGGTTTTCTCTAGTGCTGGGGTTTTTAATACAATAGGAAGCCCTGATGGAAACCTAAACCCACTAATCTGAGCGAAGCCCGAATATAATTTATTGATTATGTTGACAATATATTTGGTGATTATTCTGTTCCTATATAATGTGTTATGTGGTCACTGTGTTCTGATTACCAGGGATTGGAGGCTCACAAATATAAGAACACTTTAGACTGTGCAAGCCAGATACTTCGCAATGAGGGTCCCTTGGCGTAAGTAACCAATTATCATTTCTTCCTAGTGTATAACATAATGTGGTAGTAAATCAGAGCTAACTAAACTTGTCCCATTTACCTATTACCCCCAACATAATTTTACTGGTACAATAGATTTCATCAATGATTGTTACAAGCATTGTATCAGATGTATAATAAAGCACAATTATTAGAATTATTTTATTGGAAGATGAGGAATTACCAAAAACTTGCATTAAAATAACTGTGTTCTCCATCCTCCTGTCTAATATCCAGTCCTATAATAATTAGAGTAACACATAGGCACAGTATAGAGTCCGTAATAAACGACTTGTTTGAAATTTTCCAAATTTATTGCCAAAATAGTCAGACAGACTTCAAACCAACGTTTCGGCTATCAAAAGCCTTTATCAAGGTTATCTGCATACAACAAATGTATCAATTGTTAGTATGTTGAACAAAATAAAAAGAAAGGAAATGTAAAAGGAATAAACAAACAAACATATCAGTCTGCATACAATTGGCACAATGTGTACACAAAATCTTGAAATCACAAATCTAGATAAATGCGGATGTGATAGTGAAGACAATGGGAAGAAAATAAGGGCCATCATGTCCAGGTAAGAGTAGTCCTGTAAGCGAATTAAATAATAAATAAACAAATAAGATTAAATGTAATATATGATTCAGGGGTTCTCTGGTATAGGGAAAGTGGAGATAGAGACCAAAGAAAAAGGGGAAAAAAAGAAAGATGAAATAAAGTCAATGAAAAATAAAAAGTAAATAATACAAAATATAAAAAATTAAAAAAAATTCTAACCATCTAGCAATATCATGAAGCAGGGAAAAATAATTACCTGTCCACAAAGGCTGGAAAAAATAGGAATATCTATAAAGAACGTAATATATATTAGGATATTCAAGATAAAAAGTCCAAAATAAGTAGATGAATAGTCTCCCAAGGGTATCATAGCAGTACCTGGTCAATCCTGCGTTATCCACATAATGAATGGTGGCCGGGTACGGGCGGTGTGTGATCACTCATACAAGACGCCAGATTATATGATGCCGAAGGCAGAAGTGCGGGCCCGGCAACACGAGTCAGCTGTGCATGACGTGCAGAACGGAACTGCGCATGCGCCGGAAAAAGCCGATGAGAGCCGAAGCTTAAGTGAAAGGCAGCCGGGACAGGGAGAGAGAACAGAACGGGGCATGCGCAAGGCATTTAAAGAAATAGGAGGATGAAGTAAGAGCAGAACCAAAGAAAAGGGGAACACAAAGAAAAGTAAAACAGAAAAAAAGGAGAAAAGAAGGGAAGAAAGAGGGAATTAGAAGACAGTACAACCTACAAGTGCCAGGGAGGAAGGAAAAGAAAAAAGATAAACAGGGGAAAAACGATAATACAATATAGTAGTTGGGAAAATCACCAAATAATAAAAAGAAGAAATTAATAGGGGGGAACTAAAGAAATAATAAGGGGCCAAAAGGGGGTAAACCACAAGAAATAGAGAAAAAGACAGAGGAACAAGGAGAAAAAAGGGGGAAAAAAACTTGGATGGAAAAGGGAGAAAAAGAGGGAAGAGGAGAAAGCTAAAATATAATACCTGAGGGACCCTTCATTGACCTGTAAGACATGAGAAAAAGTGTAAAAGAATTTTATATATATAAAAAATTCACACATTTTATGTGGTTATATCAAAACTAAGATAGCATATTTAACAGGAGGTACAGTCCTAAAGGGGGAAAGTCAAATGGAAAGTCTCAATTAAAAATGTCATATTCCCTATTTAGACCATAGGGTTCCAGTGTATTCAATCTATAAATCCAATATGACTTTCTTTCAATCTGAGAGTTCTGTTTCCACCCCGCCTAAAGGGAGGAACATGTTCCAGAACCTGGAAACGAAGCTGTGAAATATCATGCCCTCTTGAAATAGTGTGCTGGTATAGGTAACATTGTTCTGTTACATCGTATCGTAGATTTATGTTGAGAAATGCGGTCTCGGATATGTTGGGTAGTTTCTCCAACATATCCGAGACCGCAAGGACATTTGATGAGGTACATGACAAATGACGAATCACATGTAAAAAATCCACAGATAGGGAATTTCTTTCCCGGACGGGGATGTCTGAACGAGTCACCTTTTGGATATGTTGGAACATTGTAAACAATGAAGGCATGGAAATGTTCCCTTTCTCTGTGTGGCCAAAAAGGTCTGCGTGTCCTTAATCACTTTAGAGCCAATATCTGCCCTAACTAGCGTATTCCGGGGGTTCCGGGATTTTTTGTGACCTATCAAGGGTGGTATCTGAATTTCAGATATGTTGGGGTAGGAGTTCCCTAAAAGTGCCCAATAGGTATAGATGGCTTTATGAATAGCACGCATAAAAGGATGATGGGTATTCACAAATGTCACTCTTGGGCCTTCAATCTTCTCTCTAGGTATCTTTGATGTGAGTGAAAGGTAAGTTTCGGGGTAACCTCGATTCCTAAACTTGTTCTGCATTTCTCTCAGTACGATCTCACGGGTGTGATTATCTGAAACGATGCGGATAACCCTGTAGAATTGTGAACGTGGTAATGACCTCTTGACATGACCTGGATGACAACTGGAGAAGTGGAGGAGACTATTCCTATCTGTCAGTTTGATGAAAAAATCTCTAGTTAATGTTCCCTTCCTGATTCAAAATTACATATGTGTCCAGAAAATTAATTTTATGGGCATGCAAATGTAACGTAAAAGTTAAATTCTGGACCGCAAGGTTGACTGCATCAAAAAAACGTATCCAATGTAGTTTGGTCACCATGCCAAATGGGAAAAATATCGTCCATGTATCTCTTCCATAGTATGTCTCTGGAAGAGGACATTGGTATATATAAAGGTAGATTCAAAATGTGCCATATAAATGTTGGCATACGGCGGCGCAACGTTCGAACCCATTGCTGTGCCGGTCTTTTGCATAAAGAATTGATCCTCGAAAATGAAATAATTTTTGGATAAAATAAGTGTCAATAACGATATACAAAATCCCTTACGTAGAGTACCAAAGTCCGTAAATTCATCGAGAAATGTTTCAACTGCCACGATACCTCTCACGTGTTCAATGCTCGTATGGCTGCTATGCCATATACCATCGTACCTTAGAGATACCTCCCATTTTTTGACTTCCATACAAAATTTGAATTCTCTTCCATCAGGTTGTCTGCTTGTTACTTTAGACGTAAATAGCTTATATACGAGCATTGAACACGTGAGAGGTATCGAGGCAGTTGAAACATTTTTCGATGAATTTACGGACTTTGGTACTCTACGTAAGGGATTTTGCATATCGTTATTGACACTTATTTTATCCAAAAATTATTTCATTTTCGAGGATCAATTCTTTATGCAAGAAATCGGCACAGCAGTGGGTTCGAACGTTGCTCTGCTGTATGCCAACATTTATATGGCACATTTTAAATCTACCTTTATATATACCAATGTCCTCTTCCAGAGACATGCTTTACTCTGGAAGAGATACATTGCCGATATTTTTCCTTTCATTTTATTTTGTTCAACATACTAACAATTGATACATTTGTTGTATGCAGATAACCTTGATAAAGGCTTTTGATAGCCGAAACGTTGGTTTGAAGTCTGTCTGACTATTTTGGCAATAAATTTGGAAAATTTCAAACAAGTCGTTTATTACGGACTCTATACTGTGCCTATGTGTTACTCTAATTATTATACGATATATCCAGTCCTAGCATCCAACTTGACAGTTGCCATCATATTTTTATATCCATAGCTTGCTCCATATTTTGCCACTTCTACCATTATGGCAATTGGGGGCCCTCAGCTCATTTAAGCATTCAACTTTTTAAAGGGACACTCCATTTAATGTCTAAAAGATTGGAATATCCCATCCTATTACATGGAAGCATACAACTACATTAATCTTTTTTTTTTTTTTTTTTTTTTTTTTAACGTAGTATACTGCCCCCTACAGATTAAAATCATACAAATTACTTTCAGCACATCATAGTGCATGATAGAAGACGGGCATTGACATAATCACTTGCTTTTATGAACACCTTTCACATGAAAAAGTATAAAATGTGCTTTTTATTTCATGTTGGTGTTTTCCTTTTTAGTTAATAAAATAGGACAAAGTTCCATTCTGCAATCCCCATTCCCTCATTTATTTTCAGGCCTTTCTTATGCAGTTTGCAGACTTGGCCGACTGCATCTTGCTGTTCTCCTCCAATAGGTGTAATATGGCCAAAAATGATGCACGACAGAGCGCACAGTGAATGTCTGTATCATTCTAGTCAGTGGCCCCGATGGTGCATACGCACCAATCCCGTTTTGTGGGGGCTCAGCCATAAGCCCTGATGGAGCCACAGAACCTATTGGTGAACCCAACCTAAGAGAATCTCTATTCATGGTGATTATCACAATGGTATTTAATGTTTAATATGAACTAAACGCCAGTCTCTCTCTCTGTAGGTTCTACAAGGGGACAGTGCCACGTTTGGGCAGAGTCTGCCTGGATGTTGCCATCGTCTTTGTCATCTATGAAGAAGTAGTTAAAGTTCTGAACAGAGTTTGGAAGACGTCCTAACATCACCCGTGTGTGACTGGAGAGCCGCGCTCCGCCTTCGGGAGGGACATGTTTTCTATCTACATTTTACCTCTTGAATGGATTGTTTGGTGAAAGCTTATTGTAAAAGATCAGAAAATGTCATTTTAACCTGTTACTATTTTATGGTAAATGTGCGTCTAATATCTGCATTTGCCTTAAAGCTGCCAAATACCTTGCAGTCAGTGATTGTCAGACGCCTTATTGTGAATTATTTCAGCTGGATTTGCCTGGATTCTCTTCAGAACTGTAATAATATTTAATATGGAACTGATGTATTTACCGACAGATGTCCTGGGGACGCTATCGGGGGCCACCTGTTTATCCATATCACCACTGCAGGGAACATACAGCACCCACCTGAGTCTTCCCATAGAAGATACATTAATATAAAGCTGCCCATACACATTAGATCATCAGTGGATACCATAAGATCAACTAGGCCCTAACAGCAGATATAGGGGGTGAAATAATGATTGAGCATGTTGGTTATCAACATGCCCAATCAGTGGTTTTTCTAAGAAATAACAGTCTGACAGCAGCTTTTCTTTCTTTGTCCATTTGAAATAAACACATCCTAAGTCAATGATTGGGGGAGATGGTTCTCAGCCAGCCACTATAATCTTTATGACCAATCTAAGTCCTAATCTGCCTGTGATCACTACGATTTTCTAACATTTGATTTCTTCTCTCTGCAAGTTCGCACTTATGCACAGGATAGGTCGTAACCTGCTGGCAACTGGGGGACTGGACTGATCGATGGGACCCCCATTGGTCCCGAGAACTGAGTTCTGACCTGCCTGCTCTCTGGGACAGGGGCGCTGTACTTGGTGATCTAGGCCCATAGACAATAAATGTATCGTTCGCACACATGCACAGCCACCATTCCAATTGAGCAGGGTCCTGTTTTCGGGATAGCTTGGGGTCCAGCGGTTAGACCCCCAGTGTTCAGCAAGTTCTGTAGTTAAGTGATAACTTGGCAAATTCGGAATAACCCTTTCAGATCCATATATATTACACACATGACCTCATGAATGTACTTCTATACTCTACACTGAAGCAAACCTGCATGAATCGCCATCTAAAAAGCCATCAAATATTAGACGTTGTCAGATATGCAAACAGTAAGGCCACGTTCACTTGTCCAGTATTTCGTGAGTTTTTACCTCGGTATGTGTAAGCCAAAACCAGGAGTGGGTGATAAATACAGAAGTGGTGACGTGTTTCTATTATACTTTTCCACTGATTGTTCCACTCCTGGTTTTAACTTACAAATACTGAACATGTGAACATGGCCTTAGAGATCTCAGCCGTTACTCCAGGTGTTCTACTGAACAATGGCAAATATTCAGCTTTGAAGTAATTCTCAGTAAGTTCATATCAATGTGTCTTTCTGATTCTTGTGCATTTTTTTTTTTACTTTGATATGTTACATATTTTTTTTTTTATCATGTAAGTATATATCCTTTTATATGTGACCAACATGTGGCGTAAACCAAACAATAGCCCCCTGCCTCCTAACATTAATAAAATCTCTAAATCTACAACTTATTAAAATAGTAACACGATGGGCCGGGGATTGGTCCTGGTGTCACACCTCATCCCTTATTGAAGTGAATGAGATGAGCCATAATTGTACGGTCAGATGAATGTACTGCTGTTTATGGAAAAAAGAAAAAACCTTCAAGAATTCACTCATCTTTCATGCATTGGTTTCTTCAGTGATGTCCCTGGCCGCAGGCTGTACAAACCTCACAACACTGGGTCTTCCTCCATATTCCACATCATTACTCCGATCTGTAGTCCGAGAACACTCCGAGTGGATATGGGAAGCCATCGGCTGAGCATTGAGAGATCCTCTGTACAGACTGCAGCCAGGTGGATCCACCAGCGTTAAGTACTGAATGATTTAAAGGAACACATTCTGGGCAAATCTAACATACTGTATTGTGTGTGGTGCAATTTTGCTGCACCGTGTCACACTTTAAGCCACGCCTCTTTGACTATGACTACACCATCTTCGGACTAATCTATGCCCCCTTATCAGATGACTAACAAAAAAATGTGGTGCAAATTTGGTTGGTTTCTGGGACCCCTGCTAACGCTGGTAGAGAATTGGCCGCAGCGCTGGTTTTCCTTGCACTTGGAGTTACTTGGCGCTGCTGAGAACTGCAGTGGCTCCTCATTTACTTGAATGAGGCTACTTTGCAGCTCCTTACACACCATTTGGCAGGGGCATTCTCATAAAATGGCACTGTACTACATCGCTGCTGTGGCCCCTACATTATCTGGTTTGGTTGGAGTCCCGGAGATCGATGATAAAGTAATGGCATATCCTATTGATATACAACTCTGTAACATAGGAACACTCCATTAATTATTTAGTTTACAACAGAAATGCATTGGTTGAGACTAATCACTCACTCTGTGGCACTTTACCAAACAACTGTACACCTTATATGGAATTTGTATGGTAAAGGGAAAACAAGTTCCCTATCCAGGGAATAGATGATTGATGAGGATCTATCAGCAAATTAACTGCTGGAAACTTCACATATTGGCAAATCATGGAATATTTATTGCCAACAAGGCACTTTTATCCCTGTAGGGCCAGGGTCACACTACCATATAACACTCAGATCAGAGATTATTTTCTGATGCAGATTCGGCATGAGAGAACAGTCGCAGCATGTTGCGATTTGCAGCAAGACTCTACTCACTCGCACCCATACAAGTCTATGGGGATGTGTGAAACAACGGACTGTACTTGGATGTCATCCCAGTGCAGTCCGATATGCACAGTGTCAGGTCACGGAGGAGATGGAGGAATTACTTTCTCCATCTCCTCCGCATCTGTGCTGCGATTCTGTCATGCGAGAGGATCGGAGCACTGACACTCGGATCCTGCTCGCAGCAGAGCTGGAGCCGAGTGTCCTTAGCATCTCACATCAGATGCTCTCTCCTTGTGTGCCATACGCTGCTGTGATTCCAGCCTTAGAATGGAGCTGCTAATACACATGCCTGACTTCTGCTCCATTCATTCTCTGTGGGTCTGCCGGAAAGAGCAAAACACGGCTCTCCACAGGGAATGAATGGAGCGGCAATCGGCCATGTGTATTAGCTGCTCCATTCTAAGGGCTCGCTCACACTGGCGTATATTACGGAGGAGTGCAATGTGAAAAAATCTGGCATCGCACTCTGACCAGTGTTATTCAGTGAGGCAGAGCAGATCTGCGATACTTATTTTTTTCTCCTGCCGCTTCTGCATGAGAAAAAAATCGCAGCCTGCTGGGAATGGCAGTGTATCTCTCACGGCGCACACCCATTCAATTCAATGGATGTGTGCAAAACATCGGCCTGCCCTGCACTCAGATGTTATCAGAGTGCAGTCCGATATACGCCGAGACAGGCAATGGAGAAATTAATCTCTCCTGCTTCCCCTCACCTGTGTTGCGATTCTCGCATGCGAGAGGATCTGATCGTAGATCACTCGGATCACATTCGCAGCAGAGTTTTAGCTGAGTGTAATTATCATATCGCTTCGGATGTATACGTTAATGTGACCCCGTCTCAGCTGGGATAAAAGTGCCCTGTGGGTCCCAACGATCAGTCAGCCACTAAGCAATAGGTGGGTGAGAAATTGTTTTCACTAGAAAACCCCTTTAACTGTGCCCTGCTGTCTTTACCTTTTGGAGGCAGTCATATTATCCGTGGATCTGTTTTTCATTAAATACCAATATATCTTATATGGGTATTTGCTCAGCTCGCAGATTGGTTTGTGAATGGAGGATTTTATGTTTTGTTTTTTTAACTGTAGCACCTTACTCATGTTTGTCTTTTCTAACTTTGTGCCAATCATGCATATTAACTATGTAACTGTGTGGCTATTATTTGCCAAATACGAAAGCTCCTAAACTGATGGACATTTCCAGACTCCGTGTTGATTCATTTAACCGCTAGTCTCTGCAAATAAACCAACCACATGATCCACGAAGGGCAGGGGTGGGCAATTAATTTTCCCACATTGGAGACCGTGACTGTTGTGGAGGGGCAACCCAACAGGCTGAAATTAATTCTGCTCAGTATTCACCCTTTTACGGTGAATGAATGACATAGCATGTCATGAGCTGATATCTGTTCCTGCAGGATGACGTGCGATGTCCATGACTTTAAGCTGTCACAGTGTGAAAACACAGTGACCGCTCCATGCAGACAGCGATCACTGACCACTGAGCAGCATGGGCAGAGATGCAAGGACCGCTGGTGTTAATATGCTCACTGTACCCCTAGATGATTTCATTAAGATGTGTAGTTTGTAAAATGGGGTCACTAATTGGGGGCTATGCTGTCCTGACACCGGGCAAATCCGTACTCCGATGACGTTCCTTCCTTTCTGAGCTTTGCACTGTGCCTAAAAAGTAGTTTTTGACCACATATGGGGCACTGCTCTACTTTGGACACATTGTGTAATAAATGTTGTGGTCCATTTTCTCCTATTAGCCCTTTTGAAAATTAAACTTTGGAGCTAAAACATTTTAGCGGAAAAAAATCTAACTTTTCATTTTCACAGCCCAATGTTATACAATTCTGTGAAATACATGTGGGTTTAAAATGCTCACTACACCCCTAGAGGAATTCTTCAAGATATGTAGTTTCCAAAATGGGGTCACTTGTGGGGGTTTCTGCTGTTTTGGCATGTCAGGGGCTTTCCAAATGTGACATGGCATCCACTATTCCAGGCAATTTTGCACTCCAAAAATCAAATAGCGCTTCTTCTCTTTCAAGCTCTGTTCCCCAAACAAGAGTTTCTGAGCACATACGGGGCTTCCCTGTACTCCCATTTTCTACCGTTACCTTTGTGCAAATGAAAAATTTGAGGCTAAATTTTTAATTTTCATGGTCCAATGTTTTAAAATTCCGTGAAGCGCTTGTTGGTTCAAGATGATCACCACACCTCTAGATAAATTAATTTGGAGTGTAGTTTCCAAAATGGGGTCACCTGTGGAGGGTTTCCACTGTTTAGGCACATCAGGGGCTCTGCAAACGCGACATGGGGTCCACTGTCCATTCCAGACAAGTTTGCACTCCAAAAGTTAAATGGTGCCCCTTACCTTTCAAGCCCTGCCATGCGCCCAAACAGTAGTTTTCCACCACATATAGGACATTAGTGTTCTCAGGAGAAATTGTACAACAAATTGTATGCTCCATTTTCTCCTATTACCCTTATGAAAAATTTGATCAAGTGATGCAGCTAAAGGGTTAGTACACTTCTTGAATGTGGTGTTCAGCACGTTGAGGGGTGCATTTGTTTAAAATGGTATCACTTTTGGATATTTTCTGTCACATAGGCTCCTTAAAGTCACTTCAAATGTGCTGTTGTCCCTCAAAAGATAGGTTTTGTAAATTTTAATGGAAAATTGCTGAAAATTTTTTAACCCTTCTAACTTCCTAACAAAAAAAAAAAAAATTGTTTCAAAAATGATGCAGATGTGAAGTAGACATGTGGTAATTGTTGTTTATTAACCTTTGTTAAGGCATAACTTTTTAAGGGCATAAAAATTCTAAACTTTAATTTTTTTTTTTGTCAAAAGTTTGAAATTTTCATAAAAAAATGCAAATCATATCGACCTAAATTTACCACTAATATGAAGTACATCACCAAAACACTTCAGAGTCACTGGAATATGTTAAAGCATTCCAGAGTTATTACCTCATAAAGTGACACTGGTCAGATTACATCCCATGCCTGTTTGCACCTTCATAACCAGGCCAATTTTTACAATTCTGACCAGTGTCACTTTATGTGGTAATAACTCTGGAACACTTAAACGGATCCCACTGATTCTGAGATTCATTTCTCGTGACGACATCTTGATCTTCATGATAGTGGTAAAATCTCGCGATACATGACCACATCCATCCTCCCTTTAACAGTATGCAGTCGTCCCATCCCTTTTGTAGAAAAGCACCTCCAAAGTATGATGATTCCCCCACCATGCTTCACGGTTGGGACGGTGTTCTTGGGGTTGTACACATCCTTCTTCTTCATCCAAGCACGGTGAGTGGAGTTGATACCAAAAAGTTCTATTGTGGTCTCATCTGACCACATGACCTTCTCTAATGCCTCCTCTGAAGTTCGCCAGTGACCATCTGGATGATCCAAATGGGTATGGACTTATGCTGGCCCTGCAGGATTTTCATCCATGATGGCGTAGTGTTTGAAACTGTGGTCCCAGCTCTCTTCAGGTCATTGACCAGGTCCTTCCGTGTAGTTCTGGGCTGATTCCTGACCTTTTTCAGAATCATCCTTACCCTACGAGGCGAGATCTTGCATGGAGCCCCAGACTGCGTTAGATTGACAGTCCTCTTGTGTTTCTTCCATTTTCTCATAATTGTGCCAACAGTTGTTGCCTTCTCACCAAGCTGCTTGCCTATTGTCCTGTACCCCATCCCAGCCAGGTCTATAATTTGTCCCTGGTGTCCTTAGACAGCTCTTTGGTTTTGACCTTGGTGGAGAGGTTTGAGTGTGATTGACCGGTATCTTTTAGACAGGTAACGAGTAGTAATGAGCGAGCATGCTAGTCACTACTTGTTACTCGCTCAAGCATCACAGTGCTCGAGATACTCGTTATTCGGTGAGTATTTTTTAAAT
Organism: Phyllobates terribilis; assembly: GCF_046119375.1. Classification (NCBI taxonomy): domain Eukaryota; kingdom Metazoa; phylum Chordata; class Amphibia; order Anura; family Dendrobatidae; genus Phyllobates; species Phyllobates terribilis. The sequence goes on from NW_027362762.1 coordinate 814,585,938, forward strand.
GTTTGTTCACGAGCTCGAGTCCCTGCCCCACGTGTTTGGTGCATATTAGGCAGCCAATTTACATGCAGGGATTGCATGTTGGTTGTGCCATTAGTGATTAGCGGGCCGCGTAGCGTCATCGTTCTGTATAAGACCCGGGACCCTATGCTTGTCACTTTCTACCAGTCAAACAGGCAGAGTAAGGAGACCTGCACAGTTGAGCGAGGGAGAGAATTGGCACTTATTTTAAACAGGGATTCCACACCACTATTATTAATCTACACTAACTGTCCTTGTCCATTCTGATGAATATTAATCCTGCTGATAGCATTAGTTAGTTAGAGGTTGTGGAGACCTAATATAGTACAGAATAGGGTCCATTGAACGTTCTTTCTGCTGCTGGAACTCGTATCCATAGCCCTAGATACCAGGGCTAATAATATTCTTTTTGCTCTTAATCCTGCTAATTTTGGTGAAAAGCAATATAATACACAATTTTTACTGTTCCATTTGCTTTTTAGTAGTATACAGCTAGATTTGATTGATTTGAATAGCATTGCTGTATTGTGCAAGCACAGAAACTTGTCCATCATCTCAGGTGGTCAAATATTACTTCTGTAATCCTGAATTTTTTTGCTAGCTGCAAAATATTAAGCTCCATTTAAAATGGGCAAAGTGCAGGGTAAGGGACGGAGAAGTGGACGTGATGCTAATGGTGCACGCAGAGGCTGAGGCCGTGGGCAAAACAAAACTGTGCTTGCTGAGAGAGCACAACAAGCACCCATATCAGGTCGAGCTAGTTTCCGGTCTCACTTTCTATGGGGCTGCGGAACACCTCTCTTGAAGCCAGACCAGTATGAAAAGCTTGTTAGTTGGATAACAGATAATGCTTCCAGTCAGCTTGCCACCACCACCCTGTCTTCCACACGGTCCATTCTCCGTAGCCGTGAGTCTGGACCACATATTGCTCACCCTGATCCTCCTTCCTCCCGCCATGCAGAGTGCCTGGAGACAAGTGATCCCACACTTGGACACTCCGAACAGCTGTTCACATTTCCATTTATAGATTCTGGCCTCTCGCTCTGTTTCACATGTAGCGATGCCCAAATATTTGAGCAGCCATGGACACACAGAAGACAGTGGGAAAGTGCATTTACTGTCGCAAGTGGAGGATGATGATGAGACACAATTGCCAGCAAGTCAAGAGGAGGCCCAGGGTGCGTACATGGAAGATGAGATGGTGGATGATGAAGTCACTGACCCAACCTGGGAAGGTGACATGCATAGCGAGGATAGCAGCGTAGAGGGGGAAGGAGGTATAGCACCACAACAGGCACAAAGAAGTGGGGTGGCCACAGACACAAGGCGGGCAACTGTTCCCTAAAACACCAATATGAGGGAAGTTGCCAGTCCAACTGTTAATTCTTCCTGAGTCTGGCTTTTTTTTAAAGACTGTCCAGTTAACCCAAAAAAAGGCCATTTGCAACATCTGCCATGCCAGCCTCAGCAGGGACAGCAAAACTACCAGCCTGACCATCACACCACCAACATGCTCATGCACATGATATCAAAGCACCCGATTAGTTGAGCCGAACCCCAGAGTCCTGTTCCGCTGTTGTGGATGCACGCCAATCCCCTGTCCATGATGCAGGCAAAGATGCCTCCCACCATGCACCTGTCATTGCACACTTGCAACCACCACCGTCAGCATCCACGTCCTTGTCCCAGCGCAGCGTTCAGTTGTCGCTACCCCAGTCCTTGGAACGCAAGCGCAAATACGCAGCCACCCACCCACTCACAGGCCACAATACTAAACAGACACATTTCTAGACTGCTTGCACTGGAAATGTTGCCTTTTAGGCTCGTGGAGATGGAAGCTTTCAGCAACCTGATGGCGGCGGCTGTACCTTGGTACTCAGTACTGGTGTGCCGTCCCTGCCTTAAACAAGGACGTGTGTGAGAACATTACCCGTGCCCTCACCAACGCAGTTACTGGGAAGGTCCACCTAACCACGGACAAGTGGACAAGTGCTTGTGGCCAGTGACCATACATTTCACTGATTGCACACTGGGTGAATATTGTGGAAGCCGGGACCCAGTTGGACCCTGGGACGGAACATGTCCTCCCGACGCCGAGGATTGTAGTCCCTGGGTCAGTCACGGTTGCCCCCACATTCTAAAGCTCCTGCACCTCCTCTCTAGCCTCCATCTCCGAAATGACCACATCAGTGAGCTGGAAGCACTGCAGCACTGCCTCGACCAAGCAGCAACAGGCTCTGCTGAAGCTAATCTGCTTGGGTGACAAAACGCACATCGCTGCAGAGTTGTTGAAAGCTGTAACAGAGCAGGCAGATCTGTGGCTCTCACCACTGACCCTACAACCAGGCATGGTCATGTGTGACAATGGCCAGAACCTGGTGGTGGCTCTGAAGCCATTTGCAGCTGATGATACCTAGCACCTGTCCCTATTTTAAATGTAGCTATCATCAGCTGCAAATGAGTGTTCATTCTGGTCACATACATCTCTATAACAGTCCATAACTTGATTGCTTTTTTCAAAAAATCATTGACAGATTCATGATTTTTAATAAAGTCTGCACTCAGAAAATCATCAAAGCAGGCAGGGTTGCTTGCATACCTCCATAGTTTGCTGCTGCCACGTACCCAAAACAATCCTTTGGGGGCCGGCTAAAATCTATTTTTTATTGTACAATATTACCTCTCTTATCTGTAATTCATGTACGAGTTAGCTATAACAGTAGGGATAGCTTATTACAGGCATCTAGTGAGGGATTATTGCCTTATACTCCGTGCTGGAAAAAAATAAATTCTGTTCCCTATTAATACCGCTGTTAGCTGCTTTAACAATAGGGACAGGTGAGGGGTATCATCAGCTGGAAATGAGTGTTCATTCTGGTCACATACATATCTTCCACAGTGCTTAACTTGATTGATTTTTTTCCATGCACTGATTTACCGATTCATAATTATTACGGTGATCTGTAATCAAAGTTGACAGAAATTTATCATAGTTGACAGAAATTCATCGAAGTTGGCAGACATTTTTCAAATTTGACAAATTAATCAAAGTTAAAAAATGTACTGATTTAATGTGTCCATTCGCAGTTTCTCTGTAGCTTCTGAATGTAACAGGTAGTGGTGGGAGACTTGACGCTACTGGAGCTGGAATTACCACTTCAGAACTCTCCAGTGCTTTGTTACCATCTGTGATGAAAGCCGGCCGGTGGGTGCAGCTCTCTGGCGCCCCCTTACCTCTCAGGTCAGTCAAGGTACTGCACCTAGAGAAAGTAGTGCCAGGTAGCTGCAACCAGCGCAGGGAACACGGTAGTGTGTTATCCCTTCAACGTCACTAAACCGTAACGTCACTACACAGCACAACTCGCTAGCGCCCTCTTAGCCTCAGGTCAGTCAAGGAACTGCACCTAGGATAAGCGGTCGCCAGGGAGACTGTCCTGTAACCTACTGGGTATCGGGGCCCTCTGTAGTGAGGGCGGTATATATATCTTCCTTGGCCGCGCCAGGAATATATATATCTGAACCTCCGACCGTCACTACCAGCCTTCCCCAATCCCCAGTTGGTATGCTGCCACCAGTCCCTATTTTAGATATACGCCCAGTCCGTGAATGGGCCTATATCGGGTCAGGAACCAACCCTGGGTAGCGTTTTGGCTTGAGCCGAGCTCACACGGACGTGCGTTCGTTATGCAGAATAAAAGGCAGGCCCACAATTACTTGAGGTAATTGATTATAATAATACACTAGATACACGATATACAACTAAATATACACAGGTATAAGGTCAGGCTAAACTATACAACAATGGAATACAACACACAGAATCACCACAGCATATCAGTTACCGGTTTCTTGATTTTCTTGTGACGCAGGGAGAGGATTCTGCGGTCGCAGGCACGGTTCTTTGTTACAGGCTGAGGCCTACCACCGCATGGTCAAACTGCTCCTCCCCTTGGTGGCCTCAGCTGGTGCTCAGATGTTCAGCACACCACTCTTGGGTCAAGACTGACTTGTCTCTTGTCTGTCCTGCTATCTTACCTGCCCCGTCCCGCCCACTGCTGGTGAGGTCAGCTGGCTCAGTCTCCACCCTCAGGTCTAACTTCGATCAGAAGCCCAAATTCTAAGGAACCCAATAACTTCTTCTGGGATGGTCTCAGGATACCCACAGGGGTTCCCACGGATTCGGGCCGCCGTAACCGACCTTTTGATATCAATTATGATACCATACGGTCCTCAGGAATGGCTCAGCGCTATATCTTGGCTTCCAGAGCACGTACAAACGTCTACCGCGGAGGCTTGTGTGCGCAATGGCTCCGGGACACCGTGATATTTTTTTATTGGCCCATCCCACGCAACATGCGTGTACTTTTCATGTTTCTATATCTTATGCCTCCATGCTTGTGACAGACAAAGAAACTAGTCCTATGGGACAAATGGTCAGGTACAGATAGACGAAGCACCCCCCCCTGCTGGCTGTGTTTCCTCTCGAAGTCTTTGAAGCTCCTAGCATTCAAGTGTTAAGTAGGCTTCTTATCTTACAGGAGCCTGGATGGGGGGAAACTATCTAGTTGACGTTTTAACAGAAGGTCCCAAGGGTGGGGGCTGCTGAAGTGTGGCCATCCCTGGATATGATTTATCATTACCAAGATGGCGGCTACAGGTTCATCACACCTCCCCCTATACGAGGGCGCGAGGGGGTAGCACATTCCTGTGTTCCCCCGTGCGTCCTTCTGCACCCTCCCCTTGCCGGGATAACCCGTCAGCGTTACCATGGTCACGGCCTCTTCTGTGGCGAATGGAGAAGTGGTACTGCTGGAGAGCGAGGCTCCAGCGTAGCAACCTGCCATTCGACCCAGAGACCGTGTGTAACCAGCTGGGGGGGTTGTGGTCCGTCTCCACGGTGAAATGGCTCCCGTACAAGTAGGGCTGCAGACGCTGCAGGGCCCATACAATTGCCAGGCATTCTTTTTCCACCGTGGAGTAAGCCACCTCCCGGGGCAGTAGCTTCCTGCTCAGGTACAAGACAGGATGTTCCTGGCCTGTCGTGTTGACCTGACTTAGCACAGCACCGAGGCCAAAGTCACTGGCGTCGGTCTGTACCACAAACGGCCGGTCGAAGTCGGCAGCTTGCAGTACAGGGGAGCTACTTAGGGCGGCCTTGAGTGCCCCGAAAGCTGTCTCGCAGGCGACTGTCCAGTCGACTGCGACGGGCAGCTTCTTCTTGGTGAGGTCCGTCAGGGGCTTGGCCAGGGTGCTATAGTGTGGGACGAACCTCCTATAGTACCCGGCGGTCCCCAAGAAGGACATCACCTGCTTTTTGGTCCTAGGAGTGGGCCAGGATGCGATGGCATCCACTTTCCCCGGTTCTGGCTTCAGAACCCCCCCGCCTACCCGGTGACCCAGGTAGAGGACCTCACTCATGCCCAGCTGGCACTTTTCCGGCTTGATGGTCAAGCCTGCCCGGTGGATCCGACCGAGCACCTGCCGCAGGTGCTCTAGGTGATCCTCCCAAGTGGGACTGAAGACTGCAATATCGTCCAAGTACGCAGCCGCGTACCCTTCAAGTCCCTCAAGCAGCGTATTGACCATCCGCTGAAAAGTGGCAGGGGCATTCTTCATGCCGAATGGCATCACTGTGGACTCGTACAGTCCAAAAGGGGTGATAAAGGCAGAGCGTTCCCTTGCCGCGGGGGTCAGAGGAATCTGCCAGTACCCCCGGCTCAGATCCATGATGGTCAGGTACTTAGCCCCGGCCATCCGATCGAGCAGGTCATCGATGCGTGGTATGGGGAACGCATCGGTGGCCGTTACAGCGTTGAGCCCCCGGTAGTCCACGCAGAACCGTGTAGTTCGGTCCTTCTTTGGTACGAGGACTACAGGCGAGGCCCACGCGCTGCTGGATGCCTGGATCACCCCCAGCTTCAGCATCTCGTCTATCTCTTGGCGCATGTTTCCCTGCACCTCGAAAGAGACCCGATATGCTGAACGCCGGATCGGCGGGTGATCGCCAGTGTCCACGTCGTGGACAGCCATCTCAGTCCTTCCGGGCAGGCTGCTGAACAGCCCCCGGAAGGGGTGCAGGGTGGTCCCCAGCTGGGACCGTTGGTCCTCCGTGACCTGGTGGCCAACCCCCACATCCTCGATGGACCCACCCGCCTTGGCTTGGGTGAGCAGATCCAGGAGGGTTTCTACCTCTCCTTCCTCGGGAAGGTTGCACACTGGGTGGGCAGTCGCTTCCCGCTCATGATGAGCCTTCATCATGTTCACGTGGAAGGCCTTCCTCCTTCCACGGGCGTGATCCAGGGTGACCAGATAGGTGACGGCATTGAGTTTCTGGTGCACGAAGTAGGGACCTTCCCAGGCTGCCTGAAGCTTGTTCTGTGGTACGGGGACCAGTACCCACACCTTTTGACCCACCTGGTAGGTCCTCTCACAAGCATTCTGGTCGTACCACCGCTTCTGGTCGGCCTGGGCCTGGGCCATATTGTCCTGCACCAGCTTTGCCAAGGCCATCATCCTGTCCCGGTGGCGCACGACATACTCGATGACCGACACCTCGGGGGTGGCCAAATCCCCTTCCCATGCTTCCTTCACCAGAGCCAGGGGGCCCCGTACCCGTTGCCCGTACAGGAGCTCAAAGGGGGAGAACCCCGTTGAGGCCTGCGGAACCTCCCGGTAAGCAAATAGGAGGTGTGGGAGGTAACGCTCCCAGTCTCTCCCGTGGGAGTCGACCAACATCTTAAGCATCTGCTTTAAGGTGCCATTGAACCGCTCACACAGGCCATTAGTCTGTGGGTGATACGGGCTGGCCACCAGATGTTGCACCTGCATTTGCTTACAGAGGGACTCCATCAGCCGCGACATGAACTGGGTCCCTCGGTCGGTGAGCATTTCTTGGGGGAAACCCACTCTGGAGAAGATCTCCAGTAAGGCGGTAGCCACCTTGTCGGCCCGAATGGACGACAAAGCTACCGCTTCCGGGTACCGGGTGGCATAGTCCACTACCGTGAGTATGAAGCATTTCCCGGAGTGGCTGGGAGTGGACAGAGGTCCAATAAGATCCACAGCGACCCTCGAGAAAGGCTCTTCGATGATTGGCAGAGTTACCAGTGGGGCTTTGGGGCGCGGCCCCGCCTTCCCCACCCTCTGACAGGTGTCACACGAACGGCAGTAGGCACCCACCGCGGCTCCCATCCCAGGCCAGTAGAAATGCTGAGCTATCCTGGCCTTGGTTTTAGCGATCCCTAGGTGTCCGGCCATCGGAATCTCGTGTGCGATCCGCAACAATTCCGCCCTGAACGGATAGGGTACCACTAACTGTCGGTCCCTGGGCCACGCCTCCGGTGAACCCTGCTGGACCGTTACCCGGTACAGCCGTCCCTGGTCCCAGACCACACGCTCGCAGTCTGACTCCATGGGAGGCTGTGCCGCCTGTTCCTTGAGAGCTTTCAGGCTGTCGTCTGCTTCCAACGCAGCCTGAAATTCCTGACTTGATGTGGCCAGAATCGACGAAACTGCCACATCCTCTGTCAGCCCCTCCGGGCATGTCACCTGGCCGCCGTCTGACCCGGCAGACACTTGGTCAGAAGTGGGGAAGCCGTCGGACCTCTGCAAGGCTCCTTGGGCTCCAGCGCTCCCACTCCTGGTGACAGCGGCTATGACCGCTGTGACCGTGGGTAGTGCCTGCTTCCCCTCTGTTTCTGACCAAGCCGCCCGATCAGGCAGGCTTCCTAGGCCTTTGGACATCTCGGATGTGGGGAACTCCTGCCCTGGGGTCTTACCTGGCGGCTCCTCTCTTGGGACACCCCCACCCCCCATGGCCTGTTCCTCCCCCTGCAGTGGGCCTATACTCAGCAGCCTGGATACCCCTGGGAGCCCTACACTGCCGGTAGCTGCCCCCCTCTCCATCCCTGAGCTTCCCTCTACAGAATCCTGCCCGCCCCCTCCCTCACCGGAGGACAAGAGGTCACGGCACGCCGGCTGAGCACCTCTGCGGGCATCCCCACACTCCCCACCTGCTTTCACTAACCCTGTTTGTGTTGTGTCTGTGCAGGTGTTACCCTCAGGTTTCACTCCCTCCTCCTCAGCAGGACGCACACTACATACAACATGGTTGGCATTAGCAGCAGACAAATCAATACACTCTTGGGGGGCCGAACTTGGGGGTTCAGAGGGTACATACTGCGATACTAGACGCCCCAAGTCGGTCCCTAATAAAACATTTGCGGGAATATTTGGCGTTACTCCCACCTCCCGCATCCCCCTTCCGGCACCCCAGTCCAAATACACCATGGCAACGAGAAGTGCCGGCTCCACGCCTCCAACCCCGGAGACGGAAAGAGTCTTTCCTGGTACCAAGTCCTGGGGGGACACCACCTCAGGCCGTACCAGTGTTCGTTCAGCGCCAGTGTCCCGCAGTCCCATGACCGCAGAACGGCCTATGGTGACGGGTTGGATGTTGTCCAGGGACCTACCACCACCCCCTCCCACACACAAAACATTGGGCGCTCTCTGGGACTGGGATGGGGTCTTTTGGCGCTGGGGACACTCAGCCCTAAAGTGTCCTGGTTTGTTGCATAGATGACAACGTCTTACGTCTGGTCCTTGCCTGGAGAGGGCAACAGGGGGATACACCCCTTGTGTTCTAGGGGCCGGGGAAACAGGGGCATGACTGGGCTTACCCCCTCTCCAGGTGCTGCTGGCAGACTTCTTCAGCTCAGGCGCCCTGTTATTGGCATACTCGTCTGCCAGGGCGGCTGTAGCAGAAGCCCCTGTTGGTTTTCGGTCACGGAGGAACTGTCGGAGGTCCTCTGGGCAGTTCCACAAGAACTGCTCCGTGACGAACAGTTCCTGGACCTCCTGGCGGGTAGTAAGCGCTAGACCCGAGGTCCAGTGCTCTGCGGCTCTCAACAGCGCCCGCATATGATCGGTCCAGGTGTCCTTGGGGCCACGCAGCAGGCTCCGGAACTTCTGGCGGTACGACTCGGGAGTGAGGTTGTACTGCCGGATCAGGGCCCGCTTGATGCAGTCGTAGTTCTGTACCTCCCCGGCAGGTAAGTCCCCCAAGGCATCCAGGGACTTACCCCTCAAACGGGGGGTCAGGTATCTGGCCCACTGATCCCGGGCCAGATGGTGCTGAAGACAGGTCCGTTCAAATGCCACCAGAAAGGAGTCCAGGTCCCCATCCTTCTCCAGTAGAGGGAAGTCCTCAGCTCGGACTTTGGACGACTTGGTCTCCTGATGGGTTGGTTGCTCTAGCGGAAGCCCCCGCTGGGCCAGGTCCAGTTGGTGCTGGCGCTCCGCAGCTCGCTCTGCACGCTCCGCAGCCTCCCGGCGCTCTGCAGCTTCACGCTCCGCAGCCTCCCGGCGCTCTGCAGCCCGCTCTGCACGCTCCGCAGCCTTCTCTGATGCTGCCAGGAGGGTTTTGTAGACGGCATCGCCATGAGACTGGAGACTTGCCATAGCCGCTTGTAAAAGGGCTTGTGATCTGGACAGGCTGGGCTGGGTAGGTGGTGGGCAGCCCACTGCGGGACCGTATACTGGGGACTGGCTCCCTGAGGTGCCCGGGCTGGACTCCTCCTCGCCATGAGTAACAATGTCCTCCCCTCCTGCCACACGGACCGTAGCATTAGCCTCCTGCAGGGTCTTGCTCCTGGTGCCGTCTGCCATCTTGGTAACCGACACCGCTGCAACCCTGAGTTTGCACACACCTTGTTATACTTTTAGCCTGACCGTCTAACGTTGGGCTGACCTTAAGACTCCAGCAGTGGAAGTTACCACTGGCAGTCTTTAGTGCCTGGGAGTAGGGGTCCCACAACACTATTATTCTGCAATCCCACCGCTCTGCCACCAATGTGATGAAAGCCGGCCGGTGGGTGCAGCTCTCTGGCGCCCCCTTACCTCTCAGGTCAGTCAAGGTACTGCACCTAGAGAAAGTAGTGCCAGGTAGCTGCAACCAGCGCAGGGAACACGGTAGTGTGTTATCCCTTCAACGTCACTAAACCGTAACGTCACTACACAGCACAACTCGCTAGCGCCCTCTTAGCCTCAGGTCAGTCAAGGAACTGCACCTAGGATAAGCGGTCGCCAGGGAGACTGTCCTGTAACCTACTGGGTATCGGGGCCCTCTGTAGTGAGGGCGGTATATATATCTTCCTTGGCCGCGCCAGGAATATATATATCTGAACCTCCGACCGTCACTACCAGCCTTCCCCAATCCCCAGTTGGTATGCTGCCACCAGTCCCTATTTTAGATATACGCCCAGTCCGTGAATGGGCCTATATCGGGTCAGGAACCAACCCTGGGTAGCGTTTTGGCTTGAGCCGAGCTCACACGGACGTGCGTTCGTTATGCAGAATAAAAGGCAGGCCCACAATTACTTGAGGTAATTGATTATAATAATACACTAGATACACGATATACAACTAAATATACACAGGTATAAGGTCAGGCTAAACTATACAACAATGGAATACAACACACAGAATCACCACAGCATATCAGTTACCGGTTTCTTGATTTTCTTGTGACGCAGGGAGAGGATTCTGCGGTCGCAGGCACGGTTCTTTGTTACAGGCTGAGGCCTACCACCGCATGGTCAAACTGCTCCTCCCCTTGGTGGCCTCAGCTGGTGCTCAGATGTTCAGCACACCACTCTTGGGTCAAGACTGACTTGTCTCTTGTCTGTCCTGCTATCTTACCTGCCCCGTCCCGCCCACTGCTGGTGAGGTCAGCTGGCTCAGTCTCCACCCTCAGGTCTAACTTCGATCAGAAGCCCAAATTCTAAGGAACCCAATAACTTCTTCTGGGATGGTCTCAGGATACCCACAGGGGTTCCCACGGATTCGGGCCGCCGTAACCGACCTTTTGATATCAATTATGATACCATACGGTCCTCAGGAATGGCTCAGCGCTATATCTTGGCTTCCAGAGCACGTACAAACGTCTACCGCGGAGGCTTGTGTGCGCAATGGCTCCGGGACACCGTGATATTTTTTTATTGGCCCATCCCACGCAACATGCGTGTACTTTTCATGTTTCTATATCTTATGCCTCCATGCTTGTGACAGACAAAGAAACTAGTCCTATGGGACAAATGGTCAGGTACAGATAGACGAAGCACCCCCCCCTGCTGGCTGTGTTTCCTCTCGAAGTCTTTGAAGCTCCTAGCATTCAAGTGTTAAGTAGGCTTCTTATCTTACAGGAGCCTGGATGGGGGGAAACTATCTAGTTGACGTTTTAACAGAAGGTCCCAAGGGTGGGGGCTGCTGAAGTGTGGCCATCCCTGGATATGATTTATCATTACCAAGATGGCGGCTACAGGTTCATCACACCATCTACAGGTGCTTCTCACAAAATTAGAATATCATCAAAAAGTTAATTTATTTCAGTTCTTCAATACAAAAAGTGAAACTCATATATAGAGTCATTACAAACAGAGTGATCTATTTCAAGAGTTTATTTCTGTTAATGTTGATGATTATGGCTTACAGCCAATAAAAACTCAAAAGTCATTATCTCAGTAAATTAGAATACTTTATTAGAGCAGCTTGAAAAATGATTTTAAAATCCGAAATGTTGGCCTACTGAAATGTATATTAAGTAAATGCACTGAATACTTGGTCGGGGCTCCTTTTGCATCAATTACTGCATCAATGCGGCGTGGCATGGAGGCGATTAGCCTGTGGCACTGCTGAGGTGTTATGGAAGCCCAAGTTGCTTTGATAGCAGCCTTCAGCTCATCTGCATTGTTGGGTCTGGTGTCTCTCATCTTCCTCTTGACAGAGCAACAGTCCAGGTCTTTTTCTCCTTGGCCCAGGTAAGACGCTTCTGGCGTTGTCTATTGGTCATAAGTGGCTTGACACAAGGAATGCGACACTTGTAGCACATGTCCTGGATACTTCTGTGGGTGGTGGCTCTTGAAGCAATGACTCCAGCACCAGTCCTCTCCTTGTGAATCTCCCCCAAATTTTTGAATGGTCTTTTCTTAACAATCCTTTCAAGGCTGCGGTTATCCCGGTTGCTTGTGCACCTTCTTCTACCACAATTTTTCCTTCTACTCAACTTTCCATTAATATGCTTGGATACAGCACTTTGTGAACAGCCAACTTCTTCTTTTGTGGCTTATCCTCCTTGTGGAGTGTGTCAATGACTGCCTTCTGGACATCTGTCAAGTTAGCAGTCTTCCCCATGATTGTGGAGCCTTCTGAAACAGATTAAGGGACCTCTTTAAACGGAAGGAAGCCTTTGCAGGTGTTTTTTGTTAATTCTAATTTACTGAGATAATGTGTTTTGTGTTTTCATTGGCTGTAAGCCATAATCATCAACATTAACAAATAATGTCACGCCAGGTGTTAGTGCAACACAGAGGGAAAAGGGAGCCCAGACACTAGGGAAAGGGGGAAGTGGAGACCTCCTAGTCTAGTCTAGCATCACCCTGTCTCAACTACTGTTTCTATATTGCCTCTTCAGCAATCGCCGCACGTGTGCCTCGCCCTACTTTCCCTGGCGTATGTCTACGGCTAGGGGTGGAAGGAGATGAGCACTAGTCAACCTCCACTAAACACTATTGACAACAAGGGAAGACAAAACAAGGGGAAATACTTAGCTTTAGATGACTCCAAATATGCACACGGCCTCAAGCTCCAGAGAGGACGAAGTACTGCTCCTGCTAAGCCTCACAAGAAGTAGAAATGAATATAGCCGGCGACTCCCTCTCAGACACACCAGGTATACATACACCCAGGCCAGAGACCTAATTACCAAGAGGGAGGTAGCCGCTAGGTCCTGTAGACAGCCTCTTATCTAAGAAGCTGTCTGCAATGCCAAACGTAGAGATCTCCTGCAACCAACTGCAGGGCGACTGTCTGTCACCTCTGACACAGCCGTGAGAGTACCCCCCCTCTACGAGTGGCCTCCAGACACTCTGGTTCGCTCATTCCACACTTCTTTTCCTGAGAACCCGATCCTATCTGGGAGCTGAAACCCACATCCTCTCCTCTGGACCATAGCCTTTCCAGTGCACCAAGTATTGTAGAGAACGACGTTGGAGACGAGACTCTACAATCCTCGAAATCTGGAACTCCAGATTACCATCAACCATTACTTGGGGTGGTGGTAGAGGTGAGGGCTCAAGAGGTTCCACATACCTTTTGAGTAAGGATCTGTGGAACACATTGTGGACCTTAAGGGCCTGAGGAAGTTCAAGACGAAACGCTGCTGGGTTAATGACGGCGGTTATTTTATAGGGACCAATAAACCTAGGTCCCAGCTTCCAAGAAGGAACTTTCAATCTTATATTCCTGGTAAACAACCACACAAAGTCATTCACGTTCAGGTCCTGACCTGTCAGCCATACGTTTATACCGGTCTCCCATGGTCTTTAAATTACACAGAACACCCTGCCATACCGAGGAGAGCGATGAAGCAAACCTTTCCTCCTCAGGGACTCCTGAAGCTCCTCCCCCACTGAAGGTACCAAACTGTGGATGATAACCGTATTCACCGAAGAACGGTGACATGCCAGTGGATTCTTGACGATGATTATTGATGGCAAATTCTGCCAGCGGTAAGTAGGATGCCCAATCCTTCTGATTTTCGGAGACGAAACCCCTGAGCCTCCAACACCTCACCCTCCAGTTCAGGATAAAGAGCCAAAATGACTACCCCTTTTTCTAATATCGCGGCAGGGTTCTCATGGTCACCACCACCAGGGAAGCTCTGGGACAAAGCATCAACCTTGACATTTTTGACCCCTGGACGAAAAGTGACAACAAAATTGAACCTAGTAAAAAACAGGGACCATCTGGCTTGCCTAGGGTTGAGAAGTTTAGCTGACTGGAGATATGACAGGTTCTTATGGTCAGTAATAACAGTAATAGGATGGACAGCCCCCTCTAACCATTGTCGCCATTCCTTGAACGCCAATTTGATCGCCAAAAGTTCCCTATTACCCACGTCATAATTTCTCTCAGCCGAAGTCAATTTTTTTAGAAAAGATGGCACAATCGACACCATTTACCAGGGGACGAACCCTGAGACAACACAGACCCAACCCCGACATCTGAAGCATCGACCTCCACAATAAAGGGTTGAGAAACATCGGGTTGACTGAGTATAGGTGCAGTGGAAAAATGATTCTCTAAAGAAGAAAAAGCCTGGAGGGAAGTATCAGACCCCTTCTTAGGCATGTCAGTAAGGGGTTTAACTATAACAGAGTAATGCCAAGAGTGTGCAAAGCAGTCATCAAAGCAAAAGGTGGCTACTTTGAAGAACCTAGAATATAAGACATATTTTCAGTTGTTTCACACTTTTTTGTTAAGTATATAATTCCACATGTGTTAATTCATAGTTTTGATGCCTTCAGTGTGAATGTACAATTTTCATAGTCATGAAAATACAGAAAAATCTTTAAATGAGAAGGTGTGTCCAAACTTTTGGTCTGAACTGTATATCTCACCTGCAGCAGACTATTATAATATATAGCTAACCTGCTGCAGAATATTATAACATACAGCTCACCTGCTGCAGAAAATTATAACATAGCGCTAACCTCCTGCAGAATATTATAATATACAGCTCACTTGCTGCAGAATATTATAATATACAGCTCACCTGCAGCAGAATATTATAATATACAGCTCACCTGCAGCAGAGTATTATAATATATAGCTCATCTGCAGTAAAATATTATAATATATAGCTCACCTGCTGCAGAATATTATAATATACAGCTCACCTGCAGCAGAATATTATAATATATAGCTCACGTGTTACAGAATATTATAATATACAGCTCACCTGCCGTAGAATATTATAATGTACAGCTCACCTGCCGTAGAATATTATAATGTACAGCTCACCTGCTGCAGAATATTATAATATACAGCTCACCTGCCGTAGAATATTATAATGTACAGCTCACCTGCCGCAGAATATTATAATATACAGCTCACCTGCCGTAGAATATTATAATGTACAGCTCACCTGCCGTAGAATATTATAATGTACAGCTCACCTGCTGCAGAATATTATAATATACAGCTCACCTGCCGTAGAATATTATAACGTACAGCTCACCTGCCGCAGAATATTATAATATACAGATCACCTGCTGCAGAATATTATAATATACAGATCATCTTCTGCACAATATTATAATATACAGCTCACATTTCTAAGATTATCTCAGCACAGGAACTTATTATTATTCAAAGATCTTTTGATTAAAATGAACTTATGTTCGTGAGAAAACCCCTTTAAGATCTGAGCCTGCATCTTATTCGGCAGATCCCAGCTTCAGCCTGTAACAGCAACAGCTCATCTGCAGCAGAATATTATAATATATAGCTCACCTGCAGCAGAGTATTATAATATATAGCTCATCTGCAGTAAAATATTATAATATATAGCTCACCTGCAGCAGAATATTATAATATACAGCTCACCTGCTGCAGAATATTATAATATACAGCTCACCTGCTGCAGAATATTATAATATACAGGTCACCTGCTGCAGAATATTATAACATACAGCTCACCTGCTGCAGAATATTATAACATACAGCTCACCTGCTGCAGAATATTATAACATACAGCTCACCTGCTGCAGAAAATTAGAATATACAGCTAACCTCCTGCAGAAAATTATAATATACAGCTCACCTGCAGCAGAATATTATAATATATAGCTCTCTTGCCGCAGAATATTATAATATATAGCACACCTTCAGCAGAATATTATAATATACAGCTCACCTACAGCAGAATATTACAATATGCAGCTCACCTGCTGCAGAATATTATAATATAAAGGTCACCTGCTGCAGAATATTATAATATACAGCTCAACTGCTGCAGAATATTATAATATAAAGGTCACCTGCTGCAGAATATTATAATATATAGCTCACCTGCTGCAGAATATTATAATATACAGCTCACCTGCTGCAGAATATTATAATATACAGCTCACCTGCAGCAGAATATTATAATATACAGCTCACCTGCTGCAGAATATTATAATATACAGCTCACCTGCAGCAGAATATTATAATATACAGCTCACCTGCTGCAGAATATTATAATATAAAGGTCACCTGCTGCAGAATATTATAATATATAGCTCACCTGCAGCGGAATATTATAATGTACAGCTCACCTGCAGCAGAATATTTTAATGTATAGCTCACCTGCAGCAGAATATTTTAATATATAGCTCACCTGCTGCAGAATATTATAATATACAGCTCACCTGCCGTAGAATATTATAATGTACAGCTCACCTGCAGCAGAATATTTTAATATATAGCTCACCTGCAGCAGAATATTTTAATATATAGCTCACCTGCTGCAGAATATTATAATATACAGCTCACCTTCTGCAGAATATTATAATATATAGCTCACCTGCTGCAGAATATTAGAATATACAGCTCACCTTCTGCAGAATAATATGATATACAGCTCATCTGCCGCAGAATAATATACAGCTCACCTGCTGCAGAATATTATAATATACAGCTCACCTTCTGCAGAATAATATGATATACAGCTCATCTGCCGCAGAATAATATACAGCTCACCTGCTGCAGAATATTATAATATACAGCTCACCTGCTGCAGAATATTATAATATACAGCTCACCTTCTGCAGAATAATATGATATACAGCTCATCTGCCGCAGAATAATATAATATGCAGCTCACCTGCTGCAGAATATTATAATATACAGCTCACCTGCTGCAGAATATTATAATATACAGCTCACCTGCTGCAGAATATTATAATATACAGCTCAAGTGCTGCAGAATATTATAATATACAGCTCACCTGCTGCAGAATATTATAATATACAGCTCACGTGTTACAGAATATTATAATATACAGCTCACCTGCTGCAGAATATTATAATATACGGTACTTCAAATATTTTTTTTTTAAATGTTGAATGAATTTCATATAATATATAAATCTGACCTCTAAGTTTTGGAGCCCTATGAAGCAAACTGGGCCTCGATTGGGATATCAATGTATGACATAACAATGGGATAGAATTCTATGCATGACATCACAATGGGATCTACTTCTTTATGAGCCTCAGCGCTGAGGTCACTCCTCATTCCTGCAGCAGCTCCACACAGAGGACATCGGTTGTACACGACTTCAGGAAGAACGTGACTCAGACAAGGATTAGATGCCATAGTGAGACAGGTCAGTGCCTCTGAAAAGAAATAAAAGCATTGGGAGAGATTTATAGGAGGTCTTGTGAAGGCTGGAGATGACGTATGGGAAGGTATTAGGAAAATAGTCGTTAGATGTATGGGGGAGTTAAAATATACATGGCCATGTAAATCATTGTGAGTATTGGATTTGTTGGGAATTGAAAGCCAGAGGAGGTATTTGTAGAGGGTGGAGGTGGAGGTAAAGCATGGGGAGAACTTGAATAATCAAGCAGCAGAGAAAAAGGTTTTTGCACTAAACTTTTCTTGTCGAATCTTTGTTGCGGAGATATTAGCAATGAATGTATTTGGCACCCATTGAGTTAACATTTCTTTTAACTTCAAGTGGGTGTTATGTCTAATGCTAACCAATCATAAGCAGGCAGCAACACAGGTAAAAAGAACATATCCCCACTAGTTATGAGAGAGTGTGCTCGTTTAACCCTTTAAACGAGCACATCGGGTACTCGCCAAGTAGTTTCGGCGTGCTCGGCATTTCAGTAACAGCCTCGGCGGCTGCATGTGTCACATCTGTTAGACAGCTGTGACACATACAGGGATAGCCTTGCATGTGTCACAGCTGTCTAACAGATGAGACACATGCAGCCGCGACGGCTGTTATTGAAATGCCGAGCACGCCGAAACTACTCGGCAAGTACCTGAGCGTGATCTTTTAAAGGGTTAAATGAGCACGTTCGCTCATCACTAATCCCCACCATAGTTTAGGTTTCTCAGTGTGAGAGATGTAATGATACAGCTTTGCTTTGTGGCCAGTTGTGAAAATTTTTGAACAAATTCTGTAAAAAATAGAGGTTTATCAAATATCCATAATACCAAGTTCAAAGGCTAGAGAAGTCCAATATTCAAAGATTACATTAATATGAGCTTTCCTAAATTATGAGCACATGGATGAACCTTTTTTTTTAAACTAAGGTGACAGAAAACACACTTCTCTTGGAGATGGAAAGGACAGCTAGAGGGGTTATGGAGGAGGCTGACATTTTTAGATGGTGTGACTGATCTATATGCTCATAATTTAAGAAAAGCAGTTGAGAGGTAAATGTAATACATGTCTTTTTATAAAGAAGGGTTATGAGTGAAAAACTAGATTGATAATTTTTATTTTTTAGTCTTTAAGACCGAATTATCAAAAGAAGTGATATTGTCATTTTTGATGATAAGGTAAAATAATATTTGTAGTAAAAATAACCTTCAAGGTAATTTAAGTTTTAAGCTTCTAAATCTGTTATAGGTCTATACTATGTTCTAATCATAAATATCTAAATCTGATCTGTTACCATGTTTTTTTAACTCATACATTAGAATTGTATTATTGAATGCGATATGCCTGACCGATGTTCTGTATATAAGTTGTAGGTAAACTTTTTAAGCGGTTGTCAATGAATAGTTTAAAAATAATGTACAAAGAGTAGTGAATAATCAAAAACTTTTACTTATCTCATAAAACAACCATGATTCTCATGCCGCCACTCCGGTAATGCTATCAGCCTTTGTTAAGTGGCCTGCAGTAATGATGTTCTGTGTGCAGAAGTTATATATACATTTTAAGTTGTATTGGATTTTTAAGAAATGGACACAAAAGAGGGAATACTCAAAATGACTACTTACCATGTAAATCCCCATGTAAATCCCCATGTAAATTCCCATGCCGCTGGCTCAGTTGTCCTGCTGGTCCTTGTTAGAGTGGCCTGCAGCAAATAGGTCCCAACAATACCATCTGGACAGATATAACTAGATAATGGCCAATGCAGTCATGTACCATAGTATCATCACCGGTGAAGCCAGGGATTGGCAGAAGCTGTAACCTGTGTATGGTCAGCTCAAAACTTCTACAAAACAGTTCCAAATACCAGCGGGACCATCATATCACCAGTCTGCTAGCACACAGACTTTCCTGGCATCACAAACAGGATCCTGTGTGCTTCTAAGGAACCGCTGTTTTGTTCCAAGTCCCTGCAGCAGCAAGGGAGTTCCAGTGATCGGCTGTACATGCAGTAGCGGGACTCGCGGTGGGTGGAGCACTGCTAGCTCACACCGCTCCAGGTGCGGCTACCTGGCATCCCACCGGAAAATGCATCAGCGGAGTAAAGACCCGCAGCAACAGGCACGCGCCAACATATTCCGCAGTGCTTTACAATTCAGACAAGTTACAGACATTATAATCCCAGCAACCCTAGTGGGGCTGCAGCTTCGGCTCCCTTATTGCCACTAATTATGCCTTATATACCGGGTGCAGCATGGCTGCCACAGTACACAGGTGAATCACACACCTTAAGCGACTTCAAAGAGAAGCTGGGCAGTCTGTTTGAACTTTATCCCATGTCAGAAGAGGAGAAAGTTACCATAATTATGAGTCTGCTTAGTGGCGCCGCCCAAAGAGAAGTCAAATCTTGGCCAGCTACTGATAAAAAGACTGTAAAAGACATTTTTGTTAAATTCAGAGATACCTTTGATACCCGTACTGTCTCACAAATAAAGATGCGATTTTTCAGTTGCAGACAGAAAGCACAAGACACTGTTAGAGAATTATGCACTTAATTTAGAGGAGGCGTTGCGGGCCATCAGGCGTATTGACCCTGACAATGTACAAGATGAAAGCAAAATACTGAAAGAGCAGATCATTGAGGGCCTTTCGTCTGATTCCAGTAAGGCCCAGCTGCGCATGATGTCGCTGCAAAACCCTGATATGGAATTTTCTCAGTTCAAGGACAGATCGATCTGTATATTACGAGAATCCACCTATGTCTACAGTGAGCCAGTTAAACACTCAGCAGTTATGTACCATCAGGGGGATGTGTCCTCCTCCCAAGTGCCTGAGGTACAGTACACCCAAGTTGATGATCCTTCTGCAGATTTATGGCTACAAGTACAGGAACTGACTAAGGGTGTGGCTGCTTTATGTAAAACTGCAGACTCTCCAGGCAGAGAGGATCCAATTAGCCTCCAGCCTAGATGATCTTCCATGGCAACAGCAGAAGAGGATCCCACCATGGCAGTGACGGCTGATCAACACGGGAAGGAGATCTATTGATCAATTTGATCCCACAGGGAAAGACCCCTTCTCGCTATAGGAATAATTCATAGAGCAAGGAAGACCAATAAGTAGATTTGATTTGTATGTATGTTGAACTATGCTTTATGTAACGTTATCAAAAATATTGAAAAAGAAGATGTGCCCACATGGACTAATGTGAGATTTCAGCAATCATTACGCTTTCTTTTACTACAAGAATTCTTGTAAGGATTTACAAACTGAAAGGAGCCTGGTACATCGTGGCTTTGCCAAGGAGCAATCCAAAACAGCCAGTGCAGTGAATTCTATATTATGGTCTGTGTGCCCCGCAGCTGTACTCGGGAACGATCAGGAGTGGTTTTGGGCTGTAATCCACAACTAGATTAATATGACTGTTTATATATGTCCAGGTTAATGATATTTTGTTTTATTATGGACTGCCTACCGGCTAAGTAGCCCGGGGATGTGCAAGTCTTCACTAACCCATAATACTACCCAGTTCAAAGGCTAGAGAAGTCCAGTAGTTGAAGATTACATTAATATGAGCTTTCCTAAATTATGACCAAATGGATTAACCTTTTTTAACTAAGGTGACAGAAAACACACTTCTCTTGGAGATGGAAAGGACAGCTAGAGGGGTTATGGAGGAGGCTGACATTTTTAGATGGTGTGACTGATCTAAATGCTCATAATTTAGGAAAAGCAGTTGAGAGGTAAATGTAATACATGTCTTTTTATAAAGAAGGGTAATGATTGAAAAACTAGATCAATAATTTTCATTATTTAGGCTTTAAGAACAAATTATCAAAAGAAGTGATATTGTCATTTTTGATAATATGGTAAAATAATAGCTGTAGTAAAAATAATCTTCAAGGTAACTTAAGTTTTAAGCTTCTAAATCTGTTATAGGTCTATACTATGTTCTAATCATAAATATCTAAATCTGATATGTCACCATATTTTTTAACTCATACATTAGAATTGTATTATTGAATGCGATATGCCTGACCGATGTTCTGTATATAACTTGTAGGTAAACTTTTTAAGCGGTTGTCAACGAATAGTTGAAAATGTTGTACAAAGAGTAGTGAATAATGAAAAACTTTTACTTATCTCATAAAACACCCATGATTCTAATGCAGCCACTCCGGTAATGCTATCAGCCTTTGTTAAGTGGCCTGCAGTAATGATGTTCTGTGTGCAGAAGTTATATGTACATTTTAAGTTGTATTAGATTTTTAAGAAATAGATACAAAAGAGGGAATACTCAAAATTACTACTTACCTTGTAAATCCCCATGTAAATTCCCATGCTGCTGGCCCAGTTGTCCTGCTGGTCCTTGTTAGAGGGGCCTGCAGCAAATAGATCCCAACAATACCATCTGGACAGATATAACTAGGTAATGGCCAATGCAGTCATGTACCATAGTATCATCACCGGTGAAGTCAGGGATTGGCAGAAGCTGTAACCTGTGTATGGTCAGCTCAAAAGTTCTACAAAACAGTTTCCAAATACCAGCGGGACAATCATATCACCAGTCTGCTAGCAGTAGACAGTTTTCATGTAAATTCTTGGTTTTTGTGAGTTTGACACATTCCCTCCTTTGTGGCCAGTTGTGAAAAATTGTGAAAACATTCTGTAAAAAATAGAGGTTTATCAAATACCCATAATACTACCCAGTTCAAAGGATAGAGAAGTCCAATAGGTGAAGATTACATTAATATGAGCTTTCCTAAATTATGAGCACATGGATGTGTAGCACCCTGAGGATTCGGCTGCTACAGGGGTATTACACCTCAAGCCAGAGGTGTGGTATTCCACTCCCGGGTAAGGATGGAGTGTGGAACTGAGCTCAGTAGGCTGCATGCACTATATACATCCCATTTCCGGGGGACAGACCAATGGTACTCCCACTAGAGAAATGTGCAGGTACGACAGCGTCTGTCCCTGGCTGGAGTAGGAGGGGGGTGGAACATCCCAGTAGTGTAGGGGCAGATAGGGGGAGCAGTCTGGGTAATGCTAGGAGCTCATTGGGTGCTGGTCACCTGAGCTCACACATAGAGGGAGTATATAAGGTGGGAACCATCTTAGAACAGGGTCTTTTGTAGAGGTTTGGTCAGACAAGCAGAGCAGCTCAGCCAGCTCCAAGGCCAAGAGAGTGAGAGAGAGGAGGAAAGAAGGACCCAGAGGGGGAGAAGAGGGAACTCCAAGAACCCAAAATTAGACCAGAGGGTGAAGAGTTGGCACAAGGGTACCGGATCCCAAGCTGGTAGAGGGCACTAATCCTTAGCCAGAGACCGGAGGTCGTGGTCAGGATCTGCCACGACCACCCACTAAATCCACCCGGAAGGCAAACCAAGAATAGGGTCAGGGAACCCAGAGACAAGGGTTTTACCAACAAGAGGCCCGAGGGAGCCGGACTTAGGTGGATCCCTGGTGGGGAAGGCCAGAGAGAAGGACAAGTCAGAAAGGGAGCTCAGGAACACGCTCCAGAATCACCTGGGGGTTGGCCGAGTCCAGGACCTGGTGGACGCAGCACGGCTCGGGCGGTCACTCAAGGCCGGAGTGACCAATACAAAAGCAGTAAGTAAAAACCCTGAACTGCACAGCCCGACTCTGAGTTTCATTACCATCCTCACTGCACCTCCACAACCACCATCCTCTGCAACTGACCCCCTGAGGCTATACCCCTCCCGTTGGGGGTTATACTACCTGAGCTGCACACACACCACCAGCCTCAGCGGACCCTGCTGCAACGGCGGCCGTAGTGACCGCAAATCAACGGGTGGCGTAGTCGACACTAAAGAACATCCAGTAACATCTGTAGGACTGCCACACACTGAGCTTGACACCCTGGGCACGGACCGGGTCACCGCCACTCGGAGACTACAACCCCCATCTGATCCGGCTCCGGGTATCCCCCAAACAACACTGGCCCAGGGGGCGCGTCAGATGAACCTTTTTTTTAACTAAGGTGACAGAAAACACACTTCTCTTGGAGATGGAAAGGACAGCTAGAGGGGTTATGGAGGAGGCTGACATTTTTAGATGGTGTGACTGATCTATATGCTCATAATTAAGGAAAAGCAGTTGAGAGGTAAATGTAATACATGTCTTTTTATAAAGAAGGGTAATGATTGAAAAACTAGATTAATATTTTTTAATATTTATGCTTTAAGAACGAATTATCAAAAGAAGTGACATTGTCATTTTTGATAATATGGTAAAATAATAGGGGTAGTAAAACGTAATCTTCAAGGTAATTTAGGTTCTTCTAAGTGTGTTATAGGTCTATTCTATGTTCTAATCATGAATATCTAAATCTGATCTGTTACCATGTTTTTTTACTCATACATTAGAATTGCATTATTGAATGTGATACGCCTGACCAATGTTCTGTATGTAACTTGTGGGTACATTTTTAAGTGGTTGTCCAGGACTTGTAAAAAAAATAATGTACAAAGAGTAGTGAATAATCTAAAATTATTACTTATCTTGTAAATCACCCATGATTCTCATGCCGCCAATCTGGTAATGCCATCAGCCTTTGCTAAGTGGCCTGCAGTAATGATGTTCTGTGTGCAGAAGTTATATGTACATTTTAAGTTTTATTGGATTTTTAAGAAATGGACTCAAAAGAGGGAATAGTCAAAATTACTACTTACCATGTAAATCCCCATGTAAATTCCCATGCCGTTGGCCCAGTTGTCCTGCTGGTCCTTGTTAGAGTGGCCTGCAGCAATTAGGTCCCAACAATACCCTCGGGCCAGATATAACTAGATAATGGCCAATGCAGTTGTTAGGCGGGCGGTTGCAGACAACTTTATTATAATGGAACGTAACCGACCCCGGGGTCCGCGATGCAGCCTGGTGGACTGCTGCCGAACACTTTCCGGGTTAAAAAGGAAAGCAACCTACTTAAATGATAAACCCTTTCGTGTTACTGCACACAGGAACAGGTATAGCGGTTTGCTCTATCTACGTTAACTGCACAGGAGATGCGCGACCGTGGAAGTAGCTGTAGCCCTGTTAACTACACAGGGACTACATTGGCGGCGCTAGGATGCGTGTGTGACTATGCCGACGGGTACCCGTGCCTCCAGCCGGCGTGCTACAGGACTGCAGGGTATTACTCCATGTGGCTGACAGGCGATAGCCGTGGACAGGACGTCTGCAGGCTGCTAGGGGTGTGAGGCGACCCCTTTGGCAGAGCCAGACTGCAGGACGGAGCTACCTGCTTATTTCCACTAGCCTGCCTATTTCCACTACACCTGCCTATGGAAACTATGTGGAACACAGTCGTCCACACATCAGCATCAGTGATCAGAGCGCGCCGCCATGTTTGTGGGCGGGTCTTTTAAAGACTAAGCCCTGCCCACCTTCGCACTATTGGTGACGTCACCTGCGACCAATCAGGCGGTGCTAGGTCACCGGATCAGGTGGTTGCCAAACCACCAATCACGATCCGCCAGGTCACAGATATGCTCAGTGCGGAGAATCCTGGACTTAGGCTCCAACAGCCCTGTCTCCCTCTGCAACCTACGCTTAACATTGCTAGGCACAAATACCCGAGAGACAATCTGTACATCTCGTGGACCAGCTAGGCGTTGGGGTTGACAACGATGCTGAGCAGCATCAACTCTGGCTGGACTGAAATGGGAAACCACAGAATGTTCTGGACCCATTTCGAATCCAGCAACAGCCCGACGCCTAACATTATCCCCCCTTCTAACATCCCACTCCACTTGATGCTCATTTTCCTCAACGAGCAGGGGAGCATGAATGTGGTCCACCGGGTCACAGAAAAGATCCTCAGAACCGTTTCCCCTCCGGTGTACAGGGTACCCTTTTTTAAAGCGGGGGCAAACTTAGCCGACTACCTGCGTACTTTAGTATTGCGAGCCGTGAGCCACACTCTGTCACCCGGATAGAATACAGGGGCAGAACGACGAGAAGTGACAACCGACTCTCTGTGTGGAGTCCGTCACGGGTGACAGATGGGGAAGACCAGCCGGACTTTGACGGAAAGATTTATCTCTCGCACAGACGGGACACTCGAGAACAAAGTCCTTGACGTCCTGGCGCCACCCGGGCCACCAATAGGACCGTTAAAGGGACTTAGTGGTACGTTTGACCCCCAGATGAGCTCCGATCTTAGGGGCATGAGCCCAGGAGAGCACCATATTTTGTAGATTAGGGGAAACAAATGTCCTCCCCGACGGAACCTGGTTAGAGGACACTGCAGTCACCCTCTCTACCTGAGAGTTCTTTTCGACATTGTCTGACAAGACCCGGGTCCTGGAAACAGACAAAAAATCTGTACCAGAAGCCACAACGGTAGAGGGATCAGAGACTACCCTCCGGCTGACTGTGACCATACACAATTCTCGCTCCAGGAAGAAATTCTTCCCGTATTCCAGTCATTATGTGGAGTATGACAACGTAGCCAGGGGAGACCCAATAACACCTCGTCTAATCCACCGGGAATAATAAGAAATGAGATGACCTCCCGCTGGCCCTGAGGAAATGACATGGTGAGGGTAATCGACTGGTGGGTGATTTGCACGTCCAGGAGTGAACCATTCACAACGCTAATGTTCATTGGTCTTGACAGTAACTCTATAGGGATGGCATGCCTCTGGGCAAACGTAGATGATAAAAAATTGCCATCAGCACCAGAGTCCACCCACGCCTTGGCAGTAACTGCAGATGTACGAAAGGACAATGTCACTTTATATAATAATTTGGAGGAAGAAGTCCCAGAATCTAATACACCTCCTCCGACGGTGGTAAGACCTACTCGTTCTCCCGACTGCTTGGAACCCTTATTTACGGGGTACTCCAAGAGATGTGCAGGTCGGGAACGAGAGGGACTAGACTCAGTCAGGGATATATCCATAGCCTCAGGCTCCGGGTCGGGAGTCGCGAGTTCGGAAATGGGTCTAGAGAAGGATGGTACCAATCGATACTGAGGTTTGGCGACCTCCAGCTCTAACCTGTGCTCTGCATGACGCAAATCAATTCGGTTTGCGAGAGATATTAACTCCTCCAGGGAGGTTGGAATCTCTCTGGTAGATAGAGCATTTTTAACATGACCAGCCAGACCCTTGCAGAACACCAGGATAAGCAACCGCTCAGACCAATCCAGTTCAGCCGCTAGGGTTCTAAACTGGATGGCATAGTGGCTGGCGGTGGCTGAACCCTGGATCAACGCAAGAAGCTTAAGGGCCGTATCATGCGTGACCTGACGACAAAGGAATATACTTTTTACGGTCTTAAGGAAAAGACCCGCATTTTCTACAACCGGATCATTCCGCTCCCATAGAGGAGTAGCCCACTCCAGAGCCCTGTGGGAGAGTAATGAGATGACATAACCCACTTTGGCTCTTTCAGAGGGGAACCGTGCCTCCATCATCTCCAAGTGAATGGAGCATAAATTAATAAATCCCCTGCAAAATTTACTGTCCCCAGAAAATTTTTCCGGGAGAGCAAAAAGGGGTAATGGCGCACTTGGAGTAGTTGCAGTATTTGCTGCAGCCGAGTTAATAATATTGGCTGCTAAAGAAGCTGCCTGGGTAGCTACTGCAGTGATATCAGCGACCGGGACAGCTTGTTCCAGAGACTTAAGTTTGGCCTCAATTCGCTGTATATAGTGCAGCACTTGCTGGTTGTCGACCATGTTCGGCAAGACCCTGGCGCTCTGATACTGTTAGGAGGGCGGTTGCTGACAACTTTACTATAAAGGAACGCAACGAACCCCGGGGTCCGTGATACAGCCTGGTGGACTGCTGCCGAACACTTTCCGGCTTAAAAAGGAAAGCAACCAACTGAAATGATAAACCCTTCCGTGTTACTGCACACAGGAACAGGTATAGCGGTTTGCTCTATCTCCGTTAACTGCACGGGAGATGCCCGACCGGGGAAGTAGCTGTAGCCCTGTTAACTACACAGGGACTACACTGGAGGCGCTAGGATGCGTGTGTGACTACGCCGACGGGTACACGTGCCTCCAGCCGGTGTGCTACCGGACAGCAGGGCATTACTCCAAGTGGCTGACAGGCGATAGCCTTGGACAGGACATCTGCAGGCTGCTCGGGGTGTTAGGCGACCCCTTTGGCAGAGCCAGACTGCAAGAAGGAGCTACCTGCCTATTTTCACTAGCCTGCCTATTTCCACTACACCAGCCTATGGAAACTACGTGGAACACAGTCGTCCACACATCAGCATCACTGCTCAATGATCAGAGCGCGCCGCCATGTTTGTGGGTGGGTCTTTCAAAGACTAAGCCCTGCCCACATTCAAACTACTGGTGACATCACCCGCGACCAATCAGGCGGTGCTAGGTCACCGGATCAGGTGGTTGCCAAACCACCAATCACGATCCGCCAGCTCACGGACATGCTCAGTGCGGAGAATCCTGGACTTAGGCTGCAACAGCCCTGTCTCCCTCTGCAATCTACGCTTAACATTGCTAGGCACAAATACCCGAGAGACAATCTGTACATTTCGTGGACCAGCTAGGTGATGGGGCTGACAACGATGCTCAGCAGCATCAACCCCGGCTGGACCGAAATAGCAGACCACGGAAGGTTCTGGACCCATTTCGAATCCAGCAACAGCCCGACGCCTAACAGCAGTCATGTACAATAGTATCATCACCGGTGAAGCCAGGGATTGACAGAAGCAGTAACCTGTGTATGGTCAGCTCAAAACTTCTACAAAACAGTTTCCAAAGATCAGCGGGATCATCATGTTGATGATCCTTCTGCAGATTTATGGCTACAAGTACAGGAACGGACTAAGGGTGTGGCTGCTTTATGTAAAACTGCAGACTCTCCAGGCAGAGAGGATCCAATTAGCCTCCAGCCTAGATTATCTTCCATGGCAACAGCAGAAGAGGATCCCACCATGGCAGTGACGGCTGACCCACATGGGAAGGAGATCTATTGATCAATTTGATCCTACAGGGAAAGACCCCTTCTCGCTATAGGAATAATTCATAGAGCAAGGAAGACCAATAAGTAGATTTGATTTGTATGTATTTTGAACTATGCTTTATGTAACATTATCGAAAATGTTGAAAAAGAAGATGTGCCCACATGGACTAATGTCAGATTTCAGCAACCATTACGCTTTATTTTACTACAAGAATTCTTGTAAGGATTTACAAACTAAAAGGAGCCTGGTACATCGTGGCTTTGTCAAGGAGCAATCCAAAACAGCCAGTGCAGTGAATTCTATATTATGGTCTGTGTGCCCCGCAGCTGTACTCGGGGACGATCAGGAGTGGTTTTGGGCTGTAATCCACAACTAGATTAATATGACTGTTTATATATGTCCAGGTTAATGATATTTTGTTTTATTATGGACTGCCTACCGGCTAAGTAGCCCGGGGATGTGCTACTCTTCACTAGGGGGGAATGTGGCGCCCATGTCTTTTTAACAAATTCTGTAAAAAATAGAGGTTTATCAAATACCCATAATACTACCCAGGTCAAAGGCTAGAGAAGTCCAGTAGTTGAAGATTACATTAATATGAGCTTTCCTAAATAATGAGCAAATGGATTAACCATTTTTAACTAAGGTGGCAGAAAACACACTTCTTTTGGACATGGAAAGGACAGCTAGAGGGGTTAAGGAGGAGGCTGACATTTTTAGATGGTGTGACTGGTCTATATGCTCATAATTTAGGAAAAGCAGTTGAGAGGTAAATAAATGTAATACATGTCTTTTGATAGAGAAGAGTAATGATTGAAAAACTAGATTAATATTTTTTATTATTTAGGCTTTAAGAACGAATTATCAAAAGAAGTGATATTGTCTTTTGTGATAATAAGGTAAAATAATAGGTGTAGTAAAAATAATCTTCAAGGTAATTTAAGTTTTAAGCTTCTAAATCGGTTATAGGTCTATACTATGTTCTAATCATGAATATCTAAATCTGACATGTTACCATGTTTTTTACTCATACATTAGAATTGTATTATTGAATGCGATATTTCTGACCCATGTTCTGTATATAAGTTGTAGGTAAACTTTTTAAGCAGTCGTCAACGAATAGTTAAAAAATAATGTACAAAGAGTAGTGAATAATGAAAAACTTTTACTTATCTCATAAAACACCCATGATTCTAATGCCGCCACTCCGGTAATGCCATCACCCTTTGCTAAGTGGCCTGCAGTAATGATGTTCTGTGTGCAGAAGTTACGTATATGTACATTTTATGTTTTATTGGATTTTTAAGAAATGGACTCAAAAGAGGGAATAGTCAAAATGACTACTTACCATGTAAATCCCCATGTAAATTCCCATGCCGCTGGCCCAGTTGTCCTGCTGGTCCTTGCTAGAGTGGCTTGCAGCAATTAGGTCCCAACAATACCCTCGGGCCAGATATAACTAGATAATGACCAATGCAGTTGTTAGGCAGGCGGTTGCAGACAACTTTATTATAATGGAACGCAACCGACCGCGGGGTCCGCGATGCAGCCTGGTGGACTGCTGCCGAACACTTTCCGGGGGAAAAAGGAAAGCAACCAACTTAAATCATAAACCTTTCCGTGTTACTGCACACAGGAACGGGTATAGCGGTTTGCTTTGTCTCCGTTAACTGCACGGGAGATGCGCGACTGTGGAAGTAGCTGTAGCCCTGTTAACTACACAGGGATTACACTGGCGGCACTAGGATGCGTATGTGACTACGCCGACGGGTACACGTGCCTCCAGCCGACGTGCTACCGGACTGCAGGGTATTACTCCACGTGGCTGACAGGCGATAGCCGTGGACAGTACGTCTGCAGGCTGCTCGGGGTGTTAGGAGACCCCTTTGGCAGAGACAGACTGCAAGACGGAGCTACCTGCCAATTTCCACTAGCCTGCCTATTTCCACTACACCTGCCTATGGAAACTATGTGGAACACAGTCGTCCACACATCAGCATCACTGCTCAATGATCATGTTTGTGGGCGGGTCTTTTAAAGACTAAGCCCTGCCCACCTTTGCACTATTGGTGACGTCACCTGCGACCAATCAGGCGCTGCCAAGTCACCGGATCAGGTGGTTTCCAAACCACCAATCACGATCCGACAGGTCACGGACATGCTCAATGCGGAGAATCCTGGACTTAGGCTCCAACCGCCCAGTCTCCCTCTGCAACCTACGCTTAACATTGCTAGGCACAAATACCAGAGAGACAATCTGTACATCTCGTGGACCAGCTAGGAGTTGGGGATGACAAAGATGCTGAGCAGCATCAACCCTGGCTTGGCCAAAATGGGAGACCACAGAAAGTTCTGGACCCATTTTGAATCCAGCAACAGCCCGACGTCTAACAGCAGTCATGTACAATAGTGTCATCACCGGTGAAGCCAGGGATTGACAGAAGCTGTAACCTGTGTATGGTCAGCTCAAAACTTCTACAAAACAGTTTCCAAAGACCAGTGGGACCATCATATCACCAGTCTGCCAGCACACAGACTCTTTCCTGGCATCACAAACAGGATCCTGTGTGCTTCTAAGGAACTGCTGTTTTGTTCCAAGTCCCTGCATCAGCAAGGGAGTTCCAGTAATCGGCTCTACATGCAGTAGCGGGACTCGCGGTGGGTGGAGCACTGCTAGCTCACACCGCTCCAGGTGCGGCTACCCGCCATTCCACCGGAAAATGCATCAGCGGAGTAAAGACCCGCAGCAACAGGCACGCGCCAACATATTCCGCAGTGCTTTACAATTCAGACAAGTTACACACATTATAATCCCAGCAACAGTAGTGGGGCTGCAGCTTTGGCTCCCTTATTGCCACTAATTATGCCTTATATACCGGGTGCATCATGGCTGCCACAGTACCCAGGTGAATCACACACCTTAAGTGACTTCAAAGAGAAGCTGGGAAGCCTGTTTGAACTTCATCCCGTGTCAGAAGAGGATAAAGTTACCATAATTACGAGTCTGCTTAGTGGCGCTGCCCAAAGAGAAGTCAAATCTTGGCCAGCTACTGATAAAAAGACTGTAATAGACATTTTAGATACATTCTGAGATACCTTTGATATCCGTACTATCTCAGAAATAAAGATGCGATTTTTCAGTTGCAGACAGAAAGCACAAGACACTGTTAGAGACTTATGCACTTAATTTAGAGGAGGTGTTGCGGGCCATCAGGCGTATTGACCCTGACAATGTACAAGATGAAAGCAAAATGCTCAAAGAGCAGATCATTGAGGGCCTTTCGTCTGATTCCAGTAAGGCCCAGCTGCGCATGATGTCGCTGCAAAACCCTGATATGGAATTTTCTCAGTTCAAGGACAGATCGATCTGTATATTACGAGAATCCACCTATGTCTACAGTGAGCCAGTTAAACACCCAGCAGTTATGTACCATCAGGGGGATGTGTCCTCCTCCCAAGTGCCTGAGGTACAGTACACCCAAACCCAAGTTGATGATCCTTCTGCAGATTTATGGCTACAAGTACAGGAACTGACTGAGGGTGTGGCTGCTTTATGTTATACTGCAGATCCAATTAGCCTCCAGCCTAGATGATCTTCCATGGCAAAAGCAGAAGAGTAACCCACCATGGCAGTGACAGCTGACCCATACGGGAAGGAGATCTATTGATCAATTTGATTCCACAGGGAAAGACCCCTTCTCGCTATAGGAATAATTCATAGAGCAAGGAAGACCAATAAGTAGATTTTATTTGTATGATTTGTATGTATGTTGAACTATGCTTTATGTAACGTTGTTGAAAATGAAAATGTGCCCACATGGACTAATGTGAGATTTCAGCAACCATTACGCTTTCTTTTACTACAAGAATTCTTGTAAGGATTTACAAACTTAAAGGAGCCTGGTACATCGTGGCTTTGCCAAGGAGCAATCCAAAACAGCCAGTGCAGTGAATTCTATATTATGGTCTGTGTGCCCCGCAACTGTACTCGGGGACGATCAGGAGTGGTTTTGGGCTGTAATCCACAGCTAAATTAATATGACTGTTTATATATGTCCAGGTTAATGATATTTTGCTTTATTATGGACTGCCTACTGGCTAAGTAGCCAGGGGATGTGCTACTCTTCACTAGGGGGGAATGTTCTGTAAAAAATAGAGGTTTATCAAATACCCATAATACTACCCAGTTCAAAGGCTAGAGAAGTCCAGTAGTTGAAGATTACATTAATATGAGCTTTCCTAAATTATGAGCAAATGGATTAACCTTTTTTAACTAAGGTGGCAGAAAACACACTTCTCTTGGAGATGGAAAGGACAGCTAGAGGGGTTATGGAGGAGGCTGACATTTTTAGATGGTGTGACTGGTCTATATGCTCATAATTTAGGAAAAGCAGTTGAGAGGTAAATGTAATATATGTCTTTTTATAAAGAAGGGTAATGATTAAAAAACTAGATTAATATTTTTTAATATTTATGCTTTAAGATCGAATTATCAAAAGAAGTG
Source organism: Phyllobates terribilis (assembly GCF_046119375.1). Lineage (NCBI taxonomy): Eukaryota > Metazoa > Chordata > Amphibia > Anura > Dendrobatidae > Phyllobates > Phyllobates terribilis. Next base: position 814,618,650 of record NW_027362762.1, read on the forward strand.
ACATTGTCATTTTTGATAAGAAGGTAAAATAATAGGGGTAGTAAAACGTAATCTTAAAGGTAATTTAGGTTCTTCTCAGTCTGTTATATTTCTATTCTATGTTCTAATCATGAATGTTACGCGTCCGGGAGGTGGAACCTCTGTGCTACGATGCAAGGAGGGACCTAGGGGGCGTAACTAAGTATCAACTCGGACTGACCCTGGTCGTACGGCGGCTAACGACTCCGTGACCAGGGAGGGACCGAGTAGAGGGACCAGGTGCTACTCTGGGGACGACCTTGTAAGGGAGCAGGTGACTCCCACGGTACAGATGGCAGGGACTGACCGGAATAGCAGGTAGGCACAGCAGGCAGGCTGGCGGGCAGAAACCTCCAGGTAGGCTATCAGGTGGTCACGGCAAGTGACGGCAGGAGCCTCTGGGTAGGCACGGCAGGTAACAAGCGGGTAACAGGCTGGTCACAGGCAAGTGCTCCCAGGTGAGCGGGCTGGCAGGCACGGCAGGTAACAAGCAGGCAGGCACGGCAGGTAACAGGCCGGCAACGGGCTAGTGCTCCCAGGTGAGCGGACTGGCAGGCACGGCAGGTAACAGGCAGGTAACAGGCTGGCGGGCAGGACTGGTAGTCAGGCTAGCATCGGGACCTGAGGGCTGAAGCAGAGGTAAGAAACACTGTGCAACAACATTTGCTCGGGCACCTCCATTTTGGAGGAGGTGACTTATAAATGGGAGGACCCTCAGCTATTGGCCGGGGACTCCTTGGGACGGCGCGTGCGGCCCCTTTAAGAGGGAGGGAGCGAGCGCCCTAAGCACAGTGCCCGGGGAGCTGCGCGCGCCGGCAGCAGGAAGAGGAGCGCTGGAGAACGCAGAGCGGGGAGCGCAGGTAGCGAGAAGGTGAGTGAGACGGCGTCTCTGCCTGGCAGGGGGCAGAGACGCCGATGCTACTGTACCCCCCCTTTGCGCCCCCTCTTTTTTAGGCCAGAAAGGAATTTTTCAAGGAGAAGCGGGGCATGAATGTTCTCCCTGCGTTCCCAAGTTCTCTCCTCTGGGCCAAACCCCTTCCAATCCACCAGAAAAAAGGTTTTTCCTCTTACCCTCTTAGTGGCCAGAATGTTCTCTACCTCAAAAACGTCCTCAGCGGAATCCGGAGCAGGAGGAGTACCTGGATTGTTGGAAAAAGAGTTAAACACAACTGGTTTGAGGAGAGATACATGGAAGGAGTTGGGAGTCCGTAAGGTGGCCGGAAGTTTTAACTTGTAGGCCACTGGGTTGATTTGTTTGAGAACTTCAAATGGACTGATGAACCGAGGACCCAACTTATAGGAGGGTATTTTGAGTCGGACATGTTTGGAAGAGAGCCAGACTATCTCCTGGGCGGAATTGAGGCGGATCCAGACATCTCTTGTCAGCATATTTCTTCATCCGCTCGGAGGATTGAAGAAGTGCGGACCTTGTATTTTCCCAAATGGTGGAGAATTCGCTGACAAGAGCCTCCGCGGCAGGGTTGTCCACCGAGGCGGAGATGGGAAATGGAATCCGAGGAAGTTGACCGTAGACCACGAAGAACGGGGTTTTAGAAGTAGATTCGCTCTCATGGTTGTTGTAGGAAAATTCGACCCATGGTAGGAGCTCCACCCAATCGGTATGGTGAGCGTTAACAAAGTGCCGGAGGTAGCTGGTAAGGATTTGGTTGATACGCTCCACTTGGCCATTGAAATGTGTATGGTAAGCAGAGGAGAAATCCAGGGTGACATCCAGTAGCTTACAGATAGCTCTCCAGAAACGTGAGGAGAACTGAACCCCTCGATCCGACACAATGTGGAGGGGTAGGCCATGGAGACGGAAGATATGACGGAAGAAATCCTTGGCCAGCTCCGATGCCAACGGGAGACCAGGCAGAGGGATGAAATGGACCATCTTAGAGAAGCGGTCGGCGACCACCCAAACTGACTGAACAACCAGCAGAAACAGGGAGATCAGTAATAAAGTCCATGGCAATGTGCTGCTATGGGGCAGCAGGTATGGGAAGAGGCAGGAGGCGACCGGTTGGAAGATGTCGGGGAACTTTGTTGCGGGCACAGGACGAACAGGCCGAGACGAATTCTACCACATCCTTGCGCAGGGTAGGGCACCAGTAATGCCGGGTAATGAGTAGGAAGGTCTTCTTTTGGCCAGCATGGCCGGCTAGTTTAGATGAATGACCCCAGTGAAGAACCTTCTCACGATCTGGTACCGCTACAAATGTCTTACCGGGTGGAAGACGAGTCAGATCCAAGGGGGCCACATTCATCACTTTGGAGGGGTCGATGATGTGCATAGGCTCCTCCTATTGATCGGAGGACAGGAAGGATCGGGACAAGGCGTTGGCTGTGACATTCTTGTCCGCTGGGCGGAAATGTAGGACGAAGTCGAAGCGGGCGAAGAAGAAAGGCCACCGGGCCTGACGCGGATTGAGTCTTTGGGGATTCTGGAGATATGCCAGGTTTTTGTGATCCGTATAGATGATCACCGGGTATAGAGCCCCTTCAAGCAGGTAACGCCACTCCTCCAGCGCCAATTTAACGGCTAACAGTTCTCGGTCTCCTATGGAGTAGTTGCGCTCAGACGAGGAGAAGAGTTTGGAGAAGAAGCCGCAGGTTACCATTCTCCCGGATGAAGACTTTTGGGTGAGCACCGCTCCGGCTCCGGAGGAGGAAGCATCAACCTCCAGGTAGAACTCTTTGTTGCAGTCCAGACGGTGCAGCACTGGGGCAGAGGAGAAGGCTTGCTTTAAGGAAAGGAAGGCCTCCTCAGCTTCGGGCGACCATTCCTTGGGATTTGCTCCCTTACGGTTGAGCGCAGATATGGGAGCAGTCCAGGAAGAGAAGTGCGGGATGAAGAGACGATAGTAGCTGGCGAAGCCCAGGAATCGCTGAGTCGCCTTCAACCCCTCCGGACGGGGCCACTTTAGGACAGCAGAGAGCTTCTTGGGATCCATTCGTAGGCCTGTCTGGGAGATAACATAGCCCAGGAATGGAAGAGAGGTCTGCGCGAAGAGGCACTTCTCGAATTTTGCATAGAGGTGATTCTGCCTGAGCCTAAACAGGACCTGACGAACATCCCTCCGGTGTGTGGGAAGATCCGAAGAGAAGACCAAGATATCGTCCAGGTACACCACCACGCAAGAGTAAAGAAGATCATGGAAGATGTCGTTGACCAATTCTTGGAAGACGGCAGGAACATTGCAGAGACCGAAGGGCATCACACGGTATTCATAGTGACTGTCCAGGGTATTGAATGTCGTCTTCCACTCGTCTCCTTGACGGATTCGGACCAGGTTTTACGCCCCATGTAAATCTAGCTTGGTAAAGATCCTAGCTCCCTTAAGACGGTCAAACAACTCGGAGATCAGTGGCAGGGGGTATTTGTTTTTTACCGTGATTTGGTTGAGTCCTCTATAGTCAATACAGGGGCGTAATGAACCATCTTTCTTCTTGCCGAAGAAGAATCCGGCTCCAGCCGGGGAGGTAGATTTCCGGATGAATCCCCTGGCCAGATTCTCCTCGATGTACTCCGACATGGCACGGATTTAGGCCGACGACAACTGGTAAATACGCCCACGGGGTGGAGTGGCGCCGGGTACCAGGTCGATCTGGCAATTATATGGCCTATGAGGTGGCAGTGTCTCTGCTTCCTTTTTACCAAAGACATCTGCATAGGACCAGTAAGGTGCCGGTAGACCGGGTAAATTAGCCGGGGTAGGTGGAGGACGAGCCGGGCGAACCGGAACCAGGCAGGTCCTATGGCAATCCTGCCCCCACTGGAGTACTTAACCGTATTGCCAGTTCAGCATGGGTTCATGTGTCTGGAGCCAGGGTAGACCTAGCAATTAGGAGTGAGAGAGTTCGGTCAGCACATGGAAGGAGATCTTCTCAGAGTGCAGCATTCCTACCTGCAGGGTTATGGGTTCAGTGACGAGCAGGATGGTCACCGGAAGGAGTCTTCCATCCATGGAGGCGACTGACAATGGTTCAGCCAGAGGTTTGGTGGGAATCAGGTATCTCTCTACCAGGGACTGGGAAATGAGATTTCCAGCAGCTCCAGAATCCAGGTGAGCAATTTCAAAGTGATGGTTCTCTGCCCAGGAGATAGAGACAGACAAAGTCAGGGATGGAGAGGGCTTACTTTTGCCTAGGATGAGCTCTCTGAGCGGTCCTAGACACTGGAGTTTCCCGGCTTCTCCGGGCAGGAATGGATGAAGTGCTCCTTACTGCCACAATAGAAACAGCTCCCCTCGGCTCGGCGTGACTCTTGGCGAGATTTGACCATCTTGGTCTGTTCGATCTGCATAGGTTCGGGCGAGTGCACCCGGGGAGTGACTGGTTGAGAGGCAGGTCTCTGGAAAGTAGGAGCAAGGCGAGGAAACTTACTCTCCCGTGTAGTCTCTTTGGTACGTTCTTGGAAACGGAAGTCAATCAGGGTCGCTAGTGACAACAGGTCATCCAGGGTGGCAGGAATGTCCCGACCGGCTAACTCGTCCTTAATCCGACCGGAAAGACCCTCCCAGAAGACCGACACCAGAGCCTCGTTGTCCCAGGCAAGCTCAGAAGCGAGGGTACGGAACCGTATGGCATATTGGCCCACGGTGAGACTCTCTTGGCGGAGACGTAGCAGAGAGGAGGCTGAAGAGGATTTTCGTCCTGGCTCATCGAAGACTTTCCGGAAAGCAGCGAGGAAAGACGATAGGTCAGACACCAGGGAATCCCCTCTCTCCCACAGGGGATTTAGCCATGCCAGTGCTTCCACAGTGAGATGGGACATGATGAATGCCACCTTGGCCCGGTCGGAGATGAACAGATGTGACAAGAGTTCAAAGTGCAGGGTGCACCGGTTTATGAAACCTCGAGCAAAGGTGGAGTTGCCAGCAAAACGTGGAGGTGCCGAGAGCCAGGGTCCATAGCCGTACGCCATAATAGGACTAGGTTGTGGTGCCGCGGAAGCAGGCGCTGCTTGACCAGAGACAGACACAGACGGATTGGACAATGCGCCTAGGCGAGAGTTAACAGACCGCAGGAAGGACAGGACCGACTCCTGTTGAGCTCTCTGATGTAAGACCTCCTGGTGCAGGTCGGAGATTGCGGGGATCTGGGGTCCACCGGGTTCCATGGCCCGAGCAAACTGTTACGGGTCCGGGAGGTGGAACCTCTGTGCTACGATGCAAGGAGGGACCCAGAGGGGCGTAAGTAAGTATCAACTCGGACTGACCCAGGTCGTACGGCGGCTAACGACTCCGTGACCAGGGAGGGACCGAGCAGAGGGACCAGGTGCTACTCTGGGTACGACCTTGTAAGGGAGCAGATGACTTCGTCGGTACAGATGGCAGGGACTGACCGGAATAGCAGGCAGGCACAGCAGGCAGGCTGGCGGGCAGAAGCCTCCAGGTAGGCTATCAGGTAGAAACGGAAAGTGACGGCAGGAGTCTCTAGGTGGGCTGGCAGGTGGTCACGGCAAGTGACGGCAGGAGACTACGGGTAGGCACGGCAGGTAACAAGCGGGTAACAGGCAGGTCACAGGCAAGTGCTCCCAGGTGAGCGGGCTGGCAGGCACGGCAGGTAACAGGCAGGCAACAGGCAAGCGCTCCCAGGTGAGCGGGCTGGCAGGCACGGCAGGTAACAGGCAGGCAACAGGCAAGTGCTCCCAGGTGAGTGGACTGGCAGGCACGGCAGGTAACAGGCAGGTAACAGGCTAGCAGCAGGACCTGAGGGCTGAAGCAGAGGTAAGAAACACTGTGCAACAACTTTTGCTCGGGCACCTCCATTTTGGAGGAGGTGCCTTATAAATGGGAGGACCCTCGGCTATTGGCCAGGGACTCCTTACGACGGCCTTAAGAGGGAGGGAGCACGCTCTCAGCACAGTGCCCGGGGAGCTGCGCGCGCCGGCAGCAGGAAGAGGAGCGCTGTAGAACGCAGAGCGGGGAGCGCGGGGAGCGAGGAGGTGAGTGGGACGGCGTCTCTGCCTGGCAGGGGGCAGAGACGCTGATGCTATAATGAATATCTAAATCTGATCTGTTACCATGTTTTTTTACTCATACATTAGAATTGTATTATTGAATGTGATATGCCTGACCGATGTTCTGTATATAACTTGTAGGTACATTTTTAAGTGGTTGTCCAGGACTTGTAAAAAAAATAATGTACAAAGAGTAGTGAATAATCAAAAATGATTACTTATCTTATAAATCACCTATGATTCTCATGCCGCCAATCTGGTAATGCCATCAGTCTTTGCTAAGTGGCCTGCAGTAATGATGTTCTGTGTGCAGAAGTTATATATACATTTTAAGTTTTATTGGAGTTTTAAGAAATGGACTCAAAAGAGGGAATAGTCAAAATTACTACTTACCAAGTAAATCCCCATGTAAATTCCCATGCCGCTGGCCCAGTTGTCCTGCTGGTCCTTGTTAGAGTGGCCTGCAGCAATTAGGTCCCAACAATACCCTCGGGACAGATATAACTAGATAATGGCCAATGCAGTCATGTACAATAGTATCATGACCGGTGAAGCCAGGGATTGACAGAAGCTGTAACCTGTGTATGGTAAGCTCAAAACTTCTACAAAACAGTTCCAAAAGACCAGCGGGACCATCATATCACCAGTCTGCTAGCACACAGACTCTTTCCTGGCATCACAAACAGGATCCTGTGTGCTTCTAAGGAACCCTGTTTTGTTCCAAGTCCCTGCAGCAGCAAGGGAGTTCCAGTGATCGGCTGTACATGCAGTAGGGGGACTCGCGGTGGGTGGAGCACTGCTAGCTCACACCGCTCCAGGTCAGGCTACCGGGCATCCCACCGGAAAATGCATCAGCGGAGAAAAGACCAGCAGCAACAGGCACGCGCCAACATATTCCGCAGAGCTTTACAATTCAGACAAGTTACAGACATTATAATCCCAGCAACCCTAGTGGGGCTGCAGCTTCGGCTCCCTTATTGCCACTAATTATGCCTTATATACCGGGTGCAGCATGGCTGCCACAGTACACAGGTGAATCACACACCTTAAGCGACTTCAAAGAGAAGCTGGGCAGCCTGTTTGAACTTTATCCCATGTCAGAAGAGGATAAAGTTACCATAATTACGAGTCTGCTTAGTGGCGCCGCCAAAAGAGAAGTCAAATCTTGGCCAGCTACTGATAAAAAGACTGTAAAAGACATTTTTGTTAAACTCAGAGATACCTTTGATACCAGTACTGTCTCAGAAATAAAGATGCGATTTTTCAGTTGCAGACAGAAAGCACAAGACCATCAGGTGTATTGACCCTGACAATGTACAAGATGAAAGCGAAATGCTGAAAGAGCAGATCATTGAGGGCCTTTCGTCTGATTCCAGTAAGGCCCAGCTGAGCATGATGTCGCTGCAAAACCCTGATATGGAATTTTCTCAGTTCAAGGACAGATCGATCTGTATATTACGAGAATCCACCTATGTCTACAGTGAGCCAGTTAAACTCCCAGCGGTTATGTACCATCAGGGGGATGTGTCCTCCTCCCAAGTGCCTGAGGTTCAGTTCACCCAAACCCAAGTTGATAATCCTTCTGCAGATTTATGGCTACAAGTACAGGAACGGACTAAGGGTGTGGCTGCTTTATGTAAAACTGCAGACTCTCCAGGCAGAGAGGATCCAATTAACCTCCTGCCTAGATGATCTTCCACGGTAACAGCAGAAGAGGATCCCACCATGTCAGTGACGGCTGACCCACATAGGAAGGAGATCTATTGATCAATTTGATCCCACAGGGAAAGACCCCTTCTCGCTATAGAAATAATTCATAGAGCAAGGAAGACCAATAAGTAGATCTGATTTGTATGTATGTTGAACTATGCTTTATGTAACATTATCGAAAATGTTGAAAAAGATGATGTGCCCACATGGACTAATGTGAGATTTCAGCAACCATTACGCTTTCTTTTACTACAAGAATTCTTGTAAGGGTTTACAAACTAAAAGGAGCCTGGTACATCGTGGCTTTGCCAAGGAGCAATCCAAAACAGCCAGTGCAGTGAATTCTATATTATGGTCTGTGTGCCCCGCAGCTGTACTCGGGAACGATCAGGAGTGGTTTTGGGCTGTAATCCACAACTAGATTAATATGACTGTTTATTCATGTCCAGGTTAATGATATTTTGTTTTATTATGGACTGCCTACTGGCTAAGTAGCCCGGGGTTGTGCTGCTCTTCACTAGGGGGGAATGTGGCGCCCGTGTCTTTTTAACAAATTCTGTACAAAATAGAGGTTTATCAAATACCCATAATACTACCCAGTTCAAAGGCTAGAGAAGTCCAGTAGTTGAAGATTACTTTAATATGAGCTTTCCTAAATTATGAGCAAATGGATTAACCTTTTTTAACTAAGGTGGCAGAAAACACACTTCTTTTGGAGATGGAAAGGACAGCTAGAGGGGTTATGGAGGAGGCTGACATTTTTAGATGGTGTGACTGATCTATATGCTCATAATTTAGGAAAAGCACTTGAGAGGTAAATGTAATACATGTCTTTTTATAAAGAAGGGTAATCATTGAGAAACTAGATTAATAATTTTTTATTATTTAGGCTTTAAGACCGAATTATCAAATGACGTGATATTGTCATGTTTGATAATAAGGTAAAATAATAGGTGCAGTAAAAATAATCTTCAAGATTATTTAAATTTTAAGATTCTAAATCAGTTATAGGTCTATACTATGTTCTAATCATGAATATCTAAATCTGATCTGTTACCATATTTTTTACTGATACATTAGAATTGTATTATTGAATGCGATATTCCTGACCGATGTTCTGTATATAAGTTGTAGGTAAACTTTTTAAGCGGTTGTCAACGACTTGTTAAAAAATAATGTACAAAGAGTAGTGAATAATCAAAAACTTTTACTTATCTCATAAAACACCCATGATAATGGTAATGCTATCAGCCTTTGTTAAGTGGCCTGCAGTAATGATGTTCTGCGTGCAGAAGTTATATGTACATTTTAAGTTGTATTAGATTTTTAAGAAATAGATACAAAAGAGGGAATACTCAAAATTACTACTTACCTTGTAAATCCCCATGTAAATTCCCATGCTGCTGGCCCAGTTGTCCTGCTGGTCCTTGTTAGAGAGGCCTGCAGCAAATAGGTCCCAACAATACCATCTGGACAGATATAACTAGATAATGGCCAATGCAGTCATGTACCATAGTATCATCACCGGTGAAGCCGGGGATTGGCAGAAGCTGTAACCTGTCTATGGTCAGCTCAAAACTTCTACAAAACAGTTTCCAAATACCAGCGGGACCATCATATCAACAGTCTGCTAGCAGTAGACAGTTTTCATGTAAATTCTTGGTTTTTCTGAGTTTGACACATTCCCTGCTTTGTGGCCAGTTGTGAAAAATTGTGAAAACATTTTGTAAAAAATAGAGGTTTATCAAATACCCATAATACTACCCAGTTCAAAGGATAGAGAAGTCCAATAGGTGAAGATTACATTAATATGAGCTTTCCTGAATTATGAGCACATGGATGAACCTTTTTTTTTTTTAACTAAGGTGGCAGAAAACACACTTCTCTTGGAGATGGAAAGGACAGCTAGAGGGGTTATGGAGGAGGCTGACATTTTTAGATGGTGTGACTGATCTATATGCTCATAATTTAGGAACAGCAGTTGAGAGGTAAATGTAATACATGTCTTTTTATAAAGAAGAGTAATGATTGAAAAACTAGATTACTATTTTTTAATATTTATGCTTTAAGACCGAATTATCAAAAGAAGTGACATTGTCATTTTTGATAATAAGGTAAATAATAGGGGTAGTAAAACGTAATCTTCAAGGTAATTTAGGTTCTTCTAAATTTGTTATAGGTCTATTCTATGTTCTAATCATGAATATCTAAATCTGATCTGTTATCATGTTTTTTTACGCATACATTAGAATTGTATTATCGAATGTGATATGCCTGACCGATGTTCTTTATATAACTTGTATGCTAAGGGGATGTTTGCAAACAACTTTATTAATAATGGACAGCAAACGAACCCGGGGTCCACGATGCAGCCTGGAAGACTGCGGCCGAACACCTTTCGGGTAAGAAGGTAAAACAACCAACTAATATATAAATCCCTCCAGTGTTATTGCACACTGGGACAGGAAAAGGGATTCTCACTATCTCCGTTAACTGCACGAGAGATGTGCGACAAATAATGTAGCTGTAGCCCTGTTAACTGCACAGAAGCTACGCAGCAGGCGCTAGGACGTGTGTGTGACTCACGCCGGCGTATATGGGCTCCCAACCGGTGTGCTACCGGACTGCGGAGTATCTCTCCACGTGGCTAACAGGCGGTGCCAGGAATACGGAGTTCTCAGTCTGCTCGGGGTGTATAGCGACCCCCTTGTCGGAGCCAGACTGTCAAATGGAGCTACCTGCCTCCCTCCAGCTAAGACTGCCTATCCCCAGCTAAACCTGCCTGTCCAAAGCTAGAGCAGCAAGAGAGCACGTGAAGCCCAAACAGACAAGCGTCCACACAGTAACATATCCTCAGCTCAATGATCAGAGCGCACCGCCATGTTTGTGGGCAGGTTACTTAAAGACTAAGCCCTGCTCACCGTCGCATTATTGGTCGCACTACTGATGACGTCACCCGCGGTCAATGAGGCGGTGCCAGGTCACCGGATCAGCTGACACCAAACCACCAATCACGGTACGCCATGTCACGGGCATGCTCAGTGCAGTGCATCCTGGACTTAGGCTGTAGTAGCCCTGTTCCCCTCCGCAACCTATGCTTAACGCTACTAGGAACAAAGACCCGAGAGACAGCTAGTACATCTCGTGCACCAGCTAGGCGTTGGGACCGATGGCGATGCTGAGCAGCATCTGCCCTGGCTGTACCGGAATGAAAGACCACAGAATCCACTGATGATTCTGAACCAATTTCAGATCCAGCAAACACCCGACGCCTAACATTATCCCCCCTTCTAACATCCCCCTCCACTTGACGCTCATATTCCTCAATGAGCAGGGGAGCATGAATACGGTCCATGGGTTTGCAGGAACGATCCTCAGATCCATGGCCTCTCCAGTGTACTTGGTAATATTTTTTCCCACGAACCATCTTAGACCCCACGATCGCCTGTACCTCGAGATCATCACCCCTGGTGTCTGAAGCAGGTTGGGGTTTAGAGAATTTTGTCAGGCGCACCGTCTTAAGGAGTGACACATGAAAATTGTCGAGAATCTTCATGTGTCGTGGTAACTGTAAACGGTACACTACGGGGTTTATTTGGGCCAAAATTTTGAAAGGACCAATAAAACGGGGGGCAAACTTAGCAGATTCCCCGCGTACTCTGATATTGCGAGCCGCGAGCCACACCCTGTCGCCCGGAGAGAATACGGGGGCTGGACGGCGATGAGTGTCAGCCGACTCTCTCATCCGATTCTTGGAGGCCAATATAGCATCCTGGGTATGATCCCAAACCTCCAGCGCCTCCAGAGCCCCATCTCTGACCCCAGGTTCCACAGAGGAAACTGGCATAGGAACCGGGACTCGCGGATGTTGGCCATTATTTAAAAGAAACGGAGTCTGACCTGTGGAATCCGCCACTGCGTTGTTTAGAGCAAACTCTGCCCAAGGAAGAAATATCGCCCAATCATTATGGTTGGCAGAAACGAAATGGCGCAAGTATGTCACAAGCGTCTGGTTAGTGCGTTCCACCAGACCATTGGTCTCCGGGTGATAGGCAGTAGAAAGATTCAGTTCAATGCTAAGCAAATTACACAATTCTTTCCAGAACCGGGAGGAAAACTGTGGACCCCGGTCACAGACAATCCTATCAGGCATTCCGTGGAGACGGAAAATTTGACGAATGAACAGTGATGTCAGAACCCGGGAGGAAGGAACCCTAGGAAGAGGAACCAGGTGAACCATCTTAGAAAAATGGTCAGAAACCACCCATATTGTCGTGTTTCCCCGAGACTTAGGTAACTCGACAATGAAATCCATCCCAACCAGCTCCCAAGGTCTATACACCACGGGTAACGGATGAAGAAGACCAGCCGGTCTCTGACGGAACGATTTATTTCTCGCACAGGAGACACACGCTTGAACATATTCCTTAACGTCCTGGGGCAACCGAGGCCACCAATACGACCATTGTAGAAACTCCGTGGTACGTTTAACCCCAAAATGACCTCCGATCTTAGAGGCATGTGCCCAGGAAAGCACCTCATTTTGTAAATTAGGAGGAACGAACATCCTCCCGGGGGGAACCTGGTTTAGGGACACTGGAGCCACCGTCCGCATACACTCCGGAGGAACGATAAGCCTGGGCTCGTCATCGTCCTCAGCCGTATCCATGGACCGGGACAAAGAGTCCGCCCGAGGGTTCTTTTCCCTTTTTAAAAAGTGAATGGAAAAATTTAATCGGGAAAAGAAAAGAGACCACCTGGCCTGCCTCAGGTTAAGACGCTGCGCCGTCTGTAGGTACGAGAGATTTTTATAATCAGAATATACCACGAAAGGATGTTTAGCTCCCTCCAAGAGGTACCTCCACTCCGAAAAAGCCATCTTAATAGCAAGTAATTCTTTGTCCCCAATCGTATAATTCCTCTCTGCTGGAGAGAAGGTCTTGGAGAAGAAAAAACATGGTCTTGTCCGACCCTGTTCATTCTTTTGAAAGAGAACCGCTCCTGCTCCGACAGAGGAAGTGTCGACCTCCAGGAAGAATGGCTTGTTCACATCTGGGCGACGGAGAATGGGAGCTCTAGAAAAATAGGATTTAATCTCCCGGAACGCCTCGGATATCTCCTTAGACCAATTCTTGGGATTGGCACCCTTCCTGGTTAAAGTGGCCAAAGGAGCCACCAGTGTGGAAAAATGTGGTATGAACTGCCGGTAGTAGTTGATAAATCCCATGAAACGTTGTACCACTTAAGGGAATGGGGCTCCTGCCAGTTATGAACTGCCACCAATTTTTGTGGGTCCATGGCCAATCCCTTATTGGATATGATGTAGCCCAGGAACAGTAGAGACTCTCGTTCGAACTGGCATTTCTCCAGCTTACAATACAGAGAATTTGCACACAAGCGTTCAAAAACTCTGCGAACATCCTCTCTGTGTATGGAGGAGAGGTCCAGGGAAAAAATAAGGATATCGTCAAGATAGACTACCACGAATGACAGCAGCAAATCCCGAAAGATATCACTGACAAAATCCTGAAAAACAGCATGGGCATTGCATAACCCGAAAGGCATGACGAGATACTCGTAATGACCATCACGAGTGTTAAAAGCTGTTTTCCACTCGTCACCTTCACGGATTCGCACAAGATTATATGCCCCTCGCAGGTCCAATTTTGTCAAGATGTTAGCCCCTCGCAACATGTCAAACAGTTCAGAAATAAGGGGCAGAGGGTATTTATTTTTGATGGTGATGGCATTTAATCCTCTGTAATCAATGCAGGGACGTAAATCACCCTCTTTCTTCTGGACGAAGAAAAACCCCGCTCCAGCAGGAGAGACCGATTTTCTGATAAACCCCCGGGCCAGGTTCTCTTTGATATAATCTGACATGGCCTGGGTCTCGGAGACAGACAGGGGATAAACCCTACAGCGAGGATGCTCCGTGCCGGGGACCAAATCAATAGGACAGTCATACGGTCAGTGGGGAGGTAAAGTCTCTGCAGCCTTTTTGGAAAAGACGTCGTCAAAACTCTGATATTGCACAGGAAGAGCGGACAAGTCGGTAGAAGGCTCTGAGACTACCCTCTGGGCGGCCGTAACCATACACTGAGAAACACAATTCTCACCCTAGGAAGAAATTCTCCCCGTATTCCAGTCAATGTGTGGAGTGTGACAACGTAGCCATGGAAGACCCAATAGCACCTCATCTAATCGACCCGGAATAATAAGGAAGGAGATAACCTCCCGGTGACCCTGAGGAAATGACATGATGAGGGGAATTGACTGGTGAGTGATTTGCGTATCCAGCAGTGGACCGTTGAACACCCTAATGTTCATTGGTCTTGGCAGTAACTCCATAGGAATGGCGTGCTTCTGGGAAACGTTGATGACAAAAAATTGCCATCGTCGCCAGAATTCACCCACGCCCTGGCAGTAACAACAACGTCACCTCATACAATAATTTGGAGGAAGAAGCCCCAGAATCTAACACACCTCCTCCAACGGTGGATAGACACCTTCGTTTCCTGACCGCTTGGAACCCTTATTAATGGGGTACTCCAAGAGATGTGCAGGTCGGAAAAGAGGGGACTTAGACTTAGTCTGGGATATATCCATAGCCTCAGACTCCGGGTCGGGAGCCGCGGGTTTGGAAATAGGTCTAGAGAATGAAGGTGCCAACCGAAACCGAGGTCTGGAGACCTTCAGCTCTAGCTTGCGTTCTGCATGACACAAATCTATTCGGTTAGCGAGAGTGATTAACTCTTCCAGAGAAGTTAGAATCTCTCTGGTAGCTAGAGCATCTTTAATATGCCCAGAACACCGGGATTAGAGACCGCTCAGACCAATCCAGTTCAGCCGCTAAGGTTCTGAATTGGATGGCATAGTGGCTGGCGGTGGCCAAACCCTGGACCAACGCAAGAAGCTTAAGAGCCGTATCATGCGTGACCTGAAGACCTAGGAAAACAATCTTTAGGGCTCTAAGAAAGAGACCCGCATTAGCCACTACCGGGTCATTCCGCTCCCACAGAGGGGTAGCCCACTCCAAAGCCCTGTGGGAGAGTAACGAGATGACAAAACCCACTTTGGCCCTTTCGGAGGGGAACCGTGCCTCCATCATCTCTAACTGAATGGAGCACAGATTAATAAAACCTCTGCAGGATCTGCTGTCGCCAGAAAATTTTTCCGGGAGAGCAAAACGGGGTAATGGAGCAATAGCAGCTGCCGCAGCATTCATCACGGCCGTGTTAACTAGATTAGCCGCCTGTGAAGCTACTGCAGTGATATCAGCGACCGAGGCAGTTTGTTCCAGAGTCCTAAGTCTGGCCTCAAGTCGCTGTATATAGCGCTGCAGTTGCTGGTTGTCAGCCATGTTCGGCTAGACCCTGGCACTCTGATACTGTTAAGGGGACGGTTGCAAACAACTTTATTAATAATGGAAAGCAACCGAACTCGGAGTCCGCGATGCAGCCTGGAAGACTGCGGCCGAACACCTTCCGGGTAAGTAGGTAAAACAGCCAACTAATATATAAATCCCTCCAGTGTTACTGCACACCGGGACGGGATAAGGGATTCGCACTATCTCCGTTAACTGCACAAGAGATGTGCGACAAATAATGTAGCCGTAGCCCTGTTAACAGCACAGAGGCTACGCAGCAGGAGCTAGGACGTGTGTGTTACTTATGCCGGAGTATACGACCTACCAGCCGGTGTGCTACCAGACTGTGGAGTATCTCTCCACGTGGCTAACAGGCGGTGCCAGGAATACGGAGTCCGCAGTCTGCTCGGGGTGTATAGAGATCCCCTTGTCGGAGCCAGACTGTCAAACGGAACTACCTGCCTCCCTCCAGCTAAGACTGACTATCCCCAGCTAAACCTGCCTGTCCGAAGCAAGAGCAGCAAGAGAGCACGTGGAGCCCCAACAGACAAGCATCCACACAGTAACACAACCTCAGCTCAATGATCAGAGCGCACCGCCATGTTTGTGGGTGGGCTATTAAAAGACTAAGCCCTGCCCACCTTCGCATTATTGGTCGCACTACTGATGACGTCACCCGCGGCCAATCAGGCGGTGCCAGGTCACCGGATCAGCTGACACAAAACCACCAATAACGGTACGCCATGTCACGGGCATGCTCAGTGCAGTGCATCCTGGACTTAGGCTGTAGTAGCTCTGTTCCCCTCCGCAACCTATGCTTAACACTACTAGGAACAAAGACCCGAGAGACAACTTGTACAACTCGTGCACCAGCTAGGCGTTGGGACCGACGGCGATGCTGAGCAGCATCTGCCCTGGCTGGACTGGAATAGGAGACCATGGAATCCACTGATGATTCTGAACCAATTTCAGATCCAACAAACGCCCGATGTTTAACATTGTAGATACATTTTTAATTGGTTGTCCTGGACTTGCAAAAAAAATAATGTACAAAGAGTAGTGAATAATCAAAAATTAAAACTTATCTAATTAATCACCCATGATTCTCATGCCACCAATCTGGTAATGCCATCAGTCTTTGCTAAGTGGCCTGTAGTAATGATGCTCTGTGTGCAGAAGTTATATGGACATTTTAAGTTTTATTGGATTTTTAAGAAATGGACTCAAAAGAGGGAATAGTCAAAATGACTACTTACCATGTAAATCCCCATGTAAATTCCCATGCCGCTGGCCCAGATGTCATGTACAATAGTATCATCACCGGTGAAGCCAGGGATTGACAGAAGCTGTAACCTGTGTATGGTCAGCTCAAAACTTCTACAAAACAGTTTCCAAATACCAGCGGGACCATCATATCACCAGTCTGCTAGCACACAGACTCTTTCCTGGCATCACAAACAGGATCCTGTGTGCTTCTAAGGAACCCTGTTTTGTTCCAAGCCCCTGCAGCAGCAAGGGAGTTCCAGTGATCGGCTGTACATGCAGTAGAGGGACTCGCGGTGGGTGGAGCATTGCTAGCTCACACCGCTCCAGGTGCGGCTACCTGGCATCCCACTGGAAAATGCATCAGCGGAGTAAAGACCCGCAGCAACAGGCACACGCCAACATATTCCACAGTGCTTTACAATTCAGACAATTTACAGACATTATAATCCCAGCAACCCTAGTGGGGCTGCAGCTTCGGGTCCCTTATTGCCACTAATTATGCCTTATATACCGGGTGCCGCATGGCTGCCACAGAACACAGGTGAATCACACACCTTAAGCGACTTCAAAGAGAAGCTGGGCAGCCTGTTTGAAATTTATCCCATGTCAGAAGAGGAGAAAGTTACCATAATTATGAGTCTGCTTAGTGGAGCGCCCAAAGAGAAGTCAAGTCTTGGCCAGCTACTGATAAAAAGACAGTGTGATGAACCTGTAGCCGCCATCTTGGTAATGATAAATCATATCCAGGGATGGCCACACTTCAGCAGCCCCCACCCTTGGGACCTTCTGTTAAAACGTCAACTAGATAGTTTCCCCCCATCCAGGCTCCTGTAAGATAAGAAGCCTACTTAACACTTGAATGCTAGGAGCTTCAAAGACTTCGAGAGGAAACACAGCCAGCAGGGGGGGGTGCTTCGTCTATCTGTACCTGACCATTTGTCCCATAGGACTAGTTTCTTTGTCTGTCACAAGCATGGAGGCATAAGATATAGAAACATGAATAGTACACGCATGTTGCGTGGGATGGGCCAATAAAAAAATATCACGGCGTCCCGGAGCCATTGCGCACACAAGCCTCCGCGGTAGACGTTTGTACGTGCTCTGGAAGCCAAGATATAGCGCGGAGCCATTCCTGAGGACCGTATGGTATCATAATTGATATCAAAAGGTCGGTTACGGCGGCCCGAATCCATGGGAACCCCTGGGGGTATCATGAGACCATCCCAGAAGAAGTTATTGGGTTCCATAGAATTTGGGCTTCTGATCGAAGTTAGACCTGAGGGTGGAGACTGAGCCAGCTGACCTCACCAGCAGTGGGCGGGACGGGGCAGGTAAGATAGCAGGACAGACAAGAGACAAGTCAGTTTTTGACCCAAGAGTGGTGTGCTGAACATCTGAGCACCAGCTGAGGCCACCAAGGGGAGGAGCAGTTTGACCATGCGGTGGTAGGCCTCAGCCTGTAACAAAGAACCGTGCCTGCGACCGCAGAATCCTCTCCCTGCGTCACAAGAAAATCAAGAAACCGGTAACTGATATGCTGTGGTGATTCTGTGTGTTGTATTCCATTGTTGTATAGTTTAGCCTGACCTTATACCTGTGTATATTTAGTTGTATATCGTGTATCTAGTGTATTATTATAATCAATTACCTCAAGTAATTGTGGGCCTGCCTTTTATTCTGCATAACGAACGCACGTCCGTGTGAGCTCGGCTCAAGCCAAAAACGCTACCCAGGGTTGGTTCCTGACCCGATATAGGCCCATTCACGGACTGGGCGTATATCTAAAATAGGGACTGGTGGCAGCATACCAACTGGGGATTGGGGAAGGCTGGTAGTGACGGTCGGAGGTTCAGATATATATATTCCTGGCGCGGCCAAGGAAGATATATATACCGCCCTCACTACAGAGGGCCCCGATACCCAGTAGGTTACAGGACAGTCTCCCTGGCGACCGCTTATCCTAGGTGCAGTTCCTTGACTGACCTGAGGCTAAGAGGGCGCTAGCGAGTTGTGCTGTGTAGTGACGTTACGGTTTAGTGACGTTGAAGGGATAACACACTACCGTGTTCCCTGCGCTGGTTGCAGCTTCCTGGCACTACTTTCTCTAGGTGCAGTACCTTGACTGACCTGAGAGGTAAGGGGGCGCCAGAGAGCTGCACCCACCGGCCGGCTTTCATCACATTGGTGGCAGAGCGGTGGGATTGCAGAATAATAGTGTTGTGGGACCCCTACTCCCAGGCACTAAAGACTGCCAGTGGTAACTTCCACTGCTGGAGTCTTAAGGTCAGCCCAACGTTAGACGGTCAGGCTAAAAGTATAACAAGGTGTGTGCAAACTCAGGGTTGCAGCGGTGTCGGTTACCAAGATGGCAGACGGCACCAGGAGCAAGACCCTGCAAGAGGCTAATGCTACGGTCCGTGTGGCAGGAGGGGAGGACATTGTTACTCATGGCGAGGAGGAGTCCAGCCCGGGCACCTCAGGGAGCCAGTCCCCAGTATACGGTCCCGCAGTGGGCTGCCCACCACCTACCCAGCCCAGCCTGTCCAGATCACAAGCCCTTTTACAAGCGGCTATGGCAAGTCTCCAGTCTCATGGCGATGCCGTCTACAAAACCCTCCTGGCAGCATCAGAGAAGGCAGCGGAGGAGGAGCGTGCAGAGCGGGCTGCGGAGCGGGCTGCGGAGCGGGCTGCGGAGCGTGAAGCTGCAGAGCGCCGGGAGGCTGCGGAGCGTGAAGCTGCAGAGCGCCGGGAGGCTGCGGAGCGTGAAGCTGCAGAGCGCCGGGAGGTTGCGGAGCGTGCAGAGCGAGCTGCGGAGCGCCAGCACCAACTGGACCTGGCCCAGCGGGGGCTTCCGCTAGAGCAACCAACCCATCAGGAGACCAAGTCGTCCAAAGTCCGAGCTGAGGACTTCCCTCTACTGGAGAAGGATGGGGACCTGGACTCCTTTCTGGTGGCATTTGAACGGACCTGTCTTCAGCACCATCTGGCCCGGGATCAGTGGGCCAGATACCTGACCCCCCGTTTGAGGGGTAAGTCCCTGGATGCCTTGGGGGACTTACCTGCCGGGGAGGTACAGAACTACGACTGCATCAAGCGGGCCCTGATCCGGCAGTACAACCTCACTCCCGAGTCGTACCGCCAGAAGTTCCGGAGCCTGCTGCGTGGCCCCAAGGACACCTGGACCGATCATATGCGGGCGCTGTTGAGAGCCGCAGAGCACTGGACCTCGGGTCTAGCGCTTACTACCCGCCAGGAGGTCCAGGAACTGTTCGTCACGGAGCAGTTCTTGTGGAACTGCCCAGAGGACCTCCGACAGTTCCTCCGTGACCGAAAACCAACAGGGGCTTCTGCTACAGCCGCCCTGGCAGACGAGTATGCCAATAACAGGGCGCCTGAGCTGAAGAAGTCTGCCAGCAGCACCTGGAGAGGGGGTAAGCCCAGTCATGCCCCTGTTTCCCCGGCCCCTAGAACACAAGGGGTGTATCCCCCTGTTGCCCTCTCCAGGCAAGGACCAGACGTAAGACGTTGTCATCTATGCAACAAACCAGGACACTTTAGGGCTGAGTGTCCCCAGCGCCAAAAGACCCCATCCCAGTCCCAGAGAGCGCCCAATGTTTTGTGTGTGGGAGGGGGTGGTGGTAGGTCCCTGGACAACATCCAACCCGTCACCATAGGCCGTTCTGCGGTCATGGGACTGCGGGACACTGGCGCTGAACGAACACTGGTACGGCCGGAGGTGGTGTCCCCCCAGGACTTGGTACCAGGAAAGACTCTTTCCGTCTCCGGGGTTGGAGGCGTGGAGCCGGCACTTCCCGTTGCCATGGTGTATTTGGACTGGGGTGCCGGAAGGGGGATGCGGGAGGTGGGAGTAACGCCAAATATTCCCGCAAATGTTTTATTAGGGACCGACTTGGGGCGTCTAGTATCGCAGTATGTACCCTCTGAACCCCCAAGTTCGGCCCCCCAAGAGTGTATTGATTTGTCTGCTGCTAATGCCAACCATGTTGTATGTAGTGTGCGTCCTGCTGAGGAGGAGGGAGTGAAACCTGAGGGTAACACCTGCACAGACACAACACAAACAGGGTTAGTGAAAGCAGGTGGGGAGTGTGGGGATGCCCGCAGAGGTGCTCAGCCGGCGTGCCGTGACCTCTTGTCCTCCGGTGAGGGAGGGGGCGGGCAGGATTCTGTAGAGGGAAGCTCAGGGATGGAGAGGGGGGCAGCTACCGGCAGTGTAGGGCTCCCAGGGGTATCCAGGCTGCTGAGTATAGGCCCACTGCAGGGGGAGGAACAGGCCATGGGAGGTGGGGGTGTCCCAAGAGAGGAGCCGCCAGGTAAGACCCCAGGGCAGGAGTTCCCCACATCCGAGATGTCCAAAGGCCTAGGAAGCCTGCCTGATCGGGCGGCTTGGTCAGAAACAGAGGGGAAGCAGGCACTACCCACGGTCACAGCGGTCATAGCCGCTGTCACCAGGAGTGGGAGCGCCGGAGCCCAAGGAGCCTTGCAGAGGTCCGACGGCTTCCCCACTTCTGACCAAGTGTCTGCCGGGTCAGACAGCGGCCAGGTGACATGCCCGGAGGGGCTGACGGAGGATGTGGCAGTTTCGTCGATTCTGGCCACATCAAGTCAGGAATTTCAGGCTGCGTTAGAAGCAGACGACAGCCTGAAAGCTCTCAAGGAACAGGCGGCACAGCCTCCCATGGAGTCAGACTGCGAGCGTGTGGTCTGGGACCAGGGACGGCTGTACCGGGTAACGGTCCAGCAGGGTTCACCGGAGGCGTGGCCCAGGGACCGACAGTTAGTGGTACCCTATCCGTTCAGGGCGGAATTGTTGCGGATCGCACACGAGATTCCGATGGCCGGACACCTAGGGATCGCTAAAACCAAGGCCAGGATAGCTCAGCATTTCTACTGGCCTGGGATGGGAGCCGCGGTGGGTGCCTACTGCCGTTCGTGTGACACCTGTCAGAGGGTGGGGAAGGCGGGGCCGCGCCCCAAAGCCCCACTGGTAACTCTGCCAATCATCGAAGAGCCTTTCTCGAGGGTCGCTGTGGATCTTATTGGACCTCTGTCCACTCCCAGCCACTCCGGGAAATGCTTCATACTCACGGTAGTGGACTATACCACCCGGTACCCGGAAGCGGTAGCTTTGTCGTCCATTCGGGCCGACAAGGTGGCTACCGCCTTACTGGAGATCTTCTCCAGAGTGGGTTTCCCCCAAGAAATGCTCACCGACCGAGGGACCCAGTTCATGTCGCGGCTGATGGAGTCCCTCTGTAAGCAAATGCAGGTGCAACATCTGGTGGCCAGCCCGTATCACCCACAGACTAATGGCCTGTGTGAGCGGTTCAATGGCACCTTAAAGCAGATGCTTAAGATGTTGGTCGACTCCCACGGGAGAGACTGGGAGCGTTACCTCCCACACCTCCTATTTGCTTACCGGGAGGTTCCGCAGGCCTCAACGGGGTTCTCCCCCTTTGAGCTCCTGTACGGGCGACGGGTACGGGGCCCCCTGGCTCTGGTGAAGGAAGCATGGGAAGGGGATTTGGCCACCCCCGAGGTGTCGGTCATCGAGTATGTCGTGCGCCACCGGGACAGGATGATGGCCTTGGCAAAGCTGGTGCAGGACAATATGGCCCAGGCCCAGGCCGACCAGAAGCGGTGGTACGACCAGAATGCTTGTGAGAGGACCTACCAGGTGGGTCAAAAGGTGTGGGTACTGGTCCCCGTACCACAGAACAAGCTTCAGGCAGCCTGGGAAGGTCCCTACTTCGTGCACCAGAAACTCAATGCCGTCACCTATCTGGTCACCCTGGATCACGCCCGTGGAAGGAGGAAGGCCTTCCACGTGAACATGATGAAGGCTCATCATGAGCGGGAAGCGACTGCCCACCCAGTGTGCAACCTTCCCGAGGAAGGAGAGGTAGAAACCCTCCTGGATCTGCTCACCCAAGCCAAGGCGGGTGGGTCCATCGAGGATGTGGGGGTTGGCCACCAGCTCACGGAGGACCAACGGTCCCAGCTGGGGACCACCCTGCACCCCTTCCGGGGGCTGTTCAGCAGCCTGCCCGGAAGGACTGAGATGGCTGTCCACGACGTGGACACTGGCGATCACCCGCCGATCCGGCGTTCAGCATATCGGGTCTCTTTCGAGGTGCAGGGAAACATGCGCCAAGAGATAGACGAGATGCTGAAGCTGGGGGTGATCCAGGCATCCAGCAGCGCGTGGGCCTCGCCTGTAGTCCTCGTACCAAAGAAGGACCGAACTACACGGTTCTGCGTGGACTACCGGGGGCTCAACGCTGTAACGGCCACCGATGCGTTCCCCATACCACGCATCGATGACCTGCTCGATCGGATGGCCGGGGCTAAGTACCTGACCATCATGGATCTGAGCCGGGGGTACTGGCAGATTCCTCTGACCCCCGCGGCAAGGGAACGCTCTGCCTTTATCACCCCTTTTGGACTGTACGAGTCCACAGTGATGCCATTCGGCATGAAGAATGCCCCTGCCACTTTTCAGCGGATGGTCAATACGCTGCTTGAGGGACTTGAAGGGTACGCGGCTGCGTACTTGGACGATATTGCAGTCTTCAGTCCCACTTGGGAGGATCACCTAGAGCACCTGCGGCAGGTGCTCGGTCGGATCCACCGGGCAGGCTTGACCATCAAGCCGGAAAAGTGCCAGCTGGGCATGAGTGAGGTCCTCTACCTGGGTCACCGGGTAGGCGGGGGGGTTCTGAAGCCAGAACCGGGGAAAGTGGATGCCATCGCATCCTGGCCCACTCCTAGGACCAAAAAGCAGGTGATGTCCTTCTTGGGGACCGCCGGGTACTATAGGAGGTTCGTCCCACACTATAGCACCCTGGCCAAGCCCCTGACGGACCTCACCAAGAAGAAGCTGCCCGTCGCAGTCGACTGGACAGTCGCCTGCGAGACAGCTTTCGGGGCACTCAAGGCCGCCCTAAGTAGCTCCCCTGTACTGCAAGCTGCCGACTTCGACCGGCCGTTTGTGGTACAGACCGACGCCAGTGACTTTGGCCTCGGTGCTGTGCTAAGTCAGGTCAACACGACAGGCCAGGAACATCCTGTCTTGTACCTGAGCAGGAAGCTACTGCCCCGGGAGGTGGCTTACTCCACGGTGGAAAAAGAATGCCTGGCAATTGTATGGGCCCTGCAGCGTCTGCAGCCCTACTTGTACGGGAGCCATTTCACCGTGGAGACGGACCACAACCCCCTCAGCTGGTTACACACGGTCTCTGGGTCGAATGGCAGGTTGCTACGCTGGAGCCTCGCTCTCCAGCAGTACCACTTCTCCATTCGCCACAGAAGAGGCCGTGACCACGGTAACGCTGACGGGTTATCCCGGCAAGGGGAGGGTGCAGAAGGACGCACGGGGGAACACAGGAATGTGCTACCCCCTCGCGCCCTCGTATAGGGGGAGGTGTGATGAACCTGTAGCCGCCATCTTGGTAATGATAAATCATATCCAGGGATGGCCACACTTCAGCAGCCCCCACCCTTGGGACCTTCTGTTAAAACGTCAACTAGATAGTTTCCCCCCATCCAGGCTCCTGTAAGATAAGAAGCCTACTTAACACTTGAATGCTAGGAGCTTCAAAGACTTCGAGAGGAAACACAGCCAGCAGGGGGGGGTGCTTCGTCTATCTGTACCTGACCATTTGTCCCATAGGACTAGTTTCTTTGTCTGTCACAAGCATGGAGGCATAAGATATAGAAACATGAATAGTACACGCATGTTGCGTGGGATGGGCCAATAAAAAAATATCACGGCGTCCCGGAGCCATTGCGCACACAAGCCTCCGCGGTAGACGTTTGTACGTGCTCTGGAAGCCAAGATATAGCGCGGAGCCATTCCTGAGGACCGTATGGTATCATAATTGATATCAAAAGGTCGGTTACGGCGGCCCGAATCCATGGGAACCCCTGGGGGTATCATGAGACCATCCCAGAAGAAGTTATTGGGTTCCATAGAATTTGGGCTTCTGATCGAAGTTAGACCTGAGGGTGGAGACTGAGCCAGCTGACCTCACCAGCAGTGGGCGGGACGGGGCAGGTAAGATAGCAGGACAGACAAGAGACAAGTCAGTTTTTGACCCAAGAGTGGTGTGCTGAACATCTGAGCACCAGCTGAGGCCACCAAGGGGAGGAGCAGTTTGACCATGCGGTGGTAGGCCTCAGCCTGTAACAAAGAACCGTGCCTGCGACCGCAGAATCCTCTCCCTGCGTCACAAGAAAATCAAGAAACCGGTAACTGATATGCTGTGGTGATTCTGTGTGTTGTATTCCATTGTTGTATAGTTTAGCCTGACCTTATACCTGTGTATATTTAGTTGTATATCGTGTATCTAGTGTATTATTATAATCAATTACCTCAAGTAATTGTGGGCCTGCCTTTTATTCTGCATAACGAACGCACGTCCGTGTGAGCTCGGCTCAAGCCAAAAACGCTACCCAGGGTTGGTTCCTGACCCGATATAGGCCCATTCACGGACTGGGCGTATATCTAAAATAGGGACTGGTGGCAGCATACCAACTGGGGATTGGGGAAGGCTGGTAGTGACGGTCGGAGGTTCAGATATATATATTCCTGGCGCGGCCAAGGAAGATATATATACCGCCCTCACTACAGAGGGCCCCGATACCCAGTAGGTTACAGGACAGTCTCCCTGGCGACCGCTTATCCTAGGTGCAGTTCCTTGACTGACCTGAGGCTAAGAGGGCGCTAGCGAGTTGTGCTGTGTAGTGACGTTACGGTTTAGTGACGTTGAAGGGATAACACACTACCGTGTTCCCTGCGCTGGTTGCAGCTTCCTGGCACTACTTTCTCTAGGTGCAGTACCTTGACTGACCTGAGAGGTAAGGGGGCGCCAGAGAGCTGCACCCACCGGCCGGCTTTCATCACAGACAGTAAAAGACATTTTTGTTAAACTCAGAGATACCTTTGATACCAGTACTGTCTCAGAAATAAAGATGCGATTTTTCAGTTGCAGACAGAAAGCACAAGAAACTGTTAGAGGCTTATGCACTTAATTTAGAGGAGGCGTTGTGGGCCATCAGGCATTTTGACCCTGACAATGTACAAGATGAAAGCAAAATGCTGAAAGAGCAGATCATTGAGGGCCTTTTGTCTGATTCCAGTAAGGCCTAGCTGCGCATGATGTCGCTGCAAAACCCTGATATGGAATTTTCTCAGTTCAAGGACAGATCGATCTGTATATTACGAGAATCCACCTATGTCTACAGTGAGCCAGTTAAACACCCAGCAGTTATGTTACCATCAGGGGGATGTGTCCTCCTCCCAAGTGCCTGAGGTACAGTACACCCAAACCCAAGTTGATGATCCTTCTGCAGATTTATGGCTACAAGTACAGGAACTGACTAAGGGTGTGGCTGCTTTATGTAAAACTGCAGACTCTCCAGGCAGAGAGGATCCAATTAGCCTCCTGCCTAGATGATCTTCCACGGTAACAGCAGAAGAGGATCCCACCATGTCAGTGACGGCTGACCCACATAGGAAGGAGATCTATTGATCAATTTGATCCCACAGGGAAAGACCCCTTCTCGCTATAGAAATAATTCATAGAGCAAGGAAGACCAATAAGTAGATCTGATTTGTATGTATGTTGAACTATGCTTTATGTAACATTATCGAAAATGTTGAAAAAGATGATGTGCCCACATGGACTAATGTGAGATTTCAGCAACCATTACGCTTTCTTTTACTACAAGAATTCTTGTAAGGGTTTACAAACTAAAAGGAGCCTGGTACATCGTGGCTTTGCCAAGGAGCAATCCAAAACAGCCAGTGCAGTGAATTCTATATTATGGTCTGTGTGCCCCGCAGCTGTACTCGGGAACGATCAGGAGTGGTTTTGGGCTGTAATCCACAACTAGATTAATATGACTGTTTATTCATGTCCAGGTTAATGATATTTTGTTTTATTATGGACTGCCTACTGGCTAAGTAGCCCGGGGTTGTGCTGCTCTTCACTAGGGGGGAATGTGGCGCCCGTGTCTTTTTAACAAATTCTGTACAAAATAGAGGTTTATCAAATACCCATAATACTACCCAGTTCAAAGGCTAGAGAAGTCCAGTAGTTGAAGATTACATTAATATGAGCTTTCCTAAATTATGAGCAAATGGATTAACCTTTTTTAACTAAGGTGGCAGAAAACACACTTCTTTTGGAGATGGAAAGGACAGCTAGAGGGGTTATGGAGGAGGCTGACATTTTTAGATGGTGTGACTGATGTATATGCTCATAATTTAGGAAAAGTAGTTGAGAGGTAAATGTAATACATGTCTTTTTATAAAGAAGGGTAATGATTGAAAAACTAGATTAATAATTTTTATTATTTAGGCTTTAAGAACGAATTATCAAAAGAAGTGATATTGTCATTTTTGATAATAAGGTAAAATAATAAGTGTAGTAAAAATAATCTTAAAGGTAATTTAAGTTTTAAGCTTCTAAATCTGTTATAGGTCTATACTATGTTCTAATCATAAATATCTAAATCTGATATGTTACCATGATTTTTTACTCATACATTAGAATTGTATTATTGAATGCGATATGCCTGACAGATGTTCCGTATATAAGTTGTAGGCAAACTTTTTAAGCGGTTGTCAACGAATAGTTAAAAATAATGTACAAAGAGTAGTGAATAATCAAAAACTTTTACTTATCTCATAAAACACCGATGATTCTAATGCCGCCACTCCGGTAATGCTATCAGCCTTTGTTAAGTGGCCTGCAGTAATGATGTTCTGTGTGCAGAAGTTATATGTACATTTTAAGTTGTATTGGATTTTTAAGAAATAGACACAAAAGAGGGAATACTCAAAATTACTACTTACCTTGTAAATCCCCATGTAAATTCCCATGCCGCTGGCCCAGTTGTCCTGCTGGTCCTTGTTAGAGGGGCCTGCAGCAAATAGGTCCCAACAATACCATCAGGACAGATATAACTAGTTAATGGCCAATGCAGTCATGTACCATAGTATCATCACCGGTGAAGCCAGGGATTGGCAGAAGCTGTAACCTGTGTATGGTCAGCTCAAAAGTTCTACAAAACAGTTTCCAAATACCAGCGGGACAATCATATCACCAGTCTGCTAGCAGTAGAGAGTTTTCATGTAAATTCTTGGTTTTTCTGAGTTTGACACATTCCCTGCTTTGTGGCCAGTTGTGAAAAATTGTGAAAACATTCTGTAAAAATAGATTTTTATCAAATACCCATAATACTACGCAGTTCAAAGGATAGAGAAGTCCAATAGGTGAAGATTACATTAATATGAGCTTTCCTAAATTATGAGCACATGGATGAACCTTTTTTTTTTTAACTAAGGTGGCAGAAAACACACTTCTCTTGGAGATGGAAAGGACAGCTAGAGGGGTTATGGAGGAGGCTGACATTTTTAGATGGTGTGATTGATCTATATGCTCATAATTTAGGAAAAGCAGTTGAGAGGTAAATGTAATACATGTCTTTTTATAAAGAAGGGTAATGATTGAAAAACTAGATAAATATTTTTTAATATTTATGCTTTAAGACCGAATTATCAAAAGAAGTGACATTGTCATTTTTGATAATAAGGTAAAATAATAGGGGTAGTAAAACGTAATCTTCAAGGTAATTTAGGTTCTTCTAAGTCTGTTATATATCTATTCTATGTTCTGATCATGAATATCTAAATCTGATCTGTTACCATGTTTTTTTACTCATACATTAGAATTGCATTATTGAATGTGATATGCCTGACCAATGTTCTGTATGTAACTTGTGGGTACATTTTTAAATGGTTGTCCAGGACTTGTAAAAAAAATAATGTACAAAGAGTAGTGAATAATCAAAAATTCTTACTTATCTTATAAATCAAACATGATTCTAATGCCACCAATCTGGTAATGCTATCAGTCTTTGTTAAGTGGCCTGCAGTTATGATGTTCTGTGTGCAGAAGTTATATGTATATTTTAAGTTTTATTGGATTTTTAAGAAATGGACTCAAAAGAGGGAATAGTCAAAATGACTACTTACCATGTAAATCCCCATGTAAATTCCCATGCCACTGGCCCAGTTGTCCTGTTGGTCCTTGTTCGAGTGGCCTGCAGCAATAACGTCCCAACAATACCCTCGGGCCAGATATAACTAGATAATGGCCAATGCAGTTGTTAGGCGGGCAGGTTGCAGACAACTTTATTATAATGGAATGCAACCGACCCCGAGGTCCGCGATGCAGCCTGGTGGACTGCTGCCGAACACTTTCCAGGTGAAAAAGGAAAGCAACCAACTTAAATGATAAACCCTTCCGTGTTACTGCACACAGGAACGGGTATAGCGGTTCTCTCTATCTCCATTAACTGCATGGGAGATGCGCGACCGTGGAAGTAGCTGTAGCCCTGTTAACTACACAGGGACTACACTGGCGGCGCTACGATGCGTGTGTGACTACGCCGACGGGTACACGTGCCTCCAGCCGACGTGCTACCGTGCTGCAGGGTATTACTCCACGTGGCTGACAGGCGATAGCCGTGGACAGGATGTCTGCAGGCTGTTCGGGGTGTTAGGTGACCCCTTTGGCAGAGCCAGACTGCAAGACGGAGCTACCTGCCTATTTCCACTAGCCTGCCTATTTCCACTACACCTGCCTATGGAAACTATGTGGAACACAGTCGTCCACACATCAGCATCACTGCTCATGTTTGTGGGCGGGTCTTTTAAAGACTAAGCCCTGCCCACCTTTGCACTATTGGTGACGTCACCCACTTCCAATCAGGCGGTGCTAGGTCACTGGATCAGGTGGTTGCCAAACCACCAATCACGATCCGCCAGGTCACGGACATGCTCAGTGCGGAGAATCCTGGACTTAGGCTCCAACAGCCCTGTCTCCCTCTGCAACCTACGCTTAACATTGCTAGGCACAAATACCCGAGAGACAATTTGTACATCTCGTGGACCAGCCAGGCGTTGGGCCTGACAATGATGCTGAGCCGCATCAGCCCTGGCTGGACTGAAATGGGAGACCACAGAATGTTCTGGACCCATTTCGAATCCAGCAACAGCCTGACGCCTAACATTATCCCCCTCCACTTGACACTCATTTTCCTCAAAGAGCAGGGGAGCATGAATGTGGTCCACCTGGTCACAGAGATGATCCTCAGAACCGTGACCCCTCCGGTGTACAGGGTACCCTTTTTTAAAGCGGGGGCAAACTTAGCCGACTCCCCGCGTTCTTTAGCATGGCAAGCCGTGAGCCACACTCTGTCGCCCGGATAGAATACAGGGGCAGGACGACGAGAAGTGACAACCGATTCTGTATGTGTGGAGTCCGTCCCGGGTGACAGATGGGGAAGACAAGCCGGACTTTGACGGAAAGATTTATCTCTTGTACAGACGGGACACGCGAGAACAAAGTCCTTGACGTCCTGGCGCCACCCGGGCCACCAATAGGACCGTTGAAGGGACTTAGTGGTACGTTTGACCCCCAGATGAGCTCCGATCTTAGGGTCATGAGCTCAGGAGAGCACCATATTTTGTAGATTAGGGGAAACAAACGTCCTCCCCGACTGAACCTGGTTAGAGGACACTGCAGTCACCCTCTCTACCTGAGAGTTCTTTTCGACATTGTCTGACAAGACCCGGGTCCTGGGAACAGATAAAGAATCTGTACCAGAAGCCACAACGGTAGAGGGATCAGAGACTACCCTCCGGGTGACTGTGACCATACACTGAGACGCACAATTCTCGCTCCAGGAAGAAATTCTCCCCGTATTCCAGTCAATATGTGGAGTATGACAACGTAGCCAGGGGAGATCCAATAACACCTCGTCTAATCCACCGGGAATAATAAGAAATGAGATGATCTCCCGGTGGCCCTGAGGAAATGACATGGTGAGGGGAATCGACTGGCGGGTGATTTGCACGTCCAGGAGTGAACCATTGACAACACTAATGTTCATTGGTCTTGACAGTAACTCTATAGGGATGGCATGCCTCTGGGCAAACGTAGATGATAAAAAATTGCCATCAGCACCAGAGTCCACCCACGCCTTGGCAGTAACTGCAGATGTACCAAAGGTCAATGTCACTTTATATAATAATTTGGAGGAAGAAGTCCCAGAATCTAATACTCCTCCTCTGACGGTGGTAAGACCTACTCATTCTCCCGACTGCTTGGAACCCTTATTTACGGGGTACTCCAAGAGATGTGCAGGTCGGGAACGAGAGGGACTAGACTCAGTCCGGGATATTTCCATAGCCTCAGGCTCCGGGTCGGGAGTCGCGAGTTCGGAAATGGGTCTAGAGAAAGATGGTACCAATCGATACTGAGGTTTGGCAACCTCCAGCTCTAACCTGTGCTCTGCATGACGCAAATCAATTTGGTTTGCGAGAGATATTAACTCCTCCAGGGAGGTTGGAATCTCTCTGGTAGATAGAGCATTTTTAACATGACCAGCCAGACCCTTCCACAACACCGGGATAAGCGACCGCTCAGACCAATACAGGTCAGCCGCTAGGGTTCTAAACTGGATGGCATAGTGGCTGGCGGTGGCCAAACCCTGGATCAACACAACAAGCTTAAGAGCCGTATCATGCGTGACCTGAGGACCAAGGAATATACTTTTTAGGGTCTTAAGGAAAAGACCCGCATTTGCTACAACCGGATCATTCCGCTCCCATAGAGGAGTAGCCCACTCCAGATCCCTGTGGGAGTGTAATGAGATGACATAACCCACTTTGGCTCTTTCGGAGGGGAACCGTGCCTCCATCATCTCCAAGTGAATGGAGCATAAATTAATAAATCCCCTGCAAAATTTACTGTCCCCAGAAAATTTTTCCGGGAGAGCAAAATGGGGTAATGGCGCACTTGCAGTGGCTGCAGTATTCGTCGCAGCTGAGTTAATAATATTGGCTGCTAAAAAAGCCACCTGGGTAGCTACTGCCGTCATATCAGCGACCGGGACAGCTTGTTCCAGAGACCTAAGTCTGACCTCAATTCGCTGTATATAGTGCAGCAGTTGCTGGTTGTCGGCCATGTTCGGCAAGATCCTGGCACTGTGATACTGTTAGGAGGGCGGTTGCAGACAACTGTATTATAATGGAACGCAACCAACCCCGGGGTCCGCGATGCAGCCTGGTGGACTGCTGCCGAACACTTCCCGGGTGAAAAAGGAAAGCAACCAACTTAAATGATAAACCTTTCCGTGTTACTGCACACAGGAACAGGTATAGCGGTTCGCTCTATCTCGGTTAACAGCACGGGAGATGCGCGACCGGGGAAGTAGCTGTAGCCCTGTTAACTACACAAGGACTACACTGGCGGCGCTAGGATGCGTGTGTGACTACGCCGACGGGTACACGTGCCTCCAGCCGGTGTGCTACTGGACTGCAGGGTATTACTCCACGTGGCTGACAGGCGATAGCCGTGGACAGGACATCTGCAGGCTGCTCGGGGTGTTAGGCGACCCCTTTGGCAGAGCCAGACTGCAAGACGGAGCTACCTGCCTATTTCCACTAGCCTGCCTATTTCCACTACACCTGCCTATGGAAACTACGTGGAACACAGTCATCCACACATCAGCATCACTGCTCAATGATCAGAGAGCGCCGCCATGTTTGTGGGCGGGTCTTTTAAAGACTAAGCCCTGCCCACCCTCACACTATTGGTGATGTCACCCACGACCAATCAGGCGGTGCAGGTCACCGGATCAGGTGGTTGCCAAACCACCAATCACGATCCGCCAATTCACGGACATGCTCAGTGCGGAGAATCCTGGACTTAGGCTCCAACAGCCCTGTCTCCCTCTGCAACCTATGCTTAACATTGCTAGGCACAAATTCCCAAGAGACAATTTGTACATCTCGTGGACCAGCTAGGTGTTGGGGCTGGCAATGATGCTGAGCAGCATCAACCCCAGCTGGACCAAAATGGGAGACCACATAAGGATCTGGACCCATTTCGAATCCAGCAACAGCCTGATGCCTAACAGAAGTCATGTACAATAGTATCATCACCAGTGAAGCCAAGGATTGACAAAAGCTGTAACCTGTGTATGGTCAGCTCAAAACTTCTACAAAACAGTTTCCAAATACCAGCGGGACCATACTATCACCAGTCTGCTAGCACACAGACTCTTTCCTGGCATCACAAACAGGATCCTGTGTGCTTCTAAGGAACCCTGTTTTGTTCCAAGTCCCTGCAGCAGCAAGGGAGTTCCAGTGATCGGCTGTACATGCAGTAGTGGGACACGCGGTGGGTGGAGCACTGCTAGCTCAAACGGCTCCAGGTGCGGCTACCCAGCATCCCACCGGAAAATGCATCAGCGGAGTAAAGACCCGCAGCAACAGGCACGTGCCAACATATTCCGCAGTGCTTTACAATTCAGACAAGTTACAGACATTATATTCCCAGCAACCCTAATGGGGCTGCAGCTTCGGCTCCCTTATTGCCACTAATTATGCCTTATATACCGGGTGCAGCATGGCTGCCACAGTACACAGATGAATCACACACCTTAAGCGACTTCAAAGAGAAGCTGGGAAGCCTGTTTGAACTTTATCCCATGTCAGAAGAGGAGAAAGTTACCATAATTAGTGGCGCCGCCCAAAGAGAAGTCAAATCTTGGCCAGCTACTGCTAAAAAGACTGTAAAAGACATTTTTGTTAAACTCAGAGATACCTTTGATACCCGTACTGTCTCAGAAATAAAGATGCGATTTTTCAGTTGCAGCCAGAAAGCACAAGACACTGTTAGAGACTTATGCACTTAATTTAGATGAGGCGTTGCGGGCCATCAGGCGTATTGACCCTGACAATGTACAAGATGAAAGCAAAATGCTGAAAGAGCAGATCATTGAGGGCCTTTTGTCTGATTCCAGTAAGGCCCAGCTGCGCATGATGTCGCTGCAAAACCCTGATATGGAATTTTCTCAGTTCAAGGACAGATCGATCTGTATATTACGAGAATTCACCTATGTCTACAGTGAGCCAGTTAAACACCCAGCAGTTATGTACCATCAGGGGGATGTGTCCTCCTCACAAGTGCCTGAGGTACAGTATACCCAAACCCAAGTTGATGATCCTTCTGCAGATTTATGGCTACAAGTACAGGAACGGACTAAGGGTGCTGCTGCTTTATGTAAAACTGCAGACTCTCCAGGCAGAGAGGATCCAATTAGCCTCCAGCCTAGATGATCTTCCATGGCAACAGCAGAAGAGGATCCCACCATGGCAGTGACGGCTGACCCACATGGGAAGGAGATCTATTGATCAATTTGATCCCACAGGGAAAGACCCCTTCTCGCTATAGGAATAATTCATAGAGCAAGGAAGACCAATAAGTAGATTTGATTTGTATGTATTTTGAACTATGCTTTATGTAACATTATCGAAAATGTTGAAAAAGAAGATGTGCCCACATGGACTAATGTGAGATTTCAGCAACCATTACGCTGTCTTTTACTACAAGAATTCTTGTAAGGATTTACAAACTTAAAGGCGCATGGTACATTGTGGCTTTGCCAAGGAGCAATCCAAAACAGCCGCGCAGTGAATTCTATATTATGG
Source organism: Phyllobates terribilis (assembly GCF_046119375.1). Lineage (NCBI taxonomy): Eukaryota > Metazoa > Chordata > Amphibia > Anura > Dendrobatidae > Phyllobates > Phyllobates terribilis. Next base: position 814,652,568 of record NW_027362762.1, read on the forward strand.
TCTGTGTGCCCCGCAGCTGTACTCGGGAACGATCAGGAGTGGTTTTGGGCTGCAATCCACAACTAAATTAATATGACTGTTTATATATGTCCAGGTTAATGATATTTTGTTTTATTATGGACAGCCTACTGGCTAAGTAGCCCGGGGTTGTGCTACTCTTCACTAGGGGGGAATGTGGCGCCCGTGTCTTTTTAACAAATTCTGTAAAAAAATAGAGGTTTATCAAATATCCATAATACTACCCAGTTCAAAGGCTAGAGAAGTCCAGTAGTTGAAGATTACATTAATATGAGCTTTCCTAAATTATGAGCACATGGATGAACCTTTTTTTTTAACTAAGGTGGCAGAAAACACACGTCTTTTGGAGATGGAAAGGACAGCTAGAGGGGTTATGGAGGAGGCTGACATTTTTAGATGGTGTGACTGATCTATATGCTCATAATTTAGGAAAAGCAGTTGAGAGGTAAATGTTATACATGTCTTTTTATAAAGAAGGGTAATGATTAAAAAACTAGATTACTATTTTTTAATATTTATGCTTTAAGATCGAATTATCAAAAGAAGTGACATTGTCATTATTGATAAGAAGGTAATATAATAGGGGTGGTAAAACGTAATCTTCAAGGTAATTTAGGTTCTTCTAAGTCTGTTATATATCTATTCTATGTTCTAATCATGAATGTTACGGGTCCGAGAGGTGGAACCTTTGTGCTACTGTGACGCCTCTTACTCGAAAAGCCCTTTGTTTACTCTGGGAGATGGGGGACTCGGAGTCCTGTGAGGGAGAGATGGGGTGCAGCCGTGGCCCGGACCCGACCCGTGCTCAGGGCCGTCACAGTTAAAAGGATGGTATTGTCTTATCCGGGTTGAGTGGCTGATTTACGACTACGCCACCTGTGGCACCTGGTGAAGGCCACCAGCGCTGCTGAGGCATGGTGTCATGGCGGCCAAAGTTATTACTACCTCCCACAGGCGGAGCAAGGCCTCAGGGCAGAGGGACAGGATGGAGGGCGTAGTAGTAGAGGAGAACGGATGCCGCATCGCGCGGTGTGGCGCAGAATAAACTGCCTGGAGGCCATAGGGGTGAACTTCCAAGGCTTTACTCACTTTAGAGTTGTCAGAAGGAAGGCGACTCCCTGCTCCCCACGGAGTCCTGCGGTCACCAGTGACGGGGGTCCGACAACCTCCGAGTAAGTCCAGCGTTCCATCGGGTCCCTACACCAGAGTGTTCCTGAACTACAGACCGAATCCTTTCCTGTCCGTGTGTGTGCGAATAGGCCGGGTCTCCCTCTGAGCTCCTCTCAGAACAAGGGCACGGGTGGCAGCTCCGCTCCTTCCGATACCCGGTGGGATCCTCAGGGCCTACCGGGCTTTCCCGACCAGGACATGGAGTAGCAAGGTCGGGTGTCAGGGGCCGGTACCCCTCTTGCAGCCGGACTCCCTCTGAATATATCAGGTGGTGAGGACAGGTGGCGTACACCGCTCCGTCTGCATCCTCCCTGGGATCCATTTGCTATGGAGCCACACTCTTATGCTCTGGGCCTTCTTGGTCCTGGTCCTTGGCCAGGTTGAGACATTCCTGGTCTACAACCTGCCCCTCGTCCCAAGGCCGGGGTACGAGGGCTGTGTCTCCACCCGTTGCAGGCCCACACAGGATCTGCGCTCCGGGAGGGAGGTCACAGTGCCAAGACTTGACTACCGCTGTCAGTCAACGAATGATCAGAGAACAGACAAAGAACCTGGACCAAAGATGGCTTTGAATTAAATATCAAATTTTAAGTGTCACTAACTTGTGAGTCCTCCACCCTCACCCACTAACTGGTTCCCCTAACTCTTGGTTCCCCAATCTCCCTGTAACCAGGAGGGCAGCACCTAGTGCATACTAGCCCCCTCTGGTGGAGAAATGTGGTGTTGGATGCAAGGTTGGGTCACGACTAGCACACTCTTCTTACCTCAGAAGAGGAACACTACACTCCATTAGAGAAGTGCAGCATCCCTGTGGCGGTCGAACCCTCAGGGGCGCCACATTCCCCCCTGGTGAAACACAGCACGTCCGCGGGCTGCAAAAGAGTAACACTTAGGAAATGTTCTTTTTATATAAACATGAACTATCTTCCCTTTATGGGAGGCACATCTTCTTAAACGTTGCATAACAGGTTATACAGTACAAAAATACAAAAGTATAAAATTATAAAAGTGCTAACGTTTTCCAGAGACATTTTGTGCAAACAGACGGGTTAAGGTGCAAAGACGCAGGGTCAGTTCAGAAGTGCGAGGGACCTGCCCCAAACCCTCAACGTAGGCCCTGGGGTGGCTGCAGGGCATGAAGATCCCGAGTTGGACCTCCAAGAGAGCCACCCTGACAGGTTTTCCTTCTGAGGTCTTGAGGTAGTAATGTCCACGGTTTTGTATAAAACCAATATGGAGCACCTAAAAAGATGTAAACTATATACAAGGAACGTCTGCCGCCTGCCATAGTTCACAGGGACCAATGTCTCTGGTAACGGGTAGAAAATTAACTCAAGATGAAAACAACTTAACTTCAACTATAACAGCAGCCTGAGGCTGCCTAGCCCATATATTCCCACCGAGGAAAGGGCTCATTCCTCCCGACAGAGGCTGACCGGCCCTCCACAGGTGGGTGCGCGGGGGCATCACTCCTGGAGACTTTGTGGACATCCAAGGTGTACCACCCCTGCACCCCACTGTGGCTGGTGAAGGACACTACATCACCCGGGGTGAGGTTCCGGCCAGGGTGTCCCTTTTCGAGCTGGGGCTCGACGTCACGACGATTGAAGAAGACGTCCTGCCTCAGCCCGGGACTCCTGATGAAGCCCCATCCTGCCTCCGGGTGGAAGCGGACCACCTGCCCTTCTTCACGGGGGCTTGGTGGGATGCCTCCCTTTGGCGGGCTTTGGACTTAGCAGCTTTGGCCCGAACTCGGAGCTGCTCACACCGAACCTCCCGTTCTTGCTGCTCCTGGTTTAGTTGGAGGATTTGTTGGAGGCACTGCTCCCTTCTCCTCTCTTCGGCCCCGGACTCTCGGGGGGAACCTTCTTTTTTGCCCCCCTGGTTGTCCCAGGCCCTCTCTTCTGCCGACGGGCAGGCAACCGTAGGGCCCGGAAGCAGCGTTAGGGGGTGCTGCAGCAGGCCTGAGTCCGCAGGCCTTTCCAGGTTGGGGCCCGTAGATTCCCATGCAGGCCCGGGGTCTTCCAGTAACGGAGGTGGGAGACCACGGAGATCTCCGGAGATGGCGGCAGCTTGGAGCTCCGGGGCCAGAGCTTGCTCCCAGGTCACTGCGCTGGGCAGCAAGCACTCGGACCACAAGTCCAAGAGGGGCGCTATTTCCTCAGCGGCCGGGGTAAGGTTTTCTGACTCACCCATCTCTGGGCCGCAGGCGCCCTCCGAAGCCTCCTCTTTCTGGTCTGCTGCTCCTTGGCGGAGGTTTTCATTCTCCCGCCATTGCTCCTCCTGCCGCCACGCAGCCGCCTCCATACACCTTCGGGCCAGATTGCTCGGTCTATCGCTGGGAATCGGGGGAACTCCCAAGTGAGGGTATATACTGGCTCTGTCTCCACCGGTGCTGGCAGCCGGGCCTGCCGCAGAAGGCTCTTGCTGAGTTCCCTCTGCGGCATCCATGACTGCTTCCAGTGGTGGCAATGCTGGGACTGAAATGGCTGCACCTTATTCCTTCTCTTCTTCCTCCTCTTTCAGGGCGGTTCCTGGGCGGCATGTTGACAGGCCCGCCTTCGTTCAGCCCATCTGGTTTGACGGGCATTACCCCGCGGACAGTCTCTGATGGAAGGGGCAGTCCACATTTTTGGCGCCATACGGGAACCCAGCCCACGATGGGAGGTGTTCAAAGACAGTCTTTTCACAGCATTATGGCGCCTGTTCTTCTTGGGCAGGTGCTATTTTAGGTGTAAAATGACAGTTCAAGGTATAAGGCACACAGTACCCGTTAGCAATGGGCAACTCCTTCCTTTGCTGTGGGCACGCAATCCTGCCGACTACGCCAGGTCTGTGAATCCTCTTACTCGAAAAACCCTTTGTTTACACTGGGAGATGGGGGACTCGGAGTCAGGTCCTGTGAGGGAGAGATGGGGTGCAGCCGTGGCCCGGACCCGACCAGTGCTCAGGGCCGTCACAGTTAAAAATATGGTATGGGCTTATCTGGGTTGAGTGGCTGATTTACGACTACGCCACCTGTGGCACTTGGTGAAGGCCACCAGCGCCGCTGCAGTCCGCTGAGGCATGGTGTCATGGCGGCCAAAGTTATTACTACTCCCCACAGGCAGAGCAAGGCCTCAGGGCAGAGGGACAGGATGGAGGTAGTAGTAGAGGAGAACGGATGCTGCGTCGCGCAGTGTGGCGCAGAATAAACAGTCCGGAGGCCATAGGGGTGAACTTCCAAGGCTTTACTCACTTTAGAGTTGTCAGAAGGAAGGCGACTCCCTGCTCCCCACGGAGTCCTGCGGTCACCAGTGACGGGGGTCCGACAACCTCCGAGTAAGTCCAGCGTTCCATCGGGACCCTACACCAGTGTGTACCTGAACTACAGACTGAATCCTTTCCTGTCCATGTGTGTGCGAATAGGCCGGGTCTCCCTCTGAGCTCCTCTCAGAACAAGGGCACGGGTGGCAGCTCCGCTCCTTCCGATACCCGGTGGGATCCTCAGGGCCTACCGGGCTTTCCCGACCAGGACATGGAGTAGCAAGGTCGGGTGTCGGTACCCCTCTTGCAGCCGGACTATATCAGGTGGTGAGGACAGGTGGCGTACACCGATCCGTCTGCATCCTCCCTGGGATCCATTTGCTATGAAGCCACACTCTTAAGCTCCGGGCCTTCTTGGTCCTGGTCCTTGGCCAGGTTGAGACATTCCTGGTCCACAACCTGCCCCTCGTCCCAAGGCCGGGGTACGAGGGCTGTGTCTCCACCGGTTGCAGGCCCACACAGGATCTGCGCTCTGGGAGGGAGGTCACAGTACCAAGACTTGACTACCGCTGTCAGTCAACGAATGATCAGAGAACAGACAAAGAACCTGGACCAAAGATGGCTTTGAATTAAATATCAAATTTTAAGTGTCACTAACTTGTGAGTCCTCTACCCTCACCCACTAACTGGTTCCCCTAACTCTTGGTTCCCTAGTCTCCCAGTAACCAGGAGGGCAGCACCTAGTGCATACTAGCCCCCTCTGGTGGAGAAATGTGGTGTTGGATGCAAGGTTGGGTCACGACTAGCACACTGTTCTTACCTCAGAGGAGGAACACTACACTCCATTAGAGAATGCAGCATCCCTGTGGCGGTCAAACCCTCAGGGGCGCCACACTACGATGCAAGGAGGGACCCAGAGGGGTGTAACTAAGTATCAACTCGGACTGACCCTGGTCGCACGGCGGCTAACGACTCCGTGACCAGGGAGGGACCGAGCAGAAGGACCAGGTGCTACTCTGGGGACGACCTTGTAAGGGAACAGGTGACTCCCACGGTACAGATGGCAGGGACTGACCAGAATAGCAGGTAGGCACAGCAGGCAAGCTGGCGGACAGAAGCCTCCAGGTAGGCTATCAGGTAGAAACGGCAAGTGACGGCAGGAGTCTCTAGGTGGGCTGGCAGGTGGTCACGGCAAGTGACGGCAGGAGCCTCCGGGTAGGCACGGCAGGTAACAAGCGGGTAACAGGCAGGTCACAGGCAAGTGCTCCCAGGTGAGCGGGCTGGCAGGCACGACAGGTAACAGGCAGCCAACAGGCAAGCGCTCCCAGGTGAGCGGGCTGGCAGGCACGGCAGGTAACAGGCAGGTAACAGGCTGGCAGGCAGGACTGGTAGTCAGGCTAGCATTGGGACCTGAGGGCTGAAGCAGAGGTAAGAAACACTGTGCAACAACTGTTGCTCGGGCACCTCCATTTTGGAGGAGGTGCCTTATAAATGCGAGCACCCTCGGCAATTGGCCGGGGACTCCTTAGAATGGCACGCGCGGCCCCTTTAAGAGAGAGGGAGCGCGTGCGCCCTAAACACAGTGCCTGGGGAGCAGTGCGCGCCGGCAGCAGGAAGAGGAGCGCTGGAGAACGCAGAGCGGGGGGCGTGGGGAGCGAGGAGGTGAGTGGGATGGCGTCTCTGCCTGGCAGGGGGCAGAGACGCCGATGCTACAGAACCCCCCCTTTACGCTCCCTCTTTTTTAGGCCAGAAAGGAATTTTTCAAGGAGAAGCGGGGCATGAATGTTCTCCCTGGGTTCCCAAGTTCTCTCCTCTGGGCCAAACCCCTTCCAATCCACCAGAAAAAAGGTTTTTCCTCTTACCCTCTTAGTGGCCAGAATGTTTTCTACCTCAAAAACGTCCTCAGCGGAAACCGGAGCAGGAGGAGTACCTGGAATGTTGGAAAAAGAGTTAAACACAACTGGTTTGAGGAGAGATACACGGAAGGAGTTGGGAATCCGTAAGGTGGCCGGGAGTTTTAACTTGTAGGGTTGATTTGTTTGAGAGCTTCAAATGGACCGATGAACCGAGGACCCAACTTATAGGAGGGTTTTTTGAGTCGGACATGTTTGGAAGAGAGCCAGACTTTATCTCCCGGGCGGAATTGAGGCGGATCCAGACGTCTCTTGTCAGCATGTTTCTTCATCCGCTCGGAGGACTGAAGAAGTGCGGACCTATTATTTTCCCAAATGGTGGAGAATTCGCTGACCAGAGCCTCCGCGGCAGGGTTGTCCACCGAGGCGGAGATGGGAAACAGGATCCGAGGAAGTTGACCGTAGACCACGAAGAACGGGGATTTAGAAGTAGATTCGCTCTCATGGCTGTTGTAGGAAAATTCAACCCATGGTAGGAGCTCCACCCAATCGGTATGGTGAGCGTTAACAAAGTGCCGGAGGTAGCTGGTAAGGATTTGGTTGGTACGCTCCACTTGGCCATTGGACTGTGGATGGTAAGCAGAGGAGAAATCCACGGTGACATCCTGTAGCTTACAGGTAGCTCTCCAGAAACGTGAGGTGAACTGAACCCTTCGATCCGACACAATGTGGAGGGGTAGGCCATGGAGACGGAAGATATGACGGAAGAAATCCTTGGCCAGCTCCGATGCAGACGGGAGACCAGGCACAGGGATGAAATGGGCCATCTTAGAGAAGCGGTCGGCGGCCACCCAAATGACTGAACAACCGGCAGAAACAGGGAGATCGGTAATAAAGTCCATGGCAATGTGCTGCCATGGGGCAGCAGGTATGGGAAGAGGCAGGAGGTGACTGGCTGGAAGATGTCTGTGAACTTTGTTGCGGGCACAGGACGAACAGGCCGAGTCAAAGTCTACCACATCCTTGTGCAGGGTAGGCCACCAGTAATGCCGGGTAATGAGTAGGAAGGTCTTCTTTTGGCCAGCATGGCAGGCTAGTTTAGATGAATGACCCCAGTGAAGAACCTTCTCACGATCTGGTACCGCTACAAACGTCTTACCGGGAGGAAGACGAGTCAGATCCAAGGGGGCCACATTCATCACTTTGGAGGGGTAGATGATGTGCATAGGCTCCTCCTCTTGATCGGATAACAGGAAGGATCGGGACAAGGCGTCGGCTTTGACATTCTTGTCCGCCGGGCGGAAATGTAGGACGAAGTCGAAGCGGGCGAAGAACAAAGACGATCGGGCCTGACGCGGATTGAGTCTTTGGGCATTCTGGAGATATGCCAGGTTTTTGTGATCCGTATAGATGATCACCGGGTATAGAGCCCCTTCAAGCAGGTAACGCCACTCCTCCAGCGCCAATTTAACGGCTAACAGTTCTCGGTCTCCTATGGAGTAGTTGCTCTCAGACGAGGAGAAGAGTTTGGAGAAGAAGCCGCTGGTTACCATTCTCCCGGATGAAGACTTTTGGGTGAGCACCGCTCCGGATCCGGAGGAGGAAGCATCAACCTCCAGGTAGAACTGTTTGCTGCATTCAGGACGGTGCAGCACTGGGGCAGAGGAGAAGGCTTGCTTTAAGGAAAGGAAGGCCTCCTCAGCTTCGGGCGACCATTCCATGGGATTTGTTCCCTTACGGGTGAGCGCAGATATGGGAGCAGTCTGGGAAGAGAAGTGTGGAATGAAGAGACAATAGTAGTTGGCGAAGCCCAGGAATCGCTGAATCACCTTCAACCCCTCCGGACGGGGCCACTTTAGGACAGCAGAGAGCTTCTCGGGATCCATTCGTAGGCCTGTCTGGGAGATAACATAGCCCAGGAATGGAAGAGAGGTCTGCGCGAAGAGGCATTTCTCGAATTTTGCATAGAGGTGATTCTGCCTGAGCCTAAACAGGACCTGACGAACATCCCTCCGGTGTGTGGGAAGATCCGGAGAGAAGAACAAGATATCGTCCAGGTACACCACCACGCAAGAGTAAAGAAGATCACGGAAGATGTCGTTGACCAATTCTTGGAAGACGGCAGGAGCATTGCAGAGACCGAAGGGTATCACACGGTATTCATAGTGACTGTCCCGGGTATTGAATGCCGTCTTCCACTCGTCTCCTTGACGGATTCGGACCAGGTTATACGCCCCACGTAAATCTAGCTTGGTAAAGATCCTAGCTCCCTTAAGACGGTCAAACAACTCGGAGATGAGCGGCAGGGGCTATTTGCTTTTTACCGTGATTTGGTTGAGTCCTCTATAGTCAATACAGGGGCATAATGAACCATCTTTCTTCTTGACGAAGAAGAATCCGGCTCCAGCCAGGGAGGTAGATTTCCGGATGAATCCCCTGGCCAGATTCTCCTCAATGTACTCCAACATGGCCTTGGTTTCGGCCGACGACAACGGGTAAATACGCCCACGGGGTGGAGTGGCGGCGGGTACCAAGTCGATCAAGCAATCATATGGCCTATGAGGTGGCAGTGTCTCTGCTTCCTTTTTACCAAAGACATCAACATAGGACCCGTAAGGTGCCGGTAGACCGGGTAAATTAGCCGGGGTAGGTGGAGGACGATCCGGGCGAACCGGAACCAGGCAGGTCCTATGGCAATCCTGCCCCCATCGGAGTGCTTCACCGTATTGCCAGTTCAGCACGGGTTCATGTGTCTGGAGCCAGGGTAGACATAGCAATAGGGAGTGAGAGAGTCCGGTCAGCACATGGAAGGAGATCTTCTCAGAGTGCAGCATTCCCAATTGCAGGGTTATGGGTTCAGTGACGACCAGGATGGTCACCGGAAGGAGTTTTACATCCACGGAGGTGACTGACAATGGTTCAGCTAGAGGTTTGGTGGTAATCCGGTATCTCTCTACCAGGGACTGGGAAATGAGGTTTCCAGCAGCTCCAGAATCCAGGTGAGCAATTTCAAAGTGACGGTTCTCTGCCCAGGAGATAGAGACAGACAAAGTCAGGGACAGAGAGGGCTTACTTTTGCCTAGGACGACCTCTCCGAGCGGTCCTAGACACTGGAGTTTCCCGGTTTCTTCGGGCAGGAACGGATGAAGTGCTCCTTAATGCCACAATAAAAACAGCTCCCCTCGGCTCGGCGTGACTCTTGGCGAGATTTGACCATCTTGGTCTGGTCGATCTACATAGGTTCGGGCGAGTGCACCCGGGGAGTGACTGGTTGAGAGGCAGGTCTCTGGAAAGTAGGAGCAAGGCGAGGAAACTTTCTCTCCCGGGTAGTCTCTTTGGTACGTTCTTGGAAACGGATGTCAATCCGGGTAGCTAGTGACACCAGGTCATCCAGGGTGGTAGGAATGTCCCGACCGGCTATCTCGTCCTTAATCCGACCGGAAAGACCCTCCCAGAAGACGGACACCAGAGCCTTGTTGTCCCAGGCAAGCTCAGAAGCTACGGTACGGAACCGTATGGCATATTGGCCCACGGTGAGACTCTTGGCGGAAACGTAGCGGAGAGGAGGCTGAAGAGGATTTTCGTCCTGGTTCATCGAAGACTTTCCGGAAAGCAGCGAGGAAAGACGATAGGTCAGACACCAGGGGATCCCCTCTCTCCCACAAGGGATTTAGCCATGCCAGTGCTTCCACAGTGAGATGGGACATGATGAATGCCACCTTGGCCCGGTCGGAGATGAACTGATGTGCCAAGAGTTCAAAGTGCAGGGTGCACTGGTTTATGAAACCTCGAGCTAAGGCGGGGTTGCCAGCAAAACGTGGAGGTGCCGAGAGCCGGGGTTCATAGCCGGACGCCGAAATAGGACTTGGTTGTGGTGCCGCGGAAGCAGGCGCTGCTTGACCAGAGACGGAGACAGACGGATCGGACAATGCGCCTAGGCGAGAGTTAACAGACCGCAGGAAGGACAGGACCGACTCCTGTTGAGCCCTCTGACGTAAGACCTCCTGGTGCAGGTCGGAGATTGCGGGGGTCTGGGGGCCACCGGGTTCCATGGCCCGAGCAAACTGTTACGGGTCCGGGAGGTGGAACCTCTGTGCTACAATGCAAGGAGGGACCCAGAGGGGCGTAACTAAGTATCAACTCGGACTGACCCTGGTCGTACGGCGGCTAACGACTCCGTGACCAGAGAGGGACCGAGCAGAGGGACCAGGTGCTACTCTGGGGACGACTTTGGAAGGGAGCAGGTGACTTCCACAGTACAGATGGCAGGGAGTGACCGGAATAGCAGGTAGGCACAGCAGGCAGGCTGGCTGGCAGAAGCCTCCAGGTAGGCTATCAGGTAGAAACGGCAAGTGACGCCAGGAGTCTCTAGGTGGGCTGGCAGGTGGTCACGGCAAGTGAAGGCAGGAGCCTCCGGGTAGGCACGGCAGGAAACAAGCGGGTAACAGGCAGGTCACAGGCAAGTGCTCCCAGGTGAGCGGATTGGCAGGCACGGCAGGTAACAGGCAGGCAACAGGCAAGCGCTCCCAGGTGAGCGGGCTGGCAGGCACGGCAGGTAACAGGCAGGCAACAGGCAAGTGCTCCCAGGTTAGCGGACTGGCAGGCACGGCAGGTAACAGGCAGGTAACAGGCAGGTAACAGGCTGGAGGAGGTGCCTTATAAATGGGAGGACCCTTGACTATTGGCCGGGGACTACTTAGGAAGGCGCGCGCGGCCCCTTTAAGAGAGAGGGAGCGCGTTCGCGCCCTAAGCACAGTACCCGGGGAGCTGCGCGCGCCAGCAGCAGGAAGAGGAGCGCTGGAAAACGCAGAGCGGGGAGCGCGGGGAGCGAGGAGGTGAGTGGGATGGCGTCTCTGCCTGGCAGGGGGCAGAGACGCCGATGCTACAATGAATATCGAAATCTGATCTGTTACCATGTTTTTTTACTCATACATTAGAATTGTATTATTGAATGTGATATGCCTGACCGATGTTCTGTATATAACTTGTAGGAACATTTTTAAGTGGTTGTCCAGGACTTGTAAAAAAAATAATGTACAAAGAGTAGTGAATAATCAAAAATTATTATTTATCTTATAACTTACCCATGATTCTCATGCTGCCAATCTGGTAATGCCATCAGTCTTTGCTAAGTGGCTTGCAGTAATGATGTTCTGTGTGCAGAAGTTATATGTACATTTTAAGTTTTATTGTATTTTTAAGAAATGGACTTAAAAGAGGGAATAGTCAAAATTACTTCTTACCATGTAAATCCCCATGTAAATTCCCATGCTGCTGGCCCAGTTGTCCTGCTGGTCCCTGTTAGAGTGGCCTGCAGCAAATAGGTCCCAACAATACCATCTGGACAGATATAACTAGATAATGGCCAATGCAGTCATGTACCATAGTATCATCACCGGTGAAGCCAGGGATTGGCAGAAGCTGTAACCTGTGTATGGTCAGCTCAAAAGTTCTACAAAACAGTTTCCAAATACCAGCGGGACCATCATATCACCAGTCTGCTAGCAGTAGAGAGTTTTCATGTAAATTCTTGGTTTTTCTGAGTTTGACACATTCCCTGCTTTGTGGCCAGTTGTGAAAAATTGTGAAAACATTCTGTAAAAAATAGAGGTTTATCAAATACCCATTATACTACGCAGTTCAAAGGATAAAGAAGTCCAATAGGTGAAGAAGATTACATTAATATGAGCTTTCCTAAATTATGAGCACATGGATGAACCTTTTTTTTTAACTAAGGTGACAGAAAACACACTTCTCTTGGAGATGGAAAGGACAGCTAGAGGGGTTATGGAGGAGGCTGACATTTTTAGATGGTGTGATTGATCTATATGCTCATAATTTAGGAAAAGCAGTTGAGAGGTAAATGTAATACATGTCTTTTTATAAAGAAGGGTAATGATTGAAGAACTAGATTAATATTTTTTAATATTTATGCTTTAAGACCGAATTATCAAAAGAAGTGACATTGTCATTTTTGATAATAAGGTAAAATAATAGAGGTAGTAAAAAGTAATATTCAAGGTAATTTAGTTTCTGCTAAGTCTGTTATAGGTCTATTCTATGTTGTAATCATGAATATCTAAATCTGATCTGTTACCATGTTTTTTTACTCATACATTAGAATTGTATTATTGAATGTGATATGCCTGACCGATGTTCTGTATATAACTTCCAGGTACATTTTTTAAGTGGTTGTCCAGGATTTGTAAAAAAAATAATGTACAAAGAGTAGTGAATAATCAAAAATTATTACTTATCTTATAAATCACCCATGATTCTCATGCCGCCAATCTGGTAATGCCATCAGTCTTTGCTAAGTGGCCTGCAGTAATGATGTTCTGTGTGCAGAATTTATATGTACATTTTAAGTTTTAATGGATTTTTAAGAAATGGACTCAAAAGAGGGAATAGTCAAAATGACTACTTACCATGTAAATCCCCATGTAAATTCCCATGCCGCTGGCCCAGTTGTCCTGCTGGTCCTTGTTAGAGGGACCTGCAGCAATTAGGTCCCAACAATACCCTCGGGACAAATATAGCTAGATAATGGCCAATGCAGTCATGTACAATAGTATCAACACCAGTGAAGCCAGGGATTGACAGAAGCTGTAACCTGTGCATGGTCAGCTCACAACTTCTACAAAACAGTTTCCAAAGACCAGCGGGACCATCATATCACCAGTCTGCTAGCACACAGACTCTTTCCTGGCATCACATACAGGATCCTGTGTGCTTCTAAGGAACCGCTGTTTTGTTCCAAGTCCCTGCAGCAGCAAGGGAGTTCCAGTGATCGGCTGTACATGCAGTAGCGGGACTCGCGGTGGGTGGAGCACTGCTAGCTCACACCGCTCCAGGTGCGGCTACCGGGCATCCCACCGGAAAATGCATCAGCGGAATAAAGACCCGCAGCAACAGGCATGCGCCAACATATTCCGCAGTGCTTTACAATTGAGACAAGTTACAGACATTTTAATTCCAGCAACCCTAGTGGGGCTGCAGCTTCGGCTCCCTTATTGCCACTAATTATGCCAGGTTCAGCATGGCTACCACAGTACCCGGGTGAATCACACACCTTAAGCCACTTCAAAGAGATGATGGGAAGCCTGTTTGAACTTTATCCCATGTCAGAAGAGGAGAAAGTTACCATGATTACGAGGCTGCTAAGTGGCGCCGCCCAAAGAGAAGTCAAATCTTGGCCAGCTGCTGATAAAAAGACCGTAAAAGACATTTTTGTTAAACTCAGAGATACCTTTGATACCCGTACTGTCTCAGAAATAAAGATGCGATTTTTCAGTTGCAGACAGAAAGCACAAGACACTGTTAGAGACTTATGCACTTAATTTAGAGGAGGCGTTGCGGGCCATCAGGCGTATTGACCCTGACAATGTACAAGATGAAACCAAAATGCTGAAAGAGCAGATCATTGAGGGCCTTTCATCTGATTCCAGTAAGGCCCAGCTGCGCATGATGTCGCTGCAAAACCCTGATATGGAATTTTCTCAGTACAAGGACAGATCGATCTGTATATTACGAGAATCCACCTATGTCTACAGTGAGCCAGTTAAACATCCAGCAGTTATGTACCATCAGGGGGATATGTCCTCCCAAGTGCCTGAGGTACAGTATACCCAAACCCAAGTTGATGATCCTTCGGCAGATTTATGGCTACAAGTACAGGAACTGATTAAGGGTGTGGCTGCTTTATGTAATACTGCAGACTCTCCAGGCAGAGAGGATCCAATTAGCCTCCAGCCTAGATGATCTTCCATGGCAACAGCAGAAGAGGATCCCACCATGGCAGTGACGGCTGACCCACACAGGAAGGATATCTATTGATCAATTTGATCCCACAGGGAAAGACCCCTTCTCGCTAGAGGAATAATTCATAGAGCAAGGAAGACCAATAAGTAGATTTGATTTGTATGTATTTTGACCTATGCTTTATGTAACGTTATCGAAAATGTTGAAAAAGAAGATGTGCCCACATGGACTAATGTGAGATTTCAGCAACCATTACGCTTTCTTTTACTACAAGAATTCTTGTAAGGATTTGCAAACTAAAAGGAGCCTGGTACATCGTTGCTTTGCCAAGGAGCAATCCAAAACAGCCCGTGCAGTGAATTCTATATTATCGTCTGTGTGCCCCGCAGCTGTACTCGGGGACGATCAGGAGTGGTTTTGGGCTGTAATCCACAACTAGATTAATATGACTGTTTATATATGTCCAGGTTAATGATATTTTGTTTTATTATGGACTGCCTACCGGCTAAGTAGCCCGGGGATGTGCTACTCTTCACTAGGGGGGAATGTGGCGCCCGTGTCTTTTTAACAAATTCTGTAAAAAATAGAGGTTTATCAAATACCCATAATACTACCCAGTTCAAAGGCTAGAGAACTCCAGTATTTGAAGATTACATTAATATGAGCTTTCCTAAATTATAAACAAATGGATTAACCTTCTTTAACTAAGGTGGCAGAAAGCACACTTCTTTTGGAGATGGAAAGGACAGCTAGAGGGGTTATGGAGGAGGCTGACATTTTTAGATGGTGTGACTGATCTATATGCTCATAATTTAGGAAAAGCAGTTGAGAGGTAAATGTAATACATGTCTTTTTATAAAGAAGAGTAATGATTGAAAAACTAGATTAATAATTTTTATCATTTAGGCTTTAAGAACGAATTATCAAAAGAAGTGATATTGTCATTTGTGATAATAAGGTAAAATAGTAGGTGTAGTAAAGATATTCTTCAAGGTAATTTAAGTTTTAAGCTTCTAAATCTGTTATAGGTCTATACTATGTTCTAATCATGAATATCTAAATCTGATATGTTACCATGCTTTTTACTCATACATTAGAATTGTATTATTGAATGCGATATTTCTGACCGATGTCCTGTATATAAGTTGTAGGTAACCTTTTTAAGCAGTTGTCAACGAATAGTTAAAAAATAATGTACAAAGAGTAGTGAATAATCAAAAACTTTTACTTATCTCATAAAACACCCATGATTCTAATGCAGCCACTCCGGTAATGCTATCAGCCTTTGTTAAGTGGCCTGCAGTAATGATGTTCTGTGTGCAGAAGTTATATGTACATTTTAAGTTGTATTGGATATTTAAGAAATAGACACAAAAGAGGGAATACTCAAAATTACTACTTACCATGTAAATCCCCATGTAAATTCCCATGCTGCTGGCCCATTTGTCCTGCTGGTCCTTGTTAGAGGGACCTGCAGCAAATAGGTCCCAACAATACCCTCGGGACAGATATAACCAGATAATGGCCAATGCAGTCATGTACCATAGTATCATCACCGGTGAAGCCAGGGATTGGCAGAAGCTGTAGCCTGTGTATGGTCAGCTCAAAAGTTCTACAAAACAGTTTCCAAATACCAGCGGGACCATCATATCACCAGTCTGCTAGCAGTAGAGAGTTTTCATGTAAATTTTTGGTTTTTCTGAGTTTCACACATTCCCTGCTTTGTGGCCAGTTGTGAAAAATTGTGAAAACATTCTGTAAAAAATAGAGGTTTATCAACTACCCATAATACTACCCAGTTCAAAGGATAGAGAATTCCAATAGGTGAAGATTACATTAATATGAGCTTTCCTAAATTATGAGCACATGGATGAACCTCTTATTTTAACTAAGGTGACAGAAAACACACTTCTTTTGGAGATGGAAAGGACAGCTAGAGGGGTTATGGAGGAGGCTGACATTTTTAGATGGTGTGACTGATCTATATGCTCATAATTTAGGAAAAGCAGTTGAGATGTAAATGTAATACATGTCTTTTTATAAAGAAGGGTAATGATTGAAAAACTAGATTAATGTTTTTTAATATTTATGCTTTAAGACCGAATTATCAAAAGAAGTGACATTGTCATTTTTGATAATAAGGTAAAATAATAGGGATAGTAAAACGTAATCTTCAAGGTAATTTAGGTTCTTCTAAATTTGTTATAGGTCTATTCTATGTTCTAATCATGAATATCTAAATCTGATCTGTTATCATGTTTTTTTACTCATACATTAGAATTGTATTATTGAATGTGATATGCCTGACCGATGTTCTTTATATAACTTGTATGTTAAGGGGACGGTTGCAAACAACTTTATTAATAATGGACAGCAAATGAACCCGGGGTCTACGATGCAGCCTGGAAGACTGCGTTCGAACACCTTTCGGGTAAGAAGGTAAAACAACCAACTAATATATAAATCCCTCCAGTGTTATTGCACACAGGGACGTGAAAAGGGATTCGCACTATCTCCGTTAACTGCACGAGAGATGTGCGACAAATAATGTAGCCGTAGCACTGTTAACTGCACAGAGGCTACGCAGCAGGCGCTAGGACGTGTGTGTGACTCACGCCGGCGTATACGGGCTCCCAACCGGTGTGCTACCGGACTGCGGAGTATCTTTTCACGTGGCTAACAGGCGGTGCCAGGAATACGGAGTCCGTCGTCTGCTCAGGGTGTATAGCGACCCCCTTGTCGGAGCCAGACTGTCAAACGGAGCTACCTGCCTCCCTCCAGCTAAGACTGCCTATCCCCAGCTAAACCTGCCTGTCCGAAGCTAGAGCAGCAAGAGAGCACGTGGAGCCCAAACAGACAAGCGTCCACACAGTAACACAACCTCCGCTCAATGATCAGAGCGCACCGCCATGTTTGTGGGCGGGCTATTTAAAGACTAAGCCCTGCTCACCGTCGCATTATTGGTCGCACTACTGATGACATCACCCGCGGCCAATGAGGCGGTGCCAGGTCACCGGATCAGCTGACACAAAACCACCAATAACGGTACGCCATGTCACGGGCATGCTCAGTGCAGTGCATCCTGGACTTAGGCTGTAGTAGCTCTGTTCCCCTCCGCAACCTATGCTTAACACTACTAGGAACAAAGACCCAAGAGACAACTTGTACATCTCGTGCACCAGCTAGGCGTTGGGACCGACGGTGATGCTGAGCAGCATCTGCCCTGGCTGTACTGGAATGGGAGACCATGGAATCCATTGATGATTCTGAACTAATTTCAGATCCAGCAAACGCCCAACGCCTAACATTATCCCCCATTCTCTACCATTTCTGAAGATCAACTTTCCTCCTTACTCTCCAAATCACACCTCACCACCTGTAAACTTGACCCAATCTCATCCCAAACCTTACCACTATCTTCATCCCAGCCCTAGCCCACCTCTTCAACCTGTCATTAACAACTGGTGTTTTCCCCTCATGCTTCAAACATTCAGCAAACATGCCCATCCTCAAAAAGCCCTCCCTTGACCCATCCTCTGTGTCTAGCTATCGCCCCATATCACTTCTCCCCTATGCCTCAAAACTACTGGAACAACATGTCCATTCTGAGCTGTCCTCCCACCTCTCCTCCTGCTCCCTCCTTGACCGCTTACAATCTGGTTTCCGACCGCACCATTCTACTGAAATTGCACTGACTAAAGTCACAAACGACCTACTAGCTGCCAAATCTAAGTGACACTACTCTGTCCTCCTCCTCCTAGACCTGTCATCTGCCTTTGATACAGTGGACCATTCCCTCTTACTACAGACTCTCTCATCTCTCGGCATCACAGACTTGGCCCTATCCTGGATCTCCTCATACCTAACAGACCAGACATTCAGTGTCTCCCACTCACACACCACCTCCTCATCTTGCCCCCTATCTGTCGGTGTCCCCCAAGGTTCAGTTCTAGGACCCCTGCTCTTCTCCATCTACACCTTAGGCCTGGGACAGCTCATAGAGTCTCATGGGTTTCATTATCACCTCTATGCCGATGACACACAGATCTACCTCTCTGGATCTGATATCACCTCCTTATTAACCAAAATCCCACAATGTCTGTCTGATATTTCATCCTTCTTCTCTGCCAGATTTCTAAAACTTAACATGGACAAAACAGAACTCATCTTCTTTCCACCATCTCATTCAACCCTCCCAACTGACCTATCTATCAACGTCAATGGCTGCCCACTCTCCCCAGTCCCTCAAGCTCGCTGCCTTGGGGTAACCCTGGACTCTGAACTCTCCTTCAAACCACATATCCAAGCCCTTTCCACTTCCTGCCGACTCCAACTCAAAAATATCTCCCGGATCCGCACATTCCTAAACCATGAATCTGCAAAAGCACTAGTGCACGCCCTCATCATCTCCCGCCTTGACTACTGCAACCTCCTGCTCTGTGGCCTCCCCTTTAACACTCTCGCACCCCTCCAATCTATCATAAACTCTGCTGCTCGACTAATCAACCTGTCCCCCCGCTATTCCCCGGCCTCTCCTCTCTGTCAATCTCTTCACTGGCTCCCCATTGCTCAGAGACTCCAGTTCAAAACCCTAACCATGACATACAAAGCCATTCACAACCTGTCTCCTCCATATATCTCCGACCTAGTCTCCCGTTACATACCTGCACGCAACCTCCGATCCTCACAAGATCTCCTGCTCTACTCCCCTCTTATCTCCTCCTCCCACAACCGTATACAAGATTTCTCCCGTGCTTCCGCCCTACTCTGGAACTCTCTACCCCAAAGTATCAGACTCTCGCCTACCGTGGAAACCTTCAAAAGGAACCTGAAGACCCACCTCTTCCGACAAGCCTACAACCTGCAGTAACCACCGCTCCACCATACCGCTGCACGACCAGCTCTACCCTCACCTACTGCATCCTCACCCATCCCTCGTAGATTGTGGGCCCTCGTGGGCAGGGTCCTCGCTCCTTCTGTACCAGTCGCTGTCATATTGTGTTCAAGATTATTGTAATTGTTCTTGTATTATACCCCTGTTATACACATGTAAAGCGCCATGGAATAAATGGCGCTATAATAATAAATAATAATAATAATAATAATCCCCCCTTCTAACATCCCCCTCCACTTGACGCTCATATTCCTCAATGAGCAGGGGAGCATGAATGTGGTCCACAGGTTCCCAGGAACGATCCTCAGATCCATGGCCCCTCCAGTGTACTAGGTAATATTTTTTCCCATGAACCATCTTAGAACCCACGATCGCCTGTACCTCGAGATCATCACCCCTGGTGCCTGAAGCAGGTGAGGGTTTAGAGAATTTTGTCAGGCGAACCGGCTTAAGGAGCGACACATGAAAATTGTCGTGAATCTTCATGTGTTGTGGTAACTGTAAACGGTACACTACTGGGTTTATTTGGGCCAAAATTTTTAAAGGACCAATAAAACGGGGGGCAAACTTAGCAGATTCCCCGCGTACTCTGATATTGCGAGAAGCGAGCCACACCCTGTCGCCCGGAGAGAATACGGGGGCTGGACGGCGAGGAGTGTCAGCCGACTCTCTCATCCGATTCTTGGAGGCCAATATAGCATCCTGGGTATGATCCCAAACCTCCTGCGCCTCCAGAGCCCCATCTCTGACCCCAGGTTCCACAGAGGAAACTGGCATAGGAACCGGGACTCACGGATGTTGGCCATTATTTAAAAGAAACGGAATCTGACCTGTGGAATCCGCCACTGCATTGTTTAGAGCAAACTCTGCTCAAGGAAGAAATATCGCCCAATCATTATGGTTGGCAGAAACGAAATGGCGCAAGTATGTCACAAGCGTCTGGTTAGTGCGTTCCACCAGACCATTGGTCTCCGGGTGATAGGCAGTAGAAAGATTCAGTTCAATGCTAAGCAAATTACACAATTCTTTCCAGAACCGGGAGGAAAACTGTGGACCCCGGTCACAGACAATCCTATCAGGCATTCCGTGGAGACGGAAAACGTGACGAATGAACAGTGATGCCAGAACCCGGGAGGAAGGAACCCTAGGAAGAGGAACCAGGTGAACCATCTTAGAAAAATGGTCAGAAACCACCCATATTGTCGTGTTTCCCCGGGACTTAGGTAACTCGACAATGAAATCCATCCCAACCAGCTCCCAATGTATATCCGCCACGGGTAACGGATGAAGAAGACCAGCCGGCCTCTGATGGAACGATTTATTTCACGCACAGGAGACACACGCTTGAACATACTCCTTAACGTCCTGGGGCAACTGAGGCCACCAATACGACCGTTGGAGAAACTCCGTGGTACGTTTGACCCCAAAATGACCTCCGATCTTAGAGGCATGTGCCCAGGAAAGCACCTCATTTAATAAGTTAGGAGGAACGAACGTCCTCCCGGGGGGAACCTGGTTTAGGGACACTGGAGCCACCATCCGCATACACTCCGGAGGAACGATGAGCCTGGGCTCGTCATCGTCCTCAGCCGTATCCATGGACCGGGACAAAGCGTCCGCCCGAGGGTTCTTTTCCCCTTTTAAAAAGTGAATGGAAAAATTGAATCGGGAAAAGAAAAGAGACCACCTGGCCTGCCTCAGGTTAAGATGCTGCGCCGTCTGTAGGTACGAGAGATTTTTATAATCAGAATATACCACGAAAGGATGTTTAGCTCCCTCCAAGAGGTACCTCCACTCCGAAAAAGCCATCTTAATAGCAAGTAATTCTTTGTCCCCAATCGTATAATTCCTCTCTGCTGGAGAGAAGGTCTTGGAGAAGAAAAAACATGGTCTTGTCCGACCCTGTTCATTCTTTTGAGAGAGAACCGCTCCTGCTCCGACAGAGGAAGCGTCGACCTCCAGGAAGAATGGCTTGTCCACTTCCGGGCGACGGAGAATGGGAGCTCTAGAAAAATAGGATTTAATCTCACGGAACGCCTCGGATGTCTCCTTAGACCAATTCTTGGGATTGGCACCCTTCCTGGTTAAAGCGGCCAAAGGAGCCACCAGTGTGGAAAAATGTGGTATGAACTGCCGGTAGTAGTTGATAAATCCCTTGAAACATTGTACCGCTATAAGGAAATGGGGCTCCTGCCAGTTATGAACTGCCACCAATTTTTGTGGGTCCATGGCCAATCCCTTACTGGATATGATGTAGCCCAGGAACAGTAGAGACTCTCGTTCGAACTGGCATTTCTCCAGCTTACAATACAGAGAATTTGCACACAAGCGTTCAAAAACTCTGCGAACATCCTCTCTGTGTGTGGAGAGGTCCAGGGAAAAAATAAGGATATCATCAAGATAGACTACCACGAATGACAGCAGCAAATCCCGAAAGATATCACTGACAAAATCCTGAAAAACAGCATGGGCATTGCATAACCCGAAAGGCATGACGAGATACTCGTAATGACCATCACGAGTGTTAAAAGCTGTTTTCCACTCGTCACCTTCACGGATTCGCACAAGATTATATGCCCCTCGCAGGTCCAATTTTGTCAAGATGTTAGCCCCTCGCAACATGTCAAACAGTTCAGAAATAAGGGGTAGAGGGTATTTATTTTTGATGGTGATGGCATTTAATCCTCTGTAATTAATGCAGGGACGTAAATCACCCTCTTTCTTCTGGACGAAGAAAAACCCCGCTCCAGCAGGAGAGACCGATTTTCTGATAAACCCCCGGGCCAGGTTCTCTTTGATATAATCTGACATGGCCTGGGTCTCGGGGACAGACAGGGGATAAACCCTACAGCGAGGAGGCTCCGTGCCGGGGACCAAATCAATAGGACAGTCATACGGTCAGTGGGGAGGTAAAGTCTCTGCAGCCTTTTTGGAAAAGACGTCGGCAAAACTCTGATATTGCACAGGAAGAGCGGACAAGTCGGTAGAAGGCTCTGAGACTACCCTCTGGGCGGTCATAACCATACACTGAGAAACACAATTCTCACCCCAGGAAGAAATTCTCCCCGTATTCCAGTCAATGTGTGGAGTGTGACAACGTAGCCATGGAAGACCCAATAGCACCTCATCTAATCCACCCGGAATAATAAGGAAGGTGACCCTGAGGAAACGACATGGTGAGGGGAATTGACTGGTGAGTGATTTGCGTGTCCAGCAGTGGACCGCTGACCACCCTAATGTTCATTGGTCTTGGCAGTAACTCCATAGGAATAGCGTGCTTCTGGGCAAACGCTGATGACAAAAAATTGCCATCGGCGCCAGAATCCACCCACGCCCTGGCAGTAACAACAACGTCACCTCATACAATAATTTGGAGGAAGAAGCCCCAGAATCTAACACACCTCCTCCAACGCTGGTTAGACACCTTCATTTCCTGACCGCTTGGAACCCTTATTAATGGGATACTCCAAGAGATGTGCAGGTCGGAAACAAGGGGACTTAGACTTAGTCGGGGATATATCCATAGCCTCAGACTCCGGGTCGGGAGCCGCGGGTTTGGAAATAGGTCTAGAGAATGAAGGTGCCAACCGAAACCGAGGTCTGGAGACCTCCAGCTCTAGCTTGCGTTCTGCATGACGCAAATCTATGCGGTTAGCGAGAGTGATTAACTCTTCCAGAGAAGTTGGAATCTCTCTGGTAGCTAGAGCATCTTTAATATGCCCAGCCAGACCCTTCCAGAACACCAGGATTAGAGACCGCTCAGACCAATCCAGTTCAGCCGCTAAGGTTCTGAATTGGATGGCATAGTGGCTGGCGGTGGCCAAGCCCTGGACCAACGCAAGAAGCTTAAGAGCCGTATCATGCGTGACCTGAGGACCTAGGAAAACAATCTTTAGGGCTCTAAGAAAGAGACCCGCATTAGCCACTACCAGGTCATTCCGCTCCCACAGAGGGGTAGCCCACTCCAAAGCCCTGTGGGAGAGTAACGAGATGACAACACCCACTTTGGCCCTTTTGGAGGGGAACCGTGCCTCCATCATCTCTAACTGAATGGAGCACAGATTAATAAAACCTCTGCAGGATCTGCTGTCGCCAGAAAATTTTTCCGGGAGAGCAAAACGGGGTAATGGAGCAATAGCAGCTGCCACAGCATTCATCACAGCCGTGTTAACTAGATTAGCCGCCTGTGAAGCTGCCTGGGTAGCTACTGCAGTGATATCAGCGACCGGGGCAGTTTGTTCCAGAGTCCTAAGTCTGGCCTAAAGTTGCTGTATATAGCGCTGCAGTTGCTGGTTGTCAGCCATGTTCGGCTAGACCCTGGCACTCTGATACTGTTAAGGGGACGGTTGCAAACAACTTTATTAATAATGGAAAGCAACCGAACTCGGGGTCCGCGATGCAGCCTGGAAGACTGCGGCCGAACACCTTCCGGGTAAGTAGGTAAAACAGCCAACTAATATATAAATCCCTCCAGTGTTACTGCACACCGGGACGGGAAAAGGGATTCACACTATCTCCGTTAACTGCACAAGAGATGTGCGACAAATAATGTAGCCGTAGTCCTGTAAACTGCACAGAGGCTACGCAGCAGGAGCTAGGACATGTGTGTGACTCGCGCCCAGTATACGGCCTACCAGCCGGTGTGCTACCGGACTGAGGAGTATCTCTCCACGTGGCTAACAGGCGGTGCCAGGAATACGGAGTCCGCAGTCTGCTTGGGGTGTATAGAGATCCCCTTGTCGGAGCCAGACTGTCAAACGGAACTACCTGCCTCCCTCCAGCTAAGACTGACTATCCCCAGCTAAACCTGCCTGTCCGAAGCTAGAGCAGCAAGAGAGCACGTGGAGCCCAAACAGACAAGCATCCACACAGTAACACAACCTCAGCTCAATGATCAGAGCGCACCGCCATGTTTGTGGGTGGGCTATTAAAAGACTAAGCCCTGCCCACCTTCGCATTATTGGTCGCACTACTGATTACGTCACCCGCGGCCAATCAGGCGGTGCCAGGTCACCGGATCAGCTGACACAAAACCACCAATAACGGTACGCCATGTCACGGGCATGCTCAGTGCAGTGCATCCTGGACTTAGGCTGTAGTAGCTCTGTTCCCCTCCGCAACCTATGCTTAACACTACTAGGAACAAATACCCAAAAGACAACTTGTACATCTCGTGCACCAGCTAGGCGTTGGGACTGACGGCGATGCTGAGCAGCATCTGCCCTGCCTGGACCGGAATGGGAGACCACAGAATCCACTGATGATTCTGAACCAGTTTCAGATCCAACAAACGCCTGATGTTTAACATTGTAGATACATTTTTAATTGGTTGTCCAGGACTTGCAAAAAAATAATGTACAAAGAGTAGTGAATAATCAAAAATTAAAACTTATCTAATTAATCACCCATGATTCTCATGTCACCAATCTGGTAATGCCATCAGTCTTACTAAGTGGCCTGTAGTAATGATGTTCTGTGTGCAGAAGTTATATGGACATTTTAAGTTTTATTGGATTTTTATGAAATGGACTCAAAAGAGGGAATAGTCAAAATGACTACTTACCATGTAAATCCCCATGTAAATTCCCATGAAGCTGGCCCAGTTGTCCTTCTGGTCGTTGTTAGAGGGGCCTGCAGCAATTAGGTCCCAACAATACCCTCGGGACAGATATAACTAGATAATGGCCAATACAATCATATACAATAGTATCATCACCGGTGAAGCCAGGGATCGACAGAAGCTGTAACCTGTGTATGGTCAGCTCAAAACTTCTACAAAATAGTTTCCAAAGACCAGCGGGACCATCATATCACCAGTCTGCTAGCACACAGACTCTTTCCTGGCATCACAAACAGGATCCTGTGTGCTTCTAAGGAACCGCTGTTTTGTTCCAAGTCCCTGCAGCAGCAAGGGAGTTCCAGTGATCGGCTGTACATGCAGTAGCGGGACTCGCGGTGGGTGGAGCATTGCTAGCTCACACCGCTCCAGGTGCGGCTACCTGGCATCCCACCGGAAAATGCATCAGCGGAGTAAAGACCCGCAGCAACAGGCACACGCCAACATATTCCACAGTGCTTTACAATTCAGACAATTTACAGACATTATAATCCCAGCAACCCTAGTGGGGCTGCAGCTTCGGGTCCCTTATTGACACTAATTATGCCTTATATACCGGGTGCAGCATGGCTGCCACAGAACACAGGTGAATCACACACCTTAAGCGACTTCAAAGAGAAGCTGGGCAGCCTGTTTGAAATTTATCCTATGTCAGAAGAGGAGAAAGTTACCATAATTATGAGTTTGCTTAGTGGCGCGCCCAAAGAGAAGTCAAGTCTTGGCCAGCTACTGATAAAAAGACTGTAAAAGACATTTTTGTTAAACTCAGAGATACCTTTGATGCCCGTACTGTCTCAGAAATAAAGATGCGATTTTTCAGTTGCAGACAGAAAGCACAAAAAACTGTTAGAGGCTTATGCACTTAATTTAGAGGATGCGTTGCGGGCCATCAGGCATTTTGACCTTGACAATGTACAAGATGATAGCAAAATGCTGAAAGAGCAGATCATTGAGGGCCTTTCGTCTGATTCCAGTAAGGCCCAGCTGCGCATGATGTCGCTGCAAAACCCTGATATGGAATTTTCTCAGTTCAAGGACAGATCGATCTGTATATTACGAGAATTCACCTATGTCTACAGTGAGACAGTTAAACACCTAGCAGTTATGTACCATCAGGGGGATGTGTCCTCCTCCCAAGTGCCTGAGGTACAGTACACCCAAACCCAAGTTGATGATCCTTCTGCAGGTTTATGGCTACAAGTACAGGAACTGACTAAGGGTGTGGCTGCTTTATGTAAAACTGCAGACTCTCCAGGCAGAGAGGATCCAATTAGCCTCCAGCCTAGATGATCTTCCATGGCAACAGCAGAAGAGGATCCCTCCATGGCAGTGACGGCTGATCAACACGGGAAGGAGATCTATTGATCAATTTGATCCCACAGGGAAAGACCCCTTCTCGCTATAGGAATAATTCATAGAGCAAGGAAGACCAATAAGAAGATTTGATTTGTATGTATGTTGAACTATGCTTTATGTAACGTTATCGAAAATGTTGAAAAAGAAGATGTGCCCACATGGACTAATGTGAGATTTCAGCAACCATTACGCTTTCTTTTACTTCAAGAATTCTTGTAAGGATTTACAAACTAAAAGGAGCCTGGTACATCGTGGCTTTGTCAAGGAGCAATCCAAAACAGCCAGTGCAGTGAATTTTATATTATGGTCTGTGTGCCCCGCAGCTGTACTCGGGGACGATCAGGAGTGGTTTTGGGCTGTAATCCACAACTAGATTAATATGACTGTTTATATATGTCCAGGTTAATGATATTTTGTTTTATTATGGACTGCCTACCGGCTAAGTAGCCCGGGGATGTGCTACTCTTCACTAGGGGGAATGTGGCGCCCGTGTCTTTTTAACAAATTCTGTAAAAACTAGAGGTTTATCAAATACCCATAATACTACCCAGTTCAAAGGCTAGAGAAGTCCAGTTGTTGAAGATTACATTAATATGAGCTTTCCTAAATTATGAGCAAATGGATTAACCTTTTTTAACTAAGGTGGCAGAAAACACACTTCTCTTGGAGATGGAAAGGACAGCTAGAGGGGTTATGGAGGAGGCTGACATTTTTAGATGGTGTGACTGATCTATATGCTCATAATTTAGGAAAAGCAGTTGAGAGGTAAATGTAATACATGTCTTTTTATAAAGAAGGGTAATGATTAAAAAACTAGATTAATATTTTTTAATATTTAGGCTTTAAGATCGAATTATCGAAAGAAGTGACATTGTCATTTTTGATAAGAAGGTAAAATAATAGGGGTAGTAAAACGTAATCTTCAAGGTAATTTAGGTTCTTCTAAGTCTGTTATATTTCTATTCTATGTTCTAATCATGAATGTTACGGGTCCGGGAGGTGGAACCTCTGTGCTACGATGCAAGGAGGGACCTAGAGGGGCGTAACTAAGTATCAACTCGGACTGACCCTGGTCGTACGGCGGCTAACGACTCCGTGACCAGGGAGGGACTGAGCAGAGGGACCAGGTGCTACTCTGGGGACGACCTTGTAAGGGAGCAGGTGACTCCCACGGTGCAGATGGCAGGGACTGACCGGAATAGCAGGTAGGCACAGCAGACAGGCTGGCGGGCAGAAGCCTCCAGGTAGGCTATCAGGTAGAAACGGCAAGTGACGGCAGGAGTCTCTAGGTGGGCTGGCAGGTGGTCACGGCAAGTGACGGCAGGAGCCTCCGGGTAGGCACGGCAGGTAGCAAGCGGGTAATAGGCAGGTCACAAGCAAGTGCTCCCAGGTGAGTGTGCTGGCAGGCACGGCAGGTAACAGGCAGGCAACAGGCAAGCGCTCCCAGGTGAGCGGGCTGGCAGGCACGGCAGGTCACAGGCAGCCAACAGGCAAGTGTTCCCAGGTGAGCGGACTGGCAGGCACGGCAGGTAACAGGCTGGTAACAGGCAGTTAACAGGCTGGCGGGCAGGACTGGTAGTCAGGCTAGCATCGGGACCTGAGGGCTGAAGCAGAGGTAAGAAACACTGTGCAACAACTTTTGCTCGGGCACCTCCATTTTGGAGGAGGTGCCTTATAAATTGGAGGACCCTCGGCTATTGGCTGGGGACTCCTTAGGATGGCGTGCGCGGCCCCTTTAAGAGGGAGGGAGCGCGCGCGCGCCCTAAGCACAGTGCCCGGGGAGCTGCGCGCGCCGGAAGCAGGAAGAGGAGCGCTGGAGAACGCAGAGCGGGGGGCGCGGGGAGCGAGGAGGTGAGTGGGACGGCGTCTCTGCCTGGCAGGAGGCAGAGACGCCGATGCTACAGTACCCCCTCCTTTACGCCCCCTCTTTTTTAGGCCAGAAAGGAATTTTTCAAGGAGAAGCGGGGCATGAATGTTCTCCCTGGGTTCCCAAGTTCTCTCCTCTGGGTCAAACCCCTTCCAATCCACCAGAAAAAAGGTTTTTCCTCTTACCCTCTTAGTGGCCAGAATGTTCTCTACCTCAAAAACTTCCTCAGTGGAAACCGGAGCAGGGGGAGTACCTGGATTGTTGGAAAAAGAGTTAAACACAACTGGTTTGAGGAGAGATACATGGAAGGAGTTGGGAATCCGTAAGGTGGCCGGAAATTTTAACTTGTAGGCCACTGGGTTGATTTGTTTGAGAATTTCAAATGGACCGATGAACCGAGGACCCAACTTATAGAAGGGTATTTTGAGTCGGACATGTTTGGAAGAGAGCCAGACTTTATCTCCCGGGCGGAATTGGGGCGGATCCAGACGTCTCTTGTCAGCATGTTTCTTCATCCGCTCGGAGGACTGAAGAAGTGCGGACCTAGTATTTTCCCAAATGGTGGAGAATTCGCTGACAAGAGCCTCCGCGGCAGGGTTGTCCACCGAGGCGGAGATGGGAAACGGAATCCAAGGAAGTTGACCGTAGACCACGAAGAACGGGGATTTAGAAGTAGATTCGCTCTCATGGTTGTTGTAGGAAAATTCAACCCATGGTAGGAGCTCCACCCAATTGGTATGGTGAGCGTTAACAAAGTGCCGGAGGTAGCTGGTAAGGATTTGGTTGATACGCTCCACTTGGCTATTGGACTTTGGATGGTAAGCAGAGGAGAAATCCAGGGTGACATCCAGTAGCTCACAGGTAGCTCTCCAGAAACGTGAGGTGAACTGAACCCCTCGATCCGACACAATGTGGAGGGGTAGGCCATGGAGACGGAAGATATGACGGAAGAAATCCTTGGCCAGCTCCGATGCAGACGGGAGACCAGGCAGAGGGATGAAATGGGCCATCTTAGAGAAGCGGTCGGCGACCACCCAAATGACTGAACAACCGGCAGAAACAGGGAGATCAGTAATAAAGTCCATGGCAATGTGCTGCTATGGGGCAGCAGGTATGGGAAGAGGCAGGAGGTGACCGGCTGGAAGATGTCTGTGAACTTGTTGCGGGCACAGGGCGAACAGGCCGAGACGAAGTCTACCACATCCTTGCGCAGGGTAGGCCACCAGTAATGCCGGGTAATGATTAGGAAGGTCTTCTTTTGGCCAGCACGGCCGGCTAGTATAGATGAATGACCACAGTGAAGAACCTTCTCACGATCTGGTACCGCTACAAATGTCTTACCGGGTGGAAGACGAGTCAGATCCAAGGGGGCCACATTCATCACTTTGGAGGGGTCGATGATGTGCATAGGCTCCTCCTCTTGATCGGAGGACAGGAAGGATCGGGACAAGGAGTTGGCTTTGACATTCTTGTCCGCCGGGCGGAAATATAGGATGAAGTCGAAGTGGGCTAAGAACAAAGACCACCGGGCCTGACGCTGATTGAGTGTTTACGCATTCTGGAGATATGCCAGGTTTTTGTGATCCGTATAGATGATCACCGGGTATAGAGCCCCTTCAAGCAGGTAACGCCACTCCTCCAGCGCCAATTTAACGGCTAACAGTTCTCGGTCTCCTATGGAGTAGTTGCGCTCAGACAAGGAGAAGAGTTTGGAGAAGAAGCCTCAGGTTACCATTCTCCCGGATGAAGACTTTTGGGTGAGCACTGCTCCGGCTCCGGAGGAGGCAGCATCAACCTCCAGGTAGAACTGTTTGTTGCAGTCCGGACGGTGCAGCACTGGGGCAGAGGAGAAGGCTTGCTTTAAGGAAAGAAAGGCCTCCTCAGCTTCGGGCGACCATTCCTTGGGATTTGCTCCCTTACGGGTGAGCGCAGATATGGGAGCAGTCCGGGAAGAGAAGTGTGGAATGAAGAGACGATAGTAGTTGGCGAAGCCCAGAAATCGCAGAATCGCCTTCAACACCTCTGGACGGGGCCACTTTAAGACAGCAGAGAGCTTCTCGGGATCCATTCGTAGACCTGTCTGGGAAATAACATAGCCCAGGAATGGAAGAGAGGTCTGCGCGAAGAGGCACTTCTCGAATTTTGCATAGAGGTGATTCTGCCTGAGCCTAAACAGGACCTGACGAACATCCCTCCGGTGTGTGGGAAGATCCAGAGAGAAGACCAAGAAATCGTCCAGGTACACCACCACGCAAGAGTAAAGAAGATCATGGAAGATGTCGTTGACCAATTCTTGGAAGACGGCAGGAGCATTGCAGAGACCGAAGGGCATCACACGGTATTCATATTGACCATCCCGGGTATTGAATGCCATCTTCCACTCGTCTCCTTGACGGATTCGGACCAGGTTATATGCCCCACGTAAATCTAGCTTGGTAAAGATCCTAGCTCCCTTAAGAAGGTCAAACAACTCGGAGATGAGCGGCAGGGGGTATTTGTTTTTTACCGTGATTTGGTTGAGTCCTCTATAGTCAATACAGGGGCGTAATGAACCATCTTTCTTCTTGACAAAGAAGAATCCGGCTACAGCCAGGGAGGTAGATTTTCGGATGAATCCCCTGGCCAGATTCTCCTCGATGTACTCTGACATGGCTTGGGGTTCGGCCGACGACAACGGGTAAATACGCCCACGGGGTGGAGTGGCACCGGGTAACAGGTCGATCGGGCAATCATATGGCCTATGAGGTGGCAGTGTCTCTGCTTCCTTTTTACCAAAGACATCAACATAGGACCAGTAAGGTGCTGGTAGACCGGGTAAATTAGCCGGGGTAGGTGGAGGACGAGCCGGGCGAACCGGAACTAGGCAGGTCCTATGGCAATCCTGCCCCCACCGGACTACAGCACTGGATTGCCAGTTCAGCTTGGGTTCATGTGTCTAGAGCCAGGGTAGACCTAGCAATAGGGAGTGAGAGAGTCCGGTCAGCACATGGAAGGAGATCTTCTCAGAGTGCAACATTCCCACCTGCAGGGTTATGGGTCCAGTGACGACCAGGATGGTCACCGGAAGGAGTCTTCCATCCACGGAGGCGACTGACAATGGTTCAGCCAGAGGTTTGGTGGGAATCCGGTATCTCTCTACCAGGGGCTGGGAAATGAAGTTTCCAGCAGCTCCAGAATCCAGGTGAGCAATTTCAAAGTGACGGTTCTCTGCCCAGGAGATAGAAACAGACAAAGTCAAGGATGGAGAGGGCTTACTTTTGCCTAGGACGACCTCTCCGAGCGGTCCTAGACACTGGAGTTTCCCGGCTTCTCCGGGCAGGAACGGATGAAGTGCTCCTTACTGCCACAATAGAAACAGCTCCCCTCGGCTCGGCGTGACAGTTGGCGAGATTTGACCATTTTGGTCTGGTCGATCTGCATAGGTTCGGGCGAGTGCACCCGGGAGTGACTGGTTGAGAGGCAGGTCTCTGGAAAGTAGGAGCAAGGCGAGGAAACTTTCTCTCCCGGGTAGTCTCTTTGGTACGTTCTTGGAAACGGATGTCAATCCAGGTAGCTAGTGACACCAGGTTATCCAGGGTGGTAGGAATGGCCCGACCGGCTAACTCGTCCTTAATCCGACCGGAAAGACCCTCCCAGAAGACAGACACCAGAGCCTCGTTGTCCCAGGCAAGCTCAGAAGCAAGGGTACGGAACCGTATGGCATATTGGCCCACGGTGAGACTCTCTTGGCGGAGACGTAGCAGAGAGGAGGCTGAAGGGGATTTTCGTCCTGGTTCATCGAAGACGTTCCGGAAAGCAGCGAGGAAAGACGATAGGTCAGACACCAGGGGATCCCCTCTCTCCCACAGGGGATTTAGCCATGCCAGTGCTTCCCCAGTGAGATGGGACATGATGAATGCCACCTTGGCCCGGTCGGAGATGAACTGATGTGCCAAGAGTTTAAAGTGCAGGGTGCACTGGTTTATGAAACCTCGAGCTAAGGCAGGGTTGCCAGCAAAACGTGGAGGTGCCGAGAGCCGGGGTCCATAGCCGGACGCCATAATAGGACTAGGTTGTGGTGCCGCGGAAGCAGGCGCTGCTTGACCAGAGACGGACACAGATGGATCGGACAATGAGCCTAGGCGAGAGTTAACAGACCGCAGGAAGGACAGGACCGACTCCTGTTGAGCCCTCTGACGTAAGACCTCCTGGTGCAGGTCGGAGATTGCGGGGGTCTGGGGGCCACCGGCCAGGTTCCGTGGCCCGAACAAACTGTTACGGATTCGGGAGGTGGAACCTCTGTGCTACGATGCAAGGAGGGACTCAGAGGTGCGTAACTAAGTATCTACTCGGACTGAACCTGGTCGTACGGCGGCTTCCGACTCCGTGACCAGGGAGGGACCGAGCTTAGGGACCAGGTGCTACTCTGTGGACGACCTTGTAAGGGAGCAGGTGACTTCCACGGTACAGATGGCAGGGACTGACCGGAATAGCAGGTAGGCACAGCAGGCAGGCTGGCGGGCAGAAGCCTCCAGGTAGGCTATCAGGTAGAAACGGCAAGTGATGGCAGGAGTCTCTAGGTGGGCTGGCAGGTGGTCACGGCAAGTGACGGATGGAGCCTCCGGGTAGGCACGGCAGGTAACAAGCTGGTAACAGGCAGGTCACAGGCAAGTGCTCCCAGGTGTGCGGGCTGGCAGCCACAGCAGGTAACAGGCAGGCAACAGGCAAGCGCTCCCAGGTGAGCAGGCTGGCAGGCACGGCAGGTAAAAGGCAGGCAACAGTCAAGTGCTCCCAGGTGAGCGGACTGGCAGGCATGGCAGGTAACAGGCAGGTAACAGGCTGGCGGGCAGGACTGGTAGTCAGGCTAGCAGCGGGACCTGAGGGCTGAAGAAGAGGTAAGAAACACTGTGCAACAACTTTTCCTCGGGCACCTCCATTTTGGAGGACGTGCCTTATAAACGGGAGGACCCTCGACCATTGGCCGGGGACTCCTTAGGAGGGCGCGCGCGGCCCCTTTAAGAGGGAGGGAGCACGCGTGCGCCCTAAGCACAGTGCCCGGGAAGCTGCGAGCGCCGGGATCAGGAAGAGGAGTGCTGGAGAACCCAGATCGGGGAGCACGGGGAGCGAGGAGGTGAGTGGGACGGCGTCTCTGCCTGGCAGGGGGCAGAGACGCCGATGCTACAATGAATATCTAAATCTGATCTGTTACCATGTTTTTTTACTCATACATTAGAATTGTATTATTGAATGTGATGTTCTGTATATAACTTCTAGGTACATTTTTATGTGGTTGTCCAGGACTTGTAAAAAAAATAACGTACAAAGAGTAGTGAATAATCAAAAATTATTACTTAACTTATAAATCACCCATGATTCTCATGCCGCCAATCTGGTAATGCCATCAGTCTTTGCTAAGTGGCCTGCAGTAATGATGTTCTGTGTGCAGAAGTTATATGTACATTTTAAGTTTTATTGGATTTTTAAGAAATGGACTCAAAAGAGGGAATAGTCAAAATTACTACTTACCATGTAAATCCCCATGTAAATTCCCATGCCGCTGGCCCAGTTGTCCTGCTCGTCCTTGTTAAGAGTGGCCTGCATCAATTAGGTCCCAACAATACCCTCGGGACAGATATAACCAGATAATGGCCAATGCAGTCATGTACAATAGTATCATCACCGGTGAAGCCAGGGATTGACAGAAGCTGTAACCTGTGTATGATAAGCTCAAAACTTCTACAAAACAGTTTCCAAAGACCAGCGGGACCATCATATCACCAGTCTGCTAGCACACAGACTCTTTCCTGGAATCACAAACAGGATCCTGTGTGCTTCTAAGGAACCGCTGTTTTGTTCCAAGTCCCTACAGCAGTAAGGGAGTTCCAGTGATCGGCTGTACATGCAGTAGCGGGACTCGCAGTGGGTGGAGCACTGCTAACTCACACCGCTCCAGGTCCGGCTACCCGGATTCCCACCGGAAAATGCATCAGCGGAGTAAAGACCCGCAGAAACAGGCTCGACCCAACATATTCTGCAGAGCTTTACAATTCAGACAAGTTACAGACATTATAATCCCAGCAACCCTAGTGGGGCTGCAGCTTCGGCTCCCTTATTGCCACTAATTATGCCTTATATACCGGGTGCAGCATGGCTGCCACAGAACACAGGTGAATCACACACCTTAAGTGACTTCAAAGAGAAGCTGGGCAGCCTGTTTGAACTTTATCCCATGTCAGAAGAGGAGAAAGTTACCATAATTACGAGTCTGCTTAGTGGCGCCGCCCAAAGAGAAGTCAAATCTTGGCCAGCTACTGATAAAAAGACTGTAAAAGACATTTTTGTTAAACTCAGAGATAACTTTGATACCCGTACTCTCAGAAATAAAGATGCGATTTTTCAGTTGCAGACAGAAAGCACAAGACACTGTTAGAGACTTATGCACTTAATTTAGAGGAGTCGTTGCGGGCCATCAGGCGTATTGACACTATCAATGTACAAGATGAAAGCAAAATGCTGAAAGAGCAGATCATTGAGGGCTTTTCGTCTGATTCCAGTAAGGCCCAGCTGCGCATGATGTCGCTGCAAAACCCTGATATGGAATTTTCTCAGTTCAAGGACAGATCGATCTGTATATTACGAGAATCCACCTATGTCTACAGTGAGCCAGTTAAACACCCAGCAGTTATGTACCATCAGGGGTATGTGTGCTCCTCCCAGGTGCCTGAGGTACAGTACACCCAAACCCAAGTTGATGATCCTTCTGCAGATTTATGGCTACAAGTACAGGAACTGACTAAGGGTGTGGCTGCTTTATGTAAAACTGCAGACTCTCCAGGCAGAGAGGATCCAATTAGCCTCCAGCCTAGATGATCTTCCATGGCAACAGCAGAAGAGGATCCCTCCATGGCAGTGACGGCTGATCAACACGGGAAGGAGATCTATTGATCAATTTGATCCCACAGGGAAAGACCCCTTCTCGCTATAGGAATAATTCATAGAGCAAGGAAGACCAATAAGAAGATTTGATTTGTATGTATGTTGAACTATGCTTTATGTAACGTTATCGAAAATGTTGAAAAAGAAGATGTGCCCACATGGACTAATGTGAGATTTCAGCAACCATTACGCTTTCTTTTACTTCAAGAATTCTTGTAAGGATTTACAAACTAAAAGGAGCCTGGTACATCGTGGCTTTGTCAAGGAGCAATCCAAAACAGCCAGTGCAGTGAATTCTATATTATGGTCTGTGTGCCCCGCAGCTGTACTCAGGGACGATCAGGAGTGGTTTTGGGCTGTAATCCACAACTAGATTAATATGACTATTTATATATGTCCAGGTTAATGATATTTTGTTTTATTATGGACTGCCTACTGGCTAAGTAGCCCGGGGATGTGCTACTCTTCACTAGGGGGGGATGTGGCGCGCGTGTCTTTTTAACAAATTCTGTAAAAAATAGAGGTTTATCAAACACTAGTGTTGAGTGAGCATGCTCGACACTGCTCGGTACTCGCCCGAGCATCACGCTACTCGGGATGTTCGGCGAGCACCGAGCATTTCCGGGTTACTCGGGCGGGAGCTCGGGTCTCCGCCCTGCATGTTTGGCTCTCTTTACAGAGCCAATGAACATGCAGGGATTGCCAGCCAGTCACTGTAATGCTGTAGCCATGTTGATTGTGGGCATTACAGTGATTGGCTGGCCGCACAGCGTCACCTCGAGTATTTAAAACCGGGCACCGCCATCTTAGACACAGTCGCTCCGGATTAGACAGTGTAGGGACAGCGCTGCTGAGCTAGGGAGAGATTTTTCCTGCGAAATAGTTAGTGTAGGGTCTGTAAAGGCTGCCAGAACAAACAAACAGTCCTTCTCAGGACTAATATCCATCCCAGATATCAGGCAGGCAGGCTGTATAGGAGACGCAGTGGTTATACCAGCAAACGCTGTATTACAGTCCTGTGTTCTCCTGTTTCTGAAATTGCTGGACTTAGCTCCAGGTCTCGGGGGCCAGTAAAAATCCTTTTTTTTTCATCTAAATCCTCTTTTTTTTTTCCTCCTTCACACTGTACAAATACCCGTCTTATTAACCTATTGCTGTCCCCCCCCCTCCCCCCCAAAAAAAGTATGTCTCTGATTTTTCAGACACAAATATATCTGTTGAAAAGAGTCTGGTATAGGTCACAAAAACAGAAGTTTGGTTTTGCATTTCCACTGGTCAAATCTCTGTAGTATCCATTTTTGGGCCTTTTGTGTCAAAAAAAAAAACAGTTTGAGTGTGTCGCTCACTGTTCAGCCGCAAATCTATATATTTAAAAAAGTCTGGTATACACCAGTAAATTATAACTGTGGGTTGGCTGTTCCACGGTAAAAAATCTCTATTATCCTGCTTTTCGCTTTTTTGGCCTTAAAGAAAAACAGTAGTGTCTCCTGACTGTTCTGACACAAAAATATATCTGTTGAAAATAGTCTGTTGTAGGCCCGACAAATCCCAGTGTGGTTTTGCATTTCCACGGGTCAAATCTCTGTAGTATCCAGTTGTGGGCCTTTTGTATCTAAAAAAAAAAACAGTTTGAGTGTGTCGCTCACTGTTCAGCCGCAAATCTACATATTTAAAAAAGTCTGGTATACACCAGTAAATTATAACTGCGGGTTTGCTGTTCCACGGTAAAAAATCTCTATTATCCTGCTTTTCGCTTTTTTGGCCTTAAAGAAAAACAGTAGTGTCTCCTGACTGTTCTGACACAAAAATATATCTGTTGAAAATAGTCTGTTGTAGGCCCGACAAATCCCAGTGTGGTTTTGCATTTCCATGGGTCAAATCTCTGTAGTTTCCAGTTGTGGGCCTTTTGTATCTTAAAAAAAACAGTTTGAGTATGTCGCTCACTGTTCAGCCGCAAATCTATATATTTAAAAAAGTCTGGTATACACCAGTAAATTATAACTGTGGGTTTGCTGTTCCACGGTAAAAAATCTCTATTATCCTGCTTTTCGCTTTTTTGCCTTAAAAAAAACAGTAGTGTCTCCTGACTGTTCTGACAGAAAAATATATCTGTTGAAAATAGTCTGTTGTAGGCCCGACAAATCCTAGTGTGGTTTTGCATTTGCATGGGTCAAATCTCTGTAGTATCCAGTTGTGGGCCTTTTGTATCTAAAAAAAAATAGTTTGAGTGTGTCGCTCACTGTTCAGCCGCAAATCTATATATTTAAAAAAGTCTGGTATACACCAGTAAATTATAACTGTGGGTTTGCTGTTCCATGGTAAAAAATCTCTATTATCCTGTTTTTCACTTTTTTTGCCTTAAAAAAAACAGTAGTGTCTCCTGACTGTTCTGACACAAAAATATATCTGTTGAAAATAGTCTGTTGTAGGCCCGACAAATCCCAGTGTGATTTTGCATTTCCACGGGTCAAATCTCTGTAGTATCCAGTTGTGGGACTTTTGTATCTAAAAAAAAAAACAGTTTGAGTGTGTCGCTCACTGTTCAGCCGCAAATCTACATATTTAAAAAAGTCTGGTATACACCAGTAAATTATAACTGCGGGTTTGCTGTTCCACGGTAAAAAATCTCTATTATCCTGCTTTTCGCTTTTTTGGCCTTAAAGAAAAACAGTAGTGTCTCCTGACTGTTCTGACACAAAAATATATCTGTTGAAAATAGTCTGTTGTAGGCCCGACAAATCCCAGTGTGGTTTTGCATTTCCATGGGTCAAATCTCTGTAGTATCCAGTTGTGGGCCTTTTGTATCTTAAAAAAAACAGTTTGAGTATGTCGCTCACTGTTCAGCCGCAAATCTATATATTTAAAAAAGTCTGGTATACACTAGTAAATTATAACTGTGGGTTTGCTGTTCCACAGTAAAAAATCTCTATTATCCTGCTTTTCGCTTTTTTGCCTTAAAAAAAACAGTAGTGTCTCCTGACTGTTCTGACAGAAAAATATATCTGTTGAAAATAGTCAGTTGTAGGCCCGACAAATCCTAGTGTGGTTTTGCATTTCCATGGGTCAAATCTCTGTAGTATCCAGTTGTGGGCCTTTTGTATCTAAAAAAAAATAGTTTGAGTGTGTCGCTCACTGTTCAGCCGCAAATCTATATATTTAAAAAAGTCTGGTATACACCAGTAAATTATAACTGTGGGTTTGCTGTTCCATGGTAAAAAATCTCTATTATCCTGTTTTTCACTTTTTTTGCCTTAAAAAAACAGTAGTGTCTCCTGACTGTTCTGACACAAAAATATATCTGTTGAAAATAGTCTGTTGTAGGCCCGACAAATCCCAGTGTGGTTTTGCATTTCCACGGGTCAAATCTCTGTAGTATCCAGTTGTGGGCCTTTTGTATCTAAAAAAAAAAACAGTTTGAGTGTGTCGCTCACTGTTCAGCCTCAAATCTATATATTTAAAAAAGTCTGGTATACACCAGTAAACAATAACTGTGGTTTTGCCATTCCACGGTAAAAAATCTCTATTATTCAGGTTTTGGTATTTTTTCCGTAAAGAAAAACAGTAATAGTTTATCCCTGATTGTTCTGATTGTTTAAAAGAGTCGGGTGTAGGCCAGAGAAATAGAACTGGAGTTTTCCTCTTCCACGGTTCTAATCTCCTTTTTATTACCCTTTTTCCATTGATAGTGCGAGTGTAAGCTATTTTACTTCCTTTACAATGGGCAAGGCGCGTGGCAAGGGACGTGGAAGTGGACGTTCTGGTGATGGTGCGTGCAGAGGACGGGGCCGTGGCCAAGGTAAAAATGTGCCACAACCAACAGCCACATCTTCTCGCTCCCACTTCTTGACAGAATTACTAGGGAAGCACAGAACAACACCAGTATTGCGAACTGATCAGTGTGAACAGGTTATTAATTGGATAGCAGATAATACATCCTGTTACCTGAGCACCACCACCTCCGGTCTGTCTTCCACACGGTCAAATGTTAGTAGCCGTGAGTCTCGACCGCATACTCCTCCTCACTCTGATGCTCCTTCCTCCCACCATGCCGAGTGTCGTCAGACAGCAACTGATTCCACACTTGGACACTCTGAAGAGCTGTTCACTGGTCCATTTCCATATTCGTGCCCCTCGCCAGCTCCGCTTAAAGTGGTGGAAGAGGAGATCCCATGTAGCGATGCTCAAATATTTGAACAGCCACAGGAAGTCGACGCTGGCAATTTGTCACAAAAGGTGGACGATGACGAGACACAATTGCCACGAAGTGAGGAGGAGGATCGTGGTGCGCAAGTGGAAGAGGAAGAGGTGGTGCATGATCTAGTAACTGACCCAACGTGGCAGGAGGACATGCAGAGTGAGGCCAGCAGCACACAGTGGGAGGGAGGCAGAGTACCCCAACAGGCAGGAAGAAGCAGTGTGGTGGCCGCAGACAGAAGGCGGGCTACCGTTCCCGGTAACACCAACACGAGGGACGTTGCCAGTACAAGCGGTAGGTCTTCCAGAGTCTAGAATTTTTTTAAAGACTCTGCTGATAACCCCAAAAAGGCCATTTGTACCACCTGCCATGCCAGCATCAGCAGGGGTGACAAAACTACCAGCCTGACCACCACCAGCATGATCAGGCACATGGCAGCAAAGCACCCAACTTTGTGGGGCGAACCCCAGGGTCCACGACCAGTGTCAACGGGTGTCACCACTGCTTCTTCCGCTGTTGTGCATGCAATAGAGCCCCCTTTTGTGTGTGCAAGGCAATCCCCTGTCCATACTGCATGTAAAGATGCCCCCTCCTCTCAGTCTTCACTTGCTATGGCAGTTTCTCAAGAAACAGCATCAACGTCCACGTCCCACCGCAGCGTTCAATTGTCCATATCCCAGACCTTTGAACGAAAGCGGAAATTCGCAGCTAACGCCCCACAGGCCACAGTCCTAAATTTGCACATTTCACGACTGCTTGCGTTGGAAATGCTGCCTTTTAGGCTGGTGGAGACAGAATCCTTCCGCAACCTTATGGCGGTGGCCGTCCCTCGGTATTCGGTCCCCAGCCGACACTATTTTGCCCGATGTGCCATCCCCGCACTACACAAGCACGTGTCCCAAAACATCTGCCGTGCCCTCAACAACGCAGTTACTGGGAGAGTCCACCTGACAACGGACACGTGGACAAGTGCTTGTAGCCAGAGACGGTACATCTCCCTGACGGCACACTGGGTAAACATAGTGGAAGCCGGGACCCAGTCGGACCTTGGGACGGAACACATCCTCCCCACACCGAGGATTGCGGGCCCTATGTCAGTCAGAGTTGCCCCCACAGTGTACAGCTCCTGCATATCATCCTCCTCCTCCTCCTCATGCTCAGCCTCCATCTCAGATATCACCACATCAGTTACAAGCTGGAAGCACTGCAGTACTGCCTCCGCCAAGCGGCAACAGGCTGTGCTGAAACTCATAAGCTTAGGTGATAAACCTCACACTGCTTGTGAGTTGTGGACAGCTGTGAAAGAGCAGGCAGATCTGTGGCTGTGACCGGTGAACCTACATCCAGGCATGGTCGTGTGTGACAATGGCCGTAACCTGGTGGCGGCTCTGAGGCGAGGCGAGATCACACACGTACCATGCCTGGCTCATGTGCTTAACTTCGTGGTTCAGCGGTTTCTTAAATCGTACCACGAGTTGCCAGATCTTCTCATGAAAGTACGCCGCCTGTCAGCTCATTTTCGCAAGTCGGCTACAGCTTCCGCCGCCCTTGCTGTGTTGCAGCAGCATTTGCAGCTTCCGGCACACCGACTGGTGTGTGATGT
The DNA here is from genome assembly GCF_046119375.1 of Phyllobates terribilis. Taxonomy (NCBI): domain Eukaryota; kingdom Metazoa; phylum Chordata; class Amphibia; order Anura; family Dendrobatidae; genus Phyllobates; species Phyllobates terribilis. Next base: position 814,693,063 of record NW_027362762.1, read on the forward strand.
CCCCACACGTTGGAACTCTACCCTCCACATGTTGCTAAGGATTTGTGAGCAGAAGAGAGCAGTTGTGGAGTACCAGCTGCAACAAAGTGGTCGATATTCAGGTCAGACTCCACACATAAGACCTCAGGAGTGGACTTGGATGTCTGACATATGTACCATCCTGATAAACTTTGAGGCCACCAAGATGGTGAGTGGCGATGACGCCATTATTAGTGTCAGCATTGCACTTGTCTGTCTTTTGCAACGCTCTCTGCAGAGAATTAAAGAGGAGGCATTGCAGTCAGAGTATGATGAGATGGATCAAGAAGCCGTAGCGGGCGATTACACACAGCCCAGCCTTATCTCATCCCAACGTCCATTGGGGGATAATGAGGGAGAGGAGGAGGAGGAGGAAGAACAAGAGCTGGTATCATGCGCTGTAGACGGTAGTACCTCTACAACAGTCATACCGTCGGTTCAGCGTGGGTGGCCTGAGGACAGGGGGGGGGGGGGAGGAGGAGGAGGAAAAGGAGGAGGAGGAGAGCATGGTCAGTCGTCATCTTGGTGAGGACAAGGAAATCATGCCCGTTACCTGTCTGGCACGCATGGCTGACTTTATGTTACGCTGCCTTAACCGTGACCCTCGCGTTGTCAAAATGTTGGGTGACAGTCATTACTGGTTGGTGACACTTGTAGACCCCTGCTACAAGGAGAGCTTTCACTCTCTTATTCCTGAGGTTGAGAGGTCTACAAAAATGGGGCAGTACCAGAAGGCCCTTGCTGCAGAACTGTTAAAAAAATTCCAATCTGAACACGCTAGCGGCAGAGGTCACAGTTCGTTGTTGCCCAACCAAGGCGTACATGCGAGAGAGATGCAACTCCAATCCAGCAGAGGCAGGGGAACACTGTCAACATTCTGGGACAGTTTTCTCAGACCCTCCCTTCGGACAGACCCTAAGGCGCGGGGTACTCTCACAAGGAGTGGAAAGTTTCAAAAGATGGTGAGGGAGTACCTTGCCGACCGTACCAGCATCCTCCGTGATTCCTCTGTGCCTTTTAATTATTGGGTATCCAAGCTGGACACTTGGAATGAACTCGCTCTGAATGCCATGGAGGTCCTGGCCTGCCCTGCCGCTAGCATGTTATTGGAGCGTGTTTTTAGTGCCGCTTGGGGAATTATAACTGATAAGCGCACTCGCCTGTCAACTGACAATGCTGACAAGCTGACCCTTATCAAAATGAACAAGGGCTGGATTAGGCCAGACTTCTCATCACCACCAAATGACAGCAGAGTAACATAAAGTCAAATCCACTGTGTTATTTCGGGAGGTGTATTCACATGCACCGCTTCGCACCCACACATGGGTATACGCTTCCTCATTTCGGCTGTTTTATGTTCTTCTCCTTATCCTCAGCCTCCACCACCACTATACCACCAGGGTGACCGTGGTCCGTGATGCCATTATTGAACGTTCCTCCATCCTGATTTTTGTCAGCTTTTGCTTGGAAGGCATAAGCAAAGACTGTGGGAGACTTACTCCCCAATAATGTGAATAATATTTTTAAGATGCTGTACTGTATGGCTCTTCCAAGGGGCATTAAAAGTGTCTTGTTATACCACTCTGACCTCCACGTCTCTTCCGAGGGGCATTAAAAGCGTCTTGTTATACCACTCTGACCTCCACGTCTCTTGTAAGGGGCATTAAAAGCGTCTTGTTATACCACTCTGACCTCCACGTCTCTTGAAAGAGGCATTAAAAGCGTCTAGTTATACCACTCTGACCTCCACGTCTCTTGTAAGGGGCATTAAAAGTGTCTTGTTATACCACTCTGACCTCCACGTCTCTTGTAAGGGGCATTAAAAGCATCTTGTTATACCACTCTGACCTCCATGTCTCTTGTAAGGGGCATTAAAAGCGTCTTGTTAAGCTACTGGGACCTCCACGACTCTTCGAACGGGCATTGCATTTCCTCAAAATTTTTGGAAGCTTTTGGTTGGAAGGCATAAGCAAATACTATGGGAGACCCACTCCCCAATAATGGGACTAATGTTTGTAATATGCTGTACTGCATGGCTCTTGTAAGAGGCATTGCAAGTTGCTCCGTCCTAATTTTTGGAAGCTTTTGCTTGCAAGACATAAGCAAATACTATGGGAGACCCACTCCCCAATAATGGGACTAATGTTTGTAATGTGCTGTACTGCATGACTCTTGTAAGAGGCATTGCAAGTTGCTCCGTCCTAATTTTTGGAAGCTTTTGCTTGGAAGGCATAGGCAAATACTATGGGACACCCACTCCCCAATAATGGGACTTATGTTTGTAATATGCTGTACTGCATGGCTCTTGTAAGGGGCATTGCAAGTTGCTCCGTCCTAATTTTTGGAAGCTTTTGCTTGGAAGACATATGCAAATACTATGGGAGACCCACTCCCCAATAATGGGACTAATGTTTGTAATATGCTGCACTGCATGGCTCTTGTAAGGGGCATTAAAAACGTCTTGTTAAGCTACTGTGACCTCAACGTCTATTCCACAGGGCATTGATATTGTCTTTTTATTCCACTGTAACTTCCACCACTCTTCCAAGGGGCATTAAAACCGTCTTGTTAAGCTACTGTGACCTCCACGTCTCTTCCATGGGGCATTGAAATGTTGTTTTTAATGACCTTACCTCTAATCTCCACGACTCTTCCAACGGGCATTGCATTTCCTCCTAATTTTAGTCAGCTTTTGCTTTTCAATGCAAAGGTGAAAACTAAGGGAGACACACTCCCCAATAATGGGTAGAAGGTTTTTAGTACGCTGTAATCCACGTCTGTTTCAAGGGGCATTGCAATTCCTCATAATTTTTGGAAAGCCTTCCATTCACTGCTTAGGCCAACAGTGCACATTAGACCCAGTTGCTATAAATGGAAAAAAAGGTTTAGTTAAGGCCCTCTGACCTCCATGTCATTTCCAAGGGGCATTGGAGTGCCTCAAAATTTTTGGTAGGCATTGCACTCACTGTATGCCCTATAACTGTGTAGCCAAACCGCTCCTTTTCTTACAGAAACATATCCTACTAGACATGTGTGGTTGACTGGCCTGATATTGATGTGAATGGTCCCTGTTCCTCCTGCTCTTTCTCCTTTGCCACTACCTCATACATCATTTATTACCTGAAGCTTTGTTTTAACGGGAGTCATAGAACTTGGATAGTACCAGGAAAACATCCAGCAATCCTCGGAGGAGGTAGGATATGCGCCAAAACGCTGACCACCTCAGGCCTAGCCGCTTCTACATACATGCGCTTGCATTCCTTGAAAACAAAGCAGATGCTAACTTCTATCATCCTCATCATGCTCCTCACCTTGGCACTCTCAACTCCCCTAATGGAGAAGTCAGGGCCCACCGGAGGAGTCTGTTTCTCTGGTGGGCTCGTCCAATGCTGCCCTAAAGCAGGCCAGTCTAAGAAAAGTGTGTGGGGATGTTCCGCGGAGAAATCGGGGCGGCTGGGGACCGTTTATTGACACCCGGCCGCGGGGCGGCTGGGGACCGTGTGTGGACACCCGGCCGCCCCCTGGCGGCTGGGGATCGAGCGTGGACACCCGGCCGCCGGGCGGCTGGGGACTGAGTATGGATAAAAGGGCCGCCGACGCAGCCATGGCATGGTGGCCGGCGTCTGCCTCCACATGCCTCAAAGGCTCAATTTCAAGTGCAAGCAAGCTAGCAGTATGGTATTGCAGCCTGGGGGTGGGTGGGTGGCAGGTTGCACACTTATGCTTGTATTCCAAGAAAACAAAGCAGATGCTAACTTCTATCATCATCATGGTCCTTACCTTGGCACAAACAACTCCCCTGGTGGAAAAGCCAGGGCCCACCGGAGGAGTCGGGTTCTCTGGTGGGCTCGTCCAATGCTGCCCTAAAGTAGGCCAGTCTAAGAAAAGTCTGTGTGGATGTTCCGCGGAGAAATCGGGGCGGCTGGGGACCATTTATGGACACCCGGCCGCCCCCAGCCGCGGGGCGGCTGGGGACCGAGTGTGGACACACGGCCTCCGGGCAGCTGGGGACTGAGTATGGATACCTTGCTGCCGAAGCAGCCATGAGGTAGTGGCCAGCTTCGGCCTCCTCAAAACTAAAAGGCCCCATTTCAAGTGCAAGCTAGCAGTATGGTATTGCAGCCTGGGGGTGGGTGGGTAGTTGGCTGCATATTTGCGCTTGCATTGCAAGGATTGGGTGAGGTACAATTGAACACTGCCCTGGGACAAGGACTTACACGGGGATAGTTGCAAGTCTGCATCTTCTGATGGGGCAAGGATCACTTCTGATGGGCACACTTTTAGGCAGTGACCTGGGAGTCAGAGATGCTTCCAGGGGTCTTCCCCATGCTGTCCCCATGTCTTTTCAGCACTGTATGTATGTGTCACACAGCACATGGCCAGATAAGGTTGTAAAATGTTAAAATTACATTTCCCGGGGAATGCATTTGTCACAGTTGAAAGCAATACAAATGCGCATAAAAAATGCTACTTGTGAACATAGCCCAAGGTGTGGAAGAGTATTTTTGTTTTTGGTTATTTATTTTACCTTATACACAAGTCTTTACCCTGGAAAAGAAATTCCTTCACATATTTCACAGGAAAAAAGTTTCACTTTCGTTTTTGAACGTTTTATTATGAGCCTGTAAAAGTGGCTTAATACCTCTGAACACGTTGTTGACAACAGTGACCTGGGGGTCAGAAATGCTTCCTGGGGCGATCCCATGCTGTCCCCATGTCATTTGAACACTGTCACTATCGTTATGGGCACTTTCTAAGCTTTCTACAGACTGCCAGGGGTGCCGCCGCAAAAATGCTCGGGTCTCCCATAGACCAACATTGGGCTCGTTTCTCGGGAAGAGCACCAGAGTATCACGGTGAGCACCCGAACATTTTAGTGCTCGCTCAACACTATCAAATACCCATAATACTACCCAGTTCAAAGGCTGCAGAAGTCCAGTAGTTGAAGATTACATTAATATGAGCTTTCCTAAATTATGAGCAAACGGATTAACCTTTTTTAACTAAGGTGGCAAAACACACTTCTTTTGGAGATGGAAAGGACAGCTAGAGGGGTTATGGAGGAGGCTGACATTTTTAGATGGTGTGACTGATCTATATGCTCATAATTTAGGAAAAGCAGTTGAGAGGTAAATGTAGTACATGTCTTTTTATAAAGAAGGGTAATGATTGAAAAACTAGATTAATAATTTTTATTATTTAGGCTTTAAGAACAAATTATCAAAAGAAGTGATATTGTCATTTTTGGTAATAAGGTAAAACAATAGGGGTAGTAAAAATAATCTTCAAGGTAATTTAAGTTTTAAGCTTCTAAATCTGTTATAGGTCTATACTATGTTCTAATCATAAATATCTAAATCTGATATGTCACCATGTTTTTTTAACTCATACATTAGAATTGTATTATTGAATGCGATATGCCTGACCCATGTTCTGTATATAAGTTGTAGGTAAACTTTTTAAGCGGTTGTCAACGAATAGTTAAAAAATAATGTACAAAGAGTAGTGAATAATCAAAAACTTTTACTTATCTCATAAAACACGCATGATTCTAATGCCGCCACTCCGGTAATGCTATCAGCCTTTGTTAAGTGGCCTGCAGTAATGATGTTCTGTGTGCAGAAGTTATATGTACATTTTAAGTTGTATTGGATTTTTAAGAAATAGACACAAAAGAGGGAATAGTCAAAATTACTACTTACCATGTAAATCCCCATGTAAATTCCCATGCCGCTGGCTCAGTTGTCCTGCTGGTCCTTGTTAGAATGGCCTGCAGCAAATAGGTCCCAACAATACCATCTGGACAGATATAACTAGATAATGGCCAATGCAGTCATGTACCATAGTATCATCACCGGTGAAGCCAGGGATTGGCAGAAGCTGTAACCTGTGTATGGTCAGCTCAAAACTTCTACAAAACAGTTTCCAAATACCAGCGGGACAATCATATCACCAGTCTGCTAGCAGTAGAGAGTTTTCATGTAAATTCTTGGTTTTTCTGAGTTTGACACATTCCCTGCTTTGTGGCCAGTTGTGAAAAATTGTGAAAACATTCTGTAAAAAATAAAGGTTTATCAAATACCCATAATACTACCCAGTTCAAAGGATAGAGAAGTCCAATAGGTGAAGATTACATTAATATGAGCTTTCCTAAATTATGAGCAAATGGATTAACCTTTTTTTTTAACTAAGGTGACAGAAAACACACTTCTCTTGGAGATGGAAAGGACAGCTAGAGGGGTTATGGAGGAGGCTGACATTTTTAGATGGTGTGATTGATCTATATGCTCATAATTTAGGAAAAGCAGTTGAGAGGTAAATGTAATACATGTCTTTTTATAAAGAAGGGTAATGATTGAAAAACTAGATTAATATTTTTTAATATTTATGCTTTAAGACCGAATTATCAAAAGAAGTGACATTGTCATTTTTGATAATAAGGTAAAATAATAGAGGTAGTAAAAAGTAATCTTCAAGGTAATTTAGGTTCTTCTAAGTCTGTTATATATCTATTCTATGTTCTAATCATGAATATCTAAATCTGATCTGTTACCATGTTTTTTTACTCCTACATTAGAATTGTATTATTGAATGTGATATGCCTGACCGATGTTCTGTATATAACTTGTAGGTACATTTTTAAGTGGTTGTCCAGGACTTGTAAAAAATATAATGTGCAATGAGTAGTGAATAATCAAAAATGATTACTTATCTTATAAATCACCCATGATTCTCATGCCACCAATCTGGTAATGCCATCAGTCTTTGCTAAGTGGCCTGCAGTAATGATGTTCTGTGTGCAGAAGTTATATGTACATTTTAAGTTTTATTGGATTTTTAAGAAATGGACTCAAAAGAGGGAATAGTCAAAATGACTACTTACCATGTAAATCCCCATGTAAATTCCCATGCCGCTGGCCCAGTTGACCTACTGGTCCTTGTTAGAGTGGCCTGCAGCAATTAGGTCCCAACAATACCCTCAGGACAGATATAACTAGATAATGGCCAATGCAGTCATGTACAATAGTATCATCACCGGTGAAGCCAGGGATTGACAGAAGCTGTAACCTGTGTATGGTCAGCTCAAAACAGTTTGCAAAGACCAGCGGGACCATCATATCACCAGTCTGCTAGCACACAGACTCTTTCCTGGCATCACAAACAGGATCCTGTGTGCTTCTAAGGAACCGCTGTTTTGTTCCAAGTCCCTGCAGCAGCAAGGGAGTTCCAGTGATCGGCTGTACATGCAGTAGCGGGACTCGGGGTGGGTGGAGCACTCCTAGCTCACACCGCTCCAGGTGCGGCTACCGGGCATCCCACCGGAAAATGCATCAGCGGAGTAAAGACCCGCAGCAACAGGCACGATCCAACATATTCTGCAGAGCTTTACAATTCAGACAAGTTACAGACATTATAATCCCAGCAATCCTAGATTAGGCTGCAGCTTCGGGTCCCTTATTGCCACTAATTATGCCTTATATACCGGGTGCAGCATGGCTGCCACAGTACACAGGTGAATCACACACCTTAAGTGACTTCAAAGAGAAGCTGGGCAGCCTGTTTGAACTTTATCCCATGTCAGAAGAGGAGAAAGTTACCATAATTACGAGTCTGCTTAGTGGCGCGCCCAAAGAGAAGTCAAATCTTGGCCAGCTACTGATAAAAAGACTGTAAAAGACATTTTTGTTAAATTCAGAGATACCTTTGATACCCGTACTGTCTCAGAAATAAAGATGCGATTTTTCAGTTGCAGCCAGAAAGCACAAGACACTGTTAGAGACTTATGCACTTAATTTAGAGGAGGCGTTGCGGGCCATCAGGCGTATTGACCCTGACAATGTACAAGATGAAAGCAAAATGCTGAAAGAGCAGATCATTGAGGGCCTTTCATCTGATTCCAGTAAGGCCCAGCTGCGCATGATGTCGCTGCAAAACCCTGATATGGAATTTTCTCAGTTCAAGGACAGATTGATCTGTATATTAGGAGAATCCACCTATGTACCAGGCTCCTTTCAGTTTGTGAGCCAGTTAAACACCGAGCAGTTATGTACCATCAGGGGGATGTGTCCTTCTCTCAAGTGCCTGAGGTACAGTACACCCAAACCCAAGTTGATGATCCTTCTGCAGATTTATGGCTACAAGTACAGGAACTGACTAAGGGTGTGGCTGCTTTATGTAAAACTGCAGACTCTCCAGGCAGAGAGGATCCAATTAGCCTCCAGCCTAGATGATCTTCCATGGAAACAGCAGAAGAGAATCCCACCATGGCAGTGACGGCTGACCCACACGGGAAGGAGATCTATTGATCAATTTAATCCCACAGGGAAAGACCCCTTCTCGCTATAGGAATAATTCATAGAGCAAGGAAGACCAATAAGTAGATTTGATTTGTATGTATGTTGAACTATGCTTTATGTAACGTTACCGAAAATGTTGAAAAAGAAGATGTGCCCACATGGACTATTGTGAGATTTCAGCAATCATTACGCTTTCTTTTACTACAAGAATTCTTGTAAGGATTTACAAACTGAAAGGAGCCTGGTATATCGTGGCTTTGCCAAGGAGCAATCCAAAACAGCCAGTGCAGTGAATTCTATATTATGGTCTGTGTGCCCCACAGCTGTACTCGGGGACGATCATGAGTGGTTTTGGGCTGTAATCCACAACTAGATTAATATGACTGTTTATATATGTCCAGGATAATGATATTTTGTTTTATTATGGACTGCCTACCGGCTAAGTAGCCCGGGGATGTGCTACTCTTCACTAGGGGGGAATGTGGCTCCGGTGTCTTTTTAACAAATTCTGTAAAAAATAGAGGTTTATCAAATACCCATAATACTACCAAGTTCAAAGGCTAGAGAAGTCCAGTAGTTGAAGATTACATTAATATGAGCTTTCCTAAATTATGAGCAAATGGATTAACCTTTTTTAACTAAGGTGGCAGAAAACACATTTCTTTTGGAGATGGAAAGGACAGCTAGAGGGGTTATGGAGGAGGCTGACATTTTTAGATGTTGTGACTGATCTATATGCTCATAATTTAGGAAAAGCAGTTGAGAGGTAAATGTAATACATGTCTTTTTATAAAGAAGGGTAATGATTGAAAAACTAGATTAATAATTTTTATTATTTAGGCTTTAAGAACGAATTATCAAAAGAAGTGACATTGTCATTTTTGGTAATAAGGTAAAATAATAGGTGCAGTAAAAATAATCTTCAAGGTAATTTAAGTTTTAAGCTTCTAAATCTGTTATAGGTCTATACTATGTTCTAATTATAAATATCTAAATCTGATATGTTACCATGTTTTTTTACTCATACATTAGAATTGTATTATTGAATGCGATATGCCTGACCGATGTTTTGTATATAAGTTGTAGGTAAACTTTTTAAGCAGTTGTCAACGAATAGTTAAAAAATAATGTACAAAGAGTAGTGAATAATCAAAAACTTTTACTTATCTCATAGGATTCTAATGTCACCACTCCGGTAATGCTATCAGCCTTTGTTAAGTGGCCTGCAGTAATGATGTTCTGTGTGCAGAAGTTATATGTACATTTTAAGTTGTATTGGATTTTAAGAAATGGACTCAAAAGAGGGAATAGTCAAAATTACTACTTACCTTGTAAATCCCCATGTAAATTCCCATGCCGCTGGCCCAGTTGTCCTGCTGGTCCTTGTTAGAGTGGCCTGCAGCAAATAGGTCCCAACAATACCATCTGGACAGATATAACTAGTTAATGGCCAATGCAGTCATGTACCATAGTATCATCACCGTTGAAGCCAGGGATTGGCAGAAGCTGTAATCTGTGTATGGTCAGCTCAAAAGTTCTACAAAAACAGTTTCCAAATACCAGCGGGACAATCATATCAAGTCTGCTAGCAGTAGAGAGTTTTCATGTAAATTCTTCTTTTTTCTGAGTTTGACACATTCCCTACTTTGTGGCCAGTTGTGAAAAATTGTGAAAACATTCTGTAAAAAATAGAGGTTTATCAAATACCCGTAATACTACCCAGTTCAAAGGATAAAGAAGTCCAATAGGTGAAGATTACATTAATATGAGCTTTCCTAAATTATGAGCTCATGGATGAACCTTTTTTTTAACTAAGGTGACAGAAAACACACTTCTTTTGGAGATGGAAAGGACAGCTAGAGGGGTTATGGAGGAGGCTGACATTTTTAGATGGTGAGACTGATTTATATGCTCATAATTTAGGAAAAGCAGTTGAGAGGTAAATGTAATACATGTCTTTTTATAAAGAAGGGTAATAATTAGTGTTGAGCGAGCACTAAAATGCTCGGGTGCTCAAAGCTCGGGCTGAGCTCACCGTGATACTCGGGTGCTCGACCCGAGAAAAGAGCCTAATGTTAGTCTATGGGAGACCCGAGCATTTTTGCGGCGGCACCCCCGGCAGTCTGTAGAAAGCCTAAAAAGTGTCCAAAACGATAGTGACAGTGCTCAAAAGACAAGGGGACAGCATGGGGATCGCCCCAGAAAGCATTTCTGACCCCCAGGTCACTGCTGTCAACAACGTGGTCAGAGGTATTAAGCCACTTTTACGGGCTCACAATAAAACGTTCAAAAACGAAACTGAAACGGTTTTCTTGTGAAATATGTTAAGGAACATCCTTTCCAGGGTAAAGACTTGTGTATAAGGTAAAATAAATAACCAAAAACAAAAATACTCCTCCACACCTTGGGCTATGTTCACAAGTAGCATTTTTTATGCATTTTTGCACTTTTGTATTGCTTTCAACCGTGACAAATGCATTCACAGGGAAATGTAATTTTAACATTTTACATTCTTATCTGGCCATGTGCTGTGTGACACTTGCATACAATGCTGAAAAGACATGGGAACAGCATGGGGAAGACCCCTGGAAGCATCTCTGACACCCAGGTCACTGCCTAAAAGTGTGCCCATCAGAAGTGATCCTTGCCGCATCAGAAGATGCAGACTTGCAACTATCCGCGTGTAAGTCCTTGTCCCAGGGCAGTGTTCAATTGTGCCTCCCCCATTCCTTGCAACGCAAGCGCAAGTGTGCAGCCTGCCACCCACCTGCCACCCAGGCTGCAATACCTTACTGCTAGCTTGCTTGCACTTGAAATGGGGCCTTTTAGTTTGGAGGAGCCCGAAGCTGGCCACTACCTCATGGCTGCTTCGGCAGTGAGGTACCCATACTCAGTCCCCAGCCGCCCGGCAGCAGAGTGTCCATGCTCGGTCCCCAGCCGCCCGCGGCCGGGGGTCCACACAAGGTCCCCAGCCGCCTTGGGGCGGCCGGGTGTCCATAAACGGTCTCCAGCCGCCCCTATTTCTGCTTGGAACATCTCCCCACACTTCTCTTAGCCTGGCCTGCTTTAGGGCAGCATTGGACGAGCCCACCAGAGAACCAGACTCCTCCGGTGGGCTCTGGCTTCTCCATCAGGGGAGTTGAGAGTGCCAAGGTGAGGAGAATGATGATGATGATAGAAGTTAGCATCTGCTTTGTTTTCTTGGAATGCAAGCGCATGTATGTAGAAGCGGCTAGGCCTGAGGTGGTCAGCGTTTTGGCGCATATCCTACCTCCTCCGAGGATTGCTGGATGTTTTCCTGCTACTATCGCAGTTCTATGACTCCCGTTAAAACAAAGCTTCAGGTGATGAATGATGGATGAGGAAGTGGCAAAGGAGAAAGAGCAGGAGGAACAGGGACCATTCACATCAATATCAGGCCAGTCAACCACACATGTCTAGTAGGATATGTTTCTGTACCAAAAGGAGAGGTTTGGCTACACAGTTATAGGGCATGCAGTGAGTGCAATGCCTACCAAATATTTCGAGGCACTCTAATGCCCCTTGGAAGTAACATGGAGGTCAGAGGGCCTTAACTAAACCGTTTTTTCCATTTATAGCAACTGGGTTTCCTGTGCACTGTTGGCCTAAGCAGTGAATGGAAGGCTTTCCAAAAATTATGAGGAACTGCAATGCCCCTTGAAACAGACGTGGATTACAGCATACTAAAAGCATTCTACCCATTATTGGGGAGTGGGTCTCCCTTAGTGTTCGCCTATGCATTTAAAAGCAAAAGCTGACTAAAATTAGGAGGAAATGCAATGCCCTTTGGAAGAATGGTGGAGTTTGCAGTGAAATAAAAAGACAATATCAATGCCCCTTGAAAAAGTGATGGAGGTCGCAGTAGCTTAACAGGACGATTTTAATGCCCCTTGGAAAAGTGGTGGAGGTCGCAGTGGAATAAAAAGACAATATCAATGCCCCTGGGAAAAGTAGTGGAGGTAGCATTAGCTTAATAAGACGGTTTTAATGCCCCTTGGAAGAGTGGTGGAGGTCACAGTAGCTTAACAAGACAGCTTTATTGCCCCTTGGAAAAGTGGTGGAGGTCGCAGTAGCTTAACAAGACAGCTTTAATGCCCCTTGGAAAAGTGGTGGAGGTCGCAGTAGCTTAACAAGACGGTTTTAATGCCCCTTGGAAAAGTGATGGAGGTCACATTAGCTTAAAAAGACGGTTTTAATGCCCCTTGGAAGAGACGTGGAGGTCGCAGTAGCTTAACAAGATGGTTTTAATGCCCCTTGGAAGAGTGGTGGAGGTCACAGTAGCTTAACAAGACAGCTTTAATGCCCCTTGGAAAAGTGGTGGAGGTTGCAGTAGCTTAACAAGACAGCTTTAATGCCCCTTGGAAAAGTGGTGGAAGTCGCAGTAGCTTAACAAGACGGTTTTAATGCCCCTTGGAAGAGATGTGGAGGTTGCAGTAGCTTAACAAGACGGTTTAAATGCCCCTTGGAAAAGACGTGGAGGTCATAGTGGTTTAACAAGACGGTTTTAATGCCCCTTACAAGAGCCATGCAGTACAGCATATTAAAAACATTATTCCCATTATTGGGGAGTGGTTCTCCCATAGTCTTTGCCTATGCCTTCCAAGCAAAAGCTGCCAAAAATTAGGACGGAGGAACTTGCAATGCTGGCAACACGGACCACGGTCACCCTGGTGGTATAGTGGTGGTGGAGGCTGAGGATAAGGAGAAGAGCAAAAAAAAGCCGAATTGAGGAAGCGTATACCCATGTGTGGGTGTGAAGCGGTGCATGGGAATACACCTCCCGAAATAGCACAGTGGATTTGACTTTATGTTACTCCGCTGTCATTTGGTGGTGATGAGAAGTCTGGCTCAATCCAGCCCTTGTTCATTTTGATAAGGGTCAGCTTGTCAGCATTGTCAGTTGACAGGAGAGTGCGCTTATCAGTTATAATTCCCCCAGCGGCACTAAAAACACGCCCCGATAACACGCTAGCAGCAATGCAGGCCAGGACCCCCAATGCATACAGAGCGAGTTCATTCCAAGTGTCCAGCTTGGATACCCAATAATTAAAAGGCACAGAGGAATCACGGAGGACGCTGGTACGGTCGGCAAGGTACTCCCTCACCATCTTTTGAAACTTTCCACTCCTTGTGAGAGTACCCGGCGCCTAAGAGCCTGTAAGCTGGGCGGGTCTCAGAAAACTGTCCCAGAATGTTGACAGTGTTCCCCTGCCTCTGCTGGATTGGAGTTGCGTCTCTCTCGTCTGTACGCCTTGGTTGGTCAAAGAACTGTGACCTCTGCCGCTAGCGTGTTCAGATGGGAATTTTTTTTAACAGTTCTGCAGCAAGGGCCTTCTGGTACTGCCCCATTTTTGTAGACCTCTCCACCTCAGGAATAAGAGAGTGAAAGTTCTCCTTGTAGCGGGGGTATAAAAGTGTCACCAACCAGTAATGACTGTCACCCAACATTTTGACAACGCGAAGGGCACGGTTAAGGCAGCGTAACATAAAGTCAGCCATGCGTGCCAGACTGGTAACGGGCAAGACTTCCGTGTCCTCATCAAGATGACGACTGACCATGCTCTCCTCCTCCTCCTCCTCCCCCCTGTCCTCAGGCCACCCACGCTGAACCGACTGTATGACAGTTGTACAGGTACTACCGTCTACAGCGCATGATACCAGCTCCTGTTCTTCCTCCTCCTCCTCTCCCTCATTGTCCCCCAATGCACGTTGGGATGAGATGAGGCTGGGCTGTGTGTAATCAGCCATTACGGGTTCTTGATCCATCTAATCATACTCTGGCTGCAATGCTTCCTCTTTAATTCTCTGCAGAGAGTGTTGCAAAAGACAGACAAGTGGGATGCTGACGCTAATGATGACGTCATCGCCACTCACCATCTTGGTGGTCTCCTCAAAGTTTGTCAGACATCCAGGTCCACTCCTGAGGTCTTATGTGTGGAGTTTGACCTGAATATCGACGACCTTGTTGCAGCTGGCACTCCACAACTGCTCTCTTCTGCTCACAAATCCTTTGCAACATGTGGAGGGTAGAGTTCCAACGTGTGGGGACATCACACACCAGTCGGTGTGCCGGAAGCTGCAAATGCTGCAGCAACACAGCAAGGGCGGCGGAAGCTGTAGCTGACTTGAGAAAATGAGCTGACAGGCGGCGTACTTTCACGAGCAGATCTGGCAACTCGGGGTACGATTTAAGAAACCGCTGAACCACGAGGTTAAGCACATGAGCCAGGCATGGTACGTGTGTGATCTCGCCTCGCGTCAGAGCCGCCACCAGGTTACGGCCATTGTCACACACGACCATGCCTGGATGTAGGTTCAGCGGTCTCAGCCACAGATCTGCCTGCTCTTTCACAGCTGTCCACAACTCACAAGCAGTGTGAGGTTTATCACCTAAGCTTATGAGTTTCAGCACAGCCTGTTGCCGCTTGGCTGAGGCAGTATTGCAGTGCTTCCAGCTTGTAACTGATGTGGTGATATCTGAGATGGAGGCTGAACATGAGGAGGAGGAGGAGGATGATGCGCAGGAGCTGTACACTGTGGGGGCAACTCTGACTGACATAGGGCCCACAAACCTCGGTGTGGGGAGGATGTGTTCCGTCCCAAGGTCCGACTGGGTCCCGGCTTCCACTATGTTTACCCAGTGTGCCGTCAGGGAGATGTACCGTCCCTGGCCACAAGCACTTGTCCACGTGTCCGTTGTCAGGTGGACTCTCCTAGTAACTGCGTTGTTGAGGGCACGGCAGATGTTTTGGGACACGTGCTTGTGTAGTGCGGGGATGGCACACGTGGCAAAATAGTGTGGGCTGGGGACCGAGTACTGAGGGACGGCCACCGCCATAAGGTTGCGGAAGGATTCTGTCTCCACCAGCCTAAAAGGCAGCATTTCCAACGCAAGCAGTCGTGAAATGTGCGAATTTAGGTCTGTGGCCTGTGGGGCGTTGGCTGCGAATTTGCACTTTCGTTCAAAGCTCTGGGATATGGACAATTGAACGCTGCGGTGGGACGTGGACATGGACGTTGATGCTGTTTCTTGAGAAACTGCCATAACAAGTGAAGACTGAGAGGAGGGGGCATCTTTGCATGCAGTATGGACAGAGGATTGCCTTGCACGCACCACAGGGGGTTCTATTACATGCACAACAGCGGAAGAAGCAGTGGTGACACCCGCTGACACTGGTCGTGGACCCTGGGGTTCGCCCCACAAAGTCGGGTGCTTTGCTGCCATGTGCCTGATCATGCTGGTGGTGGTCAGGCTGGTAGTTTTGTCACCCCTGCTGATGCTGGCAAGGCAGGTAGTACAAATGGCCTTTTTGGGGTTATCAGCAGAGTCTTTAAAAAAATTCTAGACTCTGGAAGACCTACCGCTTGTACTGGCAACGTCCCTCGTGTTGGTGTTACGGGGAACTGTTGCCCGCCTCCTGTGTGCGGCCACCACACTGCTTCTTCCTGCCTGTTGGGGTACTCTGCCTCCCTCCCCCTGTGTGCTGCTGGCCTCGCTCTGCATGTCCTCCTGCCACGTTGGGTCAGTTACTAGATCATCCACCACCTCCTCCTCTTCCACTTGCACACCACGATCCTCCTCCTCACTTCGTGGCAATTGTGTCTCGTCATCGTCCACCTCTTGTGACAAATTGCCAGCGTCGACTTCCTCTGGCCGTGGCTGTTCAAATATTTGGGCATCGCTACATGGGATCTCCTCTTCCACCACTTCAAGCGGAGCAGGCGAGGGGCACAAATATGGAATTGAACCAGTGAACAGCTCTTCAGAGTGTCCAAGTGTGGGATCAGTTGCTGTCTGACGACACTCGGCATGGTGGGAGGAAGGAGCATCAGGGTGAGGAGGAGTCTGTGGTAGAGTCTCACGGCTACTAAAACTTGACCGTGTGGAAGACAGACCGGAGGTGGTGGTGCCCAGGTAACTGGAAGTATTATCTGCTATCCAATTAATAACCTGTTCACACTGATCAGTTCGCAATACTGGTGTTGTAGTGTGCTTCCCTAGTAATTCGGTCAAGAAGTGGGAGCAAGAAGATGTGGCTTTTGATTGTGGCACATTTTCACCTTGGCCACGGCCCCGTCCTCTACACACACCATCACCAGAACGTCCAGTTCCACGTCCGTTGCCACGCGCCTTGCCCATTGTAAATGAAGTAAAATAGCTTACACTCGCACTATCAATGGAAAAAGGGTAATAAAAAGGAGATTAGAACCGTGGAAGAGGAAAACCACAGTTCTATTTCTCTGGCCTACACCAGAATCTTTTAAACAGATATATTTGTGACTGAACAGACAGGGAGACACTACTACTGTTTTTTTTTTACGTAAAACAGGCGAAAAGCTGGATAATACAGAGATTTGAACAGTGGAACTGCAAAACCACAGTTCTAATTTACTGGCGTATACCAGACTTTTTTAAATAGATATATTTGGGGCTGAACAGTCAGCGACACACTCAAACTGTTTTTTTTTATGTAAAAAAGGCCCAAAAGTGGATAACACAGAGATTTGAACCGTGGAACTGCAAAACCACAGTTATAGTTATGTGGCTTACACCAGAATCTTTCAAACAGATATATTTGTGTCTGAGCAATCAGGGAGACACTATTACTGTTTTTCTTTACGGAAAAAATACCAAAATCAGGATAATACAGAGATTTAAACCGTGGAACTGCAAAACCACAGTTCTAATTTACTGGCGTATACCAGACTTTTTTAAATAGATATATTTGGTCCTGAACAGTCAGCGACACACTCAAACTGTTTTTTTTTTATGTAAAAAAGGCCCAGTAGTGGATAATACAGAGATTTGAACCGTGGAACTGCAAAACCACAGTTATAGTTATGTGGCGTACACCAGAATCTTTCAAACAGATATATTTGTGTCTGAACAATCAGGGAGACACTATTACTGTTTTTCTTTATGGAAAAAATACCAAAAGCTGGATAATACAGAGATTTGAACCGTGGTACTGCAAAACCACAGTTCTATTTTTCTGGCCTATACCAGACTCTTTTAAACAGATATATAGCTGTCTGACCAGTCAGGGAGACACTATTACTGCTTTTTTAACAGCAAAAAATGCCAAAAGCAGAATAATACAGAGATTTCACCCGTGGAACTGCAAAACCACAGTTATAGTTATGTGGCGTACACCAGACTCTTTTAAACAGATATATTGGTGTCTGACCAGTCAGGGAGACACTATTACAGTTTTTTTTACAGCAAAATTGCCAAAAACAGGATAATACAGAGATATGACCCGTGGAACTGCAAAACCACAGTTATATTTTTCTGGCCTACACCAGACTCTTTTAAACAGATATATTGGTGTTTGAACAGTTAGGGAGACACTATTACTGTTTTTTTTGTACGGCAAAAAATGTAAAAAGCAGGATAATACAGAGATTTGACCCGTGGAACTGCAAAACCACAGTTAAAGTTATGTGGCATACACCAGACTCTTTTAAACAGATATATTGGTGTCTGACCAGTCAGGGAGACACTATTACAGTTTTTTTTACGGCAAAAATTGCCAAAAACAGGATAATACAGAGATATGACCCGTGGAACTGCAAAACCACAGTTATATTTTTCTGGCCTACACCAGACTCTTTTAAACAGATATATTGGTGTTTGAACAGTTAGGGAGACACTATTACTGATTTTTTTTTACGGCAAAAAATGCCAAAAGCAGGATAATACAGAGATTTGACCCGTGGAACTGCAAAACCACAGTTATAGTTATGTGGCGTACACCAGACTCTTTTAAACAGATATATTGGTGTCTGACCAGTCAGGGAGACACTATTACAGTTTTTTTTTACGGCAAAAATTGCCAAAAACAGGATAATACAGAGATATGACCCGTGGAACTGCAAAACCACAGTTATATTTTTCTGGTCTACACAGACTCTTTTAAACAGATATATTGGTGTCTGACCAGTCAGGCAGACACTATTACAGTTTTTTTTTACGGCAAAAACTGCCCAAAACAGGATAATACAGAGATTTGACCCGTGGAACTGCAAAACCACAGTTCTATTTTTCTGGCCTACACCAGACTCTTTTAAACAGATATATTGGTGTCTGAACAGTCACAGACACGCTCAATTTTTTTTGGGGGGGGAATACCAAAAGGTTAATAAGACGCGTATTTGGACAGTCTGACTGAGGAAAAAAAAAAATACAGGATTTAGATGAAAAAATAATAATTTTTCCTGGCCCCTGATGCCGGGGTGATAAGTCCAGCAATTTGACCAACAGGAGCACACAGGACTGTAATACAGCGTTTGCTGGTATAACCACTGCGTCTCCTATACAGCCTGCCTGCCTGATATCTGGGATGGATTTTAGTTCTGAGAGGACTGTTTGTTTGATTTTGCAGGCTTTAGAGACCCTACACTACCTATTTCGCACTATATATCTCTCCCTAACTCAGCAGCACTCTACCTACACTATCTGATCCGGAGCGGCAGTGTCCAAGATGGCGACGCCCGGTTTTAAATACTCGAGGTGACGCTGTGTTCGGCCAGCCAATCACTGTAATGCCCACAAACAACATGACTGCGGCATTACAGTGACTGGCTGGCAATCCCTGCATGTTCATTAGCTCTGTAAAGACCGCCAAACGTGCAGGGCAGGGACCCGAGCTCCCGCCCGAGTAACGTGATGCTTGGGCGAGTAACGAGCAGTGTCGAACATGCTCGCTCAACACTAGTAATGATTGAAAAACTAGATTAATATTTTTTAATATTTATGCTTTAAGACCGAATTATCAAAAGAAGTGACATTGTCATTTTTGATAATAAGGTAAAATAATAGGGGTAGTAAAACGTAATCTTCAAGGTAATTTAGGTTCTTCTAAATCTGTTATAGGTCTATTCTATGTTCTAATCATGAATATCTAAATCTGATCTGTTCCCATGTTTTTTTACTCATACATTAGAATTGTATTATTGAATGTGATATGCTTGACCGATGTTCTGTATATAACTTGTAGGTACATTTTTAAGTGGTTGTCCAGGACTTGTAAAAAAAATAATGTACAAAGAGTAGTGAATAATCAAAAATTATTACTTATCTTACAAATCACCCATGATTCTCATGCCGCCACTCTGGTAATGCCATTAGTCTTTGCTAAGTGGCCTGCAGTAATGATGTTCTGTGTGCAGAAGTTATATGTACATTTTAAGTTTTATTAGATTTTTAAGAAATGGACTCAAAAGAGGGAATAGTCAAAATGACTACTTACCATGTAAATCCCCATGTAAATTCCCATGCCGCTGGCCCAGTTGTCCTGCTGGTCCTTGTTAGAGGGACCTGCAGCAATTAGGTCCCAACAATACCCTCGGGACAAATATAGCTAAATAATGGCCAATGCAGTCATGTACAATAGTATCAACACCAGTGAAGCCAGGGATTGACAGAAGCTGTAACCTGTGTATGGTCAACTCAAAACAGTTTCCAAAGACCAGCGGGACCATCATATCACCAGTCTGCTAGCACACAGACTCTTTCCTGGCACCACAAACAGGATCCTGTGTGCTTAAGGACTCTAACTCTTCTAAGGAACCGCTGTTTTGTTCCAAGTCCCTGCAGCAGCAAGGGAGTTCCGGTGATCAGCTGTACATGCAGTAGCGGGACTCGCGGTTGGCGGAACACTGCTAGCTCATACCGCTCCAGGTCCGGCTACCCGGCATCCCAATGGTAATACGTCAGCGGAGTAAAGACCAGCAGCAACATTTTTGTTAAACTCAGAGATACCTTTGATACCTGTACTGCCTCATTAATAAAGATGCGATTTTTCAGTTGCAGACAGAAAGCACAAGACACTGTTAGAGACTTATGCACTTAATTTAGAGGAGGAGTTGAGGGCCGTCAGGCGTATTGACCCTGACAATGTACAAGATGAAAATAAAATGCTGAAAGATCATTGAGGGCCTTTCGTCTGATTCCAGTAAGGCCCAGCTGCGCATGATGTCGCTGCAAAACCCCGATATGGACTTTTCTCAATTCAAGGACAGATCGATCTGTATATTACGAGAATCCACCTATGTCTACAGTGAGCCAGTTAAATACTCAGCAGTTATGTACTATCAGGGGGATGTGTCCTCCTCCCAAGTGCCTGAGGTACAGTACACCCAAACCCAAGTTGATGATCCTTCTGCAGATTTATGGCTACAAGTACAGGAACTGACTAAGGGTGTGGCTGCTTTATGTAAAACTGCAGACTCTCCAGGCAGAGAGGATCCAATTAGCCTCCACCCTAGATGATCTTCCATGGCAACAGCAGAAGAGGATCCCACCATGGCAGTGACGGCTGACCCACACAGGAAGGAGATCTATTGATCAATTTGATCCCACAGGGAAAGACCCCCTCTTACTATAGGAATAATTCATAGAGCAAGGAAGACCAATAAGTAGATTTGATTTGTATGCATGTTGAACTATGCTTTATGTAACGTTATCGAAAATGTTGAAAAAGAAGATGTGCCCATGTAACGGGGCTCAGGGTGGCAGTCATGGGCAAGCATCGCTTCTTTGACACCCCGGCCCGCTACAGGAAATAGTGCCTGCTGGACAAATTGAGTAACTGCAACTGCCCAGAGGTCACCTTGGTCACTGCTCAGGTGTCTCATGGAATTTCTCTATCTTCTTCCAGTCTTCTCTCAGGCAAAGTCAAGCCACTTCCAGAAGAAGTCATCACTGGAACTACCTTCACATCTGCATCAGGTTCCCGTAGTGAAGTCAAAGCCAAAAATCCTTCCCGGAGCTCCTCAATCATCTTCATCCCCTCGGCATACCACTGCACAATGCTTCTGAGGAATTCACCACAGCTCCTTTGGGTTGACAACTGAGCGCAATGTAATAGTTGCTGGCTTGCGTCTGGCCTTACTGGATGGGATGGAGCTGAGGCTTGCATACCTTCTGCAGTGGGCTCCGCTTCTTCTTGGTACTCTGGAGGGATCACGTACTCTCTGGTTCCCCGAGCGATGTACATTGAGTGTTTCCCTTCAGGCTGAACCACAATAATTGGTGATGGTGGCATCTCTAGAACTTTTTGATCATGGTAATCAGGGCCCCAGGGAAGCAAAGACTCCAAACCCCCACCAGTACTCTTCCATTGCATACGGGTCCTCATATTGACTCTCGCCATTCATAGCCTCTACCTCCTCATCATCACCGCCAATGCTCATTCGCCATGCAGACTGTGCTCTTGCCTCGCAGTCACTGTGTGCCATCACGACTACTGTTTTCCCTAGCTCCTCTCTCTCCAGAAGGTGCAGGGCAAATGGCGCCGGCCTCTCACTCACCATACGTTTCCAGTGGCCCTTGGCTTGCCTCTTCCTGGGCCAGACATCAGACACATCTGCTGCATCACACTTCACTCCCTGCAACTCTGCTTTCGGCCACGCCTCCTGCATTCACCATCTTCCACCCGACGGGCAGCGCCATGCACTGCGTCGCGCCCTCCTTAGGTATGCACCTCCCACTCCGGGCTGGATCCTAGCTGCAGGGCACATCATTCTTCTGGCTGACACCTTTGCGAACTGGACACATTTTCGCGCTCTCGGGTGCCATCCACGCCCATGATAGGTGGTCTTTCTTCTTATCTTCACCACCGCCGTTGCCATCTTGGAGTCCATGCTTCTGGCCGCCATCTTGGGCCGCATGTATTCAGGCGCCCTCTCATCTGCGCCATGGGTCTTCTCTACCCCACTCTCTTCATGCGAGGAACTCGCATCCTGCTGACTACGCCAAATGTAACAGGGCTCAGGATGGCAGTCATGGGCGAGCATCACTTCTTTGACACCCCGGCCCACTACAGGAAATAGTGTACTGTGTGGCTGCATGTGCAACAATGCTTTGAGATCTGAGATCTCCACAATCCCTGTCAGTGCGCTGGGTGCAGAACTGTCCCGTTTGACCCTCTCAGTCAAAAAGCCAAACCAGCTGTTATAAACAGTGTTCTTTTTATGCACAGTCAAACAGGTGAACTTTAGAGTAACAGGTTATGCATTCTTCATCACTTGCCACACAGTACTCAGGCTCCATTCTCAGAGTTACAGTCTGCATTTTGTTTCTGGCAGCAGGTACGGCACAGTAGTGAGGAGAGGTCTTAAATGCCTGCATTTTCTTAGGGGTAGAGTCATATGGGTCCACGTGTGTCGCTATGCCCTGATCCCCTGTGTACTTGCTTATATCAGTCCCAGGGGCCGCTCGTAGAGACATACTCCCTGTTTCAGTACCCACAGCAGGGCGATGCCCTGTCCCAAGGTCCCTTTCTCGCTGGTCAGTACGCTTCAGTACCCACAGCAGGACGCTATGTCATTCCAAGGTCCCCTTTCTCGCTGGACAGTACGTTTCCTGGACTTCTAAGCTTTGCTCCTGCAGGTTTCCCCACTTGCCTGTGTCATTCTGCTGCCTCTGTAACTAGATCCTTGTCCTCATGAGCCTTGTAGTACCACACCAGGAACAATCTGTCTTTCCTCTTTCTCTTACTTTTCTAGGCTGACTAAAATGGATCCCTTCTTTCAGAATCCACAAAACTCCCTCCCACTATGGGCTGTACGTATAATTAACCCTCAAACTGTCTTTGTGCCTGATGTCTGTATCTGGGCAGATTTCAACTACACTCTATACCAGAGTGAAAAGAAAGACAGTGACATCTTGTGGCCTTCGGTCAACATTGCAGCCCATAGGGAAATAACCATTAAATACATAGCAGTAACATGCATGTAAAATACATTCAACCAGCAGAAATATCAGAGGAGTGAGATGCCATCCTCACCAACCATTATGCTGTCTTTTACTACAAGAACTCTTGTAAGGATTTACAAACTAAAAGGAGCCTGGTACATCGTGGCTTTGCCAAGGAGCAATCCAAAACAGCCAGTGCAGTGAATTCTATATTATGGTCTGTGTGCTCCGCAGCTGTACTCGGGGACGATCAGGAGTGGTTTTGGGCTGTAATCCACAACTAGATTATTATGACTGTTTATATATGTCCAGGTTAATGATATTTTGTTTTATTATGGACTGCCTACCAGCTAAGTAGCCCGGGGATGTGCTTCTCTTCACTAGGGGGGAATGTGGCGCCCGTGTCTTTTTAACAAATTCTGTAAAAAATAGAGGTTTATCAAATACCCATAATACTACCCAGTTCAAATGATAGAGAAATCCAATAGTCGAAGATTACATTAATATGAGCTTTCCTAAATTATGAGCAAATAGATTAACCTTTTTTTAACTAAGGTGGCAGAAAACACACTTCTTTTGGAGATGGAAAGGACAGCTAGAGGGGTTATGGAGGAGGCTGACATTTTTAGATGGTGTGACTGATCTATATGCTCATAATTTAGGAAAAGCAGTTGAGAGGTAAATGTAATACATGTCTTTTTATGAAGAAGGGTAAAAATTGAAAAACTAGATTAATAATTTTTATTATTTAGGCTTTAAGACCGAATTATCAAAAGAAGTGATATTGTCATTTGTGATTACATAGTTGCATAGTTACATAGTTTATAAGGCCGAAAAAAGACAAGCGTCCATCCAGTTCAACCAATTTCTTGTGCACTGCAGCTATTCCGCAGCGTTGATCCAGGGGAAGGCAAAAAAAACCCATGCGGTATAGGCCAATTTACATCATTGAGGAAAAATTCACTTCCCGACTTCAATCTGGCAGTCAGATTAAATCCCTGGATTAATTAACTATCACTAAGCATAAAATGTAATTTTATTGTTCTCAAGAAAGGCGTCCAGGCCTCTCTTGAACTCATTAAGCGAGTTGGACATCACCACTTCCTCTCCCAGAGAGTTCCAGAGTCTCACGGCTCTGACCGTAAAGAATGCCCTTCTATGCTGGTGCAGGAACCTCCTTTCCTCCAGATGCATAGTGTGCCCCCTCGTCTTTGTCACCATCCTTGGTATAAACAGGTCATGGGAGAGATCTCTGTACTGCCCCCTGATGTATTTATACATGTTTATGAGGTCTCCCCTAAGCCTTCTCTTTTCCAACGTAAATCGACCTAATTTTGACAACCTCTCTGGGTATTCTAGTCCCTCAATTCCCTTTATTACCTTAGTCGCCCTCCCTTGTACCCTCTCTAGCTCCAATATGTCTTTCCTGAGCACCGGAGCCCAGAACTGTGCACAATATTCTAAGTGCGGCCTTACCAGCGCTTTATAAAGAGGAAGAATAATGTTCTCATCATATGCCCCTATTCCTCCTCTGATGCATGCCATGACTCTATTTGCCTTCGCAGCTGCTGCCTGACACTGGGCACTCCAATTTAATTTGCTGTTAACCAAGACGCCCAGGTCCTTCTCCATGTGAGATTTCCCCAACGGTTTTCCATTTAATATGTATGGGTGACTGCTGTTTTTCTTTCCCATGTGCATGTGTGGCACCCCAGGGGTCTGGTTTCCACAGTAACGGCAATGTTATGTCTGAGAGCAGGTGGGAGGTCTCTTGGTCAGGGATCCTGTGCATGCCACACCTCCTGCCCAGTCCTGGGAGGGGAAGAACTTCCCCTATATAAACCTAGGGCTGAGGCAGGGTTAGTGAGTAGAGAAGAAGTAGAGACAGAGAAGAGAAGCAGCATAGGAAGAAACAACAGGAGCTCTGTGGGAGCAGTACTACAAAGAGTCAGGGGCTGGCAGCTGCAGAGCTCGCCCTGACTGAGAAGCTATCACCGGACCCGGAGTCCGAGGCTGTGGGGACTAACTCCTATCCAGCAGCAGAAACCGACCGGCAGGGGATTTCAGGTCCTCTGGCCAAGAAACCCGAAGGCACGGTCACACGCGTGGGACCAGCACCGCCGTCGTGGAGCGGAAGCTACTAGAAGGCCCCGAGTCACCGGCCATACGGGTGAGCACCACACGGTACACTCAGGGACGTGGGCTACTTATACCCGCCTCTAGCAAGGTAGCCAGAAGAGTACAGTTAGTTTGGGAGGCCTACAACTCCGCCTGGCTAGGGGAGATCCCATCTGCTCAAGGACTGACCAGGCCCCAATCGCTAGCCAGTACTCCGGGAGGGTCTATCTTTGTCACCAGTAAAGACCCTGAACTACACCGTACCGTCTCCGAGTGGTTCCTGCTACCCCCATCATCCACGTCGGCTGCCCTGAGGCCATACCCCTCCCGTTGGGGGTGATACTATCACGCTGCACAATCCTACCACCGGCCTCAGCGGTCTGCCCTGCAGCGGCAGCTCCTTCGCTGCATTCAACGGGTGGCGTAGTCGTACAACATCTACCACTAATACAGCGCCACTTAGTCTGACTCCCTGGGCACGGACCGGGTCACCGCCACGAGACTACAACCCTCAACAGATCCGGCTCCGGGTAAGCTCCCGCGTGCGCAACGCTGCGCGACACAGGCCCAGGGGTGCGTCAACTTTTGGCGTAGTCGGCAGGATCTCGTGCCGCAACCACCGGGTACTGCGTGCCTGAAAAAGACTGTTCAAACTTACCAGTGGTGAAGATTCCCGCCATCCGGCGCCATCTTCAGCCTTCTTCCCGCCATCGGTGAAGATTCCCGCCATCCGGCGCCATTTTCAGCCTTCTTCCCGCCTTCCGTGGAGTTTTCCCGCCGTTGGACGCCATCTTGAAGACGCCGCGCGGGAGGAAGAGGGGCGTGGACTCCAAAAGCGCGCGAGAACTGAAGCCCCGCCTCACGTCCAGACGTCGCGTAAGGTCCTGGAAGGAGCCCAGCAGACGCTGACGTCACAGGAGCGCGACGGAAGGTCCTCAACCCTGACGATCCACTGCGGAGCCGCGGCCTACGGAAGAGGATCATCGCAAGGTAGGCCACGGTCCACTAGGGGGGAGAAGGATGTCGGATACGGAGGAGAGCTTCACCGCTTCAACCCCCGCCAGCGCCACCGCCGTTGCGGTCATGCCTTTCACCATGCCCTATATCCCGGGGGCAGCCTGGCTACCCCAGTACTCAGGGGAGTCACATACCCTGCATGACTTTAGAGAAAAGCTGGATAGCCTCTTCCAGGTGTATCCCCTCACAGAGGAGCAAAAAGTGAGCATCCTGGTGGCCCAATTAACCGGGGCAGCCCAAAGGGAGGTAAAGTCCTGGCCACCTGGGAGGAGGACTGTCGCAGAGATACTAACCCGGCTGAGGGACACCTTTGATACCCGCACCTCAGCCGAGATCAAGCTTAGATTCTACGGGTGCAAACAGCGGGCACATGAGAGTATAAGGGACTATGCCCTGAACCTACAAGAGGCCCTGAGAGCCATTAAACAGACCGACCCTGACGGCGTGGGAGACGAGGACAGGCTGTTGACTGAACAATTTATAGAGGGTTTATATTGCAATGCCCACCGAACCCAGTTGCGGGCAATGGCCTTACAGGACCCTCATCTGGGATTTGCACAGTTCAAGGACAGAGCCATCCGGGTGCTCCGAGAACCGGCACCAGGTGGCGTTGTGACCCACAGACGCCCCACTACCACTTACCACCAGGAGGCGGCACCCTTGTCGGCAGGGCCTGTGGGAGCTGATGCGCAGGCTTTGAACAATGACCCGGCTCCAGACCTGCACCATCAGGTCCAAGAGCTAGCTAAAAGCGTTGCCGCGCTAACCCGAACTGTGCAGTCTTTACAGGTTTCCACTCCAGGGAAGATCCAGCTGGCATCCGGACCAGAGGACATCCCGTGGCGTCGACCAAGGAGGACCCCACCGGCCAGAGGAAGACCCAGCGACCGATACAACGAGGACGGACAACCCATCTGCCGCCGCTGCAATCAACCCGGACATATGGCAAGGTACTGTCCTTTAAACTGGCACAACCTGGGGTAGAGGGCCAAACCCCAGGAAAAAGATCATCAGGCCCATCGAACTGGCGCGACAGATATGTGGGAGGATGTCCAGTCTTGCCTGTGGTACTGGATGGCATCCCTATGAGTGCCCTATTGGACACCGGGTCACAGGTCACCACTATCCCGTACGTGCTCTTCAAGCAGTACTGGAATGACTCGGATATCACCCGCTACCCTGACGACGACTTGAGTATCATCGCCAGCAATGGTCAGCCCGTGCCACAGATTGGATTTAAAGAGGTGACCATTAAAATCGGTAGAGTCGAACTGGCAGCACAGGAACTGATCATTGTAGACATTGACAAACACGAGAGTCACCCAAAGATAACTCTAGGAACTAATGTAATTGAAAATTGTCTTGCAGAGGTGATTTTCCTTTTACAACAGGTTGCCAAGAACGCCAGCTCCGGCCAGCAGCGAGTGCTCCAGAAAGAGATCCGGGCACTGATGCGACGGCAACAGATAGAACTCTCCGGTGGTGAGATTGGTAGCGTAAGAATGTGTGACCCTTTCCCTATTGCCATGCCCCCAAAAAGTGAAATGATGATTTGGTGCCGGGCAGCTATTGGTCTGAGAGGTAGAGATTACCAGGCAATGGTAGAACCAGTTTACTCAGACAGTAGGCCCACCATTTTGACAGCACGGGGGGTGTTCAATGTACGCCATGGGAGGGTGCCTGTTCGCATAATAAATATCGGGAAGAGGGAAGTGTACCTGCCCCGGTATGCCACGCTAGCCAAATTGTATACCATCAATCAAAATTCCATACAGTCCGTAGAACCCTTGCCTCCATCTTCCCCGGAGGAAGGTAACGGCTCTAAAGAAACAATGGAGGACTGGTGTCAGCAACTACATTTGGGTACTGACTCCACTCCCTCACACCAGAAACAGGGAGTCTATCGGGTGGTTCAAGAGTACGAGAGAGTGTTTAGTAAACACCCGTTAGACTTCGGGCGAGTCAAGGGGGTAGAACACCACATCCCCACGGGAGACCATCTTCCCATAAAAGAGAGGTATCGACCCGTACCCCCTGCACACTACCAACACGCCAAGGGGATGCTTAGGGACATGAAGGAGGCTGGGGTGATCAGGGATAGCTGTAGCCCCTGGGCAGCTCCACTAGTCTTAGTCAAAAAGAAAGACAACACCATGAGGATGTGTGTAGATTACCGGAAAATTAACCGTATCACACACAAGGATGCGTACCCCTTACCAAGGATAGAGGAGTCTTTGGCTGCTTTAAGATCTGCTAACTTCTTCTCTACCTTGGATCTCACTAGCGGGTACTGGCAGGTTCCTGTAGCAGAGGCGGACCGGGAGAAGACCGCATTCACCACCCCGATGGGACTTAGCGAGTTTACCTGTATGCCGTTCGGACTCTGCAACGCACCGGGAACCTTCCAACGATTAATGGAGTGCTGTCTGTGCCACAGAAACTTCGAGACGGTCCTGTTGTACCTGGACGATGTCATCGTATATTCCAAGACTTATGAGGACCACCTGAAACACCTGGCGGAAGTGTTCGAAGCTCTGGCAAGCTACGGCTTAAAGGTAAAACCCTCCAAGTGTCACCTCTTGAAACCAAAGGTGCAGTACCTGGGACACGTGGTGAGCGCTGACGGAGTGGCTCCCGACCCTGATAAGATCACCGCAATTAAGGAATGGCCAAGTCCCTCCAGTGTAAAGGAAGTGCGGCAGTTCCTCGGGTTGGTAGGCTATTACCGCAGATTCATCCCCGGTTTCACCAAAAAGGCAGCTCCTATGCAGGACCTCCTGATAGGCCAGTCCCGGAAGGCCAAGAACCAGAAGCCGCCCTTCAAATGGGAGAAGTTAGAAGAAGAGTCCTTCCGCCAGCTGAAGATGGCCCTCACGGGGGATGAAATCCTGGCGTACCCTGATTACAGCCAGCCCTTTATCCTCTACACCGACGCAAGTAACATCGGGCTAGGAGCCGTACTGTCCCAGATCCAGCAGGGGAAAGAACGAGTAATCGCTTACGCTAGCCGAAAACTGCGACCCTCCGAAAGAAACCCTGAGAATTACAGCTCATTTAAGCTAGAGTTCCTGGCAGTGGTGTGGGCAGTCACCGAACGCTTTAAGCACTACCTCGCTTCTTCCCGGTTCACCGTGTACACGGATAACAACCCGTTGACACACCTGGACACGGCAAGACTCGGTGCCCTAGAGCAGAGATGGATGGCCCGTCTGTCCAACTACGAGTTCACAATCAAATACCGGGCAGGACGCTCCAATACCAACGCGGACGCCCTGTCCAGGATGCCAAACCTACCGGACGTAGGAGAAGATCCAGAGGGACTGGAAGAAGTCGAACTCCCCGCGTTCCACCGTCATGGGACTATCCAGTATTCCCATCGGGTAAGGAGTAAGCAAGCCGCTACGTTTAACCCCTTGCCTCACTACAACTGGGAGGAAACGCAAGACAGTGACCCTGCCGTCCGGCTGGTGAAGGAGATGCTGACTCGGCCAGAGGCTCGCCTTGACCCAGACGCTCCGGAGGAAGCCAAGCAACTGTGGGCTGAGAAGAGTCGACTGTTCCTTTACAAGGGGAAGTTGTGCCGCAGAATGGTTAACTCCCGGACGCATGAACTAATCTGGCAAGTAGTGGTGCCACGGAGAGACGCAGCCATGGTGATGGAGGCATACCACGACGGGGCTGGACACTTCGGATGGAAGAATCTGGAGTTCCTGCTGCGTGGGCGGTTCCACTGGGTAGGCATGAGGGGAACCATCGAGAGGTGGTGCAGAGACTGTGGCCCGTGCAACCTAAGAAGGAAGGACCGTGCCAGCCAGAAGACTCCCCTGCAGTCCATCGTCACCCGGCAGCCGTTGGAACTGGTAGCCTTGGATCATGTAAAACTGACCCCAAGCAGAAGTGGCTACGTCTACGCGTTAACCATTGTGGATCATTACTCCCGGTTCTTGGTTGTCGTCCCCGTTAAGGACTTAACGGCTCAAACAGCAGCTAGAGCCTTCCAGCAGCACTTCTGCCGTCCACACGGGTACCCGGACCAAGTGCTGACGGACCAGGGACCTGCCTTTGAAGCGGAGGTCTTCCAGGAATTCTGCAATCTGTATGGCTGCCGGAAGATAAGGACGACACCCTATCATCCGCAAACTAATGGACTTTGTGAGAAAATGAACCAGGTGGTAATGGATCTCCTGAAAACGTTGCCCCTGGAAGAACGCAGTCTGTGGCCTGAGAAGCTGCCCGATCTGGTGGACCTATACAACCACATCCCGGTAGGTTCCACCAACTGTACCCCGGCTTACCTAATGAGGGCGAGACCTGGTAAGTTACCTGTTGACCTGGAAATGGGAGTCCTGACACCCGAGGACACTTCACCAGAAGCAGACTGGGACACAGAGAGGCAGCAGCAGTACCGGAAAGTACAGGAGAGCGTGGAGCGAAGTCTCTGTCAGGCTAGGGAAAGACAAGAGAAAACTTACAACCAGTATGCTCCCGCTGTTCCCCTGGTACCCGGAGAGCAGGTCTTGAAGAGGAAAAGACGGCTCCACAAGTTGGACGACCAGTGGGAGAAGGACCCGTACACCGTACTGCCCTCAAGCCACGAGAACCCGAAAGTCTGTACCATCAGTAAAGACGGAGGGGAGACCATAGCCATTGTATCCCGGGATCACCTGAAGAAGTGTCCTGAACAGCTACGGAACCCTGAAGAGGAACAAGAAGACCATCGACCCGTAGAGGAAAGGGAAGATATGGTTAGTACTGTGCTCGGAGACTTCCCTCGGTCCTGGACTCAAGTCAATGGTGCAGTTGTGGTACCCGTCCTCACGTTCCTCCAACCAGCATCCCAAGTGCCTACGGAGCAACAGGTAGAGCTGGAAGAGCAGCCGGTCCAGGAGGCAGAAGACTCCACACAAGCAGAACAGGAGGATCAACCCTCTGCTTATAGTGAGCCTGCCGTACCCCTAGTGAGCCAAAGAGCCGGTAGACAGCTGCCCAGTTTACCCTTGACAGCTCCTACACCCTGTAGTTCAGGGCTAGACAGTCAGCTCCGTAGGTCCACTAGGGCCACTAGAGGCCAGTTACCCGCACGTTGGAGGATTTGAAGTGTATAAATTGTTTTATTTGTGGTTACCTGTTTTTCTTGTTGCTTGTGTATAATTATGTGTTTCTAGTTATTTATAGGAGTCCTTGGTGGATTTACCGGGAATCCTTGTACATGGTTGGAGCGTAACCTAGGAATGGACTAAAGACTGTTAAGGACTCGGGGCAGGACAGACCCCTACCTGGTTACGTCTCCCTGTTTTGGTGAAATGGACACCTTGCTTTTCTTCAAAGATTGCACCCGGTTGCGGACACGCCGTAACCATCTTTATGTGTTTTTCTTATTGTATTATTATTGTTTATACCTTGTTATGTTTTTCTAAAAATATGTTTAGTCCCGGAGTACTAAATTTCACTAGGGGGGAATGTGGCACCCCAGGGGTCTGGTTTCCACAGTAACGGCAATGTTATGTCTGAGAGCAGGTGGGAGGTCTCTTGGTCAGGGATCCTGTGCATGCCACACCTCCTGCCCAGTCCTGGGAGGGGAAGAACTTCCCCTATATAAACCTAGGGCTGAGGCAGGGTTAGTGAGTAGAGAAGAAGTAGAGACAGAGAAGAGAAGCAGCATAGGAAGAAACAACAGGAGCTCTGTGGGAGCAGTACTACAAAGAGTCAGGGGCTGGCAGCTGCAGAGCTCGCCCTGACTGAGAAGCTATCACCGGACCAGGAGTCCGAGGCTGTGGGGACTAACTCCTATCCAGCAGCAGAAACCGACCGGCAGGGGATTTCAGGTCCTCTGGCCAAGAAACCCGAAGGCACGGTCACACGCGTGGGACCAGCACCGCCGTCGTGGAGCGGAAGCTACTAGAAGGCCCCGAGTCACCGGCCATACGGGTGAGCACCACACGGTACACTCAGGGACGTGGGCTACTTATACCCGCCTCTAGCAAGGTAGCCAGAAGAGTACAGTTAGTTTGGGAGGCCTACAACTCCGCCTGGCTAGGGGAGATCCCATCTGCTCAAGGACTGACCAGGCCCCAATCGCTAGCCAGTACTCCGGGAGGGTCTATCTTTGTCACCAGTAAAGACCCTGAACTACACCGTACCGTCTCCGAGTGGTTCCTGCTACCCCCATCATCCACGTCGGCTGCCCTGAGGCCATACCCCTCCCGTTGGGGGTGATACTATCACGCTGCACAATCCTACCACCGGCCTCAGCGGTCTGCCCTGCAGCGGCAGCTCCTTCGCTGCATTCAACGGGTGGCGTAGTCGTACAACATCTACCACTAATACAGCGCCACTTAGTCTGACTCCCTGGGCACGGACCGGGTCACCGCCACGAGACTACAACCCTCAACAGATCCGGCTCCGGGTAAGCTCCCGCGTGCGCAACGCTGCGCGACACAGGCCCAGGGGTGCGTCACATGACCTTACATTTATCGGCATTGAACCCCATTTGCCATTTTTTGGCCCAACTCCCCAATTTATCTAAATCCTCCTGTAGCTGTGCCCTATCCTCATCTGTATTAACTACTTTACAAAGTTTAGTATCATCTGCAAATATTGCTATTTTACTATGCAACCCTTCCACTAGATCATTAATAAATATATTAAATAA
The DNA here is from genome assembly GCF_046119375.1 of Phyllobates terribilis. Classification (NCBI taxonomy): domain Eukaryota; kingdom Metazoa; phylum Chordata; class Amphibia; order Anura; family Dendrobatidae; genus Phyllobates; species Phyllobates terribilis. The sequence goes on from NW_027362762.1 coordinate 814,725,887, forward strand.
TATAGGGCCCAAGACAGACGATTGAGGCACCCCGCTAGTAACCCTGACACACCCTGAGCTTACTCCATTGATAACCACCCTCTGCTTTCTATCACTCAGCCAGCTATTTACCCACTTGCACACATTATCCCCCAGACCAAGCATTCTCATTTTATATACCAACCTTTTGTGTGGCACGGTATCAAACGCTTTGGAGAAGTCAAGGTATACAACATCCACTGACTCTCCCCGGTCCAGCTGTGAGCTCACCTCTTCGTAGAAGGCGATCAGGTTTGTTTGGCAGGAGCGATCCCTCATGAATCCATGTTGATATGGAGTTAGACAGTTATTATCATTAAGATATTCTACAATAGCATCTCTAAGAAATCCTTCAAACAATTTACCCACAACAGACGTTAAGCTTACTGGTCTATAGTTCCCAGGGTCACTTTTAGACCCCTTTTTGAATATTGGTACCACATTTGCTTGGCACCAGTCTAGTGGGACAGTCCCTGTCCATAAAGAGTGCTTGAATATAAGATACAGCGGCCTGTCTATCACATTACTTAATTCTTTTAGTACCCGGGGGTGTATGACATCTGGGCCTGGTGACTTGTCTATTTTGATATTATTTAGGCGTTTCTGAACTTCCTCCTGGGTTAGGTGGGTGATATTTAGCGGAGGGTTTACTTTATCACTCTGCATTTCCTCCGATAAATTGTTTTCTTTTGTGAAAACAGTGGAGAAGAAGCTATTGAGTAGGTTTGCTTTACCCTCATCGCCCTCTATGATTTTACCCAGGTTATTTTTCAATGGGCCAACTCCATCAGTTTTAATCCTTTTACTGTTTATATAGTTAAAGAACAGTTTGGGATTCGTTTTACTTTCCTTGGCAATTAGTCTCCTCTTTTGCTATTCTTATTTGTTTCTTACAGATTTTTTTTTACCCTATAAGATATTAGCGCTTCCTCGCTGCCTTCTTGTTTAAGTTTACCGAAAGCCCTTTTTTTTGTTTTTCATTGCCCTCTTGACTTCCTTATTTAGCCACATTGGCTTCCTCCTATTCCTATCCCTTTTATTCCCATAAGGTATGTACCTTCTACAGTGACTATGTAGGACTGTTTTGAAAATTTCCCATTTTCTATCCGTGCTCCTATTACTAAAGATACTATCCCAGTCTATAAGGTGAAGGGCATCTCTTAGCTGATCAAACTTTGCCCTCCTGAAGTTCAGTGTTTTTGTGACTCCCTTGCTGGGCACCCTACTGAAGCACATGTGGAATTGTATAATGTTGTGGTCACTATTTCCCAGGTGCCCCCCGACCTGCACCTCAGTTATTCTGTCTGGCCTGTTAGTTAATATTAAGTCTAAAAGGGCTGTCCCTCTAGTTGGTTCCTGCACAAGTTGTGACAAATAATTGTCTTTGATAATTGACAGAAACCTGTTTCCTTTCTGAGATCTACAGCTTTCGGTTTCCCAGTCTATATCGGGGTAGTTGAAGTCCCCCATAATAATCACCTCGTTATTTTTTGCTACTTCGTCTATTTGTCTCATTAATAGACTTTCCATGGCTTCTGCTATATTTGGTGGTTTATAACAGACTCCTATGATAATTTTATTATTGTTTTTTGCCCCATGTATCTCCACCCATAAGGACTCGACCTCCTCATTTCCCTCCCATACATCCTCCCGTATTGTAGGCTTTAGACACGTCTTTACATATAGACAGACTCCACCCCCTTTCCGATTTCTTCGATCCCTTCTAAACAGACTGTAACCCTGTAAGTTAACTGCCCAGTCATAGCTTTCATCTAACCATGTCTCGGTTATTCCCACTATGTCATAGTTACCTGTAGATATTTCTGCTTCCAGTTCATCCATCTTGTTTGTCAGGCTCCTGGCATTTGCTAGCATGCAGTTTACACGATTTTGTTTTGTTCCAGTCTTCTCCCTGTGGATTGTATTAGAAATTTTCTTACCTCCCTTCCAAGTATCTTGTCTTGGACCTTCTTTGTCGCACTTCATATCTTTCATTAGTATGTTCTCTGGTTTCATGTTCGTGTAAAATAATAGGTGTAGTAAAAATAATCTTCAAGGTAATTTAATTCTAAATCAGTTATAGGTCTATACTATGTTCTAATCATGAATATCTAAATCTGATATGTTACCATGTCTTTTACTCATACATTAGAATTGTATTATTGAATGCGATATGCCTGACCGATGTTCTGTATATAAGTTGTAGGTAAACTTTTTAAGCGGTTGTCAACGACTTGTTAAAATATAATGTACAAAGAGTAGTGAATAATCAAAAACTTTTACTTATCTCATAAAACACCCATGATTCTAATGCCGCCACTCCGGTAATGCCATCAGCCTTTGTTAAGTGGCCTGCAGTAATGATGTTCTGTGTGCAGAAGTTATATGTACATTTTAAGTTGTATTGGATTTTTAAGAAATAGACACAAAAGAGGGAATAGTCAAAATTACTACTTACCTTGTAAATCCCCATGTAAATTCCCATGCCGCTGGCCCAGTTGTCCTGCTGGTCCTTGTTAGAGTGGCCTGCAGCAAATAGGTCCCAACAATACCATCTGGACAGATATAACTAGATAATGGCCAATGCAGTCATGTACCATAGTATCATCACCGGTGAAGCCAGGGATTGGCAGAAGCTGTAACCTGTGTATGGTCAGCTCAAAACTTCTACAAAGCAGTTTCCAAATACCAGCGGGACAATCATATCATTCCCTGCTTTGTGGGCAGTTGTGAAAAATTGTGAAAACATTCTGTAAAAAATAGAGGTTTATCAAATACCCATAATACTACCCAGTTCAAAGGATAGAGAAGTCAAATAGACGAAGATTACATTAATATGAGCTTTCCTAAATTATGAGCACATGGATTAACCTTTTTTTTTAACTAAGGTGACAGAAAACACACTTCTCTTGGAGATGGAAAGGACAGCTAGAGGGGTTATGGAGGAGGCTGACATTTTTAGATGGTGTGACTGATCTATATGCTCATAATTTAGGAAAAGCAGTTGAGAGGTAAATGTAATACATGTCTTTTTATAAAGAAGGGTAATGATTGAAAAACTAGATTAATATTTTTTAATATTTAAGCTTTAAGACCAAATTATCAAAAGAAGTGACATTGTCATTTTTGATAATACTGTAAAATAATAGAAGTAATAAAAAGTAATCTTCAAGGTAATTTAGGTTCTTCTAAATCTGTTATAGGTCTATTCTATGTTCTAATCATGAATATCTAAATCTGATCTGTTACCATGTTTTTTAACTCATACATTAGAATTGTATTATTGAATGTGATATGCCTGACCGAAGTTCTGTATATAACTTGTAGGTACATTTTTAACCGCTTCGCGACGGCCCACTGTAGATAAACGTCGGCGCTTGCTGGGCTCTGTGCAGCGCCGATGTTTAAAAACGGTGGGTGGTCTCGCAGCGCTCAGGACCCCCAGGGTCCTGCAAGCGCTGCGATTCCGGTGCAGAGCGTTAGCTCAGACAGGGGACATCATCGGGACCTGATTGGATCCGGTTCCAATGATGTTAACCCTTCGCTATGTTCTATATGCCGCGATCTATAGTGATCGTGGCATATAGAAGGTAGACAGAGGAGAGGGGGTCATCTTACTTACCTCTCTGACGGACCCCTGATACCTTCCAGGACCTGGCGTTGCTATGGCAGCTGGAGGTCACATGACCGCCTCCAGATCTGCCATATATGGTGTCCTGCCAGGCTCAGCCTGCAGCTGAAGCCTGGCAGGACACACTGACTGTGAAACAGTCAGCAAAGATCTCATGTAATGTAATACATGTCTTTTACATTACATGAGATCAGTGATCAGAAAAATAAAAATTAATGTCCCATACAGGGACTAAGTAAAAATGTAAAAAAAAAGTAAAAAAAAATGTTTTTAAACTGTTAAAAAAAAATCACAAAATAAATAAAAATAAATAAATAAAATATTAAACCAATAAATTCGTATATTTATGCAAAACCAAAAAAAGTACACACATTTGGTATGGCCACGTCCGAAACAACCCTATCTATAAAACTGTCACACTAATTAACTCCTTCTGTGCACACCGTAATAAAAATAAATAAAAAACGGAGCAAAAAAAAAAGCTTTTTCATCATATCGCCAAACAAAAAGTAGAAAAAAATGCGATCAAAAAGCAAAATGGAAATAAAAATGGTACCACTGAAAACATCATCTTGTTCTGCAAAAAAAAAGCTGCCATACAGCTCCATCAGCCAAAAAATAAAAAAGTTATAGTGCTCAGAATAAAGCAATGCAAAAAAAATATTTTTTCTATAAAATTGGTTTATTGTGTAAAAGCGCCAAAACATAAAAAAAATATACAGTAAGTGTAGTATCGCTGTAAACGTACTGACCCGAAGAATAACGCTGCCTGATCACTTTTACCACACGCAGAACGGCATAAAAAAAAACCCTCAAAAAACAATTCCTGAATTGTTGTTTTTTGTTATTTTACCTCCCAAAAAACGGAATAGAAAGCGATCAAAAAATGTCACGTACCCAAAAATGGTACCAATAAAAATGTCAACTCGTCCCACAAAAAACAAGCCGTCACATGACTCTGTCGGCCAAAATATGGAAAAATTATAGCTCTCAAAATATGGCGATGCAAAAACTAGATTTTGCAAAAAAAACGTCTCTTAGTGTGTGACAGCTGTCAGTCATAAAAACCCGATATAAATCTGGTATCTCTGTAATCGCACCGACCCGAAGAATAAAGTAATCTAATCAGTTATATCACACGAGGAACGGCGTAAAAAATAAATAAAACCAATTCTTCACCTGCTACTGATTTGTTTATTATGTCTCCCAAAGATCGCATTAAGGCTCTGCCCACATTTATCCTGCGCTCTGCGCTGAGCACTTACACCAGAATTTCCGTGTAAATCTCTGAAATACGTGATTCAGGCGGAACCCATGACGGAAGATTCCCTGTAATGAGGCAGATATAGGCCACTGTGGATGCCGTCTGGCCTGTGATCCCACGGTGTCAATTGTTTTAGGCGTGCATAAAAGTGCAGTTGGCCACAGTTTTGTGCACTTCAGAAAAAAATGACACCGCTAAACAGAGGCCAGACGGAGTCCAGAGTAACTCTGCTGCCTCATTACAGTGAATGGATCCCGCAGGGGTTTCATCTGAATTACATCACTTGGAAATTTAGATGGAAACCCCGATGTAAGTGCTCAGCCTAGAGCGCCGGATAAATGTTACGTAAAATGTTCCCAATAAAAGCTTCAACTCAGTCCTCAAAAAAAGCTAGTCCCACTCAGGTCCGTCATCTGTTAAAAATATAAGGGACTTCCAAGTTACTGGTAGCAGAAAGGCTCTGGAAAAGCGAAATGGCCCTTGCCCCCCAAAAGAAATTCAGAAAATTTTGTGCTCCCAAATCCAAATGCCTATTCTACAATAATTTGTTCTCCAATTGTCAAATAGCGCTCCGTCCCCCCCAGATCTCGCCATATGGCTGAGCGGTACGATACAGCCACATATGGGGTATTGCCACTTTTTGAAGAAATTGTGACACATTTCGGCACCATTTTTACCCATTGCCCTGTGTGATAATGTAAAATCTAAGGGTAAAAATTTTTTTGTGGTAAAAATATAATTATGCTTTTTTCACTGCCCAATGGTATAAATTAAAAAATTAAAAAATACTCACTACTTCCCTAGATGAATTCCTTGAGACGTGTAGTTTACAAAATGGGGTCACTTGTGGGGGTTTCTGCTGTTTCGGCATGTCAGCGACTCTTCAAATGTGACATGGTGTCTGCAACCTATCCCAGCCAACATAGCGCTCCTTTATCTTCCGAAGCCTGCCGTACACCAAAGCAGTGGTTTTCCCCCACATATGGGGTATCGGCGTACTCAGGAGAAATTGCACAACAAATTTCATGGTGCAATTTATCCTGTTACCCTTATGATAATGCAAAATTAGGGAATGAAAAACATTTTTTGTGGGAAAAATGTGAAAATTTTATTTTTACGGCTCAATATTATAAACTTCTGTGAAGCAGCTGGGGGTGCAAGGTGCTCACCACACATCTAGATAAGTTCCCTAAGGGGTCTAGTTTCCAAAATGGTGGCACTTGTGGGGGGTTTCCACTGTTTAGGCACATCAGGGGCTCCCCAAATGCGACATGGCGTCCGCTAATTATTCAAACAAATTTTACATTCAAAAAGTCAAATGGCGCTCCTTCCCTTTCAAACCCTGCCGTGCGCCCAAACAGTGGTTTGCCTCCACATATGGGGTATCAGCGTGTTCAGGAGAAATTGCACAACAAATTTCATGGTGCAATTTATCCTATTACCCTTATGATAATGCAAAATTAAGGGATGAAAAACGTTTTTGTGTGAAAAATGTGAAAATGTTATTTTTACAGCTCAATATTATAAACTTCTGTGAAGCACCTTGGGGTTCAAGGTGCTCACCACACATCTAGATAAGTTCCCTAAGGGGTCTAGTTTCCAAAATGGTGTCACTTGTGGGGGGTTTCCACTGTTTAGGCACATCAGGGGCTCTCCAAACGCAACATGGCGTCTGCTAATTATTGAAACAAATTTTACATTCAAAAAGTCTAATGGCGCTCCTTCCCTTCCGAACCCTGCAGTGCGCCCAAACAGTGGTTTTCCCTCACATATGGGGTATCAGCGCGCTCAAGAGAAATTGCACAAAAAATTTTGGGGTCCATTTTTTCCTGTTACCCCTGTGAAAATAAAAAAAATTGGGTCTAAAATAACATTTTTGTGAAAAAAGTAAAATGTTAATTTTTTTCTTCCACATTCCAAAAATTCCTGTGAAGCACTTGAAGGGTTAATAAAGTTCTTGAATGTGGTTTTGAGCACCTTGAGGGGTGCAGTTTTTAGAATGGTGTCACTTTTGGGTATTTTCTGTCATAAAGACCTCTCAAAGTGACTTCAAATATGATGTGGTCCCTAAAAAAATGTTTTTGTAAATTTTGTTGGAAAAATGAGAAATCACTGGTCAACTTTTAACCCTTATAGCTCCCTAACAAAAAAAAAGTTTGGTTCCAAAATTGTGCTGATGTAAAGTAGACATGTGGGAAATGTTATTTATTAACTATTTTGTGTGACATATCTCTCTGATTTAAGGGCATGAAAATTCAAAGTTTGAAAATTGCAAAATTTTCGCCAAATTTCTGACTTTTTCACAAATAAACGCAAGTGATATCGAAGAAATTTTACCACTATCATGAAGTACAATATGTCATGGAAAAACAGTCTCAGAATCAGGGGGATCCGTTGAAGCGTTCCAGAGTAATTACTTCATAAATTGACAGTGGTCAGAATTGAAAAAATTGGCCCGGTCACGAAGGCAAAAACAAGCTCTGGTGCGAAGTGGTTAAGTGGTTGTCCAGAACTTGTAAAAAAAATAATGTACAAAGAGTAGTGAATAATCAAAAATCATTACTTATCTTATAAAAAACCCATGATTCTCATGCCGCCAATCTGGTAATGCCATCAGTCTTTGCTAAGTGGCCTGCAGTAATGATGTTCTGTGTGCAGAAGTTATATGTACATTTTAAGTTGTATTGGATTTTTAAGAAATGGACACAAAAGAGGGAATAGTCAAAATTATTACTTACCATGTAAATGACGCACCCCCTGGGCCGTGGGGTACTCGGTGCTGGGACGGTCGTTGCTAGGGGAGATGTCACAGTGGCGGTGACCCGATCCGTGACCCAGGGCGGTCAGTAAAAAGGGGATATTTACAGGGGAATTAAAGTTCTTATATACAGTTCGTGACGTCACCTGTGGTATGCGGCTAAAGGGAGCTGACGCTGTGGAGCAGGTCCTCTGGAGCTGTTGTTAATGCAGCAGAGTTGGTTTAGCTCTCCACAGGTAGAGCTTAGCTCCAGGGCAGTGTAGACATTGCTGTTATGGTGTAGTGCAGAGGATGGTGCAGTTAATAATCTGTCCACAACTTAATGGCGGGTTCCTGTTATCTTTACTTGCGGTGGTTAGGCAGACCGGGGCACGGGTACTAGCTGTTAGTAGAGGTCAGGGCAGCCTGGAAGCAAGTTGGGGGATCCACCTAGCCAGGTGGAGTTGTAGGCCTTCCCTTTGCGCTACCTCTTTGGCCCTACTGCGTATAGCTATGCTGCGGCCCTACGGCCTTCCTGGAGTGTCGCTCCCACGTGGCGGTGCTGGGCCCTATCGTGCTGCTGAGCCTCCGGGCGTCTGATGGGGCCAGGAGACCTGCAGTCTCTTGCCCTCCGGTTTCTGCTGCTGGGCCTTCGGTGCCCCACAACCTCGGACTCCGGTGTCCGGTTCTTCTGCGCTTCCTTCTGGGGTGAACTGCCGTGCAGCTCCACTCCCTAGGTCTTTCCTCGTCGACGTCCTGACTTCAACTCCTGTCTGTTCTCCTCACACTAACTAACCCCACCTACAGATCTCAGTTGCTAAGGGGAGGAGCTACCCTTGCTGGTCTGGAGACAGGAAAGTGTTGCATGCTAGCAAAACCTGATTAGGGGATCCCTCCTTGTTTCCAGGCATTGCATCACCCCCTTGTGAGGGAGGCAATGCCACTGTGGCAACCGGACTCCTGGGGTGCCACATTCCCCCCTAGTTAACTTCAATACTCCCGGACTGAGGATACCTTTTTGAATTAACAATCAACAATAACAATTCACATTACAAACAGTTTACAAAATCTCAAAAAACAAAAACTACAAAAACCCAAGCAAAAATGTACAGCAGTCACTGCGACGCTTAGTCTTTACGCCACAATCCGGGGATTGTCTTTTTCTGGACAATTGAAATTTGGCTGGTGGGAACCGCATCAACCCATTTTGTGTATCATCCTTGGACGTGGCTTCAGGACACTCTTTCGGTGGGCCTGGTCTTCAGCCACGCCTGCGGTTTATTTTCAAGGCCACTTACTAACTAAGTATTTTCAATATTGTCCTGACCACACCTAGTCCTGTGGTCCAATTGTCCATAAATTTAACAAATATATATATCTAGCATTATTTAACGATTACAACTATATATAACATACACTTTTATTCTCTTACACTTTAGTTCCTCCAGCGGGCAGGGAGTGGACCTTTAGTACTCTGGGTTGATGTACGTAGTACATTTGATGTCACTGACCTACCCGGGTCCCTAGTGTCTAGCCCTGGTGTGGTGGGTTCAGTGTGAACTACACTACAGGTAGTCTGAGGTAATACCGGTAGGCTGGGTAATCTCCTACAAATTCTTTGACTCACCGTGGGTACGACAGGTTCACTGCTAACAGAGGGTAGATTCTCCTGATCTGCTGCTGATGAAGCATCTGTCTCTGGGACCGACTGGTCTTCCAGATGTTCTGGAGCCTCTGCAGCTTCCGGTGAGGCCGCTTGGAGAAAGGTCAGGACAGGTACCACAATTGCTCTGTTCACCTGCGTCCAAGACCGGGGAAATGCTCCAAGGACTGTCTGGACTGTTTCTTCCACCTTTTCTGTGGGCTGAGGGCTGTCTTGGTCTTCTTCTTTGCATTTCAACTGTTCAGGGCATATCTTCAAGTGGTCTCTTGAGACTGCCGCTGAAGTTTCCCCTCCATCTTTACTGATGAGGCACACCTTGGTGTTATCGAAATTCGAGGGTAGGACGGTGTATGGCTCAACCTCCCACTGGTCATCTAATTTGTGGACTCGTCTTTTCCTCTTGAATACCTGTTCTCAAGGTGACAAGGGAACTGCAGGTGCGTGCTGATTGTAAGTTTTCTCCTGCTTCTGTCTCGCCTGGTACAAACTTCTTTCCACACATTCTTGCACCTTGCGGTATTGTTGCTGCCGCTCTGTATCCCAATCTGCATCTGGTGATGTCGTCTCTGGTGTTAAGACTCCCATGTCTAAGTCGATGGGTAGCTTATCAGGTCTTGCTCTCATCAGGTAAGCGGGTGTACAGTTGGTGGAGTTCACCGGGATGTGGTTATATAGGTCCACCAAATCTGGTAACCTCTCTGGCCACAGGCTACGTTCTTCAAGGGGCAACGTCTTCAACAGGTCTATTACCACCTGGTTCATCTTCTCACACAACCCGTTGGTCTGGGGATGATACAGCGTCGTCTTTATTTTCTTGCAGCCGTACAAGTTACAGAATTCCTGGAACACCTCTGCTTCAAAGGCTGGACCTTGATCGGTAAGCACCCGTTCAGGGTAACCGTGCGGGCGACAAAAGTGCTGTTGGAACGCTTTGGCTGCCGTCTGAGCCGTCTGGTCTTTCACTGGCACTACTACCAAGAACCTGGAGTAGTGGTCTACTATGGTGAGAGCGTAGACATAGCCTGACCGGCTTGGGGCTAGCTTCACGTGGTCCAAGGCTACCAGTTCAAGCGGTTGCTTGGTGATTATGGGCTGCAGGGGTGCCCTCTGGCTATCACGGTCTTTTCGTCTCAGGTTGCATGGACCACATTCTCGACACCATCTCTCGAATGCTTTCCTCATGCCAGCCCAGTAGAATCGCTCACGTAGCAGGGCTTCCAACTTCTTCCACCCGAAGTGTCCTGCTCCATCGTGGTACGCTTCTAAGACCATTGGCGCATCCCGCCTCGGGACTACCACCTGTCAGACCAGTTAGTGTGTCCAGGAGTTGATACTTCTTCGACACAGCTTTCCCTCGTAGATGAACAGTTTGCCCTTCTCCTTCCACAACTGTTGGGTCTCCTGTGGAGCATCTGGATCAGGGTGCGAGTCAGCTTGTGTCAGCAACTCCTTTACCAGGCGGACAGCTGGGTCGCTATCCTGCGTCTCTGCCCATCCATGATGGGGCAATGGGTTGAAAGAGGCCTCTCAGCTGGCGGAGCACTTATCCCTCACACAGTGGGAGCACTGGGTCACCCCGTGACGATGGAAAGCGGGTAGCTCTATCTCCTCCAGATCATCCGGGTCTTCTCCCCCATCTGGCAAGTTAGGCATCCTGGACAGCGCATCAGCATTAGTGTTTTTATGCCCCACCCGATACGTGATGGTAAACTCGTAGTTAGACAGTCGGGCCATCCATCGTTGTTCTAGGGCACCAAGCTTCGCAGTCTCCAGGTGCGTTAGCGGGTTGTTGTCTGTGAAGACTGTAAATCTGGAGGAGGCGAGGTAGTGTTTGAAGCGCTCTGTTACAGCCCAGACTATGGCTAGAAACTCCAACTTAAAGGAACTATAGTTGTCAGGGTTCCTTTCCGTGGGCCGGAGCTTCCTGCTGGCGTAGGCAATCACTCTCTCTCTGCCCTGCAGTACCTGGGACAGCACCGCTCCCAATCCCACGTTGCCGGCATCTGTATAGAGTGTAAAGGGTTGGCCATAGTCGGGGTAGGCCAGGACTTCGTCTCCAGTAAGAGCCATTTTCAGTCGAGTGAAAGATTCGTCTTCTGGTTTACCCCATTTGAACGGAGGTTTAGGGTTCTTGGCCTTCTTGGACTGGCCCACTAAGAGGTCCTGCATGGGTGCTGCTATCTTGGTGAAACCATTGATGAATCTCCTGTAGTAGCCTACCAGCCTGAGGAACTGACGCACTTCCTTGATAGTGGAGGGTCTTGGCCAGTCCTTGATCACAGTGACTTTTTCAGGGTCTGGTGCAACACGTTCGGCGCTTACAACATGACCTAGGTACTGCACCTTGGGCTTCAACAAGTGGCACTTGGATGGCTTTTCCTTCAGGCCATAACCAGATAGGGCTTCGAACACCTCGGCCAGGTGCTCCAGGTGGTCTTCATATGTCTTCGAGTAGACAATTACATCGTAAAGGTACAGCAGGATGGTTTAGAAGTTTTTGTGTCCCAGGCAACACTCCATTAACCGCTGGAAGGTTCCTGGGGCATTGCAGAGCCCGAATGGCATGCAGTTGAACTCGCTGAGGACCATTGGTGTTCTGAACGCGGTCTTTTCTCTGTCCGCCTCTGCCACAGAAACCTGCCAATACCCACTGGTGAGATCCAAAGTGGAGAAATAGTTAGCTGATCTCAATGCTGCTAATGATTCCTCAATTCGGGGTAATGGGTAGGCGTCCTTATGTGTAATGCAGTTAATCTGGCTGTAATCAACACACATCCTCATTGTACCATCTTTCTTTCTAACGAGAACTAATGGAGCTGCCCAGGGGCTACAACTATCTCTGATCACCCCAGCCTCCTTCATCTCCCGTAACATTCCTTTGGCACATTGATAGTGAGCTGGGGGTACAGGCCGGTACCTCTCTTTAATGGGTGGATGATGTGCTGTGGGGATATGATGTTGGACCCCTTTTACCTGCCCAAAGTCTAGTGAGTGTTTGCCGAAGACTCGCTCATATTCTTGGACCACACGGTATACTTCATGCTTTTGGTGCAAAGGGGTGGAGTCAGTGCCTACTTGTAGCTTCTGACACCAATCCTCCATCTGCCCCTTGGAGCCGTTATCCTCCGCCGGTTTGGATGGAGGCAAGGGTTCCACTGCCTTTATTGCATTGTTACTGACAGTGAACAGCTTAGCAAGGTTAGCATACCGGGGTAAATGGACCTCTTTCTCCCCACAATTCAGGATGCGTATCGGTACTCTCCCCTTGCGGACGTCGACTACCCCCCTGGCTGTCAAGATGGTGGGTCTACTATCAGAGTACACAGGTTCTACCAGGGCCTGATAATCTTGACCCCTGAGACCTATTGCTGCCCGACACCATATTAACATTTCACTCCTAGGGGGCATTGCAATGGGGAATGGATCACTCATCCTGACACTGCCAACTTCTAGACCAGACAGCTCTACCTGTTGTCTTTTCATCAGGGCTCTGATCTCCTTCTGCAGAACTCGCTGCTGACTGGAACTGGCAGTCTCTGCGACCTGCTGCAACAAAAGAATAATTTCCCCAAGACAATTCTCTATCACATTGGTGCCTATAGTTATCATAGGATGACTTTCTCGGCGATCAATATCAGCTGAGGCAAGGGCTGACCATTGCTGGCATAGATACTAAGATGTTCATCTGGACGGCGGGTAATGTCTGAATCAGTCCAGTATTGTTTATAAAGTATATATGGCATCGTTGTCACCTGAGACCCAGAGTCCAGCAGTGCGTTCATCGGGATGCCATCAAGCACGACAGGTAGGACCGGTCGTCCTCCCACGTACTTGTCTCGCCAGCTTTGTGGGCCTGGTCGTCTTACTCCTGGGGGTTAGCCCTCTGCCCCAGGGGTTGCTTGTTTAAATTACAGAATCTTGCGTAATGCCCCGCCTTTTGACAGCGGCAGCAGATGGGTTGTCTGTCCTGGTCGTTGCGATCGCTGTTCCTACCTCTGGTCGGTGGAATTCTTCTCTGTCGTCGCCACGGGACATCATCTGGACTGGAAGCCAGCTGGATCTTTTCCTTTGGAGACACTTGCATGGCCTGCACGGTTTTAGTTGGTGTAGCCACACTTTTGGTCAGCTCCTGGACCTGAAGGCTTAGATCTGCAAACGGGTCATTGTCTAGAGTCTGCACATCAGCCTCCAGAGGTGCTGGGGGAAAGGACACCACCTCCTGGTGGTATGTGATAGCTGGACGCCGGAGGGATGCAGTGCCGCCTGGGGTTGGTTCTCGTAGCACCGGGATGGCTCGGTCTTTAAATTGCGCAAAGTCTAGATCAGGGTTTTGCAGAGCCATAATGCGCAGCTATGTCCGGTGAGCGTTAGACAGGAGCCCCTCAATAAACTGCTCAGTTAGCAATCTGTCTTCGTCTCGCACACTGTCGGGGTCCACCTGTTTAATGGCCCGCAGCATCTCCTGCAGGTTTAGAGCATAGTCCCGTACACTGTCCTGCAACCTTTGTTTGCACCCGTAGAATTTCATTTTAATTTCTGCTGCGGTGCCGGTGTCAAAAGTATCCTTCAACCGGGCCAGTATTTCCTTTGTCAGTGCCTTTGTCCCTTCCCAGGCAGGACTTCACCTCTCTCTGGACTGCACCGATTAGCTGTCCTATGAGGATGCTGACTTTTTGCCCCTCAGACAGGGGGTACACTTTAAACAAACTGCGCAGTCTCTCCTCAAGGTCGTTCAGCGTGTGCGACTCCCCTGAGTACTGGGGCAACCACGCCGCCCCTGGTATATACGGCATCGATAACGGCATTACAGTGGCGGCGGCGGCAGCGGCTGAATCCTCTCCTCGGTTGGGCATCCTCCTCTCCCCTAGTGAACCTCAGCCAGGTCCTGGGCGTCTGCTGATGTACCAGTATGCTGCTCTGCAGGCGGAAGGATCTCTTACCCGGCGGTTCCGGATTGGGGCCTCCTGCGTCCCCTCGGCTGACGGCAAATGACGTGATAACACAGTTCAGTACTGTCTATGGCACACATGACCCAGTTATACCGGGCTTCGTGAATCCTGTTCGTGACGCCAAGTTGACGCACCCCCTGGGCCGTGGGATACTCGGTGCTGGGCCGATCGTTGCTAGGGGAGATGTCACAGTGGCGGTGACCCGGTCCGTGACCCAGGGCGGTCAGTAAAAAGGGGATATTTACAGGGGAATTAAAGTTCTTATATACAGTTCATGACGCCACCTGTGGTATGCGGCTAAAGGGAGCTGACACTGCGGAGTAGGTCCTCTGGAGCTGTTGTTAATGCAGCAGAGTTGGTTTAGCTCTCCACAGGTAGAGCTTAGCTCCAGAGCAGTGTAGACGTTGCTGTTATGGTGTAGTGCAGAGGATGGTGCAGTTAATAATCAGTCCACAACTTAATGGCGGGTTCCTGTTATCTTTACTTGCGGTGGTTAGGCAGACCGGGGCACGGGTACTAGCTGGTAGTAGAGGTCCGGGCGGCCTGGAAGCAAGTTGGGGCATCCACCTAGCCAGGTGGAGTTGTAGGCCTTCCCTTTGCGCTACCTCTTTTGCCATGCTGCGCATAGCTATGCTGTTGCCCTCGTCCCTGAATAAAACGTCTTTGTGCTCACCCATACGGCAGGCAACTCGGGCCTTCCTGGAGTGTCGCTCCCACATGGTGGTGCTGGGCCCTATCGTGCTGCTGAGCCTTCGGGCGTTTGATTGGGCCAGGAGACCTGCAGTCTCCTGCCCTCTGGTTTCTGCTGCTGGGCCTTCGGTGCCCCACAACCTTGGACTCCGGTGTCCGATTCTTCTGCGCTTCCTTCTGGGGTGAACTGCCATGCAGCTCCACTCCCTAGGTCTTTCCTCGTCGACGTCCTGACTTAAAGTCCTGTCTGTTCTCTTCACACTAGCTAACCCCACCTCCAGATCCCAGTTGCTAAGGGGAAGAGCTCCCCTTGCTGGACTGGAGCCAGGAAAGTGTTGCATGCTAGTAAAAGCTGATTAGGGGACCCCTCCTCGCTTCCAGGCATGGCATCACCCCCTTGTGAGGGAGGCAATGCCACTGTGGCAACAGGACTCCTGGGGTGTGTAACGGGTCTGGGAGGCGGAACCTCTGAGCTACTATACAAGGGGGCGGTCCTTCTAAGGGAGCGGGTGGCGACCAGGGAAGGCGGGTAGGCAGTCACAGCAGGTGACCGGGACAGTCTCTGGGTGAACGGACAGGAGGTCACGGCAAGTGACCGGGGCAGTCTCTGGATGAACGGGCAGGAGGTCACGGCAAGTGACCGGGGCAGTCTCTGGATGAACAGGCAGGAGGTCACGGCAAGTGACCGGGGCAGTCTCTGGATGAACGGGCAGGAGGTCACGGCAAGTGACCGGGGCAGTCTCTGGATGAACGGGCAGGAGGTCACGGCAAGTGACCGGGGCAGTCTCTGGGTAAAGGGTAGGTACGACCTGTGATGGCAGGTGGTCACAGCACGTGACGGCGGAGCCTCCAGGTAGGCAAGCAGGCAGGTACCAGGTGTGCGCTCCCAGGTGAGCGGGCAGGAGTCTCTGGAATGGCAGGTGGTCACAGCACGTGACGGCGGAGCCTCCAGGTAGGCTAGCAGGCAGGTAGCAGGTGTGCGCTCCCAAGTGAGCGGGCAGGAGTCTCTGGAATGGCAGGTGGTCACAGCACGTGACGGCGGAGCCTCCAGGAAGGCTAGCAAGCAGGTAGCAGATGTGCGCTCCCAGGTGAGCGGGCAAGCTGGTCCATAGACAGACTGACAGGAGTTGGGGGGCAGACCGTCGGACCTCAGGCTAGCAGGCAGGTAGCAGAAGAGCGCTCCCAGGTGAGCGGGCAAGCTGGTCCTTAGACAGACTGACAGGAGTCGGTAGGCAGACCGTCGGACCTCAGGCTAGCAGGCAGGTAAGCGGAATATCAGGCAGGAATCAGACAGCAACTGGCAGGAATCTGGCAGGTAGCTGGCAACGGGACCTGAGGGCTGAAGCAGAGTAGTGAACAGTGCAACAACATTGCTCGGGCACCTCCATTTTGGAGGAGGTGCCTTATATATGGTGAAGTCCTCCGGCCATTGGCCGGGGACTCCTTAGGACGGCGCGCGCGGCCCCTTTAAGAGGGAGGGAGTGCGCGCGCGCCCTAAGCACAGTGGCCGGGAAGGAGCGTGCACTGCCAGCAGAGCGGGAGGAGGACGCCGGGCTCGGAGCAGAGGGGTGAGGGGAACAGCGTCCCTGCCTAGCAGAGGGCAGGGACGCCGGCGCTACAGTACCCCCCCCTTTAGGCCCCCCCTTTTTTAGGCCAGAGAGAAATTTAGCTAGGATGAGAGGGGCATGGATGTTCTCCCGGGGCTCCCACGTTCTCTCTTCAGGACCAAACCCCTTCCAATCTACTAGAAAAACGGTCTTCCCTCTTACCCTTTTGGTGGCCAGAATGTTCTCTACCTCAAATTCGTTTTCAGCGGAAACCGGAGCAGGAGGCGTACCTGTAGACTTGGAAAAAGAGTTAAGTACCACAGGTTTGAGGAGAGATACATGGAAGGAGTTAGGGATCCGCAAGTTGGCCGGGAGTTTCAATTTATAGGCCACCGGGTTGATCTGACTGATGACCTCCAGAGGACCGATGAACCGAGGCCCTAACTTATAGAAAGGAATCTTGAGCCGGACATACTTGGACGAGAGCCAGACCTTATCCCCTGGACGGAATTGAGGAGGATCCAGACGTTTTTTGTCAGCATGTCTTTTCATACGCTCGGATGACAGAAGGAGTGCGGATCGGGTACTCTCCCATATGGAGGAAAATTTGTTAACAAGAGATTCCGCAGCCGGATTGTCCACCGAGGTGGAGACGGGAAATGGGATCCGAGGATGCTGACCGAAGACAACAAAAAACGGGGATTTGGAGGAAGATTCGCTCTCGTGATTGTTGTAAGAAAATTCGGCCCATGGCAGGAGATCCACCCAGTCTGAATGGTGGGCATTAACGAAGTGCCGGAGGTAACTGGTCAGGTTCTGATTGATCCGCTCCACTTGACCATTAGACTGTGGGTGGTAAGCGGAGGAGAAGTCCAGGGTGACGTCTAGCAGTTTACAAGTGGCTCTCCAGAAGCGTGAGGTGAACTGTACCCCACGATCCGACACGATGTGGAGGGGCAGGCCATGAAGACGGAAGATGTGGCGGATAAAGTCTTTAGCCAGCTCGGGTGCAGACGGGAGGCCTGGCAGGGGAACGAAATGAGCCATCTTGGAAAAGCGGTCAGCGACCACCCAAATGACCGTACAACCAGCAGAGACGGGGAGATCAGTTATAAAGTCCATTGCTATATGCTGCCAGGGGGCAGTAGGTACTGGGAGCGGAGGGAGGCGACCGGCTGGCAGATGTCTCGGAACCTTGTTGCGGGCGCAGGACACACAGGCAGAAACAAAGTCTATTACGTCCTTGTGCAGGGTAGGCCACCAGTAGTGCCGGGTAATAAGCTGGAGGGTCTTTTTCTGACCGGCGTGGCCAGCTAGTTTAGACGAGTGACCCCAGTGTAGGATCTTCTCCCGATCAGGTACTGATACGAACGTCTTACCGGGAGGGAGACGATTTAGACTCACGGGAGCCACCTGCATTACTCTGGCGGGATCGATGATGTGTTTCGGTTCCTCCTCGAGATCAGACACCAGAAAGGATCGGGACAAGGCGTCCGCCTTGATGTTTTTGTCAGCCGGGCGAAAATGAAGAATAAAATCAAAACGAGCAAAAAACAAGGACCACCGAGCTTGGCGCGGGTTAAGTCTCTGGGCATGCTGGAGGTAAGCCAAGTTCTTGTGGTCAGTGTAAATTATTACCGGGTGAAGGGCCCCTTCGAGCAGGTAACGCCACTCCTTCAATGCCAGCTTGATGGCCAATAACTCTCGATCTCCTATGGAATAGTTGCGCTCAGAAGAGGAGAAGAGTTTGGAGAAGAAGCCACAAGTTACCATTCTCCCGGAAGATGATTTTTGGGTAAGTACCGCTCCGGCTCCAGAGGAGGAGGCGTCAACCTCCAGGAAGAACTGCTTGTTGCCATCTGGGCGATGCAGCACCGGGGCGGAAGAGAAGGCCTGTTTTAAGGAAAGAAAGGCCTCCTCTGCTTCGGGCGGCCACTCTCTGGGATTAGTGCCCTTACGGGTGAGCGCGGAAATTGGGGCAGTCCGGGAAGAGAAGTGCGGTATGAAGAGGCGGTAGTAGTTGGCGAAGCCCAGGAACCGCTGAATGGCCTTCAACCCCTCCGGTCGGGGCCATTTCTCGATGGCAGACAGTTTCTCTGGATCCATTCGAAGGCCGGTCTGAGAAATAATGTAGCCCAAAAACGGAAGCGAGGTCTGCTCAAAGAGGCACTTCTCATATTTAGCGAAGAGGTGATTCTGCCTGAGCCTGAGCAGGACCTGACGAACGTCTCTCCAGTGAGTCTGGAGATCCGGAGAGAAGACCAAGATGTCGTCCAGGTACACCACTACGCAGGAGTAGAGAAGGTCCCGGAAGATGTCATTGACCAACTCTTGAAAGACGGCAGGAGCGTTACAGAGACCAAAGGGCATTACCAGATATTCATAGTGGCCGTCCCGGGTGTTGAATGCAGTCTTCCATTCATCCCCTTGACAGATACGGACCAGGTTGTACGCCCCACGGAGGTCCAGTTTGGTGAAGATTCTAGCCCCCCTCAGACGATCAAATAATTCTGGAATGAGCGGAAGGGGGTACTTATTCTTCACCGTGATCTGGTTAAGGCCTCTATAGTCTATACAGGGACGGAGAGAGCCGTCCTTCTTTTTTACGAAAAAGAAGCCTGCTCCCGCCGGGGAGGTAGATTTCCGGATGAATCCCCTGGCCAAATTCTCCTCAATATATTCGGACATCGACCGGGTCTCCGCAGCGGACAATGGGTAAATACGCCCACGGGGAGGCGTAGTACCGGGTAACAGGTCGATAGGACAGTCGTATGGTCTATGAGGGGGTAATGTCTCTGCCTCCTTTTTATTAAAGACATCAGCAAATGACCAATAGGGAATCGGAAGTCCAGGTAGATTAGTTGGGGTAGGAGAAGGACGGGCGGGATGAACAGGAACCAAACAAGTCTTATGACAGTCCTGTCCCCAGCGAAGGACCTCTCCGGTCTGCCAGTCAAGCACGGGTGCATGTCTCTGGAGCCAAGGTAGACCTAGTAAGAGGGCGTGAGAGAGTCCAGGCAGAACATGAAAAGAGATGCTCTCAGAATGCAGCATTCCCACCTGCAGAGTTACGGATTCGGTGATGAGTTGGATGGGACGTAGTAAGAGGCCCCCATCCACAGCAGCGACAGATAATGGTATAGCCAGAGGTTTGGTGGGAATGCGGTATTTTTCTACCAGGGCCTGTGAAATAAGATTCCCGGCCGCTCCAGAGTCAAGTTGGGCTAGTTCGAAATAACGATTCTCCCCGCAGATAATTGAGACTGACAGCAGCAGAGATGGAGAGGATTTATTCTTGTCTAGGTCGACCTCTCTGAGCGAACCTAGACACAGGCGTTTCCCGACCTCTCCGGGCAGGTACGGATCCGGTGCTCCTTACTGACACAGTAGAAGCAGCTCCCCTCGGCACGGCGTAAGTCCTGACGGGTTTTGACCATCTTGGTCTGGTCGACCTGCATAGGCTCAGGAGAGTGTACCTGGGGAGAAACGGAGGGAGTGACGGATTTCAGAAAAGTAGGAGCTAGACGTGGAAACCTCCTCTCACGGGTGACTTCTTTGGCACGCTCCTGGAACCGTAGGTCAATCCGGGTGGCAAGAGTTATTAGGTCATCGAGAGTGGTAGGAATGTCTCGACCGGCAAGTTCATCTTTAATACGGCCGGACAGACCCTCCCAGAAGACAGATACCAGAGCGTCGTTATCCCAGGCCAGCTCCGAGGCAAGGGTACGGAACCGTATGGCATATTGGCCCACGGTGAGACTTCCCTGACGGAGGCGTAGCAGAGATGATGCGGATGAGGTCTTCCGTCCAGGTTCGTCGAAGACTTTCCGGAAAGCCGTGAGAAAGGCAGGCAAGTCGGACACCAGGGGGTTTCCTCTCTCCCATAGAGGATTTAGCCAGGCCAGGGCCTCCCCGGTGAGATGGGACATGATGAAGGCAATTTTGGCCCGGTCGGAGTTAAACTGGTGGGACAGGAGTTCAAAGTGCAGGGGGCACTGATTTATAAAGCCCCGAGCCTGAGCGGAGTTGCCTCCGAAGCGAGGAGGTGCAGAAAGCCGGGGTCCGGGGTAGGATACCACAGTATTGGTGGGCAGCGGAGCTGCCGGATTGCGAGTCATGGTTCTGGCGGTGGTTGCTGGTGGAGCAGTCAGAGTGTCCAGGCGAGTATTGACATTCCGCAGGTGACCCAGGATGGACTCCTGTTGGGACCTCTGACGGGACAGTTCATGACACAGGTCAGAGAGTGAGGGAGCTTGGGTGCCACCGGGTTCCATGGCCCGAGCAAACTGTAACGGGTCTGGGAGGCGGAACCTCTGAGCTACTATACAAGGGGGCGGTCCTTCTAAGGGAGCGGGTGGCGACCAGGGAAGGCGGGCAGGCAGTCACAGCAGGTGACCGGGACAGTCTCTGGGTGAACGGACAGGAGGTCACGGCAAGTGACCGGGGCAGTCTCTGGATGAACGGGCAGGAGGTCACGGCAAGTGACCGGGGCAGTCTCTGGATGAACGGGCAGGAGGTCACGGCAAGTGACCGGGGCAGTCTCTGGATGAACGGGCAGGAGGTCACGGCAAGTGACCGGGGCAGTCTCTGGGTAAAGGGTAGGTACGACCTGTGATGGCAGAGCCTCCAGGTAGGCTAGCAGGCAGATGGTAGATGTGTGCTCCCAGGTGAGCAAGCGAGAGTCTCTGGAATGGCAGGTGGTCACAGCACGTGACGGCGGAGCCTCCAGGTAGGCAAGCAGGCAGGTACCAGGTGTGCGCTCCCAGGTGAGCGGGCAGGAGTCTCTGGAATGGCAGGTGGTCACAGCACGTGACGGCGGAGCCTCCAGGTAGGCTAGCAGGCAGGTAGCAGGTGTGCGCTCCCAGGTGAGCGGGCAGGAGTCTCTGGAATGGCAGGTGGTCACAGCACGTGACGGCGGAGCCTCCAGGTAGGCTAGCAAGCAGGTAGCAGATGTGCGCTCCCAGGTGAGCGGGCAAGCTGGTCCATAGACAGACTGACAGGAGTTGGGGGGCAGACCGTCGGACCTCAGGCTAGCAGGCAGGTAGCAGAAGAGCGCTCCCAGGTGAGCGGGCAAGCTGGTCCTTAGACAGACTGACAGGAGTCGGTAGGCAGACCGTCGGACCTCAGGCTAGCAGGCAGGTAAGCGGAATATCAGGCAGGAATCAGACAGCAACTGGCAGGAATCTGGCAGGTAACTGGCAACGGGACCTGAGGGCTGAAGCAGAGTAGTGAACAGTGCAACAACATTGCTCGGGCACCTCCATTTTGGAGGAGGTGCCTTATATATGGTGAAGTCCTCTGGCCATTGGCCGGGGACTCCTTAGGACGGCGCGCGGCCCCTTTAAGAGGGAGGGAGCGCGCGCGCGCGCGCCCTAAGCACAGTGGCCGGGAAGGAGCGCGCGCTGCCAGCAGAGCGGGAGGAGGACGCCGGGCTCGGAGCAGAGGGGTGAGGGGAACATCGTCCCTGCCTAGCAGAGGGCAGGGACGCCGGCGCTACAGGGTGCCACATAAATCCCCATGTAAATTTCCATGCCTCTGACCCAGTTGTCCTGCTGGTCCTTGTTAGAGTGGCCTGCAGCAATTAGGTCCCAACAATACCCTCGGGACTGATATAACTAGATAATGGCCAATGCAGTCATGTACAAAAGTATCATCACCGGTGAAGCCAGGGATTGACAGAAGCTGTAACCTGTGTATGGTCAGCTCAAAACTTCAACAAAACAGTTTCCAAAGACCAGCGGGACTATCATATCACCAGTCTGCTAGCACACAGACCCTTTCCTGGCATCACAAATAGGATCCTGTGTGCTTAAGGACCCTAACTCTTCTAAGGAACCGCTGATTTGTTCCAAGTCCCTGCAGCAGCCAGGGAGTTCCAGTGATTGGCTGTACATGCAGTAGCTGGACTCGCGGTGGGTGGAGCACTGCTAGCTCACACCGCTCCAGGTCCGGCTACCCGGCATCCCACTGGAAAATTAATCAGCGGAGTAAAGACCCGCAGCAACAGAAGCGCGCCAACATATTCCGCAGTGCTTTACAATTCACACAATTTACAGACATTATAATCCCAGAAACCCTAGTGGGGCTGCAGCTTTGGCTCCCTTATTGCCACTAATTATGCCTTATATACCGGGTGCAGCATGGCTGCCACAGTACCAGGTGAATCACACACCTTAAGTGACTTCAAAAAGAAGCTGGGCAGTCTGTTTGAACTTTATCCCATGTCAGAAGAGCAGAAAGTTACCATAATTACGAGTCTGTTTAGTGGCGCCACTCAAAGAGAAGTCAAATCTTGGCCAGCTACTGATAAAAAGACTGTAAAAGACATTTTTGTTAAATTCAGAGATACCTTTGATACCCGTACTGTCTCAGAAATAAAGATGCGATTTTTCAGTTGCAGACAGAAAGCACAAGACACTGTTAGAGAATTATGCACTTAATTTAGAGGAGGCGTTGCGGGCCATCAGGCGTATTGACCCTGACAATGTACAAGATGAAAGCAAAATGCTGAAAGAGAAGATCATTGAGGGCCTTTCATCTGATTCCAGTAAGGCCCAGCTGCGCATGATGTCGCTGCAAAACCCCGATATGGACTTTTCTCAGTTCAAGGACAGATCGATCTGTATATTAGGAGAATCCACCTATGTCTACAGTGAGCCAGTTAAACACCCAGCAGTTATGTACCATCAGGGGGATGTGTCCTCCTCCCAAGTGCCTGAGGTACAGTACACCCAAACCCAAGTTGATGATCCTTCTGCAGATTTACGGCTATAAGTACAGGAACTGACTAGGGGTGTGGCTGCTTTATGTAAAACTGCAGACTCTCCAGGCATGTTCCCCCACAGAGAGAATCCAATTAGCCTCCAACCCAGATGACCCTTCCATGGCAAAAGCAGAAGAGGATCCCACCATCGCAGTGACGGCTGACCCGCACAGGAAGGAGATCTACTGATCAATTTGACCCCACAGGGACAGACCCCTTCTCGCTATAGGAATAATTCATAGAGCAAGGAAGACCAATAAGTAGATTTGATTTGTATGTATGTTGAACTATGCTTTATGTAACATTATCTAAAATGTTGAAAAAGAAGATGTGCCCACATGGACTAATGTGAGATTTCAGCAACCATTGCGCTCTCTTTTACTACAAGAACTCTTCTAAGGACTTAGAAACTGAGGGGAGGCTGATACATCGTGCCTTTGCCAAGGAGTAATCCAAAACAGCCAGTGCAGTGAATTCTATATTATGGTCTGTGTGCCCTGCAGCTGCACCCGGGGACGATCAGGAGTGGTTTTGGGCTGTTGTAGCGTCGGCGTCCCTGCCTCCTGCTAGGCAGGGACGCTGTTCTCCTCACCTCTCTGCTCCGTGCCCGGCGGCTTCCTCCCGCTCTGCTTGCAGTGCCCGCTCTCCCCCGGTCACTGTGCTTAGGGCGCGCGCGCGCTCTCCCTCTCTTAAAGGGGCCGCGCGCGTCGCCCTAAGGAGTCCCCGGCCAATGGCCGGAGGATCCCTCCATATATAAGGCACCTCCTCCAAAATGGACATGCCCGAGCAATGTTGTTGCACTGTTCACTACTCTGCTTCAGCCCTCAGGTCCCGTTGCCTGTTACCTGCCAGTTACCTGCCAGTTACCTGCCAGTCTCCTGCCAGTTTCCTGCCTGTCATCCGCTTTCCTGCTTGCTAGCCTGAGGTCCGACGGTCTGTCTTCCGACACCTGTCAGTCTGTCTATGGACCAGCTTGCCCGCTCACCTGGGAGTGCTCACCTGCTACCTGTCTGTTAGCCTACCTAGAGGCTCCGCCGTCACGTGCTGTGACCACCTGCCAGTCCAGAGACTCTTGCCTGCTCACCTGGGAGCGCTCATCTGCTACCTGCCTGTTAGCCTACCTGGAGGCTCCGCCGTCACGTGCTGTGACCACCTGCCAGTCCAGAGACTCTTGCCCGCTCACCTGGGAGCGCTCATCTGCTACCTGCCTGTTAGCCTACCTGGAGGCTCCGCCGTCACGTGCTGTGACCACCTGCCAGTCCAGAGACTCTTGCCCGCTCACCTGGGAGCGCTCATCTGCTACCTGCCTGTTAGCCTACCTGGAGGCTCCGCCGTCACATGCTGTGACCATCTGCCTATCCAGTGACTCTCGCCTGCTCACCTGGGAGCACTCATCTGCCATCTGCCTGCTAGCCTACCTGGAGGCTCAGCCGTCACAGGTCGCTCCTGCCCGTTTACCCAGAGACTGTCCCGGTCACTTGCTGTGACCTCCTGCCCGTTTACCCAGAGACTGTCCCAGTCACTTGCTGTGACCTCCTGCCCGTTTACCCAGAGACTGTCCCGGTCACCTACTGTGACTGCCTGCCTGTCTTCCCTGGTCACCACCCGCTTCCTTACAAGGACCGCCCCCTTGTATAAGTTGCTCAGAGGTTCCGCCTCCCAGACCCGTTACAGTTTGCTCGGGCCATGGAACCCGGTGGCACCCAAGCTCCCTCGCTCTCGGACCTTTGTCATGAACTGTCTCGACAGAGGTCCCAACAGGAGTCCATCCTGGGTCATCTGCGGAATGTCAATACTCGCCTGGACACTTTGACTGCCCCACCAGCAACCACCGCTAGTGTCATGACTCGCAGCCCGGCTGCTCCGCTGCCCACCAATACCATAGTATCCTGCTCTGGAATCCGGCTTTCTGCACCTCCTCGCTTCGGAGGCGACTCCGCTCAAGCTCGGGGCTTCATTAACCAGTGCACCCTGCACTTTGAACACCAGTCCCACCAGTTTAATTCCGACCGGGCCAAAGTAGCCTTCATCATGTCCCATCTCACGGGAGAGGCACTGGCTTGGCTAAATCCTCTATGGGAGAGAGGAGACCCTCTGGTGTCCGACCTGCCAGCCTTTCTCACGGCTTTCCGGAAGGTCTTCGACGAACCCGGACGGAAGACCTCATCCGCCTCATCTCTGCTATGCCTCCGTCAAGGGAGTCTCACCGTGGGCCAATATGCCATACGGTTCCGTACCCTTGCTTCGGAGCTGGCCTGGGATAACGACGCCCTGGTGTCCGTCTTCTGGGAGGGTCTGTCCGGCCGTATTAAAGATGAACTCGCCGGTCGGGACATTCCTACCACTCTCGACGACTTGATTACACTCGGTTCCAGGAGCGCGCTAGGGAGGTCACCCGTGAGAGGAGGATTCCACGTCTAGTCCCTACCTTCCAGAGACCCGTCACTCCCTCTGTTACTCCCCAGGCACACTCACCTGAGCCTATGCAGGTCGACCAGACCAAGATGGTCAAGACCCGTCAAGACTTACGTCGTGCCGAGGGGAGCTGTTTCTCCTGTGGCAGTAAGGAGCACCGGATCCGTTCCTGCCCTGAGAGGTCGGGAAACGCCTGTGTCTAGGATCGCTCAGAGAGGTCGCCCTAGACAAAAGTAAATCCTCTCCATCCCTGATGCTGTCTGTTTCTATCTTCTGCGGAGAGAACCGCTATTTTGAACTGGCTCAACTTGACTCTGGAGCTGCTGGAAATCTCATCGCTCAATCCCTGGTAGAAAAATACCACATTCCCACCAAACCTCTGGCCGTACCTTTATCTGTCGCCGCCGTGGATGGGGGTCTTTTACCACATCCCATCCAACTCATCACCGAATCTCTGACTCTACAGGTGGGAATGCTGCATTCTGAGAGCATCTCCTTTCATGTTCTGCCTGGACTCTCTCATGCACTATTGCTTGGCCTGCCTTGGCTCCAGAAACATGCACCCGTGCTTGACTGGCAGACTGGAGAGGTCCTTCGCTGGGGACAGGACTGCCATAAGACTTGTCTAGTTCCCGTTCGTCCTGCCCGTCCTTCTCCTACCCCAGCCAATCTGCCCGGTCTTCCGGTACCCTATTGGTCTTATGCGGATGTCTTCAATAAAAAAGAGGCAGAGACTTTACCTCCTCATAGACCATACGACTGCCCAATCGACCTGATGCCCGGCTCTACTCCTCCCCGTAGGCGAATCTACCCTTTGTCCGCTGCTGAAACCCGGTCCATGTCTGAATATATTGAGGAGAACCTGGCCCGGGGATTTATCCGGAAATCTACCTCCCCGGCGGGAGCAGGCTTCTTTGTCAAAAAGAAGGACGGCTCACTCCGTCCATGTATAGACTATAGAGGCCTAAACCAGATTACTGTGAAGAATAAATACCCCCTTCCGCTTATTCCTGAATTATTTGACCGTCTGAGGGGGGCTAGAATCTTCACCAAACTGGATCTCCGTGGGGCGTATAACCTGGTCCGTATCCGTCAGGGGGACGAGTGGAAGACGGCATTCAATACCCGGGACGGCCACTATGAGTACCTTGTGATGCCCTTTGGTCTCTGTAACGCTCCTGCCGTCTTTCAAGAGTTGGTCAATGACATCTTCCGTGATCTTCTCTACTCCTGCGTGGTGGTGTACCTGGACGATATCTTGGTCTTCTCTCCGGATCTTCCTACTCACCGGAGGGACGTTCGTCAGGTCCTGCTCAGGCTCAGGTAGAACCACCTCTACGCTAAATATGAGAAGTGCATCTTTGAGCAGACCTCTCTTCCATTTCTGGGCTACATAATCTCTCAGCCAGGTCTACAAATGGGTCCTGAGAAACTGTCTGCCATCCAGAAGTGGTCCCGACCAGAGGGGTTGAAGGCTATTCAGCGGTTCCTGGGCTTCGCCAACTATTACCGCCTGTTCATACCGCACTTCTCTTCCCGGACCGCCCCTATCTCTGCTTTCACCCGTAAAGGTACGAACCCCAGAGAATGGCCGCCCGAAGCAGAGGAGGCATTTCTTTCCTTAAAACAGGCCTTCCTCTCCGCCTCGGTGCTGCATCGTCCGGACGGCAACAAACAATTCTTCCTAGAAGTTGACGCCTCCTCCTCCGGAGCTGGGGCGGTACTTACCCAAAAATCTTCTTCCGGAAGAAAGGTAACCTGCGGCTTTTTCTCCAAACTTTTCTCCTCTTCTGAGCGCAATTATTCTATAGGAGACCGAGAATTGTTGGCCATTAAGATGGCACTGGAGGAGTGGCGTTACCTGCTCGAGGGGGCTCTCCACCCGGTAATAATTTACACTGACCACAAGAACTTGGCATATCTCCAGAGCGCCCAGAGACTTAACCCGCGCCAAGCCCGGTGGTCCTTGTTTTTTGCCCGCTTTGATTTCATTCTTCATTTTCGTCCGGCTGACAAAAACATCAAAGCTGACGCCCTGTCCCGATCCTTTCTGGTGTCTGATCTTGAGGAGGAGCTTAAACACATCATCGATCCCGCCAGAGTAATGCAGGTAGCCCCCGTGGGCCTAAATCGTCTCCCTCCCGGTAAGACGTTCGTAACGGAGTCCGATCGGGAGAAGATTCTACACTTGGTTCACTCGTCTAAGCTAGCTGGGCACGCCGGTCAGAAAAAGACCCTCCAGCTTATTACCCGGCACTACTGGTGGCCTACCCTGCACAAGGATGTAATTGACTTTGTTTCTGCCTGTGTGTCCTGCGCCCGCAACAAAGTTCTGAGACACCTGCCTGCCGGCCGCCTTCTTCCTCTGCCTGTGCCTGCTGCCCCGTGGCAACATATGGCTATGGACTTCATAACAGATCTCCCCGTCTCTGCCGGTTGTACGGTCATTTTGGTGGTCGCTGACCGCTTTTCCAAAATGGCTCATTTTATTCCCCTGCCAGGTCTCCCGTCTGCTCCCGAGCTAGCTAAAGACTTTATCCGCCACATCTTCCGTCTCCATGGTCTGCCTCTCCACATCGTGTCGGATCGTGGGGTTCAGTTCACCTCACGCTTCTGGAGAGCCACGTGTAAACTGCTCGACGTCACCCTGGACTTCTCCTCCGCTTACCACCCACAGTCCAATGATCAAGTGGAGCGGATCAATCAGAATTTGACCAGTTACCTCCGGCACTTCGTTAATGCCCACCATTCAGACTGGGTGGATCTCCTACCATGGGCCGAGTTCTCTTACAACAATCACGAGAGCGAATCTTCTTCTAAATCCCCGTTTTTTGTAGTCTTCGGTCAGCATCCTCGGACCCCTTTTCCTGTCTCCACCTCTGTGGACAACCCGGCCGCGGAATCTCTCGTTAGCAAATTCTCCTCCATTTGGGAGAGTACCCGATCCGCACTCCTTCAGTCGTCTGAGCGGATGAAGAGACACGCCGACAAAAAACGCCTGGATTCCCCACAATTTCATCCCGGAGATAAAGTCTGGCTCTCATCCAAATATGTCCGGCTCAAGATTCCTTCCTATAAGTTAGGGCCTCGGTTCATCGGTCCTCTGGCGGTTATCAAACAGATCAACCCGGTGGCCTTTAAATTGAAACTCCCGGCCAACTTACGGATCCCTAACTCCTTCCATGTATCTCTTCTCAAACCCGTGGTACTTAACTCCTTTTCCAAGTCTACAGGTACGCCTCCTGCTCCGGTTTCTGCTGAAGACGAGTTTGAGGTAGAGAACATTCTGGCCACCAAAAGGGTAAGAGGAAAGACCTTTTTTCTAGTGGATTGGAAGGGGTTTGGTCCTGAGGAGAGAACATGGGAGCCCCGGGAGAACATCCATGCCCCTCTCATCCTTGCTAAATTTCTGTCTGGCCTAAAAAAGGGGGGGCCTAAAGGGGGGGGGGGTACTGTAGCGTCGGCGTCCCTGCCTCCTGCTAGGCAGGGACGCTGTTCCCCTCACCTCTCTGCTCCGTGCCCGGCGGCTTCCTCCCGCTCTGCTTGCAGCGCCCGCTCTCCCCCGGTCACTGTGCTTAGGGCGCGCGCGCGCTCCCCCTCTCTTAAAGGGGCCGCGCGCGTCGCCCTAAGGAGTCCCTGGCCAATGGCCGGAGGATCCCTCCATATATAAGGCACCTCCTCCAAAATGGAGGTGCCCGAGCAATGTTGTTGCACTGTTCACTACTCTGCTTCAGCCCTCAGGTCCCGTTGCCTGTTACCTGCCAGTTACCTGCCAGTCTCCTGCCAGTTTCCTGCCTGTCATCCGCTTTCCTGCTTGCTAGCCTGAGGTCCGACGGTCTGTCTTCCGACACCTGTCAGTCTGTCTATGGACCAGCTTGCCCGCTCACCTGGGAGCGCTCACCTGCTACCTGTCTGTTAGCCTACCTAGAGGCTCCGCCGTCACGTGCTGTGACCACCTGCCAGTCTAGAGACTCTTGCCCGCTCACCTGGGAGCGCTCATCTGCTACCTGCCTGTTAGCCTACCTGGAGGCTCCGCCGTCACGTGCTGTGACCACCTGCCAGTCCAGAGACTCTTGCCCGCTCGTCTGGTAGTGCTCATCTGCTACCTGCCTGTTAGCCTACCTGGAGGCTCCGCCGTCACGTGCTGTGACCACCTGCCAGTCCAGAGACTCTTGCCCGCTCACCTGGGAGCGCTCATCTGCTACCTGCCTGTTAGCCTACCTGGAGGCTCCGCCGTCACATGCTGTGACCACCTGCCTATCCAGTGACTCTCGCCTGCTCACCTGGGAGCACTCATCTGCCATCTGCCTGCTAGCCTACCTGGAGGCTCAGCCATCACAGGTCGCTCCTGCCCGTTTACCCAGAGACTGTCCCGGTCACTTGCTGTGACCTCCTGCCTGTTTACCCAGAGACTGTCCCAGTCACTTGCTGTGACCTCCTGCCCGTTTACCCAGAGACTGTCCCGGTCACCTGCTGTGACTGCCTGCCTGTCTTCCCTGGTCGCCACCCGCTTCCTTACAAGGACCGCCCCCTTGTATAAGTTGCTCAGAGGTTCCGCCTCCCAGACCCGTTACAGCTGTAATCCACAACTAGATTAATATGACTGTTTATATATGTGTAATAGTGGGGAAGGATGTAGCCTTCCCTAGGCACTGAAGTAATTAATGAAAATGTTCCCTTAGTTAATCCACTCTGAACTGTGGTAGGCCAAGCTAAGGGGTTAGCTTCAGTGGTCCAGTCAGTAGAGAAGAGGGGGAACTTAGTGCCCTTATCAAGCCTAGAGAGATACAAAGCTTGTTCCTGGTATAATTCCTTCTGGGCTGTAGTACCTGAAAACAGCCACAAGATGCCACTGTTCTGGGTGCAGATGTCAGGTTGAGTCTGCCAGCAAAGTTATAGACAGTGATGGGTTAAAGTTCTGTGATGACAGCTCACTGAGGGTGGGCATATTAGGAAAAGTCTCTGTTTAGTTTCCAGAATCAGGAAGTGATTCTTGAGTATGAGTTGAGACCTCAAGTTGTTCAGACAGCCTGATTATAGTGGCTGCTAGGGTAGACGGGAGCTCCGTACCCTCAGACAGTGGGATCCCAGTGTGCACGTCTCCCCACACAAGAGCACGAGTCCTGTTCGCTCGCCGGAAAAACTCATCAAAGCGTAGTGAGGACACGGGGCACTTCTAGTCTGCAGGAAGCAGAAGAAGCTAAATAGGACTCCAAGCTAAGACGTGGGGGAGAGATATCGGATCCGGTCACTGTCAATACAGAGGAGTCTCTTGGGCCAGGGATTATAGCCACAGAGATGCTCCGCTTAAAGAGGGAACCAGGGCTGAAGCAGTTAACAGCGCCTGTGAGAGAGATGATTGCCTGTCGGGCCTTATCCATTATATCTGACTGTAAATATTGTATATATTCCTCTTCCCCAAGTAAAGCCCAAGTTCTGGTTAAGAACCTCGTGTCCTCTGAAATAATTGCTGCCCTAGTCCCAGAAGAAAATTGCCTGGAGACAGCCACGATCGGATGGCTTGAAGTAAGTGAAGAGCACTACATACACAGCCACACTTCAGAGGGAGGACACGTATTGCCTGTAGGGTGCCATAGCGAGAGGGGGCTACAGCTCGCCCACGACTACCTCGCTGGGGCACCTTACATTTGGTGTTGTCGGCAGGATGCGAGCTCCTCGCATGAAGAAAGCGGGGAAGAGCCAACGCAGGACACTGAGGAGAAAGTGTTGGAAGGCATGTGGCCCAAGATGGCGGCCCGAAGCATGGATTCCAAGATGGTGACAATGGCGGTAAAGTCTGGGAGAAGAACCGCCTATCGTGCGAGTGGACAGCGCCGGAGAGCGCGAAAAGATATCCAGCCCCTACGAGTTCCGGCCCGAAGAAGAATGGGCCCAGCAGTGAAGATGCGTCCCAGGATGGGACGTCCAGTGAGGAAGAGGGCACGGCGTAAAGTGAAGTCCGGCCCCGTGAGTATCAGCGCGCACAAAGAAGGGGCGCGGCTGAAGGCAGAGCTGCCGAGAGTGACGAGTGACGCGGCGGTCGCGTCAGAAAGCTGGCCCAGGAAGAGGAGTTGGACGCGCGTCACTGGTAAGCGACCAGCGCCATTTTCCGTCCAGCACACGAGAGAAAGGAGGTGCTGCGGTGGATGCTCTGCGAAGATGGCAACCGGAGGATCGGATGACCTGTCCGGAATGCACGCTGAGGAGGGGATGCTAGAGCTGAGTACCCCAGGGGCTGCAAGCGAGAGTCGCTCGCTCGCGGATGCCGCCCGTGAGTCTTTACCCCCAGTGGCTGTCCAGTGGTCCCCTAGGCCCGATCCGGAGTTGGGCCTGCTTATCCATGAGTTCCGCATGTGGTACTGGAGCCGGATGCCGGAAGATCCGTCCCCCTCGGCCGAGGGTGGAGAACATTCTGGTGGGGCCGGAGCAACAGCTGCAGCGGAGCCTGACGGAGGTGAGCAGCCTATACCCCAGCGGCCGGTTTCGCCTGCGGCACCTGCCGCTACGGCTTCCACGGCGACAGGGGCCCCTAGGCCTGAAGGGGATGGTGCGGAGGCGAGGACTCCCAGGAAGAGGGCCCCGCAAGAGAGTTTTTGGCAGCTGGCAGTGGAGGCCCTCAACACCCCCTTGGCGAAGTGTTACGCCAAGCTCGGGAGTCTGAAGTGGACTACCCGCAACCCCCCGATGACGCCACGAGAGCAGCGGCGATGGACCGACACCTTCCTCAGAGGCTGGCTGGAAGGGTCCAACGCGGCGCGGAGAGAGTTGGTGGAGGCGTCCCAGACTCGGGGACGAGTCCTTGAGTTCCACATCCGTGAGGGGTACGGATTCCTGGAGGAAGAGTGGACCGGGCACGAGGTGTTCGTTACTCACGAGGTAATTAAGCGAGATTATCTGCCTGATCGCCTTCACAATCTGCGTGTGGGGGACAAAGTGCACTTCGTTAAGTGCGAGTGTTCCGGAGGGTGGTACGCGGCTGCGCTCACCCGACCGTATAAATGGAAAGATGTCCTGTAAAAGGACGAAGAGGTCTTCAGAAGGAGGGTCAAGAGGGAGGCTAAGCAGCGCTGGGCTAGGGAAGCCCCTAAAGGCTTTCTGCCCCCACCTAAGGCCAGTGCTCCGCCAGCAGAGGAGCCTAGGAGGCGGCAGTGGGGGGAGATTGTGAGCGAGGAAGAGGAAGATCTCGCAAGTGGCAAGGAAGCTGATTTCCCTAGTGAGGTGCCAGAGGAGGAGTCGGTGCCACAATACCCAGGAGGGGCTGAGAGAGCTGTCGGGGAAATTCAAGCTGGCACCAGTAATGTCGTCCACAGCTTTACAGTGACCAGCTACGGCCCTACCCAGGTCGGCTGTGGCAGTGCTACATCCTCGGACGAGGACCCTGGGCCTACTAAGTACCCCGATCAGCCTTGGAAGTGGAAGAAGCCACCTTCCTCTGCAGCATGGGCCGCCTTCATGAAGGAACGGAAGGAGGCCCGGAAGAAGTGAGCTGGCTAAAAGGTCCGTTGACCTTTCACCATTTCTTCTACTAGGACCTACCAGCTGTGGTCCTGATTCTGGGACTGTTTCCCAATGGGGGCGGAGTGCCCCATGTTGAATTAGGTTGGAGAGAAAAATGGAGGATTGTTCCCCTACCTCCCAGGCCAGGAAGGCCTTAAGCAGCACCAAAGTTGTGTGCCCAGGAGAGCTGCTCTTTTTGTTTTTACTTTTTATTTTTCGCTTGTTGCGCTTCTTGCGCCTTTTTCTGCTGGAATTTAAAATGCTGAGGCACACCTTGAGGATGGATATCCTCCAAATCTAAGAGACTTGCGGCCTAGCGGGAAGAACCGGTGACCCCCGCTAGGGCCAAGAAGAAAGAGACTCACAGGGTGTTACCTGTGACTGTGTACTTCAGAATGCAGCCCTTGAAGGAGATTGGGGGCTATTGAGGTGTTGGCCTGTCTTAAAAATATGGACATGGACACTGTGTTTCCAGGGTCCTTACCAAGAAGGACCGGTACTCCTGAGAAAGTTTTGAAAAGTTGATAATGGACTGTCCTGAATTGCTGTTCCGGGGCCCTTAACCGAGAAGGGCCGGTCTCCCATCTAAGAAGACGACTTCAGGACCAGTTGTATACTACAGTGTTTTAGTAACTATAGTAATGTGATATGATGTCATAGCTGCTGATTATTGTTGATTGTTTATTGTGGTCGGGGACGACCAACATTAAAGTGTTGGGGAAAATGTAATAGTGGGGAAGGATGTAGCCTTCCCTAGGCACTGAAGTAATTAATGAAAATGTTCCCTTAGTTAATCCACTCTGAACTGTGGTAGGCCAAGCTAAGGGGTTAGCTTCAGTGGTCCAGTCAGTAGAGAAGAGGGGGAACTTAGTGCCCTTATCAAGCCTAGAGAGATACAAAGCTTGTTCCTGGTATAATTCCTTCTGGGCTGTAGTACCTGAAAACAGCCACAAGATGCCACTGTTCTGGGTGCAGATGTCAGGTTGAGTCTGCCAGCAAAGTTATAGACAGTGATGGGTTAAAGTTCTGTGATGACAGCTCACTGAGGGTGGGCATATTAGGAAAAGTCTCTGTTTAGTTTCCAGAATCAGGAAGTGATTCTTGAGTATGAGTTGAGACCTCAAGTTGTTCAGACAGCCTGATTATAGTGGCTGCTAGGGTAGACGGGAGCTCCGTACCCTCAGACAGTGGGATCCCAGTGTGCACGTCTCCCCACACAAGAGCACGAGTCCTGTTCGCTCGCCGGAGAAACTCATCAAAGCGTAGTGAGGACACGGGGCACTTCTAGTCTGCAGGAAGCAGAGGAAGCTAAATAGGACTCCAAGCTAAGACGTGGGGGAGAGATATCGGATCCGGTCACTGTCAATACAGAGGAGTCTCTTGGGCCAGGGATTATAGCCACAGAGATGCTCCGCTTAAAGAGGGAACCAGGGCTGAAGCAGTTAACAGCGCCTGTGAGAGAGATGATTGCCTGTCGGGCCTTATCCATTATATCTGACTGTAAATATTGTATATATTCCTCTTCCCCAAGTAAAGCCCAAGTTCTGGTTAAGAACCTCGTGTCCTCTGAAATTATTGCTGCCCTGGTCCCAGAAGATAATTGCCTGGAGACAGCCGCGATCGGATGGCTTGAAGTAAGTGAAGAGCACTACATACACAGCCACACTTCAGAGGGAGGACACGTATTGTCTGTAGGGTGCCATAGCGAGAGGGGGCTACAGCTCGCCCACGACTACCTCGCTGGGGCACCTTACATATGTTCAGGTTAATGATATTTTGTTTTATTATGGACTGCCTACCGGCTAAGTAGCCTGGGGACATGCTACTCTTCACTAGTGGAAAATGTGGCGCCCGTGTCTTTTTAATAAATTCTGTAAAAAAATAGAGGCTTATCAAATACCCATAATACTACCCAGTTCAAATGCTAGAGAAGTCCAATAGTCGAAGATTACATTAATATGAGCTTTCCTAAATTATGAGCAAATGGATTAACCTTTTTTTAACTAAGGTGGCAGAAAACACACTTCTCTTGGAGATGGAAAGGACAGCTAGAGGGGTTATGGAGGAGGCTGACATTTTTAGATGGTGTGACTGATCTATATGCTCATAATTTAGGAAAAATCAGCGTGGATCAAAGAATTGACAGACGTAGACTTTCTGAAAACGTCAGTCTGGATGGCAGAGTGGGGATCTATCTCCAGAGTGACGTCCAGAAAGTCAATCCGTGTGGTGTGATAGTTATATGTCGGATCCCACGCGAATAAGCATTCAGTCGCACCATGAACTCGTCGAGCTCCGCCACTGTCCCCCGCCAAAAGAACAAAATGTCATCAATATATCTCAGCCATGACACGACGTGGTTCGCGGCGAGCATGTCCTCGTCACCAAAAATCTCTCTTTCCCAGGCACCCAGGAAGAGGTTGGCATACGAGGGCACGCAAGCCGCCCCCATCGCCGTGCCATGTTGCTGTAAGTATACCGTGTCCTTAAATAAAAAATAATTGTGAGAGAGGACAAAATGGAGGAGCTCTAAGATGAGCTCACAGGACGGGCCCTCTAAGCCGGAGGTTCTGAGGAAGAGGCGGACCGCCTCGAGGCCTAGGTCATGTCTGATACATGTGTACAAGCTCTCAACATCCGCCGTGACCATGAGGGTGCCAGCCTTCACAAGGACACCGTCAACCCACATGAGGACATCCGTCGTGTCTTTAACAAATGAGGGAAGAGTCTCAACTAGAGGTTTTAGATAGTTATCAATATATTTACATATAGGTTCACATGGACTCCCCTGACCTGACACGATCGGACGTCCAGGAGGGCTGACTGCGTCCTTGTGGATCTTGGGAAGGAGATACAGGGTAGCTGTCCTGGGGTATCGGACCGTGAGGACCTCCAATGTTTTTTTGTTAATGATTCCCTGATCACATGCGCGACCCAGGATCCCCTGGAGCACCGCAGAAGAGGAGGCCGTAGGATTATACGATAACTTCGTGTAGGTGTCAGAATCCCTCAGTTGGCGAAATGCCTCCCTTTCATACTCAACACACGGCCACACCACAATGTTCCCTCCATTGTCCGCCGGCTTGATGACAATGTCTTGATAAGACTGGAGCTGATCAATAGCTAATCTGTGACAGTAGGTGAGGTTGTCATATTTCCTACGTTTGGAGAGCATTTTGAAGTCTCCAGCAACCAGCCGCACAAATATTTCCACAGCCGGACTCAAAGACAAGGGAGGGAAACGTGTGGATTTTGGATTTATATTAGAGAGTGACCCACCTGCTGGTGTGGATCCTTGTTCCACTAGGAGGTCTTGAAGATTTTGTATTGCCTCCCTTTCTGCAGCGTCCATGGGATTTGGGTCACCATGACACCTAGAATGGAGTTTATGTAAAATTAGTTTTCGGGCAAAAAGGTTGAGGTCCTTGAGAGCTGTGAAGTAATTAAAAGAACTAGTTGGTGAAAATGATAAGCCTCTTTCAAGGACCTCCACCTGAGCCCAAGTCAGTATATATGTGGAAAGATTAATGACCCGAGGACCCCCATAGTGGCAACCAACCTGATGGGGGGCAACCGGCTTCCTTTTATTACTGGGTCTTGTTTGAATCCTAGTTGGTAAATCCACTGATGATTTCTCCTGAGAGGATGGATTAACCGGGGACACTAAATCGTCAGTCGAGGCACCAGATAATGAGGACGCAGATCTTGAACGGGAAACAGAGTTATGTCTATGGCGTAATCTCGACCTGTCCTGGGGTGCGCGCCATCTATAAACATGTTTAAGCTGTCGATCCTGAAAATCACGCTGACATTTTTTTGTTTTAGTAGAAAAAAGCTCTTTAACCAATTTCTGAGATTCAGCATCAACCTCATCATTAAGCTGCCTCAGTTGGTCAGTGGTCATATCTCTCCTGAAGATGGTTTGAAGTAGCTCCATTTCAGATTCCATCTCTTTGATGGATTTTTCATTGAGTTCTTTCAATAGTTGCAAAAAACCTAGGGAACATGTGTCTGCCAAAGTTTCCCACCTATTCTTGAAATCCTCGTCCTCAATAACAAATGAGGGAAAAATTTGAACACGTAAGCCCCTCGGAATGAGGGCTTTGTCAATGTATTTTACCAGGAACGAATGGTTCCACCATGTACGTGTCCTGCGTTTCAAAAAATTCTTAAATTTTAAAATATTCTCCTGTAGGCTCTGACCTACACCCGAAGCAGAGGCACTCCCATCGTCTGATGCGTTACTCAATTGGGCGAGCCAGGCGTTGTCCCGTGCTCGAAAGTCCATTATAGGCCTTAAAGGAACTGTGAAAACACAGAAACTGTTTAGAACATACAGAACGGCCCTATGTGTAAAAAAGGCAGAAAGAAACATGGCTGATGCAGTTGGACAGTGCCAGAATCAGCCTAAATATACCAACTCAGAAGAACATGATAAAAAGGAGGAACAAGGAGCAAAATGGTAAAGAGCAATAGCAATTTAAATAATTAAGTTCAATAAATAAACATCATCACATAGGTACTATAGTCATAGCATGGAACGACAGAAAAGTGCATACTATCCGGAACACCCAGTACTCATAAGCTCATAACCCCCAGACCAGGGGCGGACACAGACTGTAGTGGGCCCCTGTGCAAGAAATTTTTGGGGGCCCACCCACTGCGCTTCATAAGGCAACAAAGTTATGTAAACATAACCCCCCCATGTGCAGCTCTCATCCCCCCCATGTGCAGCTCACCCCCCCGATGCATCTCTCATCCCCCCCGTGCAGCTCTCATCCCCCCCCATGTGCATCTCTCACCCCCCATGTGCATCTCTCACCCCCCCATGTGCATCTCTCACCCCCCATGTGCATCTCTCACCCCCCCATGTGCATCTCTCACCCCCCCATGTGCATCTCTCACCCCCCCATGTGCATCTCTCACCCCCCCATGTGCATCTCTCATCCCCCCCATGTGCATCTCTCATCCCCCCCCATGTGCATCTCTCATCCCCCCCATGTGCATCTCTCATCCCCCCCATGTGCATCTCTCATCCCCCCATGTGCATCTCTCACCCCCCATGTGCATCTCTCATCCCCCCCATGTGCATCTCTCATCCCCCCCATGTGCATCTCTCATCCCCCCCATGTGCATCTCTCATCCCCCCATGTGCATCTCTCATCCCCCCATGTGCATCTCTCATCCCCCCCATGTGCATCTCTCATCCCCCCCATGTGCATCTCTCACCCCCCCCATGTGCATCTCTCATCCCCCCCCATGTGCATCTCTCATCCCCCCCACTCCTAGTTAATTAATTGTATTTAAGAAAAATAAAACTTGTTATACTTACCCCCATGCGATCCCTGCAGAATCCTGGCGCTCGTCCACGTCGCTGCCACCAGGCTCTCCTGACGTTCGGCCATGTGACGGTGCCACATACATAGCCAACAGCTTTTGTTTTGGCCAAAAGATTTTTAAAGCCGCCACCACGATAAGGTAGACTCTTCTGGCCGGGCCCTACTCTAACCTATTAAAATTTTCTTAAAATATCCAATACTCTTTTTAGATATATTTTTATTTAGTTTTCTTTAAGGGAATGTGTCATATACATTTTTTTTTAAATGACCAATAATACCACATACAGGGAATACCGCCACACCATCACCAGACCACATATTACCACAACATAGTGACCGAATAATACCACACAGAAGGGAGAAAAACTGCTACACCATGACCAGACCACATATTACCACCACATTACTAATATTACCACCACATTACTAATATTACCATAAGTGTCATTATACACGGGAGCTCTATACATGGTATGTATAATGTAAGTGTCCAGGTAATCTAGTGATCACCAGTGACATTATACACAGGAGCTCTGTATATAGTGTCAGTGTACAGGTAATACAGTGATCACCAGTGACATTATACACAGGAGCTCTGTATATAGTGTACAGGTAATACAGGGATCACCAGTGACATTATACACAGGAGCTCTGTATATAGTGTACAGGTAATACAGGGATCACCAGTGACATTATACACAGGAGCTCTGTGTATATTGTCAGTGTACAGGTAATACAGTGATCACCAGTGACATTATACACAGGAGCTCTGTATATAGTGTCAGTGTACAGGTAATACAGTGATCACCAGTGACATTATACACAGGAGCTCTGTATATAGTGTACAGGTAATACAGGGATCACCAGTGACATTATACACAGGAGCTCTGTATATAGTATACAGGTAATACAGGGATCACCAGTGACATTATACACAGGAGCTCTGTATATATTGTCAGTGTACAGGTAATACAGGGATCACCAGTGACATTATACACAGGAGCTCTGTATATAGTGTCAGTGTACAGGTAATACAGTGATCACCAGTGACATTATACACAGGAGCTCTGTATATAGTGTACAGGTAATACAGTGATCACCAGTGACATTATACACAGGAGCCCGGTACATAGTATATAGTGTAAGTGTACATGTAATGCACTGACTCACTGGTGACGTCTCTAGGTGAAGTCCTTCAGCTACGCTTTTCTCCTTCATCCAGCACAGACCGCCATCACGTCTTCCAGCCAGGACTCGTCTCTGCATAAAATAACACAGTTATCTAGAGCACATTCCCCAACTTCTACATTACGCAGCTGAATACAGACGTGCATCCACCATCAATATATGGTTAGTTATTATGCAACCTACCATTCCAAATATAAATTGTAATCCACCACGGTGCCCCCATTAACTGTAAATAGGCACTTAATATATAATTTAATTAGAACCTCTACTCTATACTTCCTGCTCCCCGCATTCATTATTTACATGCACCCCCTGCCCCAATTCATTATATCATGTCCGTGCTCTCCCCACCCCATCGTCATTTATCATTTACTCTCCCCCACCCCACATTCATTATGTGCAGCTCATTATCCCCCTACTCCTAATTCCCCCATGTGCAGCTCATTTTCTCCCAATTCCCCCATGTGCAGCTCTCACCCCCCCATGAGCAGCTCTCACCACCCCACCATGTGCACCTCTCTCATCCCCCTCCCCCACATGTGCCCCTCTCTCATCCCCCTCCCCCACATGTGCCCCTCTCTCATCCCCCTCCCCCACATGTGCCCCTCTCTCATCCCCCCCATGTGCAGCTCTCACCACCCCCCCATGTGCACATCTCTCATCCCCCTCCCCCACATGTGCCCCTCTCTCATCCCCCTCCCCCACATGTGCCCCTCTCTCATCCCCCTCCCTCACATGTGCCCCTCTCTCATCCCCCCCATGTGCATCTCTCATCCCCCCATGTGCATCTCTCATCCCCCCCACATGTGCACATCTCTCATCCCCCTCCCCCACATGTGCACCTCTCTCATCCCCCCCATGTGCATCTCTTATCTCCCCCCCATGTGCATCTCTTATCCCCCTCCCACATGTGCATCTCTCATCCCCCCCAGAGGCGGACACAGACTGTAGTGGGCCCCTGTGCAAGAAATTTTTGGGGGCCCCCCCACTGCGCTTCATAAGGCAACAAAGTTATGTAAACATAACCCCCCCATGTGCAGCTCTCATCCCCCCCATGTGCAGCTCACCCCCCCGATGCATCTCTCATCCCCCCCGTGCAGCTCTCATCCCCCCCATGTGCATCTCTCACCCCCCCATGTGCATCTCTCACCCCCCCATGTGCATCTCTCACCCCCCCATGTGCATCTCTCATCCCCCCCATGTGCATCTCTCATCCCCCCCATGTGCATCTCTCATCCCCCCCATGTGCATCTCTCATCCCCCATGTGCATCTCTCACCCCCCATGTGCATCTCTTATCCCCCCAATGTGCATCTCTCATCCCCCCCATGTGCATCTCTCATCCCCCCATGTGCATCTCTCATCCCCCATGTGCATCTCTCATCCCCCCATGTGCATCTCTCATCCCCCCCATGTGCATCTCTCATCCCCCCCATGTGCATCTCTCATCCCCCCCATGTGCATCTCTCATCCCCCCCATGTGCATCTCTCATCCCCCCCCATGTGCATCTCTCATCCCCCCCACTCCTAGTTAATTAATTGTATTTAAGAAAAATAAAACTTGTTATACTTACCCCCATGCGATCCCTGCAGAATCCTGGCGCTCGTCCACGTCGCTGCCACCAGGCTCTCCTGACGTTCGGCCATGTGACGGTGCCACATACATAGCCAACAGCTTTTGTTTTGGCCAAAAGATTTTTAAAGCCGCCACCACGATAAGGTAGACTCTTCTGGCCGGGCCCTACTCTAACCTATTAAAATTTTCTTAAAATAACCAATACTCTTTTTAGATATATTTTTATTTAGTTTTCTTTAAGGGAATGTGTCATATACATTTTTTTTTAAATGACCAATAATACCACATACAGGGAATACCGCCACACCATCACCAGACCACATATTACCACAACATAGTGACCGAATAATACCACACAGAAGGGAGAAAAACTGCTACACCATGACCAGACCACATATTACCACCACATTACTAATATTACCACCACATTACTAATATTACCATAAGTGTCATTATACACGGGAGCTCTATACATGGTATGTATAATGTAAGTGTCCAGGTAATCTAGTGATCACCAGTGACATTATACACAGGAGCTCTGTATATAGTGTCAGTGTACAGGTAATACAGTGATCACCAATGACATTATACACAGGAGCTCTGTATATACTGTACAGGTAATACAGGGATCACCAGTGACATTATACACAGGAGCTCTGTATATAGTGTACAGGTAATACAGGGATCACCAGTGACATTATACACAGGAGCTCTGTATATATTGTCAGTGTACAGGTAATACAGTGATCACCAGTGACATTATACACAGGAGCTCTGTATATAGTGTCAGTGTACAGGTAATACAGTGATCACCAGTGACATTATACACAGGAGCTCTGTATATAGTGTACAGGTAATACAGGGATCACCAGTGACATTATACACAGGAGCTCTGTATATAGTATACAGGTAATACAGGGATCACCAGTGACATTATACACAGGAGCTCTGTATATATTGTCAGTGTACAGGTAATACAGTGATCACCAGTGACATTATACACAGGAGCTCTGTATATAGTGTCAGTGTACAGGTAATACAGTGATCACCAGTGACATTATACACAGGAGCTCTGTATATAGTGTACAGGTAATACAGTGATCACCAGTGACATTATACACAGGAGCCCGGTACATAGTATATAGTGTAAGTGTACATGTAATGCACTGACTCACTGGTGACGTCTCTAGGTGAAGTCCTTCAGCTACGCTTTTCTCCTTCATCCAGCACAGACCGCCATCACGTCTTCCAGCCAGGACTCGTCTCTGCATAAAATAACACAGTTATCTAGAGCACATTCCCCAACTTCTACATTACGCAGCTGAATACAGACGTGCATCCACCATCAATATATGGTTAGTTATTATGCAACCTACCATTCCAAATATAAATTGTAATCCACCACGGTGCCCCCATTAACTGTAAATAGGCACTTAATATATAATTTAATTAGAACCTCTACTCTATACTTCCTGCTCCCCGCATTCATTATTTACATGCACCCCCTGCCCCAATTCATTATATCATGTCCGTGCTCTCCCCACCCCATCGTCATTTATCATTTACTCTCCCCCACCCCACATTCATTATGTGCAGCTCATTATCCCCCTACTCCTAATTCCCCCATGTGCAGCTCATTTTCTCCCAATTCCCCCATGTGCAGCTCTCACCCCCCCCATGAGCAGCTCTCACCACCCCACCATGTGCACCTCTCTCATCCCCCTCCCCCACATGTGCCCCTCTCTCATCCCCCTCCCCCACATGTGCCCCTCTCTCATCCCCCTCCCCCACATGTGCCCCTCTCTCATCCCCCCCATGTGCAGCTCTCACCACCCCCCCATGTGCACATCTCTCATCCCCCTCCCCCACATGTGCCCCTCTCTCATCCCCCTCCCCCACATGTGCCCCTCGCTCATCCCCCTCCCTCACATGTGCCCCTCTCTCATCCCCCCCATGTGCATCTCTCATCCCCCCATGTGCATCTCTCATCCCCCCCACATGTGCACATCTCTCATCCCCTCCCCCACATGTGCACCTCTCTCATCCCCCCCATGTGCATCTCTTATCTCCCCCCCATGTGCATCTCTTATCTCCCTCCCACATGTGCATCTCTCATCCCCCCCATGTGCATCTCTCATCCCCCCCATGTGCATCTCTCATCCCCCCCATGTGCATCTCTCACCCCCCCATGTGCATCTCTCACCCCCCATGTGCATCTCTCACCCCCCCATGTGCATCTCTCATCCCCCCCATGTGCATCTCTCATCCCCCCCATGTGCATCTCTCATCCCCCCCATGTGCATCTCTCATCCCCCCATGTGCATCTCTCATCCCCCCCATGTGCATCTCTCATCCCCCCCCATGTGCATCTCTCATTTCCCCCCATGTGCATCTCTCATCCCCCCCACTCCTAGTTAATTAATTGTATTTAAGAAAAATAAAACTTGTTATACTTACCCCCATGCGATCCCTGCAGAATCCTGGCGCTCGTCCACGTCGCTGCCACCAGGCTCTCCTGACGTTCGGCCATGTGACGGTGCCACATACATAGCCAACAGCTTTTGTTTTGGCCAAAAGATTTTTAAAGCCGCCACCACGATAAGGTAGACTCTTCTGGCCGGGCCCTACTCTAACCTATTAAAATTTTCTTAAAATATCCAATACTCTTTTTAGATATATTTTTATTTAGTTTTCTTTAAGGGAATATGTCATATACATTTTTTTTTAAATGACCAATAATACCACATACAGGGAATACCGCCACACCATCACCAGACCACATATTACCACAACATAGTGACCGAATAATACCACACAGAAGGGAGAAAAACTGCTACACCATGACCAGACCACATATTACCACCACATTACTAATATTACCACCACATTACTAATATTACCATAAGTGTCATTATACACGGGAGCTCTATACATGGTATGTATAATGTAAGTGTCCAGGTAATCTAGTGATCACCAGTGACATTATACACAGGAGCTCTGTATATAGTGTCAGTGTACAGGTAATACAGTGATCACCAGTGACATTATACACAGGAGC
This sequence comes from Phyllobates terribilis, assembly GCF_046119375.1. Taxonomy (NCBI): domain Eukaryota; kingdom Metazoa; phylum Chordata; class Amphibia; order Anura; family Dendrobatidae; genus Phyllobates; species Phyllobates terribilis. Next base: position 814,770,221 of record NW_027362762.1, read on the forward strand.
TCTGTATATAGTGTACAGGTAATACAGGGATCACCAGTGACATTATACACAGGAGCTCTGTATATAGTGTACAGGTAATACAGGGATCACCAGTGACATTATACACAGGAGCTCTGTATATATTGTCAGTGTACAGGTAATACAGTGATCACCAGTGACATTATACACAGGAGCTCTGTATATAGTGTCAGTGTACAGGTAATACAGTGATCACCAGTGACATTATACACAGCAGCTCTGTATATAGTGTACAGGTAATACAGGGATCACCAGTGACATTATACACAGGAGCTCTGTATATAGTGTACAGGTAATACAGGGATCACCAGTGACATTATACACAGGAGCTCTGTATATATTGTTAGTGTACAGGTAATACAGTGATCACCAGTGACATTATACACAGGAGCTCTGTATATAGTGTCAGTGTACAGGTAATACAGTGATCACCAGTGACATTATACACAGGAGCCCGGTACATAGTATATAGTGTAAGTGTACATGTAATGCACTGACTCACTGGTGACGTCTCTAGGTGAAGTCCTTCAGCTACGCTTTTCTCCTTCATCCAGCACAGACCGCCATCACGTCTTCCAGCCAGGACTCGTCTCTGCATAAAATAACACAGTTATCTAGAGCACATTCCCCAACTTCTACATTACGCAGCTGAATACAGACGTGCATCCACCATCAATATATGGTTAGTTATTATGCAACCTACCATTCCAAATATAAATTGTAATCCACCACGGTGCCCCCATTAACTGTAAATAGGCACTTAATATATAATTTAATTAGAACCTCTACTCTATACTTCCTGCTCCCCGCATTCATTATTTACATGCACCCCCTGCCCCAATTCATTATATCATGTCCGTGCTCTCCCCGCCCCATCGTCATTTATCATTTACTCTCCCCCACCCCACATTCATTATGTGCAGCTCATTATCCCCCTACTCCTAATTCCCCCATGTGCAGCTCATTTTCTCCCAATTCCCCATGTGCAGCTCTCACCCCCCCCCATGAGCAGCTCTCACCACCACACCATGTGCACCTCTCTCATCCCCCTCCCCCACATGTGCCCCTGTCTCATCCCCCTCCCCCACATGTGTCCCTCTCTCATCCCCCTCCCCCACATGTGCCCCTCTCTCATCCCCCCCATGTGCAGCTCTCACCCCCCCATGTGCACATCTCTCATCCCCCTCCCCCACATGTGCCCCTCTCTCATCCCCCTCCCCCACATGTGCCCCTCTCTCATCCCCCTCCCTCACATGTGCCCCTCTCTCATCCCCCCCATGTGCATCTCTCATCCCCCTATGTGCATCTCTCATCTCCCCCACATGAGCATCTCTCATCCCCCTCCCCCACATGTGCACCTCTCTCATCCCCCCCATGTGCATCTCTTATCTCCCCCCCATGTGCATCTCTTATCCCCCTCCCACATGTGCATCTCTTATCTCCCCCCCATGTGCATCTCTTATCCCCCCCCATGTGCATCTCTTATCCCCCCCCCACATGTGCACCTCTCTCATCCCCCCCACCCCATGTGCATCTTTTATCATCTCCCCCCCCACGTGCACCTCTCTCATCCCCCTCCCCCCACGTGCACCTCTCTCATCCCCCTCCCCCCACATGTGCACCTCTCTCATCCCCCCCACCCCATGTGCATCTTTTATCATCTCCCCCCCCCCATGTGCATCTCTTATAACACACACACACACACACACACCTCCCATTCCTCCCACTCCTAGTAAATTGTATTTTGAAAAAAACAAAACTTGTTATACTTACCCCCATGCGATCCCTGCAGAATCCTGGCGCTCGTCCAAATCGCTGACACCAGGTTCTCCTGACTTCCGACCATGTGACGGCGCCGTCACATGACCGGAAATCAGGGGAATCATGAAGGCGCTGCCGCAGGAGCGCAGCGCAGCGCTGAGATGTCCCGGACCCGGCGCTTAGCATGGGGCCGGGGGCCCCATGAGGAGAGAGACTCACAAGAGTGGGCCCCCAACGGGGCTCCAAGGAGGCCCCTACCGGCTGGGCCCCACACTGGAGTCAGGGCAGACATGCCCTGATGGCGGCCCTGCTGGAGGCTGGAGGGGCCCCCTCTCCCTCGGGGCCCCCGTTCAATGAACCGGCTGCACGGGCGGTAGTTCCGCCCTTGCCCCAGACCATTGCATTGGGTAAAGGCAAGGAAGATGGGAAAGAGCACGGCAGGCAAAAAAGAAGAAATCAAATATAAACCAGGGGTACACACAATATCCATTTAAGGCAGGAGTCTGCCTTTATAACATGTAGCCCTGGTCAGTAAGTAACAAATGCCTTACCAAGGGATAGATGGAGAGCTCTGGGAAGGTGGTAAACCGTGGTAAGAAGGAGCCCCAACGTATGTTTCGCCTAGCAGTTTGTTGGCTTTTTCAAGAGGCTTAGTTGTAACTGTAATGTTATTATGGCAGACTCCTGCCTTAAATGGATATTGTGTGTACCCCTGGTTTATATTTGATTTCTTCTTTTTTGCCTGCCGTGCTCTTTCCCATCTTCCTTGCCTTTACCCAATGCAATGGTCTGGGGGTTATGAGCTTATGAGTACTGGGTGTTCCGGATAGTATGCACTTTTCTGTCGTTCCATGCTATGACTATAGTACCTATGTGATGATGTTTATTTATTGAACTTAATTATTAAAATTGCTATTGCTCTTTACCATTTTGCTCCTTGTTCCTCCTTTTTATCATGTTCTTCGGAGTTGGTATATTTAGGCTGATTCTGGCACTGTCCAACTGCATCAGCCATGTTTCTTTCTGCCTTTTTTACACATAGGGCCGTTCTGTATCTTCTAGCCCACCCATGAGGCGTGGGGAGCACTGAATATTCATGCTCCCTAATAGCCGGCACACAGCGAAGCCACGCTGCGGCTGCTGCTGCTGCCGGCTATCTCCTGTGCCCGCTGTTAAAGGACATGAATATTCAACCACTCTCCACGCCCATGGGTGTGCGGAGGGGGTGAATATTCATGCCCTTTTTTGAGCGGGCACAGGAGATAGCCGGCAGCAGCAGCAGCCGCAGTGCGGCTCCGCTGTGTGCCGGCTATGACGGAGAGTGAAGTCACTGCTCCCCGCGCACACAGACCCGGCGTGGGGAGCAATGACTTCCGGCAGCTGATCAGTCCTTGTGAGCCGCGCATGGCAGTGACGTCATACGTGGCTCACATGGAGAGATCAGTGCAGGCAGACCGGACGCAGCGCTGGAGGAGAGAGAAGAGAGGTGAGTATGAGTGTTTATTTTTTTTTATTGTGAAGACTGATGGGGATTAGGGGTGCCATGCATACCAGGACAGGGATTAGGGGTGCCATGCATACCAGGACAGGGATTAGGGGTGCCATGCATATCAGGACAGGGATTAGGGGTGCCATGCATACCAGGACAGGGATGAGGGGTGCCATGCATACCAGGACAGGGATGAGGGGTGCCATGCACACCAGGACAGGGATGAGGGGTGCCATGCATACCAGGACAGGGATGAGGGGTGCCATGCATACCAGGACAGGGATGAGGGGTGCCATGCATACCAGGATAGGGATTAGGGGTGCCATGCATACCGGGACAGGGATGAGGGGTGCCATGCATGCCAGGACAGGGATTAGGGGTGCCATACATACCAGGATAGGGATTAGGGGTGCCATGCATACCAGGACAGGGATTAGGGGTGCCATGCATACCAGGACAAGGATGAAGGGTGCCATGCATACCAGGACAGGGATGAGGGGTGCCATGCATAACAGGATAGGGATTAGGGGTGCCTGCATACCAGGACAGGGATGAGGGGTGCCATGTATACCAGGACAGGGATTAGGGGTGCCATACATACCAGGATAGGGATTAGGGGTGCCATGCATACCAGGACAGGGATGAGGGGTGCCATGCATACCCAGGACAGGGATTAGGGGTGCCATGCATACCAGGATAGAGATTAGGGGTGCCATGCATACCAGGACAGGGATGAGGCGTGCCATGCATACCAGGACAGGGATGAGGGGTGCCATGCATACCAGGACAGGGATGATGGTGCCATGCATACCAGAATTGGGGATGAGGGGTGCCATGCATGCCAGGACAGAGATGAGGGGTGCCATGCATACCCAGGACAGGGATTAGGGGTGCCATGCATACCAGGATAGAGATTAGGAGTGCAATGCATACCAGGACAAGGATGAGGGGTGCCATGCATTACCAGGACAGGGATGAGGGGTGCCATGCATACCAGGACAGGGATGATGGTGCCATGCATACCAGGATTGGGGATGAGGGGTTCCATGCATACCAGGACAGGGATGATGGGTGCCATACATACCGGGATTGGGGATGAGGGGTGCCATGCATACCATGATAAGGATGAGGGAGCCATGCATATCAGGATAGGTATGAGGGGTGCCATGCATACCAGGATAAGGATGAGGGGTGCCATGCATACCAGGATGGAGGGATGCCGGGCATACCTGGATGGGGATGGGGACCACATATAAAAGGAAGGGGGGAGGCATATATACCAGGATGGGGGATATTGTCAGAATTGGGGGACATTACCTCTATACCAGTGTCAGCAGAAGACGCCCTCCCCCTTAAAAGTGCATCATGACCACATTTTTTGCTTAAATTTTTATTTTTTTATTTTCCTCCTCTAAAACCTACGTGCGTGTTATGGTCTGGTGCGTCTTATAGTCCGAAAAATACGGTAATTCTCATGCCACCAATCTGGTAATGCTATCAGCCCTTGTTAAGTGGCCTGCAGTAATGATGTTCTGTGTGCAGAAGTTATATGTTCATTTAAAATTGTATTGGATTTTTAAGAAATGGACACAAAAGAGGGAATACTCAAAATTATTACTTACCTTGTTAATCCCCATGTAAATTCCCATGCCGCTGGCCCAGTTGTCCTGCTGGTCCTTGTTAGAGTGGCCTGCAGCAAATAGGTCCCAACAATACCATCTGGACAGATGTAACTAGTTAATGGCCAATGCAGTCATGTACCATAGTATCATCACCGGTGAAGTCAGGGATTGGCGTAGCTGTAACCTGTGTATGGTCAGCTCAAAAGTTCTACAAAACAGTTTCCAAAGTCCAGCGGGACCATCAACAGTGCTATCAACAGTGCTAGCAGTAGAGAGTTTTCAGGTAAATTCTTGGTATTTGTAAGTTTGACACATTCCCTGGTTTGTTGCCAGCTGTGAAATGTGAAAAATGTTGAAAAAATGAGCAAATGGATTAACCTTTTTTTTTAACTAAGGTGGCAGAAAACACACTTCTCTTGGAGATGAAAAGGACAGCTAGAGGGGTTATGGAGGAGGCTGACATTTTTAGATGGTGTGACTGATCTATATGCTCATAATTTAGGAAAAGTAGTTGAGAGGTAAATGTAATGCATGCCTTTTTATAGAGAAGGGTAATGATTGAAAAACTAGAATAATATTTTTTAATCTTTATGCTTTAAAACCAAATTATCAAAAGAAGTGACATTGTCATTTTTGATAATAAGGTAAAATAATAGGGATAGTAAAATGTAATCTTCAAGGTAATTTCAGTAACCCTTTATAAGCTTAAAAATCGGCTATAGGTTTATACTATATTCTAATCATGAATATCTAAATCTGATATGTTACTAATAATGATGGGCGAGCACTAAAATTCTTGGGTGCTTGTTTCTCAAGTCGAGCAAATTGGAATGCTCGGGTGCTCAACCCGAGTAACAAGCCCAATGTAAGTCTATGGGAAACTCAAGCATTTTTTAGGCGGCTCCCTCAGGCGGTCTGCAGAGGGCCTAAAAATTGCCCAAATTGATGGGAACAGTGCTCAAATGACATGGGAAAAGCATGGGGAAGACCCCTGGAAGCATTTCGGATGCTCAGGTCACTTCTGTCAACAACGTAACAAGAGGTATTACGCCACTTTTACAGACTCACAATAAAACATACAAAAACGAAACCAAAATGGATTTTCCTGGGAAATATGTTAAGGAACATCCTTTCCAGGGTAATGACTTGTATATAAGGTAAAATAAATAACTAAAAACAAAAATACTCCTCCACACGTAGCGTTTTTGATGCGTTTTTGCACTTTTGCATTGCTTTCAACTGTGACAAATGCATTCACTGGGAAATGTCATTTTAACATTTTACAACCTTATCTGGCCATGTGGTGTGTGAGACATGATCAGACATATCCTGTTTCATTTATGAAGGAGGGACTCTGAAAGTTACAAAGCCTATTTTTAAAGGGCTATCAGGCGGCCTTTACTATTCTTAAAGGGCCAGCAGTCGGCCCTCGCTATTCTTAGAGAGCTAGCCGGCTATGCTTTGTTGTTCCCATTACTAAAGAGTGGGTTTCTTATACTGTTATTGTGTATACAGTGAGTGGCAGGTCTGCCCAAAATTTTGATGCACCCCAATACCTTTGAAAATTTGGATGCACCCCAATACCCCTTTGAAGAGACTTAGAGGAGGGCATACTGAAAACAATGTTCCCATTATTAGGAAGTTGGTCTCCCATACTGTTTGCCTATGCACTGAATGCAAGGGCTGCCAAAAATTTGGACCTACTCCAATGCCCCTTGGAAGAGACGTAGAGGAGGGCCTCGTAAAAAAAAATGTTCCCATTATTAGGAAGTGGGTCTCCCATTGTGTTTGCCTATGCAGTGAATGCAAGGGTTGCTAAAAATTTGGAGGCACTCCAAAGCCCCTTGGAAGAGACGTGGAGGTCATAAGGCCTCCTGAAAACAATGTTCCCATTATTAGGAAGTGGGTCTCCCATAGTGTTGGCCTATGCAGTGAATGCAAGGGTTGCCATAAATTTGGAGGCACTCCAATGCAACTTGGAAGAGACGTGGAGGTACAACTGTTAGGTCTTCCCGAGTCTAGTTGTTTTTTAAAGACTCTGCTGATAACCCCAAAAATGCAATTTGCACCACCTGCCAGGCCAACATCAGCAGGGGTTGCAAAACTATCAGCCTGACCACCACCAGCGTGATCCAGCACATGACAGGAAAACACCTGGGCCGAAGCACAGCGTTCAGTTATCCATACTCCAGTCCTTGGAACGCAAGCGCAAATACGCAGCCAACGCCCCACAGGCCACAATACTAAATTCCCACATTTCGCCACTGTTTGCTCTCGAAATGTTGCCTTTTAGGCTTGTGGAGACGGAAGCTTTCCGCAACCTGATGGCGGCGGCTGTCCCTCGGTACTCGGTCCCCAGCCGCCACTATTTCTCCCGGTGTGCCATCCATGAATTACACAAGCACATGTCCCACAACATTAGCCGTGCCCTCAACAATGCAGTTACTAGGAAAGTCCACCTAACCACAGACACGTGGACAAGTGCTTGTGGGCAGGGATGGTACATCTCGCTGACGGCACACTGGGTTAATATAGTGGAAGCCAGGACCCAGTCGGACCTTGGGACGGAACACATCCTCTCGACGCCGAGGATTGCGGGCCCTAGGTCAATCAGGGTTGCCCCACAGTCTACAGCTCCTGCACCTCATCCTCCTCAGCCTCCTCCTCCTCTTCAGCCTCCATCTCCGAAATGACCACATCAGTCACAAGCTGGAATCACTGCAGCACTGCCTCAGCCAAGCGGCAACAGGCTGTGATGAAGCTAATATGCTTAGGTGACAAACTGCACAATGCTGAAGAGTTGTGAACAGCTCTGAAAGAGCACGCAGATCTGTGGCTGACCCCGCTGACCCTACAGCCAGGCATGGTCATGTGTGACAATGGCCAGAACCTGGTGGCGGCTCTGAAGCGAGGCAAGCTCACACACGTACCATGCCTGGCCCATGTGCTTAACCTCATGGTTCAGCGGTTTCTCAAAACCTACCCAGATCTGCCGGATCTGCTTGTCAAAGTACGCCACGTATGTGCCCATTTTAGAGAATGTCAGCTACAGCTTCCACCGCCCTTGCCGTGCTTCAGCAGGGTTTGCAGCTTCCGGCTCACCAACTGGTGTGTGATGTCCCCACGCGTTGGAACTCTACACTGCAGATACTGGGAAGGATTTGTGAGCAGAAGAGGGCAGTTGTTGACTACCAGCATCAGCAAGGCCATCGGTATTCAGTTCAGACTCAATACATAAGACCTCAGGAGTGGACATGGATGTCAGACATACAGTACAGACCAAAAGTTTGAACACACCTTCTCATTTAAAGATTTTTCTGTATTTTCATGACTATGACAATTGTACATTCACACTGAAGGCATCAAAACTATGAATCAACACATGTGGAATTATATACTTAACAAAAAAGTGTGAAACAACTGAAAATATGTCTTATATTCTAGGTTTTTCAAAGTAGCCACCTTTTGCTGTGATGACTGCTTTGTACACTTTTGGCATTCTCTTGATGAGCTTCAAGAGGTAGTCACCGGAAATGGTTTTCACTTCACAGGTGTGCCCTGTCAGGTTTAATAAGTGGGATTTCTTGCCTTATAAATGGGGTTGGGACCATCAGTTGTGTTGTGCAGAAGTCTGGTGGATACATATCTGATAATCCTACTGAATAGACTGTAAGAATTTGTATTATGGCAAGAAAAAAGCAGCTAATTAAAGAAAAACGAGTGGTCATCATTACTTTAAGAAATGAAGGTCAGTCAGTCCAAAAAATTGGGAAAACTTTGAAAGTGTCCCCAAGTGCAGTTGCAAAAACCATCAAGCGCTACAAAGAAACTGGCTCACATGAGGACCGCCCCAGGAAAGGAAGACCAAGAGTCACTTCTGCTTCTGAGGATAAGTTTATCCGAGTCACCAGCCTCAGAAATCGCAGGTTAACAGCAGCTCAGATTAGAGACCAGGTCAATGCCACACAGAATTCTAGCAGCAGACACATCTCTTCAACAACTGTTAAGAGGAGACTTTGTGCAGCAGGCCTTCATGGTAAAATAGCTGCTAGGAAGCCACTGCTAAGGACAGGCAACAAGCAGAAGAGACTTGTTTGGGGTAAAGAACACAAGGAATGGACATTAGACCAGTGGAAATCTGTGCTTTGGTCTGATGAGTCCAAATTTGAGATCATTGGTTCCAACCGCCATGTCTTTGTGCGACGCAGAAAAGGCGAACAGATGGACTCTACATGCCTGGTTCTCACCGTGAAGCATGGAGGAGGAGGTGTGATGGTGTGGGGGTGCTTTGCTGGTGACACTGTTGGGGATTTATTCAAAATTGAAGGCATACTGAACCAGCATGGCTACCACAGCATCTTGCAGCGGCATGCTATTCCATCCTGTTTGCGTTTTGTTGGACCATCATTTATTTTTCAACAGGACAATGACCCCAAACACACCTCCACGCTGTGTAAGAGTTATTTGACCAAGAAGGAGAGTGATGGGGTGCTACGCCAGATGACCTGGCCTCCACAGTCACCAGACCTGAACCCAATCAAGATGGTTTGGGGTGAGCTGGACCGCAGAGTGAAGGCAAAAGAGCCAACAAGTGCTAAGCATCTCTGGGAACTCCTTCAAGATTGTTGGAAGACCATTTCCGGTGACTACCTCTTGAAGCTCATCAAGAGAATGCAAAGGTGGCTACTTTGAAGAACCTAGAATAAAATACATATTTTCAGTTGTTTCACACTTTTTTGTTAAGTATATAATTCCACATGTGCTAATTCATAGTTTTGATGCCTTCAGTGTGAATGTACAATTTTCATAGTCATGAAAATACAGAAAAATCTTTAAATGAAAAGGTGTGTCCAAACTTTTGGTCGGTACTGTATATACCATCCTCTAAAACTCTGAGGACTCCACCAAGATGGTGAGTGGCGATGACGCCATAATTAGCGTCACCATCCCGCTTCTGTGTCTTCTGAAACGCTCTCTGCTCACAATCAAAAATATTGCAATGCAGGCAGAGCACAAGATGGAGCAAGGAACCATACAGGGTGATTACACACAGCCCAGCCTCATCTCATCCCAACATGGATTGGGTGACAATGAGGAAGAGGAGGAGGAGGAGGAACAGGATCTAGTTTCATACTGTCATACCGTCTGTTCAGCGTGGATGGCCTGAGGACAGGTAGGAAGAAGAGGAGGAGAGCATGGTCAGTCGTCCTCTTGATGAGGACACGGAAGTCTTACCTGTTAGCAGTCTGGCACACATGGCTGAGTTTATGTTACGCTGCCTTTCCCGTGACCCTCACGTTCTCAAAACTTTGGGTGACAGTCATTACTGGTTGGTGACACTTCTAGACCCATTCTACAAGGAGAACTTTATATCTCTTATTCCTGAGGCGGACAGGTGTACAAAAGTGGGGCAGTACCAGAAGGTTCTTGTTGCAGAACTATTAAAAAAATTCCCATCTGAAAACGCTGGCGACAGAGGTCACAGTTCGTTGGACAACCAAGGAGTACAGGCGAGAGAGACACAACTCCAATCCAGCAGAGGCAGAGGAACACTGTCAAAGTTCTGGGAGAGTTTTCTCAGCCCCTCCCATCGCAGAGGCCTTGAGACACGGGGTACTCTCATAAGGAGTGCAAAGTTTTGGAAGATGCTGAGGGAGTACCTTGCCGACCGTACCATCGTCCTCTGTAATTCCTCTGTGCCTTATAATTTTGGGGTATCCAAGCTGGACACGTGGAATGAACTGGCTCTCTGAGCCTGGGAGGTGCTGGCCTGCCCTGCCGCTAGCATTTTATCACAGCGGATTTTTAGTACCGCTGGTGGAATTATAACTGATAAGCGCATCCGCTGTCAACTGAAAATGCTGACAGGCTGACTCTTATAAAAATGAACAAGGGCTGGATTGGGCCAGACTTCTCAACACCACAGAATGATAGCAGCGTAACATAAACTCAAATCCAGTGTCTTTTTTTGGGTGGTGTATTCCCATGCACCTTTTCACACCCACACATGGGTATACGCTTCCTGATTTTGGCTATTTGCTCTTGTCCTCCTCCTTCTCCTCATCCTCCTCCACCACCATATCACCAGGGTGACCGTGGTCCGTGATGTAAAACCCACATATTTTTTTTAAAGGGTGTTTATCATGCCCTTAAAAATCATTTTTTATACAGTATGTTCACGTATACCCCCCAGGGGTAAATATTTGTCAGCCCATACACTTAGTGCATGGGCATTACAAGTATAGGAGACCCGCTCCTTTCTAATGGGAACATTTTTTTTATGAGGCTCTCCTCCACGTCTTTTCCAAGGTGCATTGGAGTGCCTCCCAATTTTTGGCAGACTTTGCATTCACTGCATAGGCCAACACTTTGGGAGACCCACTTCCGAATAATGGGAACATTTGTTTATGAGGCCCTCTACGTCTCTTCCAAGAGGCATTGGAGTGCCTCCAAATTTTTTTTTCAGCCCTTGCATTCACTGCATAGGCAAACACAATGGGAGACCCACTTCCTAATATTGGGAACATTGTTTTCAGTAGGCCCTCTGACCTACACGTCTCTTCCAAGGGGCATTGGAGTGCCTCCCAATTTTTGGCTGCCCTTGCATTCACTGCATAAGCCAACACAATGGGAGACCCACTTCCTGATAATGGGAAAAAAAATTTTCAGGAGGCCCTCCTCTACGTTTCTTCCAAGGGGCATTGGAGTAGGTCCAATTTTTTGGCAGCCCTTGCATTCAGTGCATAGGCAAACAGTATGGGAAACCCACTTCCTAATAATGGGAACATTGTTTTCAGTATGCCCTCCTCTAAGTCTCTTCAAAGGTGTATTGGGGTGCATCTAAATTTTCAAAGGGGTATTGGGGTGCGTCCAAATTTTGGGCAGACCTTCCACTCACTGCATACGCAATAACAGTATAGGAGACCCACTCTTAAGTAATGGGAACAACAAAGCATAGCAGGCTGATGACTCTCTAAGAATAGCGAGAGCCGACTGCTGGCCCTTTAAGAATAGTAAAGGCCACCTGATAGCCCTATAAAAATAAGCTTTGTGGCTTTCAGAGTCCCTCCTTCATAAATGAAACAGGATGTGTCTGAACATGTCTCACACACCACATGGCCAGATAAGGTTGTAAAATGTTAAAATGACATTTCCCGGTGAATGCATATGTCACAGTGCAAAGTGCAAAATCGCATCAAAAATGCTACGTGTAAACATAGCGCAAAGTGTGGAGGAGTATTTTTGTTTTTGTTTATTTATTTTGCCTTATATATAAGTCATTACCCTGGAAAGGATGTTCCTTAAAATATTTCCCAGGAAAATCCATTTTGGTTTTGTTTTTGTATGTTTTATTGTGAGTCCGTAAAAGTGGGGCAATACCTCTGACAACTTTGTTCACAGCAGTGACCTGGGAGTCAGAAATGCTTGCAGCAGTCTTCTCCATGCTGTTCCCATGTCATTTGAGCACTGTTCCCATCGATTTGGGCAATTTTTAGGCCCTCTGCAGACCGCCGGGGGGAGCCTACTGAAAAATGCTTGAGTTTCCCATAGACTTACATTGGGCTCGTTGTTCGGGTCGAGCACCCGAGCATTCCAAGTTGCTCGACCCGAGCATCGAGCACCAGAGCATTTTAGTGCTCACCCATCACTAATTGCCACGGATCGTCTCAGCAAGTAACTCGATCTTCTGTTGCTGTTGGCGATTCTGATACTGCTTCTGTTTCTGGAGCTGAACCTGTTGTATCAGCTGCTTAGTGGTCGTTGTAGCTGCTCACTGTGCTGCTGCTGCATGTTCTATTGGCTCTGCAAGTGCTGCTGCTGCATTCTCTGCTGGCTGTGCACTAGGTGCTTAATTAGCTCTTTCATGCTGCCGGATGTCTCCTGCTGGCTGGCAGCCTTCACGCAAGACATCCACCGGTCTCTGTAGCAGGTACACGTGTTCCTGGAATCTTGCTCGCACTCTTGCAGCAACTGTGGTAAGATGCTTCACTCGGGTGCTTCCAGAAGTAGACTCAGGTACCGTGGTTTTCTCTGCAGGCTTTATTATGTGGCATAAAGCCCTGCAGCTCCAGCAAGAGTAAACACAGCCTTACTGGCAAAACAACAAAACAAATTATAAACGATAGCACAGTCCATAGCAATGTGGGGTTTGCCCACACACAGGTTGTAGTCCCAGCTTTCAGCTCCTCTCCGAGCTGTTGCCTTCCAGTCTGGAGTCTTTGCCATTCCAAACTCAACAATAGGAAAAAAAAAAGGTGACTGAGCATTTAAACCTTGCTTAGCTACACCCTGAGGGGAGGTAGGGGAATGGACTCCCACCCTCTTCCATTACCATAAAACCACACCCTTTAAGTGAGTTAACCCCCATCATACAACATGCTGGCAGAAAGTTTATAGGTTTCAGTTCACACAGGCTCGCAACCTGTGTGACACATACCTCCCCTCGTATATCATACCAGTGACTCTGTCACATAAGGTAAAATAATAGTACTAAAAGGCAATCTTCAAGGTAATTTAATCAACCCTTTTTAAGCTCCTAAATCTGTTATAGGTCTATACTATGTTCTTATCATTAATGTCAGACCAGACCAGCACTCGAACCGTCGTGCACCAGTACGGTGACTGCAGGGGCCTGGCCGGGGCGGCACCGACGCATTCCCTGCTTTGTGGCCAGTTGTGAAAATGTTTGAACAAATTCTGTAAAAAATAGAGGTTTATCAAACACCCATAATACTACCCAATTCAAAGGCTAGAGAAGTCCAGTAGGCAAAAATTACATTAATATGAGCTTTCCTAAATTATGTTCAAATGGACTGACCCTTTTTTTTACTAATTCAGACCAAAATCCAGCGAGTGAGGAGACTCCAGCGATGTGGTGTAATTAAAATTTCCATTTATTTGAAGGATGATATTTCCATAAAAAATGCATTTACAAAGAGAGCCAATTCACACCATATGGGCAGAGTATAAAAATCCCAGAAAAGCCTTAATCATGGTACATACATTGGAATACAAGCAGGGTATAAATACAAAAGAACAGCAAACTGAAAAAGGAAGTCCAATCAGTTAATTAATTAGTTCTTGTGACGTTCAGGTGTTACATCTTCGTTTCCAAGTTAAAGTGGAAAGTGGATGTGAAACCAAACGAATGTGAACAAGCGTTTGAAGTGACGAATAACTATGCAAAAAAAAAAAAATATGGAAATTTTAATTACACCATATCGCTGGAGTCTCCTCACTCGCTGGATTTTGGTCTGAAGTTGTGTTCAATGCAGCAGCCTTCTTCTATCCGAGCAGAAAGGAGGAAACACCAGGAAGGAGTTTATTGGTGAGCGGACTTTATCATTTTCTTTGTATAGCTTTTTTTCACTAATGTGACAGAAAACACACTTCTCTTGGGGATGGAAAGGACAGCTAGAGGGGTTATGGAGGAGGCTGACATTTTTAGATGGTGTGACTGATCTATATGATCATAATTTAGAAAAAGTAGCTGAGAGGTAAATGTAAAACGTCTTTTATAAAGAAGGGTAATCAGTGAAAAACTAGATTGATAATTTTTATTATTTAAGCTTTAAGATCGAAATATCAAAAGAAGTGACATTGTCATTTTTGATAATAATGTAAAATAACAGAGGTAATAAAAAGTAATCTTTGAGGTAATTCAGATTCAGAGAGTGAGTGTAGGTCAAGGTGTTTGAGATTTCTGCGAGAGTGTGCAAGTTTGTGGAGTGGGGCTTGTGCACCTGGAGAAGAGAGGGAAGAGAATGTAAGTAGGTTGTGGTCAGAAAGGAGAGGTGAGCTAGAGAGGTTAGATAGGGAACAGAGGCGGGTGAAGATGAGGTGCAGTGTGTGGCCATCTTTATGAGTGGTGGATGAAAACCATTGAGCAAGGCCGAAGGAGGAAGTGAGGGATAGAAGCTTGGAGGCACATGAGTGTAAAGTGTCAATGGGGATATTGAAGTCACCCATGATGATAGTGGGGATGTCAGCGGAAAGGAAATGAAGCAGCCAGGTGGTGAAGTGGTCAAAGAAGGTGCTGTCTGTTCCTGGGGGGCGGTAAACAACAGCCAGTTGGAGGTTGGAGGGGGAGCAGATGCACACACAGTGCACCTCAAAAGAAGGGAAAGTAATGGAGGGTGGCAGTGGTATATGGGTGAAGGAGCAGTTGCCTGACAGGAGAAAACCTACTCCTCCACCACGCTTGCCATTGGAGCGAGGGGTGTGAGAAAGATGGAATCCACCGTACGAAAGTGCTGCTGGGGAGGCCGTGTCAGAGGGGGTGAGCCAGGTTTCGGTGATGCCGAGGAAGGAGAGTTTGTTAGTAATGAAAAGATCATGGATGTAGGAAAGTTTGTTGCACAAGGAGCGAGCGTTCCATAGAGCTCCTGTTCGTGGGGCTGGGGAGGCGGGGGCTGGGCGGATGGGTATAAGGTTAGAAAGGTTGCGAGAGTTTGTGATAGATCGTGGATAGGAGGTGGAAGTGACTGTGGGGATGTGGTGAGGAGGACCAGGATTTGGAGAGATATCGCCAGCAGTCAGAAGGAGCAGGGAAAGTGTTAGCAGGTGATAGCAGGAGATGCCATGAAGTGGCTCTCTGTGTTTGGAGACAAGGAGTGAGTATTGAGGAATAATTCTGAGGAGGAGGTGAGATGAATGGGGAGGATGGAGGGAGAGATGAAGAGTTCCTTACTAGGTGTAGTGATTAGGGGGGTTAGTAGAAAGTGTAGGACTATGGGGGAGAGAGTGAGAACAAACAGAAACATTGTTTACTTTGCCTGGATATCCAGTTCCCTTCAGTTCCCTTCAGGTTCAATTCAGGATTAATTCAATGGCACACTTGTAGATCCACACTTGGTGATACACACTGGCCAGACAACGTCACCAGACTTACACTTCACAATATATATGCTAGCAAATGCATTTAGCTGTTAAGAGGAGGGGAGAGGCCTCTGACCCAGGCTTATCAGATAACTACTAATTGGGCCAGAGCAGGATATAACACAGGCAAAGTGAGACAGGCTGGCCATAAAGAAAAGGAAAGAGTTGAACAGGGGGGTCATGCTGTGGTCAGTTTACAGACATACCAGGTTAGTTCAGACAGGAATGGCAAGATAGATCACGCATGTGGAAAGCGTGGAATATGTTCAGGTTAATGATATTTTGTTTTATTATGGACTGCCTACCAGCTAAGTAGCCCAAGGATGTGCTACTCTTCACTAGGGGGAATGTGGCGCCCATGTCTATAGCGCCACAAAATGCCTGCACGTGTAATATAATTCATCTGTTTTGCCAGTTATAATGAGGGTAAGTTCGTTGCGGTTTTCATTACGTACACACATTGTTACCCGATCCCTTACTGAAAGACTGGGCAGTTTTTCCAAACCAGGAAATTCTGCACGATCCCTCAGAGAGGGGAGGAGGTGCTTTAGAAGTTGTAGTTTTGAGTAGTGATGGGAAGTCTGGCTCTTTTTGGTGATCTGGCTTTTCTGGCTCCGCTGAGCAAAAAGACCCGACTCTTTTGGATCCTAAATGGATCCCTATTAAATATGTGTTCACCATATGTGAACACATATTTAAGATGACAGTGATGCAGCCGAAACTCGGCCTACCCACGGTTGAAACTCCACCCACTCACAATTAGCCAATTATATTGAAGAGTGGGTGGAGTTTGGTCAGGGTTGGCGGAGTTACAACCGCCAAACTAGGCAATTTTACCAACAGTGAGAGACATTCAGAGAAGTTAGTGGCTCTCACTGGGGTGCTGGCTCCCATCAGTCACAGCAGGGAGCCAGCTCTTTGTGTCAGATCGTTCGCGACTGACATATCACTAGTTTTGAGGAAGAAGGTAGCATCATGGAGGTCCTGATGCAAGGGAGAGAAGCGTGCTCTCTCTGCAAGGACAAACTGTACAAGGCCAGGTCTCAGTCCCGTGAGCACAGAGACTTTTAGGGTCCGTGCTAAACTGAAAGACTGCTCAGTCTTTATGACTGGCAGAAGAGTGTTTTTTCCAAAGGGCTCAGAAGTGCATAGAATCAGGAACTCTTCTGCAAGAGAAAGTAGGTGTTTTCCACAGGATTCAAGCTGCCTGCGCTGGAAGGGATCACGGATCCAGTAACTGTTCACCTTGGACCTCTGAAGATCCAAGGAATCGTTTACCACAGGTATAATTAGCAGCAGGAAGGCTACACAACCTCACCATAGAGAAACTGAACCCTCATCATGTAGTCTGACAAAAACCCTGTATGTGAATTGCATAGAAGCTTCTGGAATTGTTTGCAGAACTCTAGTAAATGGTACAAACTGGTTATTACCCTGTCTGAAGCTGATTATTCTCTGTTGCGCCATTCCTGCTCCAACTCCCTTGGGAGCCAGCCTTGGTTGGGAAGGGTTAATCATCTGGCACTGGCTCATCACCACCTAACTCTCAGGGGCCCTCATCAGTGCCCGGCCATACCATGCCGAACATCCCAATTGGCATCACAAACCTTTTCATTATTTTATTGTTAACCCCCACAATCGACAAAGACTGTCGCGCGTCCCCGGTCGGACCAGACCAGCACTCGAACCGTCGTGCACCAGTACCATGACCACAGCGACCCGGCCAGGGTGGCACAGACACATTCCTGGATTTTTGGCCAGTTGTGAAAATTTTTTAACAAATTCTGTAAAAAATAGAGGTTTATCAAATACCCATAATGCTGCCCAGTTCAAAGGCTAGAGAAGTCCAACAGTTGAAGATTACATTAATATGAGCTTTCCTAAATTATGAGCAAACAGATTAACCTTTTTTTAACTAAGGTGACAGAAAACACACCTCTCTTGGAGATGGAAAAGACAGCTAGAGGGGTTATGGAGGAGGCTGACATTTTTAGATGGTGTGACTGATCTATATGCTAATAATTTAGGAAAAGTAGCTGAGAGGTAAATGTAATACATGTCTTTTTATAAAGAAGGGTAATGATTAGTGATGAACGAATGTGCTCGCCACTACTTGGTACTCGCCCGAGCATCACGGTGCTCGACAAGCTCGGTGCTCGACGAGTATTTCCGGGTTGCTCGGGCAGGAGCTCGGGTCCCCGCCCAGCATGATTGGCTCTCTTTACAGAGTCAGTGAACATGCAGGGATTGCTTGCCACGCACTGTAATGCTGTAGCCATGTTGGCTGTGGGCATTACAGTGATTGGCTGGCCGCATAGCGTTATTGGGTCTATATAAGACCAGGTGCCGCTATGCTCATCACAGTCTAACCCGGAAACTGGCAGATTAGGAAGAGGTGCTGCTGAGTCGGGGAGAGATTTGCTTGTTTATAGTTAGTGTAGGTATTCCACAGCATATCTCTATATCCATCTGAACTAACAGTCATTCTGAGGACTAATCCAGCTGCATATATTCAGTGGTGATAGCAGGAGTTAGGCAGGCAGGGTTTGTGGCAGACTGCAGTGCATATAGCACAAGGGGGTCCATTGCTCGTTCTGTCTGCTCTTGCTGTTGTTACAGGTATTTGTAGACATAGATCCAGGTATCAGGGGCAAGGGCTAATTTTTTTTATCTTACTCCTGGTTATTTGCTTAAAAAGCAAGGCTGGCGGGTTTTGTGGCAGACTATAGTGCATACAGCACAAGAGGGTCCATTGCACGTTCTGTATGCTGCTGTTAGAGATATTTGTAGACATAGTCCCAGGTATCAGGTGCCAGGGCTAATTTTTTTCTATTTTAATCCTGATTATTTGCTTAAAAAGCAATCAAGAGTACACCATTTTTCTGCTCCAGATGTTTTCCATATTACAGCGATAAAAATCCAGAAATTTGAAGTGAATGTGGAAAATATTGGCCTCCATTTCGATTTTGTTGCAGTGTGTCAGTGAAGCTATTCAAACGAGGTCGCTGTGAAGAATAGTATTAGTAAACTACAGGCCCGCTATTTAAAACCGTGGTTCTCCATCAGATGTATCTATATATATAATTGTCTTATCCCGTCTGTCTGTCTGTCTGTCTGTCTGGGAAATCCCGCGTCGCTCATTGGTCGGGCAGCGGCCAATCAGCGCCGCGGGATTTCTGAAAAAAGATGGCGGCCGTTAGCGGCTCATCTGCGGGACAGAGCTGAGTGGCGATGCAGAAGGAACCCGACCGCCGGACCCATCTACGGGACGGAGATGCAGCCGGGAGATGAGTGGCGCGAGGCGCTCATCTCCCGGCCGGTATCAGCGGAAGGACCACCGGCGCCGCTGACCTCCATGCGGAAGGGAGGACCGGGGAGCGGCGCTGCGGGTCGGGATACTTCTGCTGCGAGCGCCCGCTATGTCCCGGGTTCTCGCAGCGTAAGTACCCGCACAGGCAGCGCCGCTCCCCAGTCCTCACCAAGATGATTCGATGATTGGTCACGGTCTTCGGACCCGACCAATCACTGATCTTAGCGCAAAACTTAAACACCGCTGTGCTGATTGGTCGCCGACGCTGCCCGCAACCAATCACGAATTTGGGCACCACATTTAAATATCGGCCGTGAACAATCAGCACAGCGGTGTTTAAATGTGGAGCCAAGATCGGTGATTGGTCGCGGCCGATATTTAAATTTGGCGCCCAAATCGGTGATTGGTCGCGGGCAGCGACCAATCAGCACAGTAGTGTTTAACTTTAGCCGCAAGATCAGTGATTGGTCGCGACCAATTGGACCCGCAGCGCCGCTCCCCGGTCCTCCCTTCACGCCCTAGCCGCATGGATGTCAGCGGCGCTGCCTGTGTGGATACATCCGCTGCGAGAACCCGGGACATGAGCGGGCACTCGCAGCAGAAGTATCCCGACCCGCAGCGCCGCTCCCCGGTCCTCCCTTCACACCCTAGCCGCTGATGTCCCCACAGTATCTGCATGGTGTTACAAAGGTCCGGACATTTGTGTTAAAAATCGCTGATTGGTCGCTGGCGCTGCCCGCGACCAATCACCGATTTGGGCGCCAAATTTAAATATCGGCCGCGACCAATCACTGATCTTGGCTCCACATTTAAACACCACTGTGCTGATTGGTCGTGGCCGATATTTAAATGTGCCGCCCAAATCGGTGATTGGTCGCGCACAGCGTCGGCGACCAATCAGCACAGCGGTGTTTAACTTTAGCGACAAGATCACTGATTGGTTGCGTGCGGAGAGCGCGACCAATCAGCGAATCGTTTGGTGAGGAGCGGGGAGCGGAATCGTATTAGTGAGGACCGGGGAACACCGCTGCCTGTGCGGATACTTCCACTCAGAGAAGCCGGGAGATGAGCGACTGCTCGCAGCAGAAGTATCCCGACCCGCAGCGCCGCTCCCCGGTCCTCCCTTCACACCCTGGCCGCTGATGTCCCCACAGTATCCGCATGGTGTTACAAAGATCCGGACATTTGTGTTAAAAATCGCTGATTGGTCGCTGGCGCTGCCCGCGACCAATCACCGATTTGGGCGCCAAATTTAAATATCGGCTGCGACCAATCAGCACAGCGGTGTTTAAATCTGGAGCCAAGATCGGTGATTTGTCGCGGCCGATATTTAAATTTGGCGCCCAAATCGGTGATTGGTCGCGGGCAGCGCCAGCGACCAATCAGCGATTTTTAACACAAATGTCCGGACCTTTGTAACACCATGCGGATACTGTGGGGACATCAGCGGCTAGGGTGTGAAGGGAGGACCGGGGAGCGGAGCTGCATGTGCGGATACTTCTGCTGCGAGAACCAGGGACATGAGCGGCCGCTCGCAGCAGAAGTATCCCGACATGCAACGCTGCTCCCCGGTCCTCCCTTCACACCCTAGCCGCTGATGTCCCCATAGTATCCGCATGGTGTTACAAGGTCCGGACATTTGTGTTAAAAATCGCTAATTGGTCGCAGGCGCTGCCCGCGAGCAATCACCGATTTGGGCGCCAAATTTAAATATCGGCCGCGACCAATCACCGATCTTGGCTCCACATTTCAACACCGCTGTACTGATTGGTCGCGGACGCTATTTAAATGTGGCGCCAAAATCGGTGATTGGTCGCGGGCAGCGGCCGCGACCAATCAGCAGAGCGGTGTTTAACTTTAGTGACAAGATCACTGATTGGTCGCGCTCTCCGCACGCGACCAATCAGCGAATCGTATTGGTGAGGACCGGGGAGAGCCGCTGCCTGTGCGGATACTTCCACTCAGAGAAGCCGGGAGATGAGCGACTGCTCGCAGCAGAAGTATCCCAACTCGCAGCGCCGCTCCCCAGTCCTCCCTTCACACCCTGGCCGCTGATGTCCCCACAGTATCCGCATGGTGTTACAAAGATCCGGACATTTGTGTTAAAAATCGCTGATTGGTCGCTGGCGCTGCCCGCGACCAATCACCGATTTGGGCGCCAAATTTAAATATCGGCCGCGACCAATCACCGATATTGGCTCCACAATTCAACACCGCTGTACTGATTGGTCGCGGACGCTATTTAAATGTGGCGCCAAAATCAGTGATTGGTGGTACCCAGCGTCGGCGACCAATCTGCACAGCGGTTTTTAAATGTGGAGCCAAGATCCGTGATTGGTCGCCGCCGATATTTAAATTTGGCGCCCAAATCGGTGATTGGTCGCGGGCAGCGCCTGCGACCAATTAGCGATTTTTTACACAAATGTCTGGATCTTTGTAACACCATGCTGATACTGTGGGGACATCAGCGGCTAGGGTGTGAAGGGAGGACCGGGGAGCGGCGTTGCGGGTCCGGATACTTCTGCTGCAAGCGCCCGGTCATGTCCCGGCTTCTCGGAGCGGATGTATCCGCACAGGCAGCGCCGCTGACATCCATGCGGCTAGCATGTGTAGGGAGGACCGGGGAGCGGCGCTGCGGGTCCGGATACTTCTGCTGCGAGCGCCCGCTCATGTCCCGGCTTCTCGGAGCGGAAGTAGCCGCACAGGCAGCCGCTCCCCGGTCCTCACCAATACGATGCGCTGATTGGTCGCGCCCTCCCGACGCGACCAATCAGAGATTTGAACGCTGAATTCAAACACACTGTCCGCTGCTTAGTAACACGGCACGCGACATTTAAAACCTGCTTCTATGATTGGTCGCGGACGCCGCCCTCGACCAATCACAGATTTCCGCGCCAAATTTAAACACGCTCTCCAGCCAATTACCGCAACATTTCAAATATCTACGCCCCGTACGGGAGATAGCACGGCTAACTCCGCCCATGTGGTCATGTGACTCACAAAATGCTCATAACGTACTGAGCAGGTTTTCTCTGTCACACTGTGCGAGGGACTTCAGTCAGACTGTGCGAGGGACTTCTGTCACACTGTGCGAGGGGCTTCAGTCACACTGTGCGAGGGACTTCAGTCACACTGTGCGAGGGACTTCAGTCATACTGTGCGAGGGACTTCTGTCACACTGTGCGAGGGACTTCTGTCACACTGTGCGAGGGACTTCAGTCACACTGTGCGAGGGACTTCTGTCACACTGTGCGAGGGACTTCTGTCACACTGTGCGAGGGACTTCTGTCACACTGTGCGAGGGACTTCTGTCAGGTTTACTGAACACGTTCTGCCAGTGACAGCGCGCTGAAGAGATACTTCTTTACGCTTCCTGTTTTATAATGGGTCGTAAGCGAAAATACGCCATGGAGGAAGACAGAAAAGCAGCAGAAGCAGCAAGAAAACGACAACGTCGAGAGCAACAGACACCACAACATACTGCCGCCAGACAAGCCCAGGATGCGGAAGCTCACAAAAAACGTCGGGAACAGGAGATACCGCAACACACTGCCGCCAGACAAGCCCAGGATGCGGAATCTCACAAAAAACGCCGGGAACAGGAGACACCGCAACACACTGCCGCCAGACAAGCCCAGGATGCCGAATATCACCAAAAACGCCGGGAACAGGAGACACCGCAACACACTGCCGCCAGACAAGCCCAGGATGCGGAAACTCACCAAAAACGCCGGGAACAGGAGACACCGCAACAAACTGCCGCAAGACAAGCCCAGGATGCGGAAGCTCAACAAAAACGCCGGGAACAGGAGACACCGCAACACACTGCCGCCAGACAAGCTCAGGATGCGGAATCTCACAGACGTCGGAAACAGGAGACAACACAACACACTGTCGCCAGACAAGCCCAGGATGCGGAATCTCACAGACAACGTTGGAAACAGGAGACACCACAAGACACTGCCGCCAGACAAGCACAGGATGCGGAATCTCACAGACAACGTCGGGAATGGGAAACACCGCAACACACTGCGGCTAGACACGAACACGATGCAGAATCCCATAGACAATGTCGTCTGAATGAATCTCCAGAATCCAGGACAAACCGAGAACAACACGATCGACAAATTTATCAAAAAAGAATGCTCTACCAACTAAGGCAAACCCAGCAGAACATTCAACAACTTGCACGTTACGTAACAGACAATGAAACTATCATTATTCAACACTACTGTGGGAAGATGAATGTAGTTTGTTCAAAATGCGAATCTATGAATTTTATCGAGGAAAAACCATCTGACAATCAGTTTACTCAATGCTGTCAAAAAGGAAAAGTGATGCTACCAAGATGTCACTACTCAGATCTGTTTGAGCAGTTGATGAAAGGAACGCATGAACACAGTAGAAATTTTATGGAAAATATCAGAAGTATCAACAGTTCTCATGCGTTTGCTTCATTTGGTGCCAACATTGCACCACCCCCTGGATTCGGACCGTATTGTTTTAAAATTCATGGCCAGATCTACCACCGTACTGGAACACTTCACCCAGAACTAGGACAACCACCAACATTTGCACAATTAGACATCTTTGATCCAAATGAGGCTACAGAACAAAGGATGAACCGAAAAGAAAATGAAAAGTGTAATGCAAAACTGATGAACCTAATTGCCGTACATTTACAAACAATCAGCCCATTTGCTGCCGCATATCGCATGCTAAAAGACGTTGAAGCTGAGGAGGAACAGAGAGCTATACAAAATGGGACGGAAATGCCTTCTATTATCATGGCCATTAAGCAAGAACGTCAACAAGATCCCCGATGTTACAACAAACCACGTGTAAGTGAGGTCGCAGTTGTTTTTCAAAGCGATGATGGAGAGCCTCCTTTTCAAAGAGATATATTAGTCCATCTTAAGCCAGACAAAAACAACCCTTTCGTTCCTAAAGCACAACGGATTAGCATTTTGCACAGCAACCTTGATGCTCTTCTGTATCCGCTATTCTTTCCAAGCGGTGATCAAGGGTGGCATGAAAACCTACACCAGCAAGGAACTTCAAGAAGAATTACACAACTACAGTACTACAGTTTTCTTCTGTCTGTGCGAAAATACTTCAATCCTATTTTAAACGGTGGGAAACTGACACAACAGTACTTAGTAGACGCATACGTTAAAATTGAAGCAAATCGGCTCAATTTCATACGAAGAAATAAAAAACAACTTAAAGTTGAAGACTACTGCGTTCTTCAAGAACATTTGCAAAAACAATCCATTCAAAAAGGAATTCCAATTGGAAAAACAGTAATTCTCCCGTCGTCCTTTGAAGGTAGCCCCCGCAACATGCAACCGCGTTATCAAGATGCAATGGCAATAGTAACAAAGTATGGAAGACCTGACATTTTTTTAACAATGACCTGTAATCCTAAATGGCCGGAAATTACAGAAAATCTACAACCCTGGCAGCAAGTTGAACACAGGCCGGACTTAGTTGCACGCGTATTTCGACTAAAACTCAGCAGCCTTTTTGAAGACATCAAAAAAGGCCTTTTTGGAACAGTCGTAGCAATGGTACACGTCATAGAGTTTCAGAAACGAGGTCTCCCACATGCGCATGTACTAATTATTTTAGACGCGGATTCCAAGTTTCGCACGGAGGATGAAATTGACAACATAGTGTGGGCTGAAATTCCTAACCAAGAAAAGTATCCTGAACTGTATAATATTGTAATCTGTAATATGGTTCATGGCCCATACGGTGTAGCAAATCCAAAAAGTCCATGCATGGAAAACGGAAAGTGTACAAAAGGGTTTCCAAAGCAGTTGAAACAGCACACTGTTAAAGATTTGGACGGCTACCCATCCTACCGGAGACAACTGATTGATAACATTGTACACAACAAAAAGATTATAAATAACTCATGGATAGTTCCATACAACCCGTACTTATTAAAACGCTACAACTGTCACATCAACGTTGAAATCTGCGCTTCAATAAAAAATGTTAAATATCTTTTCAAGTACATCTACAAGGGGCATGACAAAGCTAACGTCGAAATCCAACAAAAAACAGTCAATCACAATGAATCATCACGGTTTGTTGACTCAAGATATGTCAGTGCTCCAGAAGCTGCTTGGAGAATATTTGCATTTCCAATGCATTCACAGTCCCATGCCATTATACGTTTAGCTATTCATTTACCAAATCAACAGCAGCTTTATTTCTTTGAAAATGCTCAAGTCGAAGATGTCTCCAAAAATTTAAGCACAACGTCAACATTAATGGAATGGTTTTTGCTGAACCAACGTGACGAAAACGCAAGGCAGTATTTGCATCGAGAGATTCCAGAGCATTACGTTTGGAATAAAACTTGGAAGCCAAGACAACGAGGACTTAGCAGAATAATTGGACGCATGTATACTGTTAGTGTCAAAGATCAAGAAAGATATTGCCTTCGGCTGTTACTACTGCATGTCAAAGGAGCTAGAAGTTACGAAGATTTGAAAACAGTTAATGGAGTATTGCACGATACATTTAAAGCTGCAGCTTTGGCTTTAGGACTTCTATTGGATGATACTATGTGGACACTTACTTTAGAAGACGCAGTTACTCTACATATGCCTAAGAAACTTCGTGAATTGTTTGCCTACATTTGTGTCTTTGGACCGCCTACAAATCCGGCTCAACTTTGGACAAATTTCAAAGAACATATAATTGAAGATTACTGCTTACATCTTCACAACAAAAGTGGAAATTGTCACAATTGCGAATCTTATGCCATGCAAGATGTCCAAAATATCCTACTACTGCATGGAAAAACGTTTTCAGACTTTAATTTGCCACAGCCTGCAAGTCAAGTTGCACAAATTCAAGAGTATGACGAAGCTTATGAATTATTGTTGGCAATAGAGAAGAAAAACTTCTTAAATCAAGAACAACGGATTGCATATGACACTATTGTGAGCGCTGTAGAAAACCAAGCCGATCCAACGCCAAAATGTTTCTTTATTGACGGTCCTGGAGGCAGCGGTAAAACATACCTATATGAAGTTTTAATGCATCACGTTAGAGGGTTAGGAAAAGTCGTATTGCCATCGGCTACAACAGGTATTGCAGCAAACCTTTTACGAGCAGGTCGCACTATGCATTCACTCTTTGGGATACCAGTTCCGGTCAATGAAATCTCCGTTTCCAGAATCAAACAAGACACATTTGCAGGAAAACAGTTGAACAGTGCAAATCTTTTGATACTTGATGAGTGCACCATGGCGCCCAAATATGCTTTGAGCTTAATTGACAGACTTCTGCGTGAAGTTATGACTACAAATATTGCTGAAAAAAATGAAATTCCTTTTGGAGGTAAAGTTTTTGTCCTTGGCGGAGATTTTAGGCAATGCCTTCCAGTTGTACCGAATGGAACAAGAACAAATATTATCGAGTCAACCTTAAAAATGTCAGACCTTTGGAAAGAGTTTAATAAACTACAACTAATTAACAACATGCGATCTTCTGACCCAGAGTACAGCAACTGGCTTCTTAAACTTGGTAATGGTGAACTGAGCAATGAATATAACCTTGGAGAAGACATTATTGAAATACCAGAAGACATGGTGTGCACTGACTGCATCGTAAGTGATGTTTTTGGACAACGCGTTGAAATAGATGTAAACGACCAAAGCAGTGTTGAGAGGGCCTCTTCCTATGCAATTCTCTGTCCCAAGAACGATGACGTAGCTCTGCTAAATTCCCGTGTGATGGATAGAATGCCTGGAGAGTATAAATTATACAAAAGTGATGATTCGGTGGATGTCGACAATGAAGATGAACGAGAGCATTATCCAGTTGAATTTTTAAATAGTGTTACGCCATCAGGAATGCCATTCCACAGACTACAACTTAAAGTTGGAGCAATCGTAATGTTGCTTCGGAATCTAAATACAAGAAATGGTCTATGTAATGGAACTCGTCTTATTGTTACTGGACTCCATTCCCACATAATTCAAGCAACAGTGATCACTGGATCTGCAAAAGGAGAGGAAGTGTTCATTCCACGCATTGATTTATGTCCTTCAGACACCGGTCTTCCATTTAGGCTTCGACGTCGACAGTTTCCAGTAAAACCAGCATTTGCCATGACAATAAACAAGTCACAAGGTCAAACTCTACAACGTGTTGGCATATATTTACCGGAGCCCGTTTTTGGACATGGACAACTCTAAGTTGCATTTTCAAGAGTTAAAATGAGATCCAATGTCAAGGTGCAAGTTTTGGATACCCATTTACAAGGAAAGTTGCTTCCAGATAGTCCAAAAGTATTCACCAAAAATGTCATGTACAAAAATATTTTAGGTTGATATTGTTAATAAATAAATTCTAGGGTCGTACTTCTTTTGTCCGATGATTTATTGTAAAATATTGTTACATATTCATGGAATGGTTTATATATTTTGATCATCTGTTTAATAATTTTGTTCCGTTGTATTAAGTTCTATAACCAATAATAGTTAATAAAGTATTATTCTGTGTATTCATTGTATTATTGTTAAATCTTCATAGCGGCATCTGCAGCATGTGCTACTAAAGTGAATGCAGATTTGTGCCTCTCCACGCACTTAGTCCCGGCGTGGAAAGCAGCGAATCTACAGACAGCAGCTAATCACAGCAGTATCTGAGAGCGAGTGCTGTGCCTCACATCCTGCGAGGAGCTGCTGAAAACAGGACAGACAGCGCTAGAGCAGAGAAAGGAAACAAGGGGAGGATTAGGGTTTAGTTTCTGAACTGTGCTGTAGAGATGGGGGAATGAGTAGGTCATACAAAACCAGGATAAGGGGGCCATACAAGCTAAGATGAGGAAGGCGTACAATCCAAAATAAGTCAGCCATACAAACCAGGATTAGAGGAATGAGGCAGCCATACAAACCACATTGACAGACCGCGCTGTGGATGCTGGATGTGACACGATGACGGATAACCCCGGCCAGAGCCTGTCATTCACTGAGGTGCGCGGAACAGCAGACCCCTGGCTGCAGCCGCAAATAGTTGTGATGTAAACTGAAGCAACATACGGCTGCAGGCGGGAGAATTACGTGCTGGCTGTGCGTCGTCAGCGATGTTGTCACAAGCAGGATTGACAACATGATGTAATGACAAAATTCATTAGGGGCACCGAGGGGATACATTGTGAAGTTAATTAAAAGTAGTGCACAACCCATTTAAACACTGCTTCGCTGCATAGTGGCGCCCGGTCAGCCGCATGCATATTCTAGATTACCCGATGCATTAGAATCGGGCCACCATCTAGTCATATATAACTGCGTTCAAAAATCAGTCATTTCTGGCTTTCATTTCCACTTTGTTGCAGTGTGTCAGTGAAACTACTCGCGAGGTCACTGTGAAGAATAGTATTAGTAAACTACAGGCCAACTATTTAAAACCGTGGTTCTCCGTCAGACGTATCACATATAACTGTGTTCCAAAATCAGCCATTTCTTGCTTCCATTTCCATTTTGTTGCTGTGCGTCAGTGAAACTATTCACATGAGGTCACTGTGAAGAATAGTATTAGTAAACTACAGGCCCGCTATTTAAAACCGTGGTTCTCCGTCAGACGTATCACATATAACTGTGTTCCAAAATCAGCCATTTCTTGCTTCCATTTCCATTTTGTTGCTGTGCGTCAGTGAAACTATTCACATGAGGTCACTGTGAAGAATAGTATTAGTAAACTACAGGCCCGCTATTTAAAACCGTGGTTCTCCGTCAGATGTATCACATATAACTGCGTTCCAAAATCAGCCATTTCTGGCTTCCATTTCCATTTTGTTGCAGTGTGTCAGTGAAGCTATTCACACGAGGTTGCTGTGAAGAATAGTAACCTACAGGCCCACTGTTTAAAACCGTGGTTTTCCGTCAGACATATCACATATAACTGACTATAACTTCAAATCCAGCCATTTGTAGTGAACGTGGAAAATATTGTCCTCCATTTAAAATGGGTATGGTGTGTGGCAAGGGATAGGAAAGTGGATGTGATGGTGATGGTGAATGCAGAGGCCGAGTCCGTGGGCAAGCTGAAATTGTGCCACAACAAACACCCACATCTTCTCGCTCGACCTTCTTGTCCCAATTACTAGGGGACCGCAGAACACCACTATTGAACACAGAGCAGTGTCAAAAGGTTGTTGGTTGGATAGCAAATAATGCTTCCAGTCACTTTGCCACCACCAATACCCTGTCTTCCACACGGTCAAGCTTCAGTAGCCGTGCGTTTGGACCGCATATTCCTCACCCATGCTGAATGCCCAGAGACAAGTGATCTTACACTTGGACAATCAGAAGAGCTGTTCACTTTTCCATTTATAGATTCGGGTCTCTCGCCGGGCCAGCTTCAAGCAGGTGAAAAGGAGAACGCGTGTAGTGATTCCCAAATATTTGAGCAGCCACGGTCACACGAAGGCAACTGTGGGAAAGTGCAATTACTGTCGCAAGAGCTGGATGATGATGAGACACAATTGCCAGAAAGTCAGGAGGAGGACCAGGGTGGAAGACGAGGTGGTGGATGATATAGTAACTGACACAACTTGGCAGGGGGGACATGCAGAGTGAGGACAGCAGCACACAGGGGGAGGGAGGTGTAGCGCCCCGAGGGTTCGGCCGCTACAGGGGTATTGCACCTCAGACCAGAGGTGTGATATTCCACTCCCAGGTAAGGATGGAGTATGGACCAGGGCTCAGTTAGCTGCATACAGCACACACACCCCATTTCCGAGGGACAGCTCAACGGTGCTCCCACTAGACTTAAGTGCAGGCACGACCGACTATGTCCCTGCCTGGAGTGGGGAGGGGGATGGAACACCCAGTGCTGTAGGGGCAGATAGGGGTTGGTTCCTGAGCGTAGATAGGAGCTCATTGGTTGCTGGTCACCTGGGCTCATGGTCAGAGGGAGGTATAAAAGGTGGGCACCATCTTAGAACAGTGTTCAGTCTGTGAGGAGAGGAGAGCTGACAGGGAGCAGCAGCTCAGGCTGAGTGCTGCTCCAGAGGCAGGCCTAGAGAAGAGGCCGGAGCCTGAGAGGAGAAGGAGAAGTGGGCCTGGAGAAGAGGCCAAGGGAAGGAGGAGAAGACAGAACAGGAAAGAAGGAGAAGAGAGAGAGAAACATAAGGGCTCAGGAACAACAAGGTGGAAGGGACCCTAAGAACCCACGAGAATCCAGGGTGAAGGGTCAGGCAGATTAAGGGTACCGGATCCCAAGTTGGTGGAGGAGAAACTACCCTCAGCCAAAGACTGGTCGTCGTGATCATTTATTGGTGCGACACCTCATCAAACCTGCTAGGAAGGCACCATATAGGACAGCGGAGGACTGGGCCCACGTTTACCCGCACAAGTCCGCGGCAGCTGGACAAAAGTGGGTCACTGGTGAGGCAGGCCAGAGAAAGGATTAAAGGGGGTCCTGTGTCATGCTCCTGAACTGCCTGAGAGTTGAACGAGCCCCTCACCTGGTGGACGCAGCACGGCTCGGGCAGTCATTCCCTGCAGAAGTGACTTGGATATTAACCGTAAGTAAAGACCCTGGACTGTAACTTGTTGTCCGTGTGCTCCTTCGCTCCTCCAGCACTACCGGTACTGGGACCTTC
Source organism: Phyllobates terribilis (assembly GCF_046119375.1). NCBI lineage: Eukaryota > Metazoa > Chordata > Amphibia > Anura > Dendrobatidae > Phyllobates > Phyllobates terribilis. The sequence continues at coordinate 814,800,931 of NW_027362762.1, forward strand.
ACCACCATCACTCCCACCATCCACTACACTGCCCTGGGGCCGCACTCTTCCCGTGGGGAGTCACACTACCCTAGCTGCACACCTCATCAGCCCCAGCGGTCTGCATGCAGCGGCGGTTCCTAATAACCGCAATCCACGGGTGGCGTAGTCGGACATAATCAATAGCACATAACGGACTACCACTGGCCTGACCACCCTGAGCCACGGAACCGGGTTGCCACTACTACTCCCATCGTTCCCTATTGCCCGGATCCGAGTGCCCCACGGCCCAGGGGGCGAGTCAGAGGCATAGCACCACAACAGGCAGGAAGAAGCAGTGTGGTGGCCGCAGACAGAAGGCAGGAAAGCGTTCCCCGTAACACCAACATGATGGAAGTTACCAGTATAACTGTTAGGTCTTCTTGTTTTTGAAGACTCTGCAGATAACCCCAAAAAGGGCATTTGCACCACCTGCCATTCCAGCATCAGCAGGGGTAGCAAAACTAACAGCCTGACCACCACCAGCATGATCAGGCACATGGCAGCAAAGCACACGACTAAGTGGGCCGGACCCCAGGGTCCAGAAACATTTTCTGCGGGTGACACCATTGCTTCTTCCACTGTTGTGCGTGCACGCCAATCCTCTGTCCATGGTGCATGCGAAGATGCCTCCCGCCCTGCACCTGTCGGTGCACACTCTCAACTAGCACCATCAGCAAGCACGTCCATGTCCTTGTCTCAGCGCAGTGTCCAGTTGTCCCTACCCCAGTCCTTGGAACGCAAGTGCAAATACGAAGCCAATGCCCTGCAGGCCACACTACTAAATTCACAAATTTCGCAAATGTTTGCGTTCGAAATGTTGCCTTTTAAGCTCGTGGAAACTAAAGCTTTCCGCAACCTGATGGCGGTGGCCTTCCCTCGTTACTCGGTCCCCAGCCGCCACTATTTCTCCCGGTGTGCCGTCCCCGCATTACACGAGCACGTGTCCCACAGCATTAGCCGTGCCCTCAACAGCGCAGTTACTGGGAAAGTCCACCTAACCACGGACACGTGGACAAGTGCTTGTGGGCAGGGGCAGTACATCTCGCTGACGGCACACTGGATTAATATAGCGGAAGCCGGGACCCAGTCAGACCTTGGGACGGAACACATCCTCCCGACGATGAGGATTGTGGGCCCTGGGTCAATCAGGGTTTCCCCCACATTATACCGCTCCTCCACCTCCTCCTCTTCAGCCTCCATCTCAGAAATGACCACATCAGTCAGTCATAAGCTGGAAGCACTGCAGCACTACCTCGGCCAAGTGGCAACAGGCTGTGCTGAAGCTAATATGCTTAGGTGACAAACCGCGCAATGCTGAAGAGTTGTGAACAGCTCTGAAAGAGCACGCAGATCTGTGGCTGACCCCGCTGACCCTACAGCCAGGCATGGTCATGTGTGACAATGGCCAGAACCTGGTGGCAGCTCTGAAACGAGGCAAGCTCACACACGTACCATGCCTGGCCTATGTGCTTAACATCATGGTTCAGCAATTCTCAAAACCTACCCAGATCTGCCGGATCTGCTTGTCAAAGTACACCACGTATGTGCCAATTTTAGAGTGTCAACTACAGCTCCCGCTGCCCTTGCCATGCTTCAGCAGCATTTGCAGCTTCCAGTTCACCAACTGGTGTGCAATGTTCTCATGCGTTGGAACTCTACATTGCAGATGTTGGGAAGGACTTGTGAGCAGAAGAGGGCAGTTGTTGACTGCCAGCATCAACACGGCCGACATCTGTACCATCCTCCAAAACTTTGAGGACTCCACCAAGATGGTGAGTGGCGATGATGCCATAATTAGAGTCACCATTCAGCTTCTCTGTCTTCTGAAACTCTTTCTGCTCACAATTAAGAAGGATGCATTGCAGGCGGAGCACGATGAGATGGAGCAAGGAACTATACAGGGTGATTCCACACAGCCTCATCTCATCCCATCCCAACCTGGATTGGGTGACAATGAGGAAGAGGAGGAGGAGAGGGAAGAACAGGAGCTATTTTCCTGCGCTATAGACGGTACAACCTGCACAACTGTCATACCATCTGTTCAGCGTGGATGGCCTGAGGACAGGGAGGGGGAGGATGAGGAGAAGAGCATGGTCAGTCGTTCTCTTGGTGAGGACATGGAAGTCTTGCCTGTTACCAGTCTGGCACACATGGCTGAGTTTATGTTACGCTGCCTTTCCCGTGACCCTCGCGTTGTCCAAATTTTGGGTGACAGTCATTACTGGTTGGTGACACTTCTAGACCCACGCTACAAGAAGAACTTTCTGTCTCTTATTCCCGCGCCTGACAGGCTTAATAAAATGGGGCAGTACCAGAAGGCCCTTGTTGTGGAATTATTAAAAAAATTCCAGTCTGAAAACGCTTGCAGCAGAGGTCACAGTTCATTGGACAACCAACGAATACAGGCGAGAGAGACACAAATCCAATCAAGCAGAGGCAGGGGAACACTGTCTAAGTTCTGGGACAGTTTTCTCAGACCCTCCCATCGCACAGGCCCTGATGTGCGGGGTACTCTCACTAGAAAAGTTTCGGAAGATGTTGAAGGAGTACCTCGTTGACCATACCAACGTCCTCCGTGATTCCTCTGTCCCTTATAATTATTGGGTATCCAAGCTGGACACCAGGCCTGCCCTACAGCTAGCGTTTTGTCAGAGCGGGTTTTTAGTGTCACTGGTGGAATTATAACCAATAAGTGCATCCGCCTGTCAACTGAAAATGCTGACAGGCTGACTCTTATAAAAATGAACAAGGGCTGGATTGGGCCAGATGTCTCAACACCACCAAATGATAGTGTAATGGGGGTCAGGGTGCCAGTCGGTGGCGACTGGCATGTCAGTTTCAGTGATTAAATCCTCACCCTGGCCCGCTACAGAAAAAGGGGATGGGGAGAATCTCTGGGTGTGTATGTGTTGTGGTGCTTCCGTGGAGGAGACCTCCATACTCATTTCTGACCCGCCGTCCCGGGTGTTGAGTCTTTTAACCTTCAGAAGGAGAAAACCAGACCAGCTTAAACACTTAAAAACTTCTTTACTCGCAGCCACAGTCACATACAGGGAGTAACTAGTGATACAGTCTCTTTGTGATCTCTTCACATACAGCGGCACTTTACCAGCGATGAAAGACACAGACACAGATTTGGACATGAAGACCAATGATGAGAGCTCCAGCTCTCTGGGCAACTCCATCCTCTGTCCCACTACCTGACCTGCTTGGATCCACCTCCCTGATGAGACTGTCCTGTCTTGGCATGTAAGGTGAAGTTCCCACATTGACCTCTCCATGTACATCTGTTCCTGTTGTCCCCTCTGACTAGACTGTTCGAATTCACCTTCCAGATAAGGTTGTCCAAAAAATCCCAGACTGTGACACACACACACCCTTCTCCTGTACTTTCTCCTGTGTCCTCCTGACACGTCCTCACTAGTCACTGTCCCTCACTCAACTCTCTCTGCCTGCAATCAGGAAGTGACTCCTTTCTTCACTAAACCTGCCACTCCCACACTGGAGCAGCTCCTAAACCCCTCAACTCTTTCCCAACCATAACTGCATACTCTGTGTGCTATAGTGCCCACCTCTGCACTACTTCTTCTATCAATCTAATAGTCTACCCGCACCAACCTATATTGAACCTATAAGTAACCCATCAGACATTAGATCATATGAATGCTCATATATAAACATAGAACACAGCATTATGTACATTAAGAGAGAAGAGGCACATGACCGTCCCGGTCACCCTCTTACAGTAGCAGCGTAACATAAACTCAAATACAGTGTCTTTTTTTTTCGAGAGGTCTAACTCTATTCCCATTCACCTCTGTCTTCACACCCAGACATGGGTATATGCTTCCTGATTTTGTTTATTTGCTCTTGTCCTCCTCCTTCTCCTTCTCCTCATCCTCCACTACCATATCACCACCATATTTACCATATCTACTATATCTATGTCTCTTGCAAGGGGCATTGGAGTGCCTCCAATTTTTTGGCAGACGTTGCATTCACTGCATAGGCAAACAGTATGGGAGTGTCGCGCCAGGTGTTAGTGCAACACAGAGGGAAAAGGGAAAGGGAGCCCAGACACTAGGGAAAGGGGGAAGTGGAGACCTCCTAGTCTGGTCTAGCGTCACCCTATCTCAACTACCATCCCTATATTGCTTCTTCAGCAATCGCCGCACGAGTGCCTCGCCCTACTTTCTCTGGCGTATGGCTATGGCTAGGGATGGAAGGAGATGAGCACTAGTCAACCTCCACTAAACACTATAGACAACAAGGGAAAACAAAACGGGGAAATTGCTTAGCTTTAGATGACTCCAAATATGCACACGGCCTCAAGCTCCAGAGAGGATGAAGTACTGCTCTTGTTAAGCCTCACAAATAGAAATGAATATAGCCGGCAACTCACTCTCAGACACACCAGGTATATATGCACCCAGGCCAGAGAGCTAATTATCCAGAGGGAGGTAGCCGCTAGGTCCTAAAGACAGTCTCTCATCTAAGAAGCTGTCTGCAATGCCAAACGTAGAGATCTCCTGCAACCAACTGCAGGGCGACTGTCTGTCACCTTTGACATACCAGTGACAGGGAGACCCACTTCCTAATAATTTTTTCAGGGGGCCCTCCGACCTCTACATCTCTTGCAAGGGGCATTGGAGTGCCTCCAATTTTTTGGCAGCCATTGCATTCACTGCATAGGCAAACAATATGGGAGACTCATTTACTAATAATTGGATCATTTTTTCAGGAGGCCCTCCTCTATGTCTCTTGCAAGGGGCATTGGAGTGCCTCCAAATTTTTGGCAGCCGTTACAGTCTCTGCATACGCAAGAACAGTTTGGGAGACCCACTCCTTTCTAATGGAAACATGTCGTTACTCAGGCCCACCTAAATTGTTATTGGGGTTTTTCCTAAATTTTGCCAGCCATTGTACTCACTGCATACTGTTATGATCTGCAACATGTATTAAGGAAAGATGGGGGAAAGCTGTCCCTACTGTAAGACTGAGCTGAATCCCTATGATGTAGCGGGCTGCCTGTTCCTAGTGAACAGACCCGCCTTAGTCCTCGGCTAGTCTGAACGAACACCTATAGAATTAAGGGAGGGGTCCCTAAAAGAACTAAGGACTGGAACAAAAATGGGACACCTCCTAAACAGAAGTTGTTGCGGAACACAAAAAGACAAACTGACAAAAAGTACTAGAGGTCCCAGAGGACCAAGCGAACTTGACAGAGAAAGGCACAGAAGCACCAGGCTAGAGAGACAGTCAAACAACACTGAAGTCCAGCACAGCCAGAAGGGCGGAGCTGGAATATAAAGGCAGATGGTCACGTGACTGCAAACCACAAGACAGAAAAAACAAACAGGAGGGTTCTAACAGTACCACCTCTTTTATGAGGATCCTCCGGATCCTCCAGGCCCAGGCCTATCCGGAAACCTCCTGTGGAAAGCTTTAACAAGCCTAGGAGCAGAGACATCATCCGTCCTTACCCAGGAGTTGTCTTCGGGACCGAAACCCTTCCAGGAGACAAGATACTGTAATCTCCCTCTATGCCATCTGGAATTCAAGATACGAGAAATTTCATATTCGCCGTCTTCCACCACAGGAGGAACTGTGACAGTGGTGTCCCTATCAGATACGTCAGCCTTTTTCAACAAGGAAACATGAAACACAGGATTAATATTCCAGGAAGTAGGGACATCCAACCTAACAGCAGACGAGTTAACAACCTGAAGCACTTTAAATGGACCCACAAACTTAGGACCCAGTTTTTTAGAGGGAATGCTCAACCGCAGGTTTTTCGAGGACAACCAAACCATGTCACCCACAGTAAACAAAACCTCTTTACGTTTCCTGTCAAAATACTTCTTGGACTTCTTGCTAGCCTCTTGAAGGTTACAACGTACATTAGTCCAAACTCTCTCCAAATCACCGGAAAAATTCTCCTCCTCCTGCACCGCCGACCCCAATTTGGAGAACGAACCAAAAGACGGATGTCTCCCAGTACAACAAAAAAAGGAGAACACCCAGCAGAGGAGGATGTATGATTGTTAAGAGCAAATTCTGCGAGAGGCAGAAACTCAGACCACACCTCTTGACTGTCCGCCACAAAACAACGCAAAAACTGTTCAACATCCTGGTTCTTTCTTTCAGTCTGTCCATTCGACTCAGGATGATAACCAGACGAAAATGACAAATGGACTCCCAACCTGTCACAAAAAGCACGCCAAAAGCGAGCCACAAACTCAGGTCCTCTATCACAAACAATATCCGTGGGAACGCCATGGAGCTTGACAATTTCCTTAACAAACGCTTTAGCGAGTGTCTTGGCGCAGGGCAACTTAATGAATGGAACCAAATGACACATCTTACTAAAATGGTCCACGACCACCCAGATGACAGTAAAACCCTCGGACACAGGAAGACCAGTAATAAAATCCATAGTGAGATGCATCCAAGGCGCACTAGGAACCTCCAGAGGGCAAAGCAACCCCGCAGCAGGAGTATGTGAAACCTTTGACCTAGCACACACAGTACACTGACGCACCCACTTGATGACTTCCTTCTGCCATCCAGGCCACCAAAAACTGCGACTGATAAGTCTCTTAGTCTCCGAAACTCCTGGATGACCTGCCAACCGAGACTCATGACACTCCACAAACAAATCTTTCCTAAGGCTCTAGGCACGAACAACCTCCCATGGGGAGTGTTAGATGGAGCATCATCTTGAGCATTCAGAATCCCATTCTCCAAAATGGAGTCCAAAGCCGCCACCACAACTCCTTTCTGTAAAATCCTCTCCTCCTCGGCACCGACCGTAGGAGAGAAGCTGCGAGATAAAGCATCGGCTTTAACATTCTTAGTACCAGGGATATAGATAACAGAAAAATGAAACCGAGAAAAAAAAAAGTGCCCACCTAGCTTGACGGCCATTCAAGCACTTGGCAGCATCCAGATAGATCAAATTCTTATGATCTGTGAAAAACTGAATAGGAAATCTAGTGCCTTCCAAAAAATGATGCCAATGTTCAAACACAAGTTTAATAGCCAGCAACTCCCGATTTCCAACATCATAATTCAGTTCAGTTTCCGAAAAAATTTTCGAAAAGAAGGCACAAGGATGTACTCCACCCTTGTTCTCCTGAGACAAAATTGCTCCCACCCCCACCGATGAAGCATCGACCTCGACCAAAAAAGGCTTGGTCTCATCAGGCTGCATAAGGATAGGGGCAGAACTGAACCTCTCTTTGAGATACTCAAATGCTTCAATGGCCTCAGTAGTCCACTGGGCCGTATTCGCACCTTTCCTGGTGAGATCGGTTAGAGATTTAACAATTACAGAAAAATTCTTAATGAATTTCCTGTAATAACTGGCAAAACTCCAAAATCTCTGTATAGATTTCAAACCAATAGGCCTAGGCCATTCCTGAACAGCCTGAACCTTCACAGGGTCCATTTGAAAGCCCTCGCTGGAGACAATGTAGCCCAAAAAACTAATTTTCTGCACAGCGAACTCACATTTCTCCAGCTTAGCAAAGAGTGAATTATCACTCAATAACTGCAAAACTTCACGTACACTCTGCCAATGGGACTCTAGATCTGGCGAATAAATCAAAATGTCATCCAAATACACAACCACATTCTTACCAATCAAAGGTTTCAGGATGTCATTAATAAGGTTCTGAAAAAATGCAGGTGCATTGGTAAGACCAAAAGGCATCACCAGATTCTCAAAATGACCTACCGGAGTGTTAAAAGCAGTTTTACATTCATCACCCTCCTTCACACGTAACAAATTGTATGCCCCCCGGAGATCAATATTGGAGAACCACTTGGCTCCCACTAACTGGTTACACAAGTCAGGAATTAACGGCAATGGGTAGGAATTGCGTACGGTAATCTTATTAATTTCACGAAAATCCAGACATGGACGTAAACCGCCGTCCTTTTTTTTAACAAAGAAGAATCCAACTGCCACAGGCGACTTAGAAGGTCTAATGTGACCAGCAGCCAGGCTAGTCTCTATGTACTCCTCCAAGGTCTTTCTTTCAGGGATAGTCAGATTAAAAAAGCGACTTTTGGGAAGAGTAGAACCCGGAACAAACTCAATGGCGCAATCATAATCCCTATGAGGAGGTAAAACTTGCGACTCCTCCTCCGAAAAAAATCCTCCAAAAATCTTGAATAGGTACCGGTAATTCCCCTTTTTCCACAGCCGCAAAGCAACCATTACAACATTTATCATAGCACTTCGGACTCCAAGACTTAATCACATTAGTAGACCAGTCCAATAAAGGATTGTGCAGTCTTAACCAAGGCAATCCTAGAACAACTGGAGAGGGCAAATTATCCAAAACAACCAAGTCCAAAATTTCTTGGTGAACTCCATTGATAGTGAGGGGAAATGCAGCAGTCTTGTAAGTAATACATTTCAAATGAGTGTTATCAATTGCAACCACAGAAATAGGTGATGACAAAGGTTTGGATTTCAATTTAAGGTTTTCCAAAAACCCTTTAGCAATCACATTAAGTGTTGAATCCACAAATACCTGAAATTAAATCAAATCTCCCTGCAGAGTAGTACTCCCAGAAAGAAATACTCCTGCAGAGCGTAAACAAGCTATACAGGCATAACTGACCTTTTTTTTTTCTTTACTTAAACGACGCTCACAATACTTAATCAAATGGTCAGCTTTACCACAATAAAGACACAATCCCTCGGCAAATCTCCGGTCTATTTCCTGAGAGCGGAGTGACATCGCCTCAACCTCCATCGGTTCCTCGCCGTCAGAGCAGATTTTCTAGGGACTAGGACCTGACATTACAGGAGTCTTTACCTCATTGAGCATGCACCTCTGTCTCCTGTCTATACGAACAGCTAACTGTATAGCTTCCTGCAGAGTCTCAGGTGCAGGGAATGCAATTAGCAAATCCTTAACCCTTTCACTCAGACCAGCAAGAAATAAACATCTCAGCGCCGGATCATTCCACTTAACTTCTGAAGCCCATCTCCTGAAGTGTGTGCAATAATTTTCAACATCATCTGACCCCTGATTCAAACGTCTAAGTTCTGATTCAGCAGATGAGATTCGATCAAGATCGTCATATAATAGCCCCATAGCAGAAAAAAATTCTTCAACAGACCTTAAACACGGATCATTAGACTGGAGAGAAAAGGCCCACCCCTGTGGTTCATTGTGCAACAGTGACATAATAAAACCAATGTGCTGTGATTCATTCCCAGAGGATCTTGGTCTCAAACGAAAATATAACAAACAAGCATTTTTAAAGAAAAAAAAATCTTGCTGTTTACCATAAAAAAACATCAGGCAATCCTACCTTGGGTTCGACAAAATGCGCTCCAGGACAGATACTCACGTGTTGCTGAAGCTCGGCTTACTCCAGAGACAATCCCTGCAGGCGTTGAGCCAAATCCTGGACGGAAACCATACTGATCCCCGAATTTCTTTCCTTTTAGTTTTTTGGGCTGGACTTACTGTTATGATCTGTAACATGTATTAAGGAAAGATGGGGGAAAGCTGTCCCTACTGTAAGACTGAGCTGAATCCCTATGATGTAGCGGGCTGCCTGTTCCTAGTGAACAGACCCGCCTTAGTCCTCGGCTAGTCTGAACGAACACCTATAGAATTAAGGGAGGGGTCCCTAAAAGAACTAAGGACTGGAACAAAAATGGGACACCTCCTAAACAGAAGTTGTTGCAGAACACAAAAAGACAAACTGACGAAAAGTACTAGAGGTCCCAGAAGACCAAGAGAACTTGACAGAGAAAGGCACAGAAGCACCAAGCTAGAGAGACAATAAAACACTGAAGTCCAGCACAGCCAGAAGGGCGGAGCTAGAATATAAAGGCAAACGGTCACGTGACCGCAAACCACAAGATAGAAAAAACAAACAGGAGGGTTCTAACACATGCCTTATAACTGGATAGCAGACCCACTCCTTTCTAATGGCAACATATTGTTACTGAGGCCCACCTCTATGCGTCTTTAAATTGTTATTGGGGTTTTTCCCAAATTTTGACAGCCCTTGCAGTCACTGCATAGGCATTGCCACTGTAACATACCTGGTGGCGGGCTTGCATAGTGCACCATCTCTCTCTATGCAAGACCGCAAACTTGATCTTCAGTCCAGTCTGCTAGCCTGGCTTCTATTCATGCTGTCTGTTTGTCTCTGTTCTGACTGCTTAGGGCGGCGGCCCGGTTACTTCCTGTTTCTTGTAGCTGCTGTGGGCACACCCCTAATGCGTCCTCAGCCTATTGCTGTCTGTCACTGGATATTTGAACCAGCTTCACCTGGAAGCTGAGGCCTGAGCAACTTTAACATTCAGTGTGCTCCTTGACTCTGAATTTGCCAGGTCCTGTTCTGTTTTCCCTGCCTGTCCGCCTTCCTGGAGGCTGTATTTCCAGGCCTGTCTGAACTGTCTCCTAACCTGTTACTTGTTTTGTCTCTATGTCCGTTTCCTCCCTTTTTCTGCAGTGTCTGAACCAACGCTTGGCTATACCTAGGCTCTTCCTGTATTTTGTTGCAGTAACAGTTCCTGTCTGAACTGTCTCCTAACCTGTTACTTGTTTTGTCTCTATGTCCGTTTCCTCCCTTTTGCTGCAGTGTCTGAACCAGCACTTGGCTTTACCTAGGCTCGTTCCTGTATTACGTTGCAGTACAGTTGTTGTCTGAACTGTCTCCTGGCCTCTTACCTGTTTTGTCTCTTTGTCCATTTCCTCTCTTTTTCTGCAGAGTTTGAACCTGCACCTAACTCCTACTCATTGTCGCTGTACTTCTGTTTGTGAGTTTTAGAGTCCACTCGCTACTTCTTTGCAAGTCTCTTCCGTGTGAACAGAGCCCTGTCCCCTCTGCTCTGTCTTTGCTCACCGCTTTGGCGGTTTATCTCTGCTCTGCCTTACTTACCGCTCTGGCGGTTTCTGCCCGCTCTGCTCAGCCTTGTCCACCGCACTTGCGGTTTCGCTCTGCTCAGCCTTGTCCACCGCACTTGCAGTTTTGCTCTGCTCTGCCTTGTCTACCGCATCTGCGGTTTCGCTCTGCTCAGCCCTGTTCGCCGCACCTGCGGTTTTGCTCTGCTCAGCCCTGTCCACCGCACTTGCGGTTTCGCTCTGCTCTGCCATGTCTACCGCACTTGCGGTTTCGTTCTGCTCTGCCTTGTCCACCGCACTTGCGGTTTCGCTCTGCTCTGCCTAGTCCACCGCACTTGCGGTTTCGCTCTGCTCAGCCCTGTCCACCGCATCTGCGGTTTCACTCTGCTCAGCCTTGTTCACTGCACCTGCGGTTTCGCTTTACTCTGCTTGATTACCGCATCTGCGGCTCTGAACCCGTCTCCTAGTCTGTACTGAACCCTACTCAGCCTGTGCTCTAACCTGCCTGTTCCTGTATTCCCCGGTGTGGGTCAACAGCCGTGTCCGGGGTCTGACCTGGAGTCGCACCTGGTCCCTCTGCTCGGTTCCTCCCTGGTGTACAGGCGTCGTTAGCCGTCGTGCGACCTTGGTCGGATCGGGTAGATACTTAGTTACGCCCCTCCAGGCACTCTCCGTTTCATGGTCCAGTGGGATCACTAAACACGCACACGCCAGTCAGTCCGGGCGTGTGCATAACAGTTTGCTCAGGCCATGGTTCCCGTTGAGCCCCACGGCCCTTCGCTCTCAGAGACATTTTGAATCCGTGTCCAGCGAATACGTGCATTAAAAATAAATAAATAAAAATTTTCTCTAGCTATGGCCCAGGCGATGTACGCACCCGTCCAAATGGAGCTTTCTGCACCCGTTCCTGCGGATCCGCCATGGTACTTTGGGGATCCTAAACAAAGCGTGCGTTTGTGGAGCAATGCATGCTGCATTTCAAGTTCTACCCTCTCTATTTTCCTACCGATTGGGCTAAAGTGGCATTTATGTTATCCTACCTAGTGGGTGATGCCTTGAAATGGATCACCCCCCTATGGGAAGCATGGGATCCTATCGTCCTTGACCTGCAGACCTTCCTGGTGGCCTTTCTAATGTTCTTCGATGACCCCAATCCTGAAGCCTCTGCTAATGCTTCACTTCCCAGTATCCTGGAGCAGCCCCGATGGGTAATGTGTGTGGGTAGCTCACCTTTCTCCAGCCCGAAGAGACTGATGCCCACCCAGAATCCACACAGGATGACTACGCTCCGCAGAATACTTCTCTTCCCAACCTCAAGAGGCAGTCCAGACGTGCAAGGCGTAGAGGCAAACCATCACGCCAGGTTCTGTCCTCCAAAAGACCTCTTGTTCCCCAGCCTGCAGAAGCAGCTACCCGCACTGAATCCATGAAGGTTGACCATGTTCGGCAGGCAAAGCAGAGGCTGGAACTCAGTCAAAAAATCGGATTGCAGTCCCGCTGCGGTTGTTTGGGTCCCCCTGACAGTCTTTGTCCAGTGAAGGTTGGAGAATCCCAAGACATTAGGCCTGTAGGAGAGGCTGCCCTGGGCATTGGTGTTTCCTCTCCACAGATGACCATGACTGTCTCCGTGGCAAGTAAAAGCCTTGGATTAATCGGAAGTTTCGGGCTTAAAGCCTTGAAGAGTCAGTGTCTGATTCCCGTCCGAAAACTCCAGAAGCAGGTTTGGGCATTGTCTGCAGAAGGACAAGCCCTACTCAGAAACAGTCAAAAGATGTCTGTACAAATTAAGCTCCTGATTGGAGCATTACACTTGAAGAAGCTTTCCTTTAAGGTGCTGACTGGTTTACCCACAAGTCGTCCAGAGCCGAGAAATCTAGTGCTCGCTCAGGTTTGGAGACCTTGCATGGTGTATCCTGGGGGACTGTTAAGGTACAAGGGGTGTCGAGTCCCCATATCTTCAGTACAGTCAGCAATGTCTTCTTCTTCTTCACCAGATCTGCTAGTCGCTGACTCGCTGTGCGCTGAAGTCTCCGAAGGCAGAGAAGAGGAGGCAATGTCCTCACACAGTCTCGACGATTGTACCAATGATCTGGCTTCAGGTACCGTCCTGCCTCACAGACATGTCATCTCTGAAACCAGTTTGAGGATGGTCCCAAAGCATGGACCCTCCATCTTTAATAAATCTGGCCTTGCGTCCATCGAGGCGGTGGATACCGCCAAGTCTCTCCACCCCTCCAACCAGGCGGAGGACCTCCAGTTGCCTCCTGAATCCTCCAGGGTGCTACCTGATAACAAATGGAGAGAGACTTTCCTACACCTTGTACCTGATACCTCGCTCACTTCGTCCAGTGAGCTTGACCAAGTGTACCCCGAAGCAGTGGTTACCCCCGAGTCTCTGCACCCCTCCAACCAGGTGGAGGACCTCCAGTTGTCTCCTGAACCCTCTGGGGTGCTACCTGATAACAAATGGACAGAGACTTTCTTACACCCTGTACCTGGTACTTCACCCACTTCATCCGTTGCAGAGGATGGCTTGATGGGAGGAAGCATCCTAGTTACCAAGATGATGAGACCAGTTTCGTTTTCTCTAGTGGACAGAAGAGGTAATCCTCTTGAAGAGAAGGACTGGCCTCCCAATTCTCTGCGGAACACTCTTGCAGGCTTGAAAAAGAGGGGGCGTAAGGGGGGGTACTGTAACATACCTGGTGGCGGGCTTGCATAGTGCACCATCTTTCACTGTGCAAGATCGCAAACTTGATCTTCAGTCCAGTCTGCTAGCCTGGCTTCTATTCATGCTGTCTGTTTGTCTCTGTTCTGACTGCTTAGGGCAGCGGCCCGGTTACTTCCTGTTTCTTGTAGCTGCTGTGGGCACACCCCTAATGCGTCCTCAGCCTATTGCTGTCTGTCACTGGATATTTAAACCAGCTTCACCTGGAAGCTGAGGCCTGAGCAACTTTAACATTCAGTGTGCTCCTTGACTCTGAATGTGCCAGGTCCTGTTCCGTTTTTCCCTGCCTGTCCGCCTTCCTGGAGGCTGTATTTCCAGGCCTGTCTGAACACTCTCCTAGCCTGTTCGTTTCTGCCTCTGGGGGCCGTATACCCAGGCTCTTTCCTGTATTTCGCTGCATTAACAGTTCCTGTCTGAACTGTCTCCTAACCTGTTACTTGTTTTGTCTCTATGTCCGTTTCCTCCCTTTTGCTGCAGTATCTGAACCAGCACTTGGCTTTACCTAGTCTCGTTCCTGTATTACGTTGCAGTACAGTTCTTGTCTGAACTGTCTCCTGGCCTCTTACCTGTTTTGTCTCTGTGTCCGTTTCCTCTCTTTTTCTGCAGAGTCTGAACCTGCACCTAACTCCTACTCGTTGTCGCTGTACTTCTGTTTGTGAGTTTTGAGTCCACTTGCTACTTCTTTGCAAGTACCTTGTGTGTATCTGGTTCTGCCTTTCCCTTCCAGTCTCTTCCGTGTGAACAGAGCCCTGTCCCCTCTGCTCTGTCTTTGCTCACCGCTTTGGCGGTTTATCTCTGCTCTGCCTTACTTACCGCTCTGACGGTTTCTGCCCGCTCTGCTCAGCCTTGTCCACCGCACTTGCAGTTTCACTCTGCTCAGCCTTGTCCACCGCACTTGCGGTTTTGCTCTGCTCAGCCTTGTCTACCGCATCTGCGGTTTCGCTCTGCTCAGCCCTGTTCACCGCACCTGCGGTTTTGCTCTGCTCAGCCCTGTCCACCGCACTTGCGGTTTCGCTCTGCTCTGCCTTGTCCACCGCACTTGCGGTTTCGCTCTGCTCTGCCTTGTCCACCGCACTTGTGGTTTCGCTCTGCTCTGCCTTGTCCACCGCACTTGCGGTTTCGCTCTGCTCAGCCCTGTCCACCGCACTTGTGGTTTCGCTCTGCTCAGCCCTGTCCACCACACTTGCGGTTTCGCTCTGCTCTGCCTTGTCCACCGCATCTGCGGTTTCGCTCTGCTCTGCCTTATCCACCGCATCTGCAGTTTCGCTCTGCTCAGCCTTGTCCACCGCATCTGCGGTTTCGCTCTGCTCAGCCTTGTTCACCGCACCAGCAGTTTCGCTTTACTCCCCCGTGTCCGGGGTCTGACCTGGAGTCGCACCTGGTCCCTCTGCTCGGTACCTCCCTGGTGCACAGGCGTTGTTAGCCGTCGTGCGACCTTGGTCGGATCGGGTAGATACTTAGTTACGCCCCTCCAGGCACTCTCCGGTTCATATACCATGTTTTTTTACTCATACATTAGAATTGTATTATTGAATGTGATATGCCTGACCGATTTCTGTATATAAGTTGTGGGTACTCTTTTTAAGTGGTTTTCCAGGGCTTGTAAAAAAAATAAATAATGTATAAAGAGTAGTGAATAATCAAAAATTATTACTTATCTTATAAATCACCCATGATTCTAATGCTACCACTCCGGTAATGCTATCAGCCTTTGTTAAGTGGCCTGCAGTAATGATGTTCTGTGTGCAGAAGTTATATGTACATTTTAAGTTGTATTGAATTCTTAAGAAATGGACACAAAAGAGGGAATACTCAAAATTACTACTTACCTTGTAAATTCCCATGTAAATTCCCATGCTGCTGGCCCAGTTGTCCTGCTGGTCCTTGTTAGAGTGGCCTGCAGCAAATAGATCCCAACAATACCATCTGGACAGATATAACTAGTTAATGGCCAATGCAGTCATGTACCATAGTATCATCACCGGTGAAGCCAGGGATTGGCAGAAGCTGTAACCTGTGTATGGTCAGCAACATTTCCAAAGACCAGCGGGACCATCATATCCACAGTCTGCTAGTGTCAGGGAGTTTTCAATTTTCTTGATATTTGTGAGTTTGACACATTTCTTTCTTTGTGGCCAGCTTTAAAGAATTGTGAGTAAATTATTTAAAAACTAGAGGTTTAACAAATACCCATAATACTACCCAGTTCAAAGACTAGAAGAGTCCAATAGACAAAGATTACATTAATATGAGCTTTCATAAATGGTAAGCAGATAGATTAACCAAGGGGGGCATAAATCACACTTCTATATAAATAATCAGGATGGGGGGGCCCCAGTCCAAATCTTGCACTGGGGCTTATCAGACTCTAGTTACACCACTGACTCCAGGGCAGGTAATTTCACCTCAGGTGGTTGCAGGGCAGGCCGGTCATTCACTGCAGGTCACTTTAGAGCAGGGGTGGGGATTCTGATAATTTGGATATTTGGCCATTTGGATATTTATACCATCCTTTGAGGGCCGTACAAATTGGACGCTATATCCACCCACAAAGTACGTCCTGACGCTGGCACTGGTGTCAGGCCGTAATCTTTCATTTACACCAGCCTCAGAGTTCAGTAGTGAACACTGCGTACACGTGCTCACAGACCAAGAAGAAACGAATGGGCCAATGGCCGGCAAAAATACAGCTGCCGGGCCAAGCACTGTGGTCCCTGGGAATGTGCCCAGTGGCCGAATAACAGGTCATCGAGGACCATAAATGGCTCACGGGCCTGAGGTTCCCCACCCCTGCTTTAGACCACTCATCACCTACCTTTGGGTCACAATTTTAGTTAGGACGCTCCCTTTACACTGTAGTCATTTCACAAGGTAGTCAGTCATCGGGGAGCGTTGAGCTAAGAGGACCATGCCAGCATTTTTTTTATTTCCCCATCTGTTAGCTTTCTGTAATGTATATACAGTTTGTGCATTACAGTTGATGGCCAAACATTCCTTCTCCACTATGGAGTAATTTTTCTCACAGGATGTCAGCTTCCGGCTTAAATACATTATGGGGTGCTCTTCCCCATTCACATCTTGTGATAAGACAGCACCCAGTCCGACATCTGGAGCATCTGTCTGGATCACAAACTCCTTTGAGAAATCCGGGGCCAGCTGCACTGGTTGTTTACACAGGGCTTGCTTTAGTTCCTGGAAAGCCGTCTCCGCTTCTGGAGACCACTTAGCCATAGCCAACTTTGTCACTTTCAGGAGGTCTGTCAAAGGGACGGCTACCATGGCGAAGTTGGGGATGAACTGGTGGTAGTAGGCCGCGATGCCCAGGAACGCTCTGACCTGTTTTTTTTTAAAGAGGTTGTGGCCAAACCAGGATTGCGTCAATTTTATTTATTTGGGGCTTGATCACGCCTCTGCCTATGACATAGCCAAAATACTTGGCTTCCTCCATGCCCATGGCACATTTCTTCGGGTTGATGGAAAACCCCGCCTTCCGCAGAGCATCGAATATTGCCTGGACTTTGCTCAGATGGCATCCTCAATCCTGGCTGTAGATCACAATATCATCCAGGTAGGCCGCTGCATACTTCTTGTGGGGAGCTAGGATTCAGTTCATGGCTCTCTGGAAGGTAGCTGGTGCTCCCTGCAACCCAAACAGCATCTTGGTGTACTGTAAACACCCATCTGGAGTTGAAAAGGCTGTTTTCTCCTTGGCATTTTGGGCCATAGGAATTTGCCAATACCCTTTTGTGAGGTCAAGGGTGGTGATGTACCTGGCCGGCCCTAGCCTTTCAATTAGTTCATCTACCCTGGGCATTGTGTATGAATCAAACTTAGAGACCTCATTCAGTTTCCCATAGTCGTTGCTAAACCACCATTCTCCATATGGTTTTGGCACTAGGACTATGGGACTGGACCAGCCACTCTTGGATTCTTCAATGACTCCCAGACTTAGCATCCGCTTCACTTCTTTCGAGATTACCTCTCGGCAGGCTTCGGGAATCCAATACGGCTTCAGGTTTACCCGGATATGAAGCTCTGTAAGGACCTCATGCTCTATGAACTGGGTTCAACCTGGTAGTTCGGAGAACAGATCCCTGTTCCACTGCAGCAACTCTCGGCACTGTTGCTTTTGGGCACATGACAGCGACTCAGCCTCCTTGTCCTCTTCCACATCGGCTTCAGACTTTGTCACCAAACACGGAGCTTCTACAGGCTCCCTATCTCGCCATGGCTTGATCAGGTTGACATTGAGGTTCTCCTCCTTGGTTGATGAATTTCATAATTGACATTGCCAACCTTTTCCACCACTTCATAGGGACCCTGCCACTTAGCCAGGAATTTGCTCTCCACTGTAGGTACCAGCACCAGTACCCAATCTCCAGGGTTGAAGTGTCTCAGCCTCTCCGACCTATTGTACACCCTTGACTGTGCCTCTTGTGCTTTGAGAAGGTGTTCTTTCACAATGGACATTACTTTTGCAACCTCTCTTGCATTTGTGCCACATGTTCGATTACACTCTTGTAGGGTGTAGACTCAACCTCCCATGTCTCATTTGCTATGTCCAGGAGTCCACGGGGGTGTCGGCCATAAAACAGCTTGAAAGGGGAGAATCCAGTAGAGGCCTGTGGGACTTCTCTGATTGAAAACAGAAGGTACGGCAGTAGGCAGTCCCAGTCCCGGCCATCTTTCTCTACGATCTTCTTCAACATGGCCTTCAAGATTTTATTGAACCGCTCCACCAAGCTATCTGTCTGTGGGTGGTAGACTAAGGTCCTGAGTTGTGTGATTTGCAGGATCTTGCACAACTCCCTCATCACCTTTGTCATAAACGGAGTCCCTTGGTCCGTTAGAATCTCTTTAGGCAACCCTGTCCTGGAAAAGATATGGACCAACTCCCGGGCTATACACTTGGAGGAGGAGTTTAGTAGTGGCACGGCCTCCGGATACCGCGTAGAATAGTCCAGTACCACCAGGATGTACTGATGTCCTCTGGTGGACTTAACCAGGGGTCCCACTAGATCCATGTCGATGAGCTCGAACGGGATCTCAATGACAGGTAGAGGCACTAAAGGGCTACGGAAGTGAGCCACCGGGGAGGGGAGGTCAGCTGACAGGTGGGACACGACCTACAATAATTCACTATCTCTCGGTGACACCTGGGCCAGTAGAACCTCTGGAGAATCCTTTCCTGGGTTTTCTCTACCCCCAGATGACCACCCAACACATGTGTATGGGCCATATCTAACACCCTGCGTCTGTACAGCCCTGGCGCTAGTAACTGCTCGATCACCTCCTCTTTGAGCTTGGTGTCCCGATATAGTAACTCACCATTTACAGCAAAGTGCAGATATAGGGGGTCAGCCCCCAGCTCTTGAGCAACACCATTCAGGACAGTCACATTACCAAACGCCCCTTTTAGAGTCAAATCTCTGAGCTGAGCAATTCCAAAGTTTTCCCCGGACACCTCCAGCTCAGGGATGCTGACCTCCGGGGACGTTGCCTCACCCTCATCCTCATCCCCAACAAGTACACAAAAAGGAAACCCGTCGGCGGTGGCCTGCGATGAGGTTTCTTCGGGAGTGACCTGTTTTTTGTCGCGACAACCTGGCTTTCTCTCTTTCTGACACAAGTCCCAAAACAAGGCAAAGTCCCGCCCTATTATAAGAGGGTGCAACAGGTCCTTGACTACGCCCACCTCATGGGACTCGGCGCCACAGTTTGTGTCTATGACCACCCGGGCCACAGGGTAGTCCTTAGCGCCCCCATGGATATAACGGATGCCGACCTTTTTCACTGGAACCAGCCGATGAGGAATTGTGGCTCTTTCCAGGGTTACCAAACTCCCCGAGTCCAACAGAGCAGTCACTTGCACTCCGTTCACTAACACAAGGCATGCCTGCTGTCCCTTGCCTGGTTGAGGGACAGCACTGCAGGCAGGATATGCAAAATATGAGCAACGCCATCCTGCGCTGCAGTCCATTGGCTTATTTGTCATAGGGCACCGGGTGGCTAGGTGACCTGGGGTGTGACATCTCCAACATACTATGTTAAGGGACGGGACCTTGGGCCGAAACTCAGACCCCTCCTGGGCTCTAGGGCGCCCCTCAGATGTGGCTCTAGTTCCCCTCTTTTGGGTGTCCACCCCCTTTTGGGAACCCCAGTATGGAGACGCTACGACCCCAGGTTTTCCCAAGGAACTTTCTACCGCCTGGTACCTTTCCACCAACCCCACCAAGTCATTAGCATTACAGAGATCTCCCTGGGCAACTGAGGCCTGCACAGACCTCGGAAGGGAGTGGATGAACCTGTCCATGACGACCCTTTCCACGATCTATGCTGGGGAGGAAGATTCAGGTTGCAACCACTTTTGAACCAGGTGCAGGAGGTCGAACATCTGGGACCGGGGAGGATTGTCAGTGCAATAGTCCCCGTAATGCACTCGTTGCGCCCTGACAGTCAGAGTCACTCCCAAGCGCGCCAAAATTTCTGTTTTTAATTTGGCGTCCTGCAGGTCCAAGTCATAATAGGCTTTCTGTGGCTCGCCCATTAAATATGGCGCCAGCACCTCTACCCATTGCTCCAGAGGCAATCTCTCCCTCCACCATCTCAAAGACTGTCAGGAACGCCTCAACGTCATCACCCAGAGTCATCTTTTGCAATTGTCTTCTTACCGTCTTCCTGACGTGCGAATCATCACCTGGGGTTGGGGGAGGGGCGGCCTCTCTGCTGCGAACTTCCCCCTCTAGGAGTTTCATCTGCCGTTGTTGCTGCTGAATCTGCTGCTTCAGGAGTTTATTAGTCTCTTGCTGCATCTGTTGCTGCTCCCGGTGCTGCTTTTGCAGGCTCTGCTTGCTCTGCAAGTGCTGCTGGTGCAGCTGTTGTTGTCTTTGCAGCAGGAGTTTGAGTAGCTCCTCCATGGTGCCGGACATCTCTGGCTGGCTGGCGGTCTTTACCCAGGACATCCACCGATCTCTGTAGCAGGAACACGTTTTCCTGGAATCTTGCCCGCTCTTCTAGCACCAAATATAAGGCGGTTGGTACTCACTCAGCCACTTCCAAGGTAGTCACAGGAGTCAGTTTCTTTAAAAATGTCCCAGGTGAGTTTATTTGGACTTCATAAACTGCACTCTCCAGGTAAATGAAACATAGCCTTGTTTGGCACAAAGCAACAAAATAAGAGGAACAGTCCATACAGTGCTGTGGGTACGCCCGCTGCCAGTCAGTGTCCTGTAGCACAAAACACGCTGGAGGTCTCCACACCTCCAGCCACAGACCCTGAGTGAGACAGTCGGTCTCCATCTTATACACACGTCCTGGGGTGGGGATATGTGAGCAGCCAATCCCCCCCCCATCCCCCGTTTCTTATGACTGCTCGTAAAAACTGTCCCTGATATCCCCAATTAACCCTCTCAGCACTATTTGTGCTGGAGCATGCTTCCCTGGTTTTTACATCACTGAAGCTGCCAACCTCAGCGATACATATCTCCCATCAAGGACATGTCCGCTGGCCATCTTACACTACACACACAAATTCTGGGTGTATGAGGGAAAAGACACCCTGATTGTTCCTCCCGAATGCCCCCCCCCCCCCTCCCTAAACATAGCTGGGAAAATTTTGTAGGACCTGGTCCATCCCCTTTTAGATACGGGGTACAACTTGCACGTAGGTAACTACTATACGAGTGTACCGCTGTTTAGGTGTCTGTCTGCCAAAAAAAACGTGGCCTGTGGAACCATATGCTGGAACCAAAGAGCGTTGCCCAAGACTCTTGTCCCCTAAAAATTGAAGGCAGGCAAAATAAATGCGCTCTGCAATGAGTACACACTGCTTGTCACATTTTGTGACAAAAAAGATGTCCTCATGTTGTCATCAATCCATACTGACAGAAGCAGCCAAGTCTCTGTTAGCAGGGCAGGTTCTACTGTCCTGAAGCCTGTCTGTATACAGGACTACAATAAGTTTATAGGTGGCGTTGACCTTGCGGACCAGATGCTGCAGCCCTACAGCGTTGCTTCGTAAGTCTCACGTATGGTATAAAAAACTTGCGGTTCACCTTATCCAAGTGGCCCTATATATTTATTTTGTACTGTACCGAAAAACTTGAGTTCCAAGAAAAAGTAATGAAACATTTGATATTTGGAGACCAAGGGAGGGTGGGGGGGAGAATCATCTAGCGAGGCCAGCAGAATTGTCCCCGGTCAGCATTTTACCTCACAAGTGCCACCGACAACCAAAAAATGTCGAACCCAAAAGAGACGCAGGGTGTGTTAGGGTATTGTTTACACTAGGTGTTTTTTCAGCGTTTTTTTATGCAAATTTTTACAGTACCAGCAAAGCCTATGAGATTTTAGAAATCTCATGCACACACATTGATTTTTGTGACATCAGTATTTTGTGCTTTGCATGGTTTTTTGCACAATAGTGTCGTCGCCACATAATGTGGGACGTTCTGAGACGTTGTGCCTGTTCCAAATTAAAATGTAAAAATAAAATACGTGCACATAAGAACTACATTGATTCTTTTGAGCATCAGGGAAAGTCTGTGTTTATTACATCATCGATCACTTATATACAGTACTGGCCAAAAGTATTGGCACCCCTGTAATTCTGTCAGATAATACTCAGTTTCTTCCTGAAAATGATTGCAATCACAAATTCTTTGGTATTATTCGCTTCATTTAATTTGTCTTCAATGAAAAAAACACAAAAAGAATTATCCTAAAGCCAAATTGGATATAATTCCACACCAAACCTAAAAAAGGGGGTGGACAAAAGTATTGGCACCCTTTGAAAAATCATGTGATGCTTCTCTAATTCGTGTAATTAACAGCACCTGTAACTTACCTGTGGCACCTAACAGGTGTTGGCAATAACTAAATCACACTTGCAACCAGTTAACATGGATTAAAGTTGACTCAAACCCTGTGTCCTTGTGTGTACCACATTGAGCATGGAGAAAAGAAAGAAGACCAAAGAACTGTCTGAGGACTTGAGAAACCAAATTGTGAGGAAGCATGAGCAATCTCAAGGCTACAAGTCCATCTCCAAAGACCTGAATGTTCCTGTGTCTTCCGTGCGCAGTGTCATCAAGAAGTTTAAAGCCCATGGCACTGTGGCTAACCTCCCTAGATGTGGACGGAAAAGAAAAATTGACGAGAGATTTCAACGCAAGATTGTGCGGATGGTGGATAAAGAACCTCGACTAACATCCAAACAAGTTCAAGCTGCCCTGCAGTCCGAGGGTACAACAGTGTCAACCCGTACTATCCGTCGGCGTCTGAATGAAAAGGGACTGTATGGTAGGATACCCAGGAAGACCCCACTTCTTACCCCAAGACATAGAAAAGCCAGGCTGGAGTTTGCCAAAACTTACCTGAGAAAGCCTAAAACATTTTGGAAGAATGTTCTCTGGTCAGATGAGACAAAAGTAGAGCTTTTTGGGAAAAAGCATCAACATAGAGCATATTAATGGAAAGTTGAGTGGAAGGAAAAAGTGTGGTAGAAAAAGGTGCACAAGCAACCAGGATAACCACAGCCTTGAAAGGATTGTTAAGAAAATGCCATTCAAAAATTTGGGGGAGATTCACAAGGAGTGGACTGCTGCTGGAGTCATTGTTTCAAGAGCCACCACACACAGATGTATCCAGGACATGGGCTACAAGTGTCGCATTCCTTGTGTCAAGCCACTCATGAACAATAGACAACGTCAGAAGCGTCTTACCTGGGCCAAGGAGAAAAAGACCTGGACTGTTGCTTAGAGGTCCAAGGTGTTATTTTCAGATGAAAGCAAATTTTGCATTTCATTTGAGGTCTAAGGGGTAACGTTTCTCCTTATGGAGAGTGACACACCAGCTCTGGCACGTCAAGGTAAGGAGGCTTATTCGCCATGCAATGCTCCTCTGGGAAATTTAATATGCAAATCGCCTCTTCAGAGAAAAAGAGGACTTGTACTCTATGCGCCACCTATTGGAAGTAGCAATCCTACAAGTCACAATCAACACTTTAACGAGTCGTGCAATATGACTTAGGATAAAAGCCAAATCACAATCTCAATTTGCAGACACGGTGTTTCGGACTGTTGGCCCTCGTCAGTGCAAAGTATGAGAGCTGATTTGGCTAGGTGAGAGGCTCTGGACTGAGGGCATTTCATTTGGAAATCAAGGTCCCAGAGTCTGGAGGAAGAGTGGAGAGGCACACAACCCAAGCTGTTTGGGGTCTAGTGTGAAGTTTCCACGATCAGTGATGGTTCGGGGAGCCATGTCATCTGCTGGTGTAGGTGCAGTGAGTTTTATCAAGACCAATGTCAGCAAAAACGTCTGCCAGGAAATTTTAGAGCACTTCATGCTTCCCTTTGCCGACAAGCTTTTTGGAGATGGAAATTTCATTCTCCAGCAGGACTTGGCACCTGTCCACACTGCCAAAAGTACCAATATCTGGTGAGGGGGGTACTGCAAATGATGAAGTACAGAGTGAGGGCGCGGAGGTTGCAGGAGTGTGACTGATTGAATTGGCGGAAAGAGTATGGGTGCTAACTAATTTATATATTAGGTGGGGACAGTGGCTATTTATAGTTAGTGGGGGCACAGTGGTGGATTACAATTGTAGGGCCCAGTGTGAGAAAGCTGGGTCTCCCTCAGAGGTCATGGGTCTTCCAGCAGGACAATGACCCAAAACACACTCCCAAAAGCACTATAAAATGGTTTTAGAGAAAGCACTGGAGACTTCTAAGGTGACCAGCAATGAGTCCAGACCTGAATCCCATAGAACACCTGTGGAGAGATCTCAAAATGGCAGTTTGGAGAAGGCACCCTTCAAATATCAGGGACCTGGAGCAGTTTGCCAAAGAAGAATGGTCTACAATTCCAGCAGAGCATTGTAAGAAACTCATTGATGGTTACTGGAAGCGGTTGTTCGCAGTTATTTTGGCTAAAGGTTGTGCAACCAAGTATTAGGCTGAGGGTGCCAATACTTTTGTCCGGCCCTTTTTTGGAGTTTTGTGTGAAATGATCAATGATTTGATTTTTGCTTCATTCTCTTTTGTGTTATTTCCTTGCAAGCAAATTAAATGAAGATAATAATACTAAAGAATTTGTGATTGCAATCATTTTCAGCAAGAAACTGAGTATTATCTGACAGAATTGCAGGGATGGCAATACTTTTGGCCAGCACTGTATATAGACATTTCTTGGACATTCTTTGTAGCAATATAATTGTCTCAGCTTATCTCTACATATGTGCTGGCATTAGCACACATATATCTCACTGGTTAAAAGTAACTCTGTCAACACCCATCTTTTGGATTTTAGGAATTTCTCTACCTTCTAGTTTTGTTTCTTCCTTATCTCTAAGTCTCTAGACAAAGTGATAAAATCCTCTTATCTGAAAACACACATACTGGCTCTAACTCCATTTCAGAAAGCAAGGAGTTACAGTACAAAAACCAAAATGGAGTCAGGATAGATAAAGTATAAATCCTGCTCTCACAATTCCCTTCTCTTGTGGCAGAGGGTGACTGTTCCAGCCGAATTGCCTGTCAACAGACTCCCCCAGGTACGTTCTCCTTCCCTAATAGAAGAAGCCAGTCTTCCTACACTGCTTCACCGGATTGTCCGGATCAGTCTGTCACACCATCGGATGGACACACATACACACACACATGCAAGCCACAACAAGCAAGTACACTATACGGGTGCCACATTCATGTGTTGGTCAGAGTTGGCATCCAACAGTTTGTCATTGTAGATATAATTTATCCAGCCCACATTTTTATTCGCTGTAACTATGGGGAATAGTAATTCAAGTCCCGCTGATACTTGATCTTGGGCTTTGAACTTGTCTGGTACTCGTCTTAGGACTCCAATAGCATCAATACACACGTGAGGGTCGAAAGAAGTAGGAATGCTGGTGTCACGCTTGTCTGTATTTGGAGTCACAATCTGGAGTGGTATCAGGAATTTAACAATAGCACAGTAGCTCTCCCATCCCACTGGCAGTACTGGATAAAAGTCACCATTTCCACACACCCACTATCTACCGTCTGACTCAGAAGGGCATGGCCTCGTACCAAGTTAGTGGTGGTGTTGGGACTGCAGTAAGAGGAACCTAAATGCTTTAGGTCAATGGTACATGTTAAACTCTGGAAACAAGTGTAGTTCCCAGGCCCATTGGCCTTTACGTTTTTAGGGTTGATAAGGGGATACAACTGCTGGAGCCGATTACACTCTGAAGTATATATATTTTTTTTTCTGTAGCAGAAAATAGCTGAATTAAGCAGGAGAAAGAAATGGAGGTTTGTCGTTCGCTTATAGCTAAGGACACCAGGAAAAAGTCTTTTGAAGTATTAAGTTGCGGGCTCTCAGTCTTATTTAAAATAAGTCGGTCCCTGATATCCTTAAGATAAAAGTGTCCTAAACAGTCAGTGCCTCCCAGGATATTTATGCCCATCACATATATAGTCCTGAGTCCGTAACAGCAGGGCTCTCTATCGTCAAGTATAGGGGAAGACCGTTGTCAGACTACAAGTAAGACAGAACCCTACTGTACAACGTTTGGATACGTATTCTGGTTGTGGCAGAGTCATTCTAGTAATTCTAGAGTCACTCTAGAGAGGCTAGACTCATTCTAGCTTCTACCCGTGCTATTTGTCATTTCTCAGGCTACAGAAAGATTGTAGGCCCAGTCTTCCCCAATGTTCCACCCCACCATACTCCAGGATTTACAATCAAACCCATAGCCAGTATTGGCGGTGGTGACACATATATACTTTGGGTGCGTCTACAGGTGTCTCCATGATTCTATTCCACCCTAGGGCAGGAACCATGTTTCACAGGTCAAATTTATAACTGACTACAGGGTCTGATGTATTAAACCAGAAAGTGGTAACTACTTCCCTATTTTTTCTCTCTTGGGACATAGTCCACAATGAGCCCCCATTTATCAAAGATAAGGCACAGGGTGTGCGTCTACATCACTCGGTGCCTTTTTTGGGCTCAGCTGTCCTCCTGCTGTGTAAGATGTGGATCCAGTTGGGCTTTCTCTCGAGCTTTACAGTCGTCCCAGTTGTCATCAGAGCTTGGAAGGATCCAGGGCGGACATTATTTCCTGCATTACTTCTCCGGTAAAGTGGGAGCCTCTGTCACACTCTATGGTCTCAGGCACCCCGTATCTGCAGACGACTTCTGAAATTAGTCTCTTCGCTGTATCCTTGAACGGTGGCTTTACACGTGGGATACGTTTCTGTACATCCTGAGAAGAGATCAACACACACAAATACATACTCGTAGGTTTGCATCTTGGGATGTTGAATGTAGTCCTTCTGAAGAAGCTGGAACAAGTACAGGGGCCTCCGTGTGGATGCCATCTGTGTGACACGTACTGGCATTTGGGAATCAGTGGTATAGTTAGCGCAGTTCCCAAGCGCCAGGTGCTGAACGCTGCCCTCATCATTGTCCCCAGCTAGTGCTGCGATCAGCACCAGCAGGGGATAATGCGACCATGCGGTCCATGCGAACTTTCACGCCGAGGAGCCACTCTCAGAAAGCGGTGTCTTGTCTCTCACTGAGCTCAGCTCAGCTCTGGGGCTTTCTCACTGCAGAAGTCATTTTCTCCAGCTCCTCTGCAGAGCGGTTGGATGGATTACAGTGCGGGACACTTAGGACAGGTGAGTATATGGATTTTTTTTATTTTATTCTTATTTTTACAAGTGGAGACACGGGGAGCTGTACGACTCTCATTATCCCGTGCTGGTGCTGATCGCAGCGCCGGCAGGGGACTATGATGAGGGCAGCGTTCAGCACCCGGCGCTTCGGAACAGCGCTAACTTTATCGCTGATTCCCAAACGCCGGCACGTGTGCTCCTAATGTGGCACATAAGAACACACGGACACGGATATCTCTGGTACCAGAAATATCCAGACATGTGAAACTGGCCTAATGTGTAGTGCATAGGGAAAGTACAGAGTTAGGTTTACGACATAAGGTTTAGTATAGCGCTTGGAGGTTAGGTTTGAAAAGAAGATATGAAGTGATGGGCACATTAGTAGTAGGATATAGTGTACAGGTTAGGATATAGTTAATATGTTTAGGACCAGCCTAGCATGGGGGGGGCATACAAAAAGGAAAGCAATTCTTGATTAGGGCAGATAGTGTTCAGTATTAGAGTGAGGAAAAGGAAGTTCAAGGGCAGTGGGCTGGATGCACGAGAAGTACCTATTGTTCTGGCGGCTCGTGTCAGTGGCTATGGAGAGCGCTGATCACCTTTTCATACAGTGGAAGCCACACGGGTAAACGCATCATGGGAACGTGGCAGATCTCGTTGGTACTGCGGAGCCATAACTGAAAATTCCTGATGCAGAAGGAGCAAGTAAGCGGAGGGATAGTTCAGGGTGAACAAATGGAGAACATGAAAATGTACTGTGCTATGGTAAGCGGAGATGAAGGTTGTGCCCTCTGCTGCATGTTGTCATCAATTGAACTTGGACTGTTAAGTAAAGTTGAACTGGTTAACCTGAACCGGGTGTCCCCTAATGTATGTGTGGCTGTTCCTGGATCCAGAAGCCTGGAGACAGCTGAGGCTTGTGACCGAAACATGATTGTTCTTCACCACATACACAGCACATATGGACCGCGGCACGTTTTATTTGTAAGGAGCCGAGTGAGGGTGATGTGCGGCAGTCCCTCGACCATGACAACCCCCCTGTGCACCTTGGTCACAGTGGTCACCTCAGTACTCCTAATTGCCGGCACCCCAGGCACCTCTTCTCATTAGTAAACCCCGCCCTATTAATCTGAGGTGCCGGGGATGCCAGGAGAAGGTTCACATGGCTCTAGTGACAGCCATGGATTACCAACCTCATGGCTGGACCAGGGTCCTATAAATCTATCTTCTCAAATTTAATTTGTAGGTTTTATGCAGTGGGCCAGTCCTTACACCTACATTTTTTTTATTTTCCAGCACAATTGTCACTGGCAGTAGTTTTTCACATACCACACTCATGTTCCACCTTTTACGTTCACCCTTCATATATGCACTTATTTCGTGTATCGGCATATACAACTGCTTCTCACTAAATTAGAATATCATCAAAGAGTTAATTTATTTCAGTTCTTCAATACAAAAAGTGAAACTCATTATATAGAGTCATTACAAACAGAGTGATCTATTTCAAGTGTTTATTTCTGTTAATGTTGATGAGTATGGCTTACAGCCAATGAAAACACAAAAGTCATTACCTCAGTAAATTAGAATAATTAACAAAAAGCACATGCAAAGGCTTCCTAAGCGTTTAAAAAGGTCCCTTAGTCTGTTTCAGTAGGCTCCACAATCATGGGGAAGACTGCTGACTTGACAGATGTCCAGAAGGCAGTCATTGACACACTCCACAAGGAGGGTAAGCCACAAAAGGTCATTGCTAAAGAAGCTGGCTGTTCACAGAGTGCTGTATCCAAGCATATTAATGGAAAGTTGAGTGGAAGGAAAAAGTGTGGTAGAAAAAGGTGCACAAGCAACCAGGATAACCACAGCCTTGAAAGGATTGTTAAGAAAATGCCATTCAAAAATTTGGGGGAGATTCACAAGGAGTGGACTGCTGCTGGAGTCATTGTTTCAAGAGCCACCACACACAGATGTATCCAGGACATGGGCTACAAGTGTCGCATTCCTTGTGTCAAGCCACTCATGAACAATAGACAACGTCAGAAGCGTCTTACCTGGGCCAAGGAGAAAAAGACCTGGACTGTTGCTTAGAGGTCCAAGGTGTTATTTTCAGATGAAAGCAAATTTTGCATTTCATTTGAGGTCTAAGGGGTAACGTTTCTCCTTATGGAGAGTGACACACCAGCTCTGGCACGTCAAGGTAAGGAGGCTTATTCGCCATGCAATGCTCCTCTGGGAAATTTAATATGCAAATCGCCTCTTCAGAGAAAAAGAGGACTTGTACTCTACGCGCCACCTATTGGAAGTAGCAATCCTACAAGTCACAATCAACACTTTAACGAGTCGTGCAATATGACTTAGGATAAAAGCCAAATCACAATCTCAATTTGCAGACACGGTGTTTCGGGCTGTTGGCCCTCGTCAGTGCAAAGTATGAGAGCTGATTTGGCTAGGTGAGAGGCTCTGGACTGAGGGCATTTCATTTGGAAATCAAGGTCCCAGAGTCTGGAGGAAGAGTGGAGAGGCACACAACCCAAGCTGTTTGGGGTCTAGTGTGAAGTTTCCACGATCAGTGATGGTTCGGGGAGCCATGTCATCTGCTGGTGTAGGTGCAGTGAGTTTTATCAAGACCAATGTCAGCAAAGACGTCTGCCAGGAAATTTTAGAGCACTTCATGCTTCCCTCTGCCGACAAGCTTTTTGGAGATGGAGATTTCATTCTCCAGCAGGACTTGGCACCTGTCCACACTGCCAAAAGTACCAATATCTGGTGAGGGGGGTACTGCAAATGATGAAGTACAGAGTGAGGGCGCGGAGGTTGCAGGAGTGTGACTGATTGAATTGGCGGAAAGAGTATGAGTGCTAACTAATTTATATATTAGGTGGGGACAGTGGCTATTTATAGTTAGTGGGGGCACAGTGGTGGATTACAATTTATATTTGGAATGGTGGGTTGCGTAATAACTAATGCTATATTAATGGTGGGTGCACATCTGTATTCAGCTGAGTAGAAGGGGAAAAGTAGGGAATGTGCTCTAGATAACTGTTATTTTATGCAGAGACGAGTCCTGGCTGGAAGAAGTGATGGCGGTCTGCCCTGGATGAAAAAGAAAAGCGAAGATGAAGGACTTCAACTAGAGACATCACTGGTGAGTCAGTGTGTTACCTGTACACTTACACTACACACTATATATAGAGCTCCCGTGTATAATCTCACTGGTGATCCCTGTATTACCTGTACACTGACACTATATACTATATACAAAGCTCCTGTGTATATCACTGATGTTCACTGTATTAGCTGTACACTATACACTATATACAGAGCTCCTTTGTATAATATCACTGGTGTTCACTGTATTACCTGTACATTATACACTATATACAGAGCTCTTGTGTATAATGTCACTGGTGATCCCTGTATTACATGTACACTGACACTATATACAGTGCTTCCGTGTGTAATGGCACTTATGGTAATATTAGTATTGTGTTTTTTTGTTAATGATCAGTATTGTAATATTCGGTCACTATGTGGTGGTAATATATGGTCTGATGATGATGTGGCGGTATTTTGTTCCTTGTATGTTGTATTATTCAGTTACTATGTGTTGGTAATATGTGATCTGGTAATGGTGTGGCAGTATTTCTCCCTTGTATGTGGTATTATTTGGTTACTATATGGTGGTAATATGTGATCTAGTCATGGTGTGATGGTATTTGTCCCTGTATGTGATATTATTCGGTTACTACATGGTGGTAATATGTGGTCTGGTCATGGTGTGGCGGCATTTGTTCCTTGTATGTGGTATTATTGAGTCACTATGTGGTGGTAATATGTGGTCTGGTCATGGTGTGGTGGTATTTGTTCCTTGTACAGTCATGGCCAAAAGTATTGAGAATGAGACAAATAGTAATTTTTCCAAAGTTTTCTGCTTCATTTTTTGTAATGGCAATTTGCATATACTCCTGAATGTCAAAGAGTGATCAGCTTAACAGCAATTACTGTACTTGCAAAGTCAATATTTGCCCAGAAAATGAACTTTAACCCCAAAAACACATTTACACATTTCAACATCATTGCAGTCCTGCCTTAAAAGGAGCAGCTAACATCGTTTTAGTGATTGATCCATTAACACAGTTGTGGGTGTTGATGAGGACAGGGCTGGCGATCAATCAGTCATGATTAAGTAAGAATGACATCACTGGACACTTTAAAAGGAGGCTGGTTCTTGGTATCATTGTTTCTCTTCAGTTAACCATGGTTATCTCTAAAGAAACACGTGCAGCCATCATTGCACTGCACAAAAATGGCCTAACAGGGAAGAGTATCGCAGCTACAAAGATTGCACCTCAGTCAACAATCTATCGCATCATCAAGAACTTCAAGGAGAGAGCTTCCATTGTTGTCAAAAAGGCTCCAGGGCGCCCAAGAAAGACCAGCAAGCGCCAGGACCGTATCTTAAAACTGTTTCAGCTGCGGGATCGGACTACCAGCAGTGCCGAGCTTGCTCAGGAATGGCAGCAGGCTGGTGTGAGTGCTTCTGCACGCACTGTGAGGCGGAGACTCTTTGAGCAAGGGCTGGTTTCAAGGAGGGCAGCAAAGAAGCCAGTTCTCTCCAGAAAAAACATCAGGGACCGACTGATATTCTGCAAAAGGTACAGGGAGTGGACTGCTGAGGACTGGGGCAAAGTCATTTTCTCTGATGAATCCCCTTTTCGATTGTTTGGGACATCTGGAAAACAGCTTATTCGGAGAAGAAGAGGAGAGTGCTACCACCAGTCTTGTCTCATGCCAACTGTAAAGCATCCTGAAACCAATCATGTGTGGGGTTGCTTCTCAGCCAAGGGAATCGGCTCACTCACAGTCTTGCCTAAAAACACAGCCATGAATAAAGAATGGTACCAGAATGTCCTCCAAGAGCAACTTCTCCCAACCGTCCAAGAGCAGTTTGGCGCCCAACAATGCCTTTTCCAGCATGATGGAGCACCTTGCCATAAAGCAAAGGTGATAACTAAATGGCTCATGGAACAAAACATAGAGACTTTGGGTCCATGGCCTGGAAACTCCCCAGATCTTAATCCCATTGAGAACTTGTGGTCAATCATCAAGAGACGGGTGGACAAACAAAAAACAACAAATTCTGGCAAAATGCAAGCATTGATTATGCAAGAATGTACGGCTATCAGTCAGGATTTGGTCCAAAAGTTGATTGAGAGCATGCCAGGGAGAATTACAGAGGTCTTGAAGAAGAAGAGGCAACACTGCAAATATTGACTTGCTGCATTAACTCATTCTAACTGTCAATATAACCTATTGGTACTCATAATATGATTGCAATTATATTTCTGTATGTGATATAAACATCAGACAAACACTAATAAAAACCAGAGGCCAGAAGATCATGTGAAAATATAATTTTGGTGTCATTCTCAAAACTTTTGGCCATGACTAAATGTGGTATTATTTGGTGACTATGTGGTGGTAATATGTGATCTGGTCATGGTGTGACGATATTTGCTCCTTGTATGTGGTATTGTTCAGTCACTATGTGGTGGTAATATGTGGTCCGGCCATGGTGTGATGATATTTCTCTCTTGTATGTGATATTATTGGTCATTTTAATAAATGTACGTGACACATTCCCTTAAAGAAAAAGAAAAATATACCTAAAAAGAGTATTGAATATTTTAACAAATGTTTAACAGGTTAGAGTAGAGCAGGGCCGGGCCAGAAGAGTCTCCTTGTCGTGTTGCCAGCTTAAAAAATCTTTTGGACAAAACAAAAGCTGCTGGTTTTGTATATGATCTGGTGTTCAATGGGAACTGTTAGTGTGTGATTGGTGAGGACATGGTGCAGAAGTGGAGTTTTTCCAAAAGTTAGGGGTGGGAATGTGGAAGCTTCGAAGTGTGAAGGCGGAGCTGAGGTGGAGACGGAGCTGGGGTGGAACCTGGGTGGAGTCTCAAGGGTGCCCGTAAATTTTGCCAGTATGGGGCCCTGAAATTCCTGGTGGCAGCCCTGCCAACAATGCAGACGAGCTGAAGGCTGCTATCAAAGCAACCTTGGCTTCCATAAATCCTCAGCAGTGCCACAGGCTGATCGCCTCCCTGCCACGCTGCATTGATGCAGTAATTGATGCAAAAGGAGCCCAGACCAAGTATTGAGTGCATTTACTGAACATACATTTCAATAAGCCAAGATTTCGGATTTTAAAAACATTTTTCAAGCTGGTGTTATAAAGTATTCTAATATACTGAGAAAAAAGTAAATAAAGAGAGGGGCACAAAAGCGCTGTTACCAGATTAAGTCATGAGAAAACAGAACGAGGTTTGCTCACCTTTTAGGGTTGTGGAATTCACAACACATATAGTAGATATGATGGAGGGCTGCAGGCCGCACTGAATCCACAGAGGGATTAATAACGGAAAGTCAGAACGGATAGGAATGGTGCCAATAAATCCACGCTCCTCCACACATGGATAAGGAATCAAAGGTTCAAATAAAATACATCTTTTATTTAAGGCTAAAAAACTATGCATTTTGTGGACGTCCTGCAATACACCTGAGGAAGTGGACAGAATGTCCATGAAATGCATCGTTTTTTAGCCTTTAATAAAATATGTATTTTATTTGAACCTTTGATTCCTTATCCATGTGTGGAGGAGCACGGATATATTGGCACCATTCCTATCCGTTCTGGCTTAATTTACTGAGATAATGACTTTTGTGTTTTCATTGGCTGTAATCCATAATCATCAACATTAACAGAAATAAAGACTTGAAATAGATCACTCTGTTTGTAATGGCTATATATATTTATAATATATATACACTGCTCAAAAAAATAAAGGGAACGCTTAAACAACAGAATATAACTCCAAGTAAATCAAACTTCTGTGACATCAAACTGTCCACTTAGGAAGCAACACTGATTGACAATCAATTTCACATGCTGTTGTGCAAATGGAATAGACAATAGATGGAAATTATTGGCAATTATCAAGACACCCTCAATAAAGGAGTGGTTCTGCAGGTGGGGACCACAGACCACATCTCAGTACCAATGCTTTCTGGCTGATGTTTTGGTCACTTTTGAATGTTGGTTGTGCTTTCACACTCGTGGTAGCATGAGACGGACTCTACAACCCACAGAAGTTGCTCAGGTAGTGCAGCTCATCCAGGATGTCACATCAAAGCGAGCTGTGGCAAGAAGGTTTGCTGTGTCTGTCAGCGTAGTGTCCAGAGGCTGGAGGCGCTACCAGGAGAGAGGCCAGTACACCAGGAGGCGTGGAGGGGGCCGTAGGAGGGCAACAACTCAGCAGCAGGACCGCTACCTCCGCCTTTGTGCAAGGAGGAACAGGAGGAGCACTGTCAGAGCCCTGCAAAATGACCTCCAGCAGGCCACAAATGTGCATGTGTCTGCACAAACGGTTAGAAACCGACTCCATGAGGGTGGTATGAGGGCCCGACGTCCACAGATGGGGGTTATGCTCACAGCCCAATACCGTGCAGGACGCTTGGCATTTGCCACAGAACACCAGGATTGGCAAAGTCGCCACTGGTGCCCTGTGCTCTTCACAGATGAAAGCAGGTTCACACTGAGCACATGTGACAGATGTGACAGAGTCTGGAGACGCCGTGGAGAGCGATCTGCTGGCTGCAACATCCTTCAGCATGACCGATATGGCAGTGGGTCAGTAATGGTGTGGGGAGGCATTTCTTTGAAGGACCACACAGCCCTCCATGTGCTTGCCAGAGGTTGCCTGACTGCCATTAGGTACCGAGATGAGATCCTCAGACCCCTTGTGAGACCATATGCTGGTGCGATTGGCCCTGGGTTCCTCCTAATGCAGGACAATGCCAGACCTCATGTGGCTGGAGTGTGTCAGAAAGTTCCTGCAAGATGAAGGCATTGAAGCTATGGACTGGCCTGCCCGTTCCCCAGACCTGAATCCGATTGAGCACATCTGGGACATCATGTCTCGCTCCATCCACCAACGTCACGTTGCACCACAGACTGTCCAGGAGTTGGCAGATGCTTTAGTCCAGGTCTGGGAGGAGATCCCACAGGAGACCATCCGCAACCTCATCAGGAGCATGTCCAGGCGTTGTAGGGAGGTCATACAGGCATGTGGAGGCCACACACAATACTGAGCCTCATTTTGACTTATTTTAAGGACATTACATCAAAGTTGGATCAGCCTGTAGTGTGTTTTTCCACTTTAATTTTGGGGGTGACTCCAAATCCAAGCCTGCATTGGTTAATAAATTTGATTTCCATTGATGATTTTTGTGTGATTTTGTTGTCCGCACATTCAACTTTGTACAGAACAAAGTATTCAATGAGAATATTTCATTCATTCAGATCTAGGATGTGTTATTTCAGTGTTCTCTTTATTTTTTTGAGCAGTGTATAATATACGAGTTTCACTTTTTGTATTGAAGAACTGAAATAAATTAACTTTTTGATGATACCAAGGACAACACCTACAAGGAGTTTGTATGTTCTTCCCGTGTTTGTGTGGGTTTTCTCTGGGTTCTCCCGTTTCCTCCCACACTCCAAAGACATACTGATAAAGAATTTAGATTGTGAGCCCCAATGGGGACAGTGCCCATAATGTCTGTAAAGCGCTGTGGAATTAATGGCGCTATATAAGTGAGTAAAATAAATAAATAAATACAATATTCTAATTTAGTGAGAAGCACTTGTGTTTGCAGACCTTCCTTTCATTCCTCCATTCACACACCACATATGTGTTTTATTTCCTGACTCACATAAAAGCATCAAATACAAATTCATCTTAAATGTTTTCAGTTTTCATATTTAGTGAAGAATTACTTTTTCGTGGAGCTATAGATGTCAATATGTGAATATACCTCTTCAAGGCAGCAGGTGGCAGTATAAGCACAATTATGAGAAAAATAGACAGGCTGCATTCATTGCTGTAGGCAAATCACTGACCAAGGTACTAATGCTAGATTATCCCTGGCAGGATCAGCAAAATCAGCGCTGCTTGATGACGATACGATAAGGTGACACAGGTGTAAGGATATCATGATGCTCCATTTTTAGATCCGTAATTCTATGCCGATTAATAAATGAAGTGGTCAGAGCTTGGTTATTCTTGATTTGAATTTCTTGCATAGACCTAGCATTAAATATTACATTTTATTTACCTGCAGCTATTACTATAGAAAGTTGTTTTTATTAAACTGGCAATGTTAAAAAAAAAATGTCACCGTTATCACCTCATCTTTTCTCCGGCGTTCCAGCACTGAGCCTCCTGCGATTCTCCCGTGGACATCTCAATACTGCTGCAGCCAATCAGTGCCATACTCCAGGTACAATGCCAACAATATGGCAAGTGGCTGTCACTGATTGATTGCAGTGGTCAAGTGCCGGCCATGTATAAGCAAAGAACGGCAGCAGTGCTGGAGACTCCGTGCCGGATTACGGGATAAAAGACTGGGTAGGTTGGTTTTTTTTATTACATTTTTAATTGTATTTTTTTAAGGCGTATGTTGGATAACCCCTTTACATATTTTAATGTTTTAATTGGTGATAATGTGAATTTAATTACATTAAATTAAGGATGTGAACTTTTATGTTTATTGGTAAAATACTTTCAAGGTCAAAATAAAAATATGTAGAGCTCCCAATACTAAGGATAGCTGAAATCATGCCACAATAATATGGCCAATGCCTGTGGTCACATGTGCTCAGAAGCTCATCTATATCTTCTTGTATTTGGGCGATGGAATGAGTCCTGCCATTATTCAGGCTGGCCGTTACCTGTCTATGCTCTAGAGATGTGGGCTTCACTCATCTGCATTTGATGCACAAGGAGAACGTTCTGAAAAGGGTTAAAAAACAGCGAGCATTATAACAAGCATACATCAATAAAGTAATATCTGGTTGTCATTGAAAACTCATGTTGTGCTAGATGTAAGACTTTTTAAGTCTAGTTGGTTTGTTTGCCTGTCCTTCTAGCCTATATATACTGTAGACATGCATCGTCACACGCACACAGGCACCCAGATAATCCAGCTGCTTCCTCTCTTACTGCTCCTTATACACTTTCACATTTACCTAGTTCTCCAGTATGAAGCATGAACCTTAACCTTAAAGAAGTTGTCCGGTACTTTTTTTAAGTTGCCCAATGTAGTCAGCATGTGGGCATAAATCTCTTTGTATATACCTTGTGTTGCAGATAATGCCTGTGAGCGGCGCTATCACTGGCCGTTCACAGGCATCAAGTGACCTGGCGCTGACATTCGCTGACTTCACGACAAGTCCAGGCTGCAGCCGAGGGTCCCTCTTCCGCGTTCCACAGATGGCTGCTGGGTTGTGGGCGGGGTTTCCCCCCCCTCCCCGCGTCACACCCGGCATCCACCGCGTGCTCTCCCTCTCCCCATTCATTGGGAAAGCGCGCGGTGGATGCTGGGTGTGATGCGGGGGGTAACCCCGCCCACAACTCAGCAGCCACTACGGGGACCCCAACGCTGAGTCACACCTCACTTGTGATGTCAGCTCGGGGTTACGTGATGCCTGTGAGCGACCACCGATAGCGCCGCTCACAGGCATTATCAGCAACACAGGGTATTTACAAATATGCTTATGCCCACATGCTGAATACATTGGGCAATTTAAAAAAAAGTACCGGACAACTTCTTTCACTAAGAACATAACCTCGTATGGTATCTAAACCATTTAAAAATCGGACCTTTAGGCCCCTTTACCTCTCAATTTGATGCATTTTTGGTGCAGATTTGAAGCAGCGTTTTTTTAGTACAGAAAAACTTTGATTCTGCATTTAATACAGCAACTGGGTTTTTTTCCATACGTTTTTCTCCCCAAAGAATCCTATAAAGAAAAAAAGCACCAAAAACACACAGTTCAACAGTCCTTAGTAAGTATTCACCCCCTTGTCATTTTTTTTGTTTTCCTACCTCACAACCTGGAATTTCACTGTTTTTTTAGGGTTTGCATTAGTCCATGCAAAGAACATGCCTACAACTGTGAACATTTGGTTTTCTTTTTATTGTGAAGCAAACAACAAATAGGACAAAATAACTGAAAACTTCAGTTTGTATAACTATTAACCCCCCTAAAAGTCAGTACTTTGTAGAGCCTCCTTTTGCAGCAATTACAGTCGCATGTCATTTTAGAGAAGTTTCTATGAGCTTTCCGCATCTTGCCACTGGGATTTTTGCCCATTCCTAAAGGCAAAACTGCTCCAGCTCTTTTAAGTTAGATTGTATCCTCTGGTGAACAACAATCTTCAAGTCTGACCACAAATTGGATTAAGGTCTGGGCATGGACTAGGCCACTCCAAAACATTTACACGTTTCCCTTTAAACGACTCGAGTGACTTGTTGGAAAGTGAACCTCCATCCTACTCTCAAATCACTGACAGACTGAAACAGGTTTTGCTCAAGAATATCCCTGTATTTCTCCCCATACATCTTCCCCTCGACTTGCACCATTTTCTCTGTCCCAGCTGCCGATAAACATCCCCATAGCTTGATGCTCCCACCACCATGTTTCACTGTGGGGATGGTGTTCTTGGGGTGATGAGCTGCGTTGGTTTGGCGCCAGACATAGCGTTTACCTTGGTGGCCAAAAAGTTCAATTTTGGTCTCATCTGACCACAGCACCTTCCTCGATACATTTGGGGAGTCTCCCACATATCTTTTGGCAAACTCAAAACAAGCCTTACAATTTTTGTGTGTAAGTAAAGGTTTTTTCTGCCCACTCTTTCATAAAGGCCACTTCTATGGAGCGGACAGGTTTATTGTGGTCATATGGACAGATACTCCAGTCTCTGTTTCGGAACTCTGCAGCTCCTTCAAGGTTACCTTTGGTCTCTGATTAATGTCCTCCTTGCCCGGACCGAGGGTTTTGGTGGCTGCCCTCTCTTGGCAGATTTGTTGTGGTACCATGTTCTTTCCATTTGATGATAATAGATTTGATGGTGCTCCGGGGGATCATCAGAGATTGGGATTTTTTATTTTATTTTATTTTATTTTTTTTTATAACCCAACCCTGACTTGTACTTCTCAACAACTTTGTCCCTGACTTGTTTGGAGAGCTCTTTGGTCTTCATGGTGTTGTTGGGTGTGTGGTTCCTCTTGCTTAACCCCTTTAAAGCCCATGACGTACTAATACGCGTCCGTGCCCTGGGACTTAAGAGCCTGACCCATATTAGTACGTCATGGCGAGCACGCGCGCACACAGGCTGTGCGGGCGCGATCGCCGCCGGGTGTCAGCCTATTGTCACAGCTGACACCCGGTACTATGAGCAGGGAGCGGTCCCGCACCGCTCCCGGCACATTAACCCCCACAATGCGATCGCAGCATTGCGGTGGCTAAGGGGAGGTGATCGGTATACTCACCTCCTCTTTCGGCCTCCAGCGCTGTCTGCCGCGGCTTCCCGGGTGTTGCCATAATGACACAATGTCGTCATGACAACATCCGGGTCACCAGACAGCAGGAAGATTTTTTGGTCATGCGCAGTACATGACCAAACTATCTTCTCACTGTGCAGCATTGACAGCCTGCATAGCACAGGGATGGTGCTCCATCCCTATGCTATGCAGGCGCTCAGAATAAAAAAAGTGAAAGTCCCATAGTGGTACAAAGTAAACAAATAAAAAAACTGCCAGAAAGTGAAAAAAAAAATAAAAAAAAATTGTAAAAATATTTAAAAAAAATAAAAAAAATAATCCACCAAAAATAAAAATATAATGAACCCATCACTAAATATTATGAAAAAAAAAAACACAATAAAAGTACACATATTTGGTATCGCCGCGTCCGGAACGACCTGACCTATAAAATTGTCCCACTAGTTAACCCCTTCAGTGAACACAGTAAAAAAAAAAAAAAAAAACGAAGCAAAAAACAATGCTTTATCATCATACCGCCAAACAAAAAATGGAATAACACGCAATCAAAAAGACGAATATAAATAAAAATGGTACTGCTGAAAACGCCATCTTGTCCCACAAAAAACAAGCACCGATACAGCTCCATCATCCGAAAAATCAAAAAGTTATAGCTCTCAGAATAAAGCGATGCAAAAAAATAATTTTTTTTCTATAAAATAGCTTTTATTGTGTAAAAGCGCCAAAACATAGAAAAACTATATAAATGTGGTACCACTGTAAACGTACTGACCCGAAGAATAAAGCTACCTTATCAATTTTACCACACGCGGAGTAGAATAAAAAAAATAAAATAAAAAAAACAATTCCTGAATTGTTGGTTTTTGTTTATTCTGCCTCCCAAAAGCTGGAATAGAAAGCGATCAAAAAAGGTCACATGCCTGAAAATGGCACCAATAAAAACGTCAACTTATCCCGCAAAAAACAACCCATCACATGACTCTGTCTGCCAAAATATGGAAAAATTATAGCTCTCAAAATATGGCGATGCAAAAACTAGATTTTACAAAATATGTGTCTCTTAGTGTGTGACAGCTGTCAATCATAAACACCTGATATGATTCTGGTATCTCTGTAGTCGCACCGACCCGAAGAATAAGGTCGTCTAATCACTTATACCGCACTAAGAACGGCGTAAAAAATAAACGCTAGGGCTGGGGT
The DNA here is from genome assembly GCF_046119375.1 of Phyllobates terribilis. NCBI lineage: Eukaryota > Metazoa > Chordata > Amphibia > Anura > Dendrobatidae > Phyllobates > Phyllobates terribilis. The sequence continues at coordinate 814,841,826 of NW_027362762.1, forward strand.
TGGGGTTAGGATTGTGCTAATGTTAGGGTTGGGGTTAAGGTTGGGTTTTTTTTTTTTTTTTCAAAAGTTAAAAAAAAAAAAAAAAGATGACGATATGGCAACTAGTGTTGAACGCAAGTGCTCGCTACTTGAGTTTGCATCGGGTGCTCGGGTATGCATCGAGTATCGCGGGTGCTCGAGTCTCCGCCCCATATGCTTCGCGGCCAAAAAAACCTCGCGGGGATTGCCTGCCATGTACGAGCGATCCCCGCATGTTTTTTTGGGGTGTCTAATAACCGTGAAACATGCGGGCGGGGACTCGAGCATTTCACTTGAGCACCCGTGATACATGGTGCATACCTGAGTACCCGATGCAAACTCAAGTAGCGAGCACTTGCGCTCAAGACTAATGACAACTTATTCAATATGATGACCTAATGTCATCAAATTCTGTGTCGTACCTCTGGGTTCAAAATGTTCACTATACCCCTTGATAAAATCCTTGAGGGGTGTAGTTTCCAAAATGGGGTCACTTGTTGGGGGGGGTTCCACTATTTAGGCACATCCGCGGCTCTCCAAACGCGACATGGCGTCCGCTCTCGATTCCAGACGATTTTGCGTTCAAAAAGTCACACAGTGCTCCTTCCCTTCTGAACTCTGCCCTGCGCACAAACACTGTATTTTCCCCACATATGGGGTATTGGTGAACTCAGGAGAAATTGCACAACAGTTTTTGGGGTCCATTTTCTCCTCTTACCCTTGTGAAAATAAAAAAAATTGGGGCTAAAACATCATTGTTGTGGAAAAAGTTAGATTTTTTTTATTTTCACGGCTCCATGTTATAAACTTCTGTAAAGGACTTTGGGGTTCAAGGTGTTCATCACACATCCAGATAAGTTCCCTGAGGGGTCTAGTTTCCAAAATGGTGTCACTTGTGGGGGGTTTCCACTGTTTAGGCACATCAGGGGCTCCCCAAATGCAACATGGCGTCCGCTAATTATTCAAGCAAATTTTACATTCAAAAAGTCAAATGGTGCTCCTTCCCTTCCGAACCCTGCCGTGCGCCCAAACAGTGTTTTTTCCTCACATATGGGGAATCTGCATGCCCAGGGGAAATTGCACAACAAATTTTGGGGTCCATTTTTTCCTGTTACCCCTGCGAAAATAAAAAAAATTGGGTCTAAAGTAACATTTTTGTGAAAAAAGTTAAACGTTAATTTTTTTCTGCCACATTCCAAAAATTCCTGTGAAGCACCTGAAGGGTTAATAAAGTTCTTGAATGTGGTTTTGAGCATCTTGAGGAGTACAGTTTTTAGAATGGTGTCACTTTTGGGTATTTTCTGTCATAAAGACCCCTAAAAGTGACTTTAAATATGATGTGGTCCCTAAAAAAATGGTTTTGTAAATTTTGTTGGAAAAATGAGAAATCGCTGGTCAACTTTTAACCCTTATAGCTCCCCAATAAAAAAAAATTTTGGTTCCAAACTTGGGCTGATTTAAAGTAGACATGTGGGAAATGTTATTTATTAACTATTTTGTGTGACATATCGCTCTGATTTAAGGGGATAAAAATTCAAATTTTGAAAATTGCTAAATTTTCAAAATTTTCACCAAATTTCTGTTTTTTTCACAAATAAACGCAAGTGATATAGAAGAAATTTTACCACAATCATGAAGTACAATATGTCATGAAAAAACAATCTCAGAATCAGGGGGATCCGTTGAAGCGTTCCAGAGTAATTACCTCATAAAGTGACAGTGGTCAGAATTGAAAAAATTGGCCTGGTCATTAACGTGCAAACCACCTTGGGTTGTAAAGGGGTTAATGGTGTTGCAACCTCTGCGTCCTTTTAGAAAAGGTGTGTATATACTGACAGACCATGTGACACTTAGATTGCACACAGGTGGACTTCCTTTCACTAATAATGTGACTTATGAAGGTAATTGCGTGCATCAGAAATTTTTAAGGGCTGCATCGCAAAAGGGGTGAATACACATGCCAATTTTTAATTATCCCATAAATTAAATTTCTGCCTATATTTTTCTCACTTCACCAACTTATACTATTTAGTGCTGATGCATCACAGAAATCAGATTACAAAAATATTTAAACACATGTAACTAAATAGATAAAAAGCCGGGGGGGGGAGAGTAGGTGTGATGGAGAATACTTTTGCTAGCCACTAATTGCAGCACATGTTCTAAATTCAAGATTTAAGCATTCTAACTGCAGCCTCTGTTCTACTTTCCAGTCCTTGCCTCCCTCACTGCTGATCGACAGCGCTCGTTTGCCTGAGCTTTCGCTACAGATAGTGCTCACCTCAGACAAGCCAGTGATGTCAATCACCAATGAAGGAGGCTGGGGCATGTCTGACATGCAGAAGTAGTGCTGTTGCAGAGTGTGACATGCAGAAGTAGTGCTGTTGTTTTAAAAGCATTCAGCAACTATTAGAAGTAACACAAGCACATGAGACAGGAAGTGTTGTGCTCTAGAAGCATCCAGCAACTAGAGGGGTTAACACAGTCACAGGAGAAGGGGAGTGTTTTAGCAGAGCCCCAGGGGGATTGTGGAGAAGTTGTTTACTGTCTGGCTGGAAGTGAAAGGTGGTGTGTGTGTTCTGTATCTCACAGAAGCTCCCTTGCAAGTGAAAAGGATTCAAGTCAGGAGTGAAGCTAAGCACAGGTCAGGTAGAGTTCCTGAACTAACAGTGCAGAGTATTGTCAGGCAGAAAGATAAGGACTGGAAGAAATGGTGTCACAGGGATCATCTCCCTCAGCAAACCCTCCCCCCCTCCTCCATCTCACGGTGCTGTAAAGAATGCGGTGTTCATTAATGTGCCTTTGCATTAGAACTGTGCTGTCCTGTACTACTGGGAAGACTGTGAACTGCTGTGCTGTTAAGGAAACTGTACTGTTTGTTACTGGAGCCTGTTGCTCATAAGACTTAACTTGCACTGGCTGTGCAGCTTCTTATTAAATGCTACTGTTCTACTGTTTATGAGGACTCTTGTCGAGTGTGTCTGGTCAGCAAGTGAAACAACTTATGTGTCTGTGCATGAGGGTCAATACCCCTGTGTGCCTGAGAGAAGCTGTAGTACATGGTCTATGGTCGCCCTGATTAACAGTTCCCCAAGGATTCCAAAGAATTCATGTAACCTGTCTCGCCCCTATCTAAACCTAGCGGCGTGCGTGTAACACATGCAAAACCAATGGGTAGAACGGTGGGACTGAACCTCAAAGCCACACCAAGGGTATATCCAGCATCCCAATTAGCATATGTGATAAACTTCAGTTTCTGCAGAACAGAAGTAGCGATTACAACACTAAAAGTGCAATTTTTAGAGCAGCTAGATCCCCTACAAGGCTATGTGATCAGTTTATGCTGTCAGTTTTGGCTTTCAGACTCCCTTTAAGACTTACTGAAATAGTGAACCTATCTGCTGCTTTCTGACCAATGCACTCCACCTAGGTAATGGTATATGAAAAAGGATAATTCTTAAAAATCACTCATGCAGAAGGCACATGCTGCTATGTAGGTAAGTCTCTATTTACCCAAGACACGTTCTGCTAAGTGGAAACATGGAGCAAAGTTCATTCTTTGTTCTTTTAGGAATGATGTCATTATATGGATCTGACCTCTCTGTGCTGAAAAAAGGAACAGCGGATTCATTATTTGCCTATATAGTTCCCCCGGAGTGTGTTGTCCAACCCTCATAACAATAAGGCTGAGTTCACACGATGCGTATTTCATGCGTTTCCGCGGCGTTTTTGCAGTTGCGTAAACGCCGCGGAAACGCATGAAAAACGCATGGTAGAAGGGAAGCAATGTTCCCCAATGGAAATCCGCATGTGCTGTGCCCATGATGCGGATTTTTCCGCAGCGTTAACGCTGCGGTCAAAAATCCGCAGCATGTCAATTAATTTTGCGGAAACGCGGCGATTTCGCCGCCATTGACTTGCATTAGAACGCGCCAATTCCGCAAGACAGCATTTGTACTTGCGTTATTGGCGCGTTCTAATATGCGGATGGTACCCGGGTGTGGAGGAGAGGAGAGTCTCATCCACACCCAGGTACCATTAAAAAAGCTGTAAAAAAAGAATAAAATAAAAAATAAATGTATTCTTACCTTCTGTCGGCCCGCGCACCGCTCCCGCTTGGTTCCCGGCACTTGCAGTGAGTTGTAGGACCTGCGGTGACGTCAGAGTCATGTGACGGGTCACGTGACGCTGACGTCGGCAGGTCTTTCAATTCAAAGTTGCCGGCAGCCGGGAACTTTGTAAAGCAGGACAGCGCGGGCCATCAGAGGTAAGTATATACACTCTCTCGGTTCACACTGTATAAATCCATGCTGTTTGCATGGATTATATAGTGTGACCTAGTTGTCAAGCACTTTCCAGGTGATGCTAAAATCGCCTGGAAAGCGCTTGTCAATCTGCATGCGGAAACGCATGTGAATCTGCATGTGGATCCGCATGTATTCTGCAGGAAAAACGCATGCACAATCTGCATGCGTTTTTTCTGCCAGGGAGATGCAGAAATGATGCAGAAATTTTCTGCTTCATTTCTGCATCGTGTGCACATACCCTAACATGGACTGATCTATATCTGGGATCTTGCCTACATATTGCTACTTAGTTCATGCACACAGACATATTTCTGGTATTGTATCTCCATAGGCTAGCATAGTTTACTAGGAAATAAGAAAGGTTTCATCCAAGTATTGTGTGAAATTTTTTTATGATCCTGACATGTTTACCGAACCTGTGCGGAAGTAAATAATCGCTGGAGCCGGATACAATGGAGCCTGTACTAAGGTGACTCTGGCCACGTAATATTCACAATACTATTTTTTTTACTTTTGAACTTTACATACATCCGAACCCTGCATGATATGGAGACTAGTGATGAACGAGCATGCTCGCAACTATTCGTTACTCGCCCGAGCATCACTCGGCGAGTATTTTTTGAATGTTCGGGTGGGCGCTGCATAGCTTCATCGGGTCTATACAAGACCCGGGACCCTATGCTCGTCACAGTCTACTGGTCAAAGAGGCAAAGGAGAGAGAGCTGCAGCTGAGCAAGGGAGAGAATTGGCAGTTAGTTTAAACAGATTCCACACCACAATTATGAATCTACTCTAACAGTCCTTGCAAGGGCTCATTCTGAAGAATATTAATCCTGCTGATAGCACTAGTTAGGCAGAGTTTGTGGAGAGCTAGCATAGTACAGAATAGGGTCCATTGCACGTTCTTTTTGCTTCTGGAACTCCTATCAATAGACCTAGATATCAGGGCTAATAATATTATTTCTGCTCTTAATCCTGATAATTTTGGTGAAAAGCAATATAATACACCATTTTACTGCTCCATTAGCTTGTTAGCAGCATACAGCCAGATTTGGTTGATTTGAATAGCATTGCTGTATTGTGGAAGCAGAGAAACTTGTCCATCATCTCAGATGGTCACTGCAGTATTAATCTGGATTTTTGTTTTTGGAAGCTGCAAAATATTATACTCCATTTAAAGTCTGCTTCTTGTGTGTCCAAAATATATCCATATCCACACTTATTCACTGACCAATAGCATCGGCATACCGGAACTGGCCAAAAGAATTGGTCATCAGACGTGATAATATACTGCGGTATTAATTTTGACATTTATTTGCAAGCTGCAAAATATTATACTCCATTTAAAATGGCCAAGGCTCGTGATAAGGGACAGGAAAGTGGACATGATGCTGAGGCCGAGGATGTGGGCAAGATGAAGCTGTGCCTGCTGAGGGAGCACATCAAGCACCCACATCATGTCGACCTAGCTTCCTGTCCCACTTTCTAGGGGGCAGTGGAACACTACTCTTGAAGCAAGACCAGTGTTTTGGTTAGATAGCAGATAATGCTTCCAGTCAGTTTGTCACCATCACCACTACCCTGTCTTCCACATGGTCCAGTCTCAGTAGCCGTGAGTCTGGACCACATATTACCCTGATCCTCCCTCCTCTCACCAAGCCGAATGCCCGGAGACAAGTGATCCCACACATTTCCATTTATAGATTCTGGCCTCTCGCTCGTCCACTTCAAGCGGGGCAAGAAGAGATCGCATGTAGCGACGCCCAAATATTTGAGCAGCCACGGTCACACAAGGGCGACAGTGGGAAACTACTGTCGCAAGAGGTGGATGATGATGAGACACAATTGCCAGCAAATCAGGAGGAGGCCCAGGGTGCATATGTGGATAATGAGATGGTGGACTATGAAGTCACTGACCCAACTGGGAAGGTGAAATGCATAGCGAGAACAGCAGCGCAGAGGGGGAGGGAGGCATACCACTGCAACAGGCAAGAAAAAGCAGTGGGGTGGCCACAGACACAAGGCGGACAACTATTCCCCAAAACACTAATACGTGGGAAGTTGCCAGTCCAACTGCTATGTCTTCCAGAGTCTGGCTCTTTTTTAAAGACTGTCCAGTTAACCCAAAAAAGGCCATTTGCAGCATCTGTCATGCCAGCATCAGCAGCAGCAGCAAAACTACCAGCCTGACCACCACCAACATGCTCAGGCACATGACCGCAAAGCACTCAACTAGTTGGGTCAAACACCAGGGTCCAGAAACAGTGTCTGCGGATGACACCACTGCCTCTTCCGCTGATGTACATGCACGCCAAGCCTCTGTCTGTGATGCAGGCGAAGATGCCTCCTACCCTGCACCTGTCATTGCACACATGCAACCATCACCGTCAGCAACCACGTCCACGTCCTTGTCCCAGCACAGCGTTCAGTTGTCCCTACCCCAGTCTTTGGAACGCAAGTGCAAATACACAGCCACCCACTCACAGGCCAGAATACTAAACAGCCACATTTCTCGACTGCTTGCACTGGAAATGTTGGCTTTTAGGCTCATAGAGATAGAAGCTTTACGAAACCTCATGGCAGCAGCGGACCCTCAGTACTCGGTCCCTAGCCGCCACTATTTCTCCGTGTACCGTCCCCTCCATATACAAGCACGTGTCCCAGAACATTACCCGTGCACTTACCAATGCAGTTACTGGGAAGGTCCACCTAACCACGGACATGTGGACAAGTGCTTGTGGCCAGGGACGGTACACATCAGTCGCAAGCTGGAAGCAATGCAGCACTGCCTCGGCCAAGCAGTAACAGGCTCTGCTGAAGCTTATCTGCTTAGGCAAAAACCACACACTGCTGCAGAGTCGCTGAAAGCTGTAACAGAGAAGGAAGATCTGTGACTCTCACTGCTGAACCTACAGCCAGGCCTGGTCGAGTGTGACAATGGCCAGAACCTGGTGGCAGCTCTTAAGCTTGGCAACCTTGCACATGCCTGGCCCATGTGCTCAACTTAGTGGTACAGCAATTTCTCCAAACCTACCCAGATCTGCCTGAGCTGCTTGAGAAAGTATGCAGTGTGTGTGCCCATTTCCGAAAGTCAGCTACAGCTTCCGCCGCCCTGACAGTGCTTCAGCAGCCTTTTCAGCTTCCACGCGTTGGAACTCAATGTTGCATATGTTGGGAAGGATTTGTGAGCAGCAGAGGGCAGTTGTTGAGTACCAGCTTCAACACACCCGTCGGTATTCAGGTTAACCGCTGCACATAAGAGCTGAGTAGTGGACATGGATGTCTGACATCTGTGCCATCCTCCAAAACTTTGATTACTTGACCAAGATGGTGAGCGGCGATGACGCCATAATTAGTGTCACCATCCTGCTTCTCTGTCTACTGAAACGCTTGCTGCTCACAATTAAAGAGGAGGCATTGCAGGCGGAGCACGATGAGATGGAGCAAGAAACTATACAGGGTGATGCTACAGCCTCATCTCATCTCAACGCGGACTGGGTGATAATGAGGAGGAGGAGCAGGAGGAGGAGGAGGAACAAGAGCTGGTATCCTGCGCTACAGATTGTACTGCACACCACATTCATACTGTCAGCTCAGCGTGGATGGCCTGAAGAGGGGAAGGACTAGAAGGAGAACCGGGAGGAGGATGAGGAGGAGAACATGGACAGTTGTCCTCTTGGTGGGGATAGGGAAGTCTTGGCTGCTGGCAGTCTGGCACGCATGGTTGAGTTTATGTTCTGCTGCCTTTCCCGTGACCTTCACGTTGTACGTATTTTGGCTAATAGAAATTACTGGTTGGTCACACTTCTAGACCAGCACAAGGAGAACTTTCTATCTCTCCTTCCCGTGGAAAACAGGTCTAATAAAATGTTGCAGTACCAGAAGGCCCTTGAAGAATTATTTTAAAAAATTCTCAGCTGACAATGCTGGCAGCTGAGGTCACAGTTCCTTAGACAACCAAGGAGTACAGGCGAGGGAGACCAAAACCAGATACGGCAGAGTCAGTGGAACACTGTCAAAGGTCTGGGACAATTTTCTCAGACCCTCCCAGCGCCCAGGCCCTGATGCGCAGGGTACTCTGACAAGGAGAGAAAAGTTTTGGAAGATGCTGAAAAGGAGTACCTTGCTGACCATACCAGCATCCTCCGTGATTCCTCTGTGCCTTACAACTATTGGGTATCCAAGCTGGACACGTGGCATGAACTGGCTCTCTAAGCCTTGGAAGTCCTGGCCTGCCCTGCTGCTAACGTTTTGTCAGAGCGGGTTTTTAGTGCCGCCGGGGGTATTATAACTGATAGGCGCATCCACCTGTCAACTGAAAATGCTGATAGGCTGACTCTCATCAAAATGAACAAGGGCTGGATTAGGCCAGGCTTCTCGACACCACCGAGGATAGCAGCAGAACCTAAACTCAAATCTGTGGGGTTTTTTTGGAGGGTCTATTCCCATGCACCTCTTCACACCCAGACACAGGTATACGCTTCAGGATTTCGTCTATTTCATGTCATCCTCCTCCTTATCCTTCTCCTCAACCTCCACCACCAGGGTGACCATCATGCAACGCCCACATAATTTTTTTAAGGGTGTTTATGAGGCCTACCTCTAGCATTATATAGAATATCTATGTATACCCCCAGGGGTAAATATTTTTCAGCCCATTCACTTAGTGCATGGGCATTACTAGTCTAGGAAACCCACTCCTTAATGGAAAATACATTTTTTTACTGAGGCCCTTCACTACGTCTCTTCAAATTGGTATTGGAGCGCATCCTAGTTTTTGGCAGCCCTTAAACTTGCTACATATGCAATAACAGTATAGGAGACCCACTCCTTAATTTTTAATACAATTTTTCTGAGGCCCTTCACTATGTTTCTTCAAATTGGTATTGGAGTGCGTCCTCATTTTTGGCAGCCCTTGCACTTACTGCATACGCAATAACAGTATAGGAGAATCACTCCTAAATAATGGGAAGGCCAATTCAAATTGGTTCTATATTCTACAATATTAACTCTTATCTGAAATTTGTGTACAGGTGAGCTATCACACTATGGATAGCGTATTACACCATCCAGAGATTATTGCCTTACACTCTTGCTGCTGCAAGCTAACAAAAAAAAAATCTATCCCCTATTGATACCGCTGTTAGCTGCTTTTAGAATAGGGACAGGTGCTAGCTATCATCAGCTGGAAATGAGTGTTCATATTCTGTCACATACATATCTTCCACAGTGCATAACATGATTGTTTTCTTCCATGCACTCAACCGATTCAAATTTTTTAACGGTGATCTGAAATTAGAAATTGATGAAAGCAGGCAGAGTTGCTTGCATTCCTCACAGTTTGGAGGTGCAATGTACCAAAAAAACCTCTTCGGAGCCGGCTAAATTTTATTTTATATTGTACTGTATTACCTCTCTTATCTGAGATTCACGTATGGGTGACCTATAGCAGTCACGGATTATAGTATTATACTCCGTGCTGAAGAAAAAAAATTATATTCCCTATTGATAACGCTGTTAGCTCCTTTTAGAATAGGGACAGGTGCTAGATGGAAAGAAACGTTCATTCTGGTCACATACATATCTTCCACAGTGCATAACTTGATTGATGTTTTCCATGTACTCATTGACCGATTCCTAATTTTTACGGTGGTCTGTACTCAGAGATTAATCAAGGTTGACAGAAATTTATCATAGTTGACCAAAATTCATTGAAGTTGGCAGAAATTTTTCAATTTTGACAGAAATTATTCAAACTTAAAAAAAGGTCCTGATTTAATGTTCACATTCACAGTTTCTTTGTAGCTTCTGTATGTAAGAGGGAGTGGTGAGAGACTTGACGCTACTAGAGCTGGAATTACCACTTCAGAATGCTCCAGTGCTTTGTTTCTATCCATTTCTGGGTGCTTCTTTTATTTGGTTTGGGGGCATTGTCCTGCTGGAAGACCCATGATCTAGGATGCAAAACCGGCTTTATGACCCTGGGCACTACATTGCAACCAAAATCCTTTGGGAATCTTCACTTCACATTTCATTATATTTTGCACACAGTCAAGGCACCCTGTACCAGAGTCAGCAAAACAAACCCTAAATATCTTTGAACCTCCACCATATTTGACTAGAAGTACTGTGTTCTTTTATGTGTAAGCCACATTCCATTTACAGTAAACAGTTGAATGATTTTCGTTACCAAAAACCTCTATCTTGATCTCATCAGTCCCCAAGACGTCTGCTGACTCACTATAAATTTTGAGGGCCACCTGCTGGACTTCCATAATTTGTGAGGGACGCCTGCTGAACATCCAAATTTCAAACTCTACAGAATATATACGAAAAAGAAAATGTGACCACCTCAGATGGATACATTATATTGCTATAGCAAGATACGGCTATGTAAAGCATAGCTGGCTGATGGCCCTCTAACAATAGTGAGGGCTGACTGATGGCCCTTTAACAATAGTAAGGGCCGCATGATGGCCCTGTAAAAATAGGCTGTCACTTTAAGAGTCCCTCTTTTATACATGAAACAGGATGTGTCTGATCATGTCTCACACACTCAACATGGCCAGATAAGGTAGTAAAATGTTAAAATTACATTTACGGGTGAATGTATTTTTCACCAACAAAAGCAATGCAAAAGTGCAAAAAATCATCAAAAATACTACGTGTGAACATAGCCCAAGGTGTGTAGGAGCATTTTTGTGTTTGGTTATTTATTTTGCCTTATATACAAGTGATTACTCTGGAAAGAATGTTTCTCAACATTTTTTTCCAGGAAAATCCATTTTAGCATTGTTTTTGTATGTTTTATTTTCAGTCTGTAAAAGGGGCGTAATACTCTGACAACATGGTTCACAGCAGGGACCTGGGATTCAGAGATGCTTCTAGGGGTTTTCCTCACGCTGTTACGGTGTCATTTCAGTACTGTTTCCATCGATTTCACAAATTTTTAGCCCCTCTCCAGACCTCCGGGGAAGGGAGGCCGCCGTTCAAATGCTCGGGTTTCCTACTGTCTTACATTGGGCTCGTCACTCGGGTCGAGCACCCGAGCATTACGATTTACTCGACCCGGGTAACAAGTACCCGAACATTTTAGTGCTCGCTTATCACTGATGAAGACATATAGAGCTACAGTAACGCTATGAATACTTCTTTGGGTGTTGTGTGAATAAAAAATGTGTTAGAAGGTAAATACTCACCATAAATATAGATAATATGGTCCATCAAGTTCAACCGAGGGATAGGAAATGATAAAGTGCAGTGGTATATGCACAACCATATAGATGATGCAGTCTGCTCTAAAAGAGCAGGTTTTTTTCTTCCTGATCCCAAGTGTTGAAGTGTTAGAACAAGAATTTTACATATTTGAATAAGGATTTTTCTCTAAAAAAAAAAAAAAAAAAAGACAACAAACTTCAAAGCCTTTTTTTCTTTTTTTAAAACCATCGATGGTTCCCGCTCGGACCAACTCCTGAGGTAGACTATTGCACAAATTAATAAAATCATCCTTATGTTAAAAAAGCCTTTATTTTTTACTTGATGGCCTTAGTGTCTTACTGTTTTTTGAAGGGGTTTTACATGACCCAGCTTTTGACCATACTTTTTGTATGGGCAATGTATGTGTGGCACCCCAGGGGTCTGGTTACCACAGTAATAGAAATATTACGTCTGAGAGCAGGTGGGAGGTTTCCTGGTCAGGAGCCCTTAAACATGCAACACCTCCTGTCCCAGACCAGATAGGGGAGGAACCTGCCCTATATAAACTGGATCTGGGGCGGGGGGAAAGTAACAGCGAGGAGCTCTGTAGGAGCAGGAGCTGAAGACCAGGGACTTGAGCTAAGCGGAGTTCGTCCTGGCAGAAGACGCTAAGAACCGGACACAGGAGTCCGAGGCTGTGGGGACTTATATATACCCAGCAACATAAACCCGCCGGCAGGGGATTTCCGGTCCTCTGGCCATAGAAGTCCGGAGGCTCAGTCACGAGCAAGGGACCAGCGCCGCCATCGAGGAGCAGGGGCTATCAGAAGGCCCCAAGTCACCAGCCATACAGGTGAGCACCACACGGTACACTCAGGGACGTGGGCTACTTCCACTCGCTTACAGCAAGGTAGCCAGGAAGAGTGCAGATAGACGGGGAGGCCTACAACTCCACCTGGCCAGGGGAACTCCAGTTTGCTCACAGACTGACCAGGCCTCTTATGCTAGCCAGTACTCCCGGGAGGGTCTGCCTTATCATCATCAGTAAAGACCCTGAACTGCACTGCAAAGCCTCTGAGTCGTTCCTGCTACGCTCGTGCACCATCACTCCCATCATCCACACTCACTACCCTGAGGCTGTACTCCTCCCGTGGGGAGTTATACTACACTCTGCTGCCCTCACAACATTAGCCTCAGAGGTCTGCTCAGCAGCAGCGGTTCTTATTGACCGCAATCCACCGGTGGCGTAGTCGGACATTGCATTATACTGATACAGAGACTGCCACAATATTTGTCTGGCCACCCTGAGCCACGGGACCAGGTCGCCACTACTACTCCCAGCGTTGCCCTGAAGTCCGGTCCCGGGTGCCCCACGGCCCAGGGGGCGCGTCATATGTACTTGAATAAATTAATCACATCCCTTCTTTAGCCCTTTCTTTTCAAGACTAAATAAATGTAATTCTTTTAATCTTTCCTCATAATTAAGATACTCATTGCCACTTATCAGATTTTAGGCTTTTATTTGTACCTTTTCTAACTCCAAGGTATCCTTTCTATGACATAGCGCCCAGAACTGGACTGCATATTCCAGATGTGGCCGCAGTAACGTTTTGTAAAGTGGTAATATGTCTGTGTACAGAAAGTTCATATCGCTAGAAGACAATACCCTTATGGCTGTAGAAGCTGCTAATTAACATTGCATGCTGTTATTTAGTCTGTGATTACAGGTACAAAAGATCCTTCTCTACAAGTGACTCTCCTAGTTTTACTACACAACAACAACCTTTTATGGTCCAAAGGCAACATTGTCACATTAACCCCTTTATGACCCTGTCAGTAATAGTACAGTCATGGCCAAAAGTTTTGAGAATGACACCAAAATTATATTTTTTTCACATGATCTGCTGGCCTCTGGTTTTTATTAGTGTTTGTCTGATGTTTATATCACATACAGAAATATAATTGCAATCATATTATGAGTACCAATATGTTATATTGACAGTTAGAATGAGTTAATGCAGCAAGTCAATATTTGCAGTGTTGCCCCTTCTTCTTCAAGACCTCTGTAATTCTCCCTGGCATGCTGTCAATCAACTTTTGGACCAAATCCTGGCTGATAGCAGTCCATTCTTGCATAATCAATGCTTGCATTTTGCCAGAATTTGTTGGTTTTTGTTTGTCCACCCGTCTCTTGATGATTAACCACAAGTTCTCAATGGGATTAAGATCTGGGGAGTTTCCAGGCCATGGACCCAAAATCTCTATGTTTTGTTCTATGAGCCATTTAGTTATCACCTTTGCTTTATGGCAAGGTGCTCCATCATGCTGGAAAAGGCATTGTTGGGCGCCAAACTGCTCTTGGACGGTTGGGAGAAGTTGCTCTTGGAGGACATTCTGGTACCATTCTTTATTCATGGCTGTGTTTTTAGGCAAGACTGTGAGTGAGCCGATTCCCTTGGCTGAGAAGCAACCCCACACATGAATGGTTTCAGGATGCTTTACAGTTGGCATGAGACAAGACTGGTGGTAGCGCTCACCTCTTCTTCTTCGAATAAGCTGTTTTCTAGATGTCCCAAACAATCGAAAAGGGGATTCATCAGAGAAAATGACTTTGCCCCAGTCCTCAGCAGTCCACTCCCTGTACCTTTTGCAGAATATCAGTCGGTCCCTGATGTTTTTTCTGGAGAGAAGTGGCTTCTTTGCTGCCCTCCTTGAAACCAGCCCTTGCTCAAAGAGTCTCCGCCTCACAGTGCATGCAGAAGCACTCACACCAGCCTGCTGCCAATCCTGAGCAAGCTCGGCCCTGCTGGTAGTCCGATCCCGCAGCTGAAACAGTTTTAAGATACGGTCCTGGCGCTTGCTGGTCTTTCTTGGGCGCCCTGGAGCCTTTTTGACAACAATGGAAGCTCTCTCCTTGAAGTTTTTGATGATGCGATAGATTGTTGACTGAGGTGCAATCGTTGTAGCTGCGATACTCTTCCCTCTTAGGCCATTTTTGTGCAGTGCAATGATGGCTGCACGTGTTTCTTTAGAGATAACCATGGTTAACTGAAGAGAAACAATGATACCAAGAACCAGCCTCCTTTTAAAGTGTCCAGTGATGTCATTCTTACTTAATCATGACTGATTGATCCATTAACACAGGTGTGGGTGTTGATGAGGACAGGGCTGGCGATCAATCACTAAAACGGTTAGCTGCTCCTTTTAAGGCAGGACTGCAATGATGTTGAAATGTGTTTGGGGGTTAAAGTTCATTTTCTGGGCAAATATTGACTTTGCAAGTACAGTAATTGCTGTTAAGCTGATCACTCTTTGACATTCAGGAGTATATGCAAATTGCCATTACAAAAAATGAAGCAGTAAACTTTGGAAAAATTACTATTTGTCTCATTCTCAATACTTTTGGCCATGACTGTATGTAGCTGAGCCCTGGGCCTTATGGGCCAGCTATGTACTATTATGATCGCAGCATTGCGGGGGCAAGGGGAGGTAAGCGCCGATACTTACCTCCTCTGCCGATGTCCCGCGCTGTCTGCGGCGGCTCCCGGATGTTGTCACGGTGACCCGATGCCGTCATGCCAACATTCGGGTCACCAGACAGCAGGAAGTTACTTTGGTCATGCGCAGTGCTTGACCAAAGTAACTTATCCCTGTGCAGCGCTGACAGGCTGCATAGCATAGGGAGCTGCTGCTCTCTACACTATACAGCCTATCAGGCTGCAAAAAGTGAAAGTCCCATAGTGGGACAAAGTTTAAAAGTAAAAAAAAGTGCCAGAAAGTGAAAAAAAAAATTGTAAAAATATAGAAAAAAAAATGAAAAAAAAGAATCCCCCAAAAATAAAAATATATTGTATCCATAATATCTATTTATTATGAAAAAAATAAAATAAACCAATAAAAGTACACATATTTGGTATCACCGCGTTCGGAATGACTTGACCTATAAATCTGTCCTACTAGTTCACCCTTTTAGTGAACACGGTAAAAAAAAAAAACAAGGCAAAAAGCAATGCTTTATCATCATACCGCCAAACAAAAAATAGAACACGATCAAAAAGACGAATATAAATAAAAATGGTACCACTGAAACGGTCATCTTTCCTCGCAAAAAACAAGCTGCCATACAGCTCCATCATCCAAAAAATAAAAGTTATAGCTCTCAGAATAAAGTGATACAAAAAAAATTATTTTTTCAATAAAATAGTTTTTAATGTGTAAAAGCGCCAAATCATAAAAAAAAATATGAATGTGGTACTGCTGTAAACGTACTGTCCCTAAGAATAAAGCTGCCTTATCAATTTTACCACATGCAGAACGGCATATAAAAAAAGAAAAAAAAACAATTCCTGAATTGTTGGTTTTTATTTATTCTGCCTCCCAAAAATTGGAATAGAAAGCAATCAGAAAATGTCACATGCCCGAAAATGGTACCAGTAAAAACGTCAACTTGTCCCGCATGAAAAAAAGCCATCACGTGACTGTCGGCCGAAATATGGAAAAATTATAGCTCTCAAAATATGGCGATGCAAAAACTGTCAATCATAAAAACCCAATATGAATCTGGTATCGCTGTAATCGCACCGACCCGAAGAATAAAGTCGTCTAAATACTTATACCACACGAGGAACGGAGTAAAAAAATAAACTCTAGGGTTAGGCTTGTGCTAAGGTTAGGGTTGTACTAGGGTTGGGGTTGGGACTTTTTTCAAAAGTAAAGGAAAAAAAAAAAAAATGATGACGATATGGCGACCAGTGTTGAGCGCATGTGCTCGCTACTTGAGTTTGCATCGGGGGCTGGGGGTATGCAGAGTATCGTGGGTGCTCGAGTGACATGCTCGAGTTTCCACTCCATATGCTTTGTGGCCAAAAAAAGTTGCATGGATTGCCTGCCATGCACGAGCGATCCTCGCATGTTTTTTTTTGGGGGTGTCTAATAACCATGAAACATGAGGGGCGGGGACTTGAGCATGTCACTCGAGCACCCACGATACTTGGTGCATACTCGAGTACCCGATGCAAACTCAAGTAGCAAGCACTTGCGCTTAAGACAAATGACAACTTATTCAATATGATGACCTAATGTTATCAAATTATGTGTCGTATCTCTGGGTTCAAAATGTTCACTATAACCCTTGATAAAATCCTTGAGGAGTTTAAGGGGTCTAGTTTCCAAAATGGGGTCACTTGTGGGGGGTTTCCACTATTTAGGTGCATCAGGGGCTCTCCAAACGCGACATGGCATCCGCTCTCAATTCCAGACAATTTTGCGTTCAAAAAGTCACACAGTGCTCCTTCCCTTCTGAACCCTGCCGTGCGCCCAAACAGTGGTTTTCTCCCACATATGGGGTATTGGCTTACTAAGGAGAAATTGCACAGCAAATGGTATGGTGCAATTTCTCCGGTTACCCTTATGAAAATGCAAAATTGGGGGCTGAAAATCATTTTTTGTGGGAAAAATGTGAAAATTTTAGTTTTACGGCTCAATGTTATAAACTTCTGTGAAGCACCTGGGGCTCAAGGTGCTCATCACACATCCAGATAAGTTCCCTGAGGGGTCTAGTTTCCAAAATGGTATCACTTGTCGGGGGTTTCCACTGGTTAGGAACATCAGGGGCTCTCCAAATGCAACATGGCGTCCGCTAATTATTCAAGCAAATTTTACATTCAAAAGTCAAAAGGCGCTCCTTCCCTTCCGAACCCTGCTGTGAACACCAAACAGAGGTTTTCCCCAACATATTGGGTATCTGTGTGCTAAGGAGAAATTGCACAACAAATTTTGGGGTCCATTTTTTCCTATTACCCTTACGAAAATAAAAAAAATTGGGGTCTAAAGTAACATTTTTGTGAAAAAAGTTAAATGTTCATTTTTTTCTTCCATATTCCAAAAATTCCTGTGAAGCACGTGAAGGGTTAATAAACTTCTTGAATGTGGTTTTGAGCACCTCGAGGGATGCAGCTTTTAGAATGGTGTCACTTTTGGGTATTTTCTGTCATAAAGGCCCCCCCAAAGTCACTTCAAATGTGATGTGGTCCCTAAAAAAAATTTTCACAAATAAACGCAAGTGATATCGAAGAAATTTTACCACTATCATGAAGTACAATATGTCATGAAAAAACAATCTCAGAATCAGGGGGGTCCATTGAAGCGTTCCAGAGTTCTTACCTCAAAGTGACAGAGGTCAGAATTGTAAAAATTGGCCTGGTCATTAATGTGCAAACCACCTTGGGGGGTAAAGGGGTAAAACCACTTCCAGGTACTTTTTGAGCTGTTTATGGAATATCAAAAGTATAACCCATAAATATGTAAGACATGATGGTTCCCCTTCCAGGACTCCACGTATTTGGAGAATGGAAATCCTTTTCTCCCTCACTCAGTACTCTAGAGAGGAAGAGACCCCAGCACACAGGTAACTCTCTCCATTGAAGACTATGGGTGCTATTGTAGCTGGCTGCATTTCCATTTTTGGGATCGGTCTTAATTTGCTTGGCTTCCTGCTGTTCATTTTGTACCAGAGCTGACTTGATAACTTTTTTTTACAGATTTATTCAGCTCTTGTCATTTGTCATTTTTAAAGTTTTGAGCTGACCCCTCAGATTTACACTTTCTCAATGCTCTTTTTTGTCATCAATAGCCTTCCTAAAAGTAGATGTAAGCCATGTGCGGATTAATTTTGGTCATCTATCAATATCTGACAGTAGCTGCTGCTAGTCAATGATCTGAAGTGCAGACTTCAACTGGGGAATTTTGGCCTTTTTAAAATTGAGTGTTTTTGCCCATCCTACTTGAGTTGGTTTTCTATAGTTTCAGCAAAATGAAATGACATTGTGGTCACCAATATCAAGTTATCGTTAGAAATGAATAGATCATCTCCCCTTGTTGGGTCTTCCACAAACTAGTCCATAAAATTATCCTGCAACAAGTTGAGGAATTTTCTCCCCTTTGCAGATGAAGAACCACAACCCTAATCAATACCTGGGTAGTTAAAATCTCCCATAACTACTAGCGATAAGCGAGCTGCTCGCCTCTCGATTGTGCATCATGGTGCTTGAGTCCCCGCCCCGCATGTTTCTCGACTGTTAGCCAATAAACGTGCGGGGATTACCTGCCATACACGGTAATGCGGTGGCACGCTCGGTTATCATGAATAACCACTACTGTAACAGCCTGTGCCACCTTCGCCATCTAATTATGCAATTGATCCTCCAAATCCTACATGATGTTGGAGGGGGTGGGGGATCTATAGATCACACCAAAAATAATTTTTTTCAGTCTTCCACCCACAAGGCTTAAACTTCCACAAAATCACCCATTGCCTCTGTCACGCTCACTTTCATATCTCCTCCTCCTTTTCTATTTGCCATCTTTCTTCAAGAGAATAAAGCCAATAAGATTTACAGCCCAATCATGTGAAGAGTCCACCGAGTTCTCTGCCGCAACAACTAAGTCAGTGTGTTCCTCCAGTACCAAGGCCTCATGCCCTCTATTTTTTTACCGGTCAGACTTCTGGGATTTGTGAACATACATTTAGCGGGTGACTCATTAAGGTGCGTAAGCACCCTACTAAGTTGCATCATTTTTGTGCAACTCTGTAGTTGTGCAAAACTATCACGACTTTAGGTGATTACACACCAGCCTCAGCCACTTATGCAAATATGGGCAGGACGGGGCATGCTCATGATCGCCTGTTAAATTCATCATTTTTCGCCACTAGAATGGCATAATTTACCCCACAAATGTATACTAACACCTTAGCATGGCGTACATTACTGGCAACAGCACACGTTGGATACCAGATGCGCCTGTTTTATTAAACGGCAAACAAGGAATGAGGTTGGTGTACTCCAGCAAATGCGTGTGCTATGACATTCTTATGAATCACCACCACCTTTTTGTTTTTTTTTCCAGTTTCCCACATTCACTTTCAGAAATGCCTGCTCCCAAAATTTTGTGGACACATGTCGTCATTGTTTGCTTGAAAGACATGGAACTGCTGTCTACTGCCCTAATCATCCTCCACTATAGTCTAATCCCGGCCATACAAATTATATGGCTGTCAGCCGATCGTTCGTCCACAACCTTACCAGCTGACTCTGCCATACACAGGAGCCCTCATTTGGCCGAGCGCGCCTGTGTTCTCCATGCGAAAGCCACCGACTGACACGTTGGCCAGCGGCTTCTCTCTGAGAACAATGCGATCAGCAGTCTGAACTGGGACATGCATGATCAATATCTCCCCAGACGCCCCCATGCACATTAAACTGGCAGGTGAATTTGTTGATATCACGATAGCAGGGGGTTTGGCCAGCATTAGTCTAATCCTTCTGGGGGCTTTGACATCTCTCTAACCTATTTACCCATTTATTTTCTGTCTTGTCCTTCCTCCTGGTCCCTAATTTAAATCCTGAGCGTGTATGTGGAATAACACTATTTCAGTCCATTATATGATTTGTATCTTGCATTTTCAGCAGTTTTCCCCTCTGCTGGCTCTATCTATAATTATTAGTTGGTTTCTGATTTAGTGGGTGGAGACTGGCGGCTAAGATGTTTCCCATACACAGTGCACAGAGACAGGAAATTCCCGCTCTTCTTTCTGTGTATCACACCCATAGAGGCAGCATGGAGGTCATTATACCGCACTGCTGAGTGTAGCTGTGAATCCAGCGTCAGGGTTAGACCACAGCACCACTATTAGTATTTGGTCGGTATTTTTTCTCAGGAGTGGGAGACAAAACCGGGTAAGGAATAATCAGAGAAAAGGTACAATAGAAACAAGTCACCAATTCTGCATTTATCACCCACTCCTGGTTTTGGCTCCAACTCCTGAGAAAAAATACTGACCAAATACCGATAGTGGGGCCGTGGCCTTAGATAAACACTCTGTGCCTCCCCCTTAGAGGTCTATAGGCAGCTGTAAACCAAGAAGGATAATTGCTGTTTTTCAGAGTGACTCAGTAGAGAAAGAAGCATATTTCTATAAGATATATTACAAAGTTGGTTATATTTGCTTGTCTTCTTGCTTGTTGAATGACTGACTATCTGGATTGTGTACAAAAAAAAGAAAAACATAATAAATACTGACAACGCACATAGTGATCGGGTATCCTACTGTGAGATAATAAAAATGTGACTATAACTTTAGTAATACTTTTGCGAGTACTGAATTATTAGAATTTGACCTCATTTAGACATCAGTTTTTGTTGTAGGTGTTCTGTGTTTTTTATGGATGTTAAACATACCCCAAATATTCTTTAGGCTTCACCACAAGCGTGTTTATTTTATTTTTTTTTGTCCAGAACAAAAATAATACAGGGACATATTTTGTATTGATCTTTTTATTAGATCAAAATCACTCATTTAACTCAATGTGTTTGTAAAAAAAATATCGGACTCCTGATTGTCCACTGAATTACATCCGAGTACTGTTTTTTTATGTGCCAAAAAAATAAAAAATAAAATGGATATCTGAATGACACTTTATTTTACATTTAGTAAAACAGTACTAATAGATCTTAGATCTCTTATGTTTAGCAGTGGATACATTGAAATTGCCCAGTGCACTTTAGTGAGAGGTAATGCTAAGAATACATTTAATTGTAAAAGTGCTGTGGAATATGTTGGTGCTATATAAATAAAATTATTATTATATTATTTCTACATAGAAGACATTAGTAACAAATCAAAATGCTGTAGACAATAGATAATGACCACACATGCATATATCAGGGTGGTCGCCGATAAAATCGGATTTTACAGACAGACCTAGTGCCCTCTCTAGAGGTATAAAGCTACTGAAGGAAGTACAGATCACAATTAGAGGAAACTACACAGGAAACTGGGACCATGTGAATGATAATAGAGGATGCTAAAGATTTGTCATATGGGAGTTTGGGACACATTATTAATGTGACCTAACAGAAAATGCAAGTCATAGGAGAAGTCTTACTCCACTTGAGAAAGAGAAAAGTTTTTCCACTTTACATGGGTTAAATAACAAAATGTAAAGAGTCTCTGTCACGGTTAGGGTTATATTTCAAATTATTCTCATGGTAGGATTTTTTTTTCTAGCCCTTTACCATTCCATGTCCACACGGAATTTTCTTGAGGAGCTCAAAAATGAGTTTTCTAGTCAAAAAACACTTCCTTTGAAGAGTTTTTGGTGGAGATATTTTAAAGCGTTTTAAAAGTTACCACCCCCACGACGCTTGATGTGCAGCCTTTAGATTGGATGATGAGTTTGGAGCTGATTCTATCAAGAACTACTGCAAAGAAGTGGCAAACACTATCATTTTATAAAACGTGAAGCGGAAAAAGAAAACCTTAAAAATCTGAATATATGAAGAACAAGGAGGTTTACAATAGCAAGCAATAGTTTAAATCAAACTTTTTTTAAGCAATTTTTCATGTTTTTTAAAGCAGACCCACTCAAATTAATTCTTCAAAATGGGTGGCAAGCAAAAGTTTTGTATTTTTTTTTTTAAAGTGTGATTACTTCTGCCTTGTTGTTGTGATGCCATTTTCCTGGTGATTTTAGTAAACCAGAAGCAATGCCATTTTCCTGGTGATTTTAGTAAACCAGAAGCAAATGGTTGTCAGCTATAAGGACGAACATTGTGTTTGACATTATTTTATCCCTTTGTGTGTTAGTTTTCAACATTTGCTGGGCAAAATGTTTTGCATATGTTGTCATGGGTAGTCGAATTTTGCCTAATTTTTTTTTTTTTGTGTGTGTTTTTAGGTTAAAAAGAGGTCTGTGGGGTAAAGTTTCTCCTTGTGGAGAGTGACATACTGGCTCCGGAATGTCAAGGTAAGGAGGGTTATTCGACATGCAATGCTCCTCTGGGAAATTTAATATGCAAATTGCCTCTTCAGAGAAAAAGAGGACTTGATCTCTATAGCACCACCTATTGGAAGCAGCAATCCTGCAAGTCACAATCAACCCTTTAACGAGTCGAGCAATATAACTTAGGATAAAAGCCAAATCAAAATCTCAATTTGCAGAAACAGTGTTTCGTCCTGTTGGCCCTCGTCAGTGCAAAGTATGAGAACTGATTTGGCTGCATGCTGGAGAATGTAATGCTGCCACATGGTAAAACCTAAGTAGGCAGGGAATGGAAATTCCAGAAAGACCATGATCCTAAGCACACATCCAATTTAGTCAAAAATTGGTTAGCAAAGAAAAATGTTCGCCTGTTGCAATGGCCAAGCCAATCACCTGATCTAAACCGAATAGAGCACCCGTACCCATAGCAATAAAGATGAATTGTTTGCAGATTTGCAAATGGAATGGAGCAAGATCCCTCAAGATGTCTTGAATACCCTAGTGGCTTCAATGACCCCTCGGTGTAGTGCAGTAATTAAAGCAAGAGGTTATGCTACAAAATACTAAGTTATGGCCTTGTAAGCAATGAATTACTCTCTATGCTGTGATCAATAAATAGTATATGCAAATCTTTTGGCAGTTTTCTTTAGTTAAATGACCATACCTATATTCAGAAGCAT
This sequence comes from Phyllobates terribilis, assembly GCF_046119375.1. Taxonomy (NCBI): domain Eukaryota; kingdom Metazoa; phylum Chordata; class Amphibia; order Anura; family Dendrobatidae; genus Phyllobates; species Phyllobates terribilis. Next base: position 814,864,848 of record NW_027362762.1, read on the forward strand.
TTTGGTTAAAATTAAGGTCTTGCATGACAACTTCATACACTTTCAATTCATCACCAGGAAAATGGCATCACAGCAACCAGACAGAAATAATCACACTTTTTTAAAAAATGCAAAACTTTTGGTCGCCACTGTATCTTTGCAAGTAAAATTTTCAGAAACTCAAATGGCAGAATAGGAAAATAAACAATTCTACAACAAACCTGACGTGCGATTCTACCCAGTCTATGGATTTCACTCTCCTGTCTGATCAGCATTGGCTGTTGAGAGACACAGCGGCCCCCTGGCCAGTACAGCTGCTGTGGCTACCATATGTTACCCTGCTTCTGTCAGTTAGAACAAGATTTGTTCACAAGGCTGTCGCACAGTTGCCCCAACAATTATTCCATGGACTTTGTATCCAATGTCAAGTTGGGCAGGAGAACAGCATTAGAGAGACTTTCAGATACATGAATGAGATAACTTTTTCATAGTACAGGACACATGTATTATTTTTTTGTCCACCTTGGCAACCATATTTTTATTTTCTCAAAGTATGTAATATTAAAATTGCTGCAACTTCGGCTGAAAAAAAAATCTGGTAACAGATTCTATGGTAATAACAGGCAACAAACAAACCATGCATCCACCTTACACATTAGATTGTGCGCTAGTTCAGTGAAAATTCGCAAGCCCAGCTGACATTCATACAATGTACATCGCCATTTTCAAGACCCCCATGCACATTAGGCCTCATTCACACGTCAGTGTTGCATATACATGTTGCATCAGTTTTTTCCCACGGATATAGCACGTACCCATTATAACTTATGGTGCTAATCACATGTCCGTGTTTTTATATGGACAGTGTGTCCATGCAAAACACACGGAGACATGTTCATTTTTTTCCAGCAACACGTATGACAAGAGGCAATACAAGTCTATGGGTCCGTGAAAAACATGTACAGCACACGGATGGCATCAGTGTACAGACAGTGTTTAACATTCAATGTATAGGAGAAGCTTTGTCATTTATTTATCCATCTGTGACGCTGATGGTAAAAACAGTCACACAGACGACGCACTGATCCAAAACACTGATGACACTGGTAGCACTTTTTTCCACGTATGGATTTAACCCCTTTCTGGCCCAGGGCGTACTAGTCTGTATCTGTGCCCTGGGCCTTATGTGCCAGATATGCATTAGTACGCCTTGGCAATTTCTCCCGCACACAAGCGGTGCGGGCGAGATCGCCGCCAGGTGTCAGCTGATTGTTACAGCTGACACCCGGTGCTATGTGCAGGAATCGGTGCCGCACTGTTCCCTGCACATTAACCCCTGAAATGCTGCGATCGAAATCGATCGCAGCATTCCGGTGGCAAGAGGAGGGAAGCACTATACTTACCTTCTCTGCCGGCGTCCGAGTCCGGTCCCGGATGTTGCCATGGTAACCCGATGTCATCAGGACAACATCCGGGTCACCAGGAGGCAGAAAGTTGCTTTGGTCATGTGCAGTGCGCGACCAAAGTAACTTCTCCCTGTGCAGCGCTGACAGGCTGTATACAGCACAGGGATGGTTCTGCATTCCTGTGCTTTACAGCCGATCAGGCTGCAAAAAGTGAAAGTTCCATAGTGGGATAAAGTGTAAAAGTAATAAAAGTCAGAAAGTGGAGAAAAAAAAAAATTGAAAAAATAAACAAAAAATATAAAAAATATACTGTACTCAAAGCTTATGAAAAAAAAAACAATAAAAAGTACACATTTAGTATTGCAGAGTCCGGAACGACCTGACCTATAAAACTGGCCCGCTAGTTAACCCCTTTAGTGAACACTGTAAAAAAAAAAAAAAAGAAACATAAAACGATGTTTTATCATCATACCGCCAAACAAAAAATTGAATAAAACGTGATCAAAAACACGAATGTAAATAAAAATGGTACCGCTGAAAACATCATCTTGTCGCGCAAAAAACAAGCCGCCATGCAGCTCAACGGCTGAAAAATAAAAAAGTTATAGCTCTCAGAATAAAGCGATGCAAAAACAATTATTTTTTGTATAAAAGTTTTTATTGTGTAAAAGCGCCAAAAAGCATAAAAAAAACAATATAAATGGGGTACCGCTGTAAACGTACTGACCCGAAGAATAAAGCTGCCTCATCAATTTTACCACACGCAGAACAGCATAAAAAAAACCCCAAAAATACAATTCCTGAATTGTTGGTTTTTGTTTATTCTGCCTCCCAAAAATTGGAATAGAAAGCGATCAGAAAATGTCACATGCCCGAAAATTGTACCAATAAAAACGTCAACTTGTCTCGCAAAAAACAAGCTGTCACATGACTGTCGGCCGAAATATGGAAAAATTATAGCTCTCAAAATATGGCGACGCACAAACTAGTCTTTGCAAAAAAAAAAAAAAAAAAAAAAAAAAAAAAAAGGTTTTTTAGTGTGTGACCGCTGTAAATCATAAAAACCCAATATGAATTTGGCATCGCTGTAATTGCACCAACCCGAAGCATGAAGACGTCTAATCACTTATACCGCACGAGGAACGGAGTAAAAAATAAACTTTAGGGTTACGGCTGTGCTAGGGTTAGGGCTAAGGTTAGAGTTAGGGTTGTGCTAGGGCTAAGTTGGGCTAGGGTTGTGCTAGGGTTAGGGTTGGGGTTGTATTAGGGTTGGGGGTTTTCCAGAAGTAAAGAAAAAAAAAATGATGACGATATGGTGACTAATGTTGAGCGCAAGTGCTCACTATTTGAGTTTGCATCGGGTGCTCGGGTATCCACAGAGTATAGCGGGTGCTTGAGTGACATGCTCGAGTCTCTGCCCCATATGTTTTGCGGCTGTTATACAACCAAAAAATCCTCGCGGGGATTGCCTGCCATGCACGAGCGATCCCCGCATGTATTTTTTTGGGTGTCTAATAACCGTGAAACATGCGGGCGGGGACTCGAGCATGTCACTTGAGCACCCTTGATACTTGGTGCATAACCGAGTACCCGATGCAAACTCAAGTAGCGAGCACTTGCGCTCAAGACCAATGACAACTTATTCAATATGATGACCTAATGTTATCAAGTTCTGTGTCGTACCTCTGGGTTTAAAATGTTCACTATACCCCTTGATAAAATCCTGAAGGGGTGTAGTTTCCAAAATGGAGTCACTGGTGGAGGAGGGGGGGCATAAAAATTTAAATTTTGAAAATTGCTAAATTTTCGCCAAATTTCCGATTTTTTTCACAAATAAACGCAAGTGATATCTTAGAAATTTTACCACCATCATGAAGTACAATATGTCTCGAACAAAACTCTCTCAGAATCAACGGAATCCGTTGAAGCGTTCCAGAGTAATTACCTCATAAAGTGACAGTGGTCAGAATTGTAAAAATTGGCCTGGTCATTAACGTGCAAACCACCCTCGGGGGTAAAGGGGTTAAACACGGCTGTGTGAATGAGGCTTTAAATTTATCAACTAAATTAGATGATTTCAGCTGGACCTGCCAACCATTTGTCTGGGGGCCTACGGATTCCCCCAATAAAACCTTGTCAGCGAAAAGTTAGAACATGTTGTATTTCAACATTTATTTCCATGGAAGCGTTGATAGAGCTACAAGTAAGCTATTTTCTTTTTTCCCCACTGGTGTCTGTGTTTTATGCCGGATACAATAGCTGCAGACTTTTGACCCATGTTGCCTCAGTCATTATATTGAAAAGGTTACATTTGGTTTCTGTCTGATTTTTTGTTTAGCTTCAGTTGGAAGCACCTGACAGAGAAAGCAACAATGTCTGAAACATAGTGAAAATTAAAAAAAAAAAATAATCATCATATGGTGCCCCTAGAAATCAGTATGCCCTATGAGGGATCTGCGTTCTCTAATAGCTATATAGAAAGGGACTCAAACCATTTAAGATGTAGTTTATGGCTACACATTACCTAAATGACAATCCTTTCAATATTTGATTATTGTATTTTTATTGTAAACACACTTTTTATTTTTAAGTAGTGTATTTAGCTTATATTTCCAAGTATATACTTAATTGTAAATTATCCTGTAGGTGGCAGTGTTATTGAAGTCAATGATTTTGGAATTATGCTATGTGCCCACGATGTAGAAATGCTCCGGATTTTTCCTGAGCGTTTCTGCATTTCCCTGGCAGAAAAAACGCATGCGGATTGTCCATGCGGACTGTCCATGCGTTTTTCCTGCCAGGGACAAGAGGAAGTGAAGCGTTCTTCACATGCATTTCTGCATGCGGGTTGTCAAGCGCTTCCCAAGCAATTTTATCATCACTTGGAAAGTGCTTGTCAACTTGGTCATACTATATAAATCCATGCAAACTGGCATGGATTTATATAGTGTGACCAAGTTAATAGTTGAAAAAAAGATTAAAAATGGTAAAAAATAAATACATTATACTCACCTTTGATGGCCCCCGGTCTTTTCTCCGCTGCGTCCGGTCTCTTTTACGGCTCGCGGTGGTCTGAAAGGACCTGCCATGACGTCATTTAGTCATGTGACAGGTCACGTGACCGCCGACGTCAGCGGTCGCGTGACCTGTCACATGACTAAATGATATCATGGCAGGTCTTTTTAAACCATCGCGAGCCGTAGAAGAGACTGGATGCAGCGGAGAAAAGACCGGGGGCCATCAAAGGTGAGTATAATGTATTTTTTTATTTTAATTATTTTTTTTTACAGGTACCATGGTACCCGCGTCTGGAGCACATTGAATCGCTTAATATCCGCATGTGCACATGTAGTCATGCGGATATTATGCGATTCAATGCAAGTCAATGGCGGCAAAAACGCCGCGTTAAAGCAAAATAATTGGTAGTGCTGCGGATTTTTCTGCAATGATAATCTGCAGCGGAAATTTCTGCAGCATGTGCACAGCACATGCGGATTATCATTGGGGAACATTGCAGAACTTCTACCAAGCGGTTTTTTTTAAGCGTTTCTGCAGCGGAATTGCCGCTGCGGAAACGCTTAAAAAATGCATAATGGGCACACAGCCTTAAACCGTTTTCATGTGACAAGCTCACATTCAGTTACAAAAGCAGAAAAAAAACATTAAGATAAGCAGAATGAATCGAAGATTGGTTACAAATGAGCCTTTTCACTATTTTAAAACTTTCATATATAACCAGTTTTACATTTGATTTCCCAGGACATCCTAGGGAAGCCTCGCAGCATAAAGAGGACTATATAAAGGCAGAATGAAGTTTATAGATTATTTCATACTTTTAATAAGTTTCCAGTGTTGTATTTTTATTTTTCTTGATATGAGATTTTTATAACATCTACAGGCACAACAAAGAATTTTTGTGTAATGTAGATATTCCGTGTGATCAAGATATGTTTTGTGTCCAGAATATAATCCCACTTGTTGTTTGGACAAGGAGATAAAAGGTCAAGTTTATCCTCGTTCGTCTGTGGCAGATGGAAACTTGTGGATATTCTACCCAAACAGAACATCCAAGAAAGATTGTTATTGACCCAACTTTACATTCATGATTTACTTCTTTGTAGATAATTTTACATAATCTGATTTGCTATTTTTTTCCTTGTGCATATGTAAGCGCTCATGGAAGAGCGTCCGGCATAAACAGTTCCTTCCACTTGAAATGACAAGAAATCTGAGCAGAGCAACCGGACTTGTAAGACACAAACAGGGAGACTGCATCCAGTCACTTGACTCTCTGCAATCACAGCTGCTGACAGATGCATATCTAAGTCACTAAAAATATCACAGCCTCCTGGTGTCCAGTTGTCAAAGTACTATGCTTGCTGCCAGAACTATTGGAGGTAAAAGCTATAAAGCAAACTAAGTTCCACACACAGCCAGGATGTCTCAATTTATTAGAGGCAGCACAAGTCCTCAGAAAGTGACCTTCTTGCCATGTTAATTACATAGCAGAGGTGACAGAACTGTCAGCGAACAGACAAACCTTCCTGGACAGAAATAGGTTCTCTTTAGAGAGATAATTTGTTACCAAATCCTTCCTTAAAACAAAAAAACAACATATGCAAGATCTACAGTTACATAGTTAGTGGATCTAGAATGTTCTATCATGAAATGGAAGAGGATGCAGATAAAAGGAAGGGGTATCAGTAAACTTAAAGGGGACCTTAAAGGGCCTCCGGCCCTGACTGACAGCTGAGCCCCAATTCAGAGGGAGTGTCAATCAGGGCCCCCGTGATTCAAACCGAATGTTGGTGGGGAGAATAAAGTTAATTTTATCCTTGCTGCATTCGGCTGCGTGCAGGCGCCGGGCAGTATAATGACGCTGTTAACCTGCAGATTAACCGAATATCTGCAGGTTAACGTTATTTCTGGTGACAGGTTCCCTTTAAAAAAAGCAGTTTCCCCATTTTGATCCAGAGGAAATGAAAAAAAAAAATCTTAAGACTATCCCTGTTGATTCCAAGTAGAGATGATAACGAATCAACATTAACCCTCCGTCACATACAATATTGGTTCTAACGAGTTCACATACAATGTGACTGTCAGGCGCAGGCTAGAAAAATACCTATAATATCTAATGTTTGCAATTTCAGTGTTCTAAAAGTGATCAGTGACCTTCATAGGGATGTAATAAAAGAGACTACACATAATCAGGTGCAAAAAAAACCCATTTACTTAACATAAAACTAATAACTCTGAAATACAAACATTTCAAAACTCCCGCCAAATAAAAGAGATGTGCCTGTCAGGCCTATTGTATGTGACGGAGGGTTAAAAATAAGACACATTTACAATCACATAGGAACTGGGTAGAGAAATCATCTAAGCCAAAGGCTTACACGAGTGTCAATATTGTGCAGATAGCTTCCATCAGGTATGAAGCGCTTTGCAATTTGTATCATGGAATCTGGTGGCAGATCAGATTTATCCAGTAAAAGCTTGCTTAGATGGGTCTATTAGACCTGATGAGACCGCTGTACTTTTATAATCCACGTTAAAATGGCTGAATAATCTGGATATTAATAAGAGTCTTTTAGAAGTCCAGGTAAAAAGTGAGAGAGTTTAAGTGTATTTTGTGCCCACGCAGCCTGACAGCTTATACTAAGCAGTGTGAGGTGAGAGTTCAGTAGCAGGGAGGATGGACACTGAGGAGCTTTTAGAGGCTAAATAGGAGTAGATTCAGTGTAAAATTAAAAATAAAAGTTTTATACAGCCATTCTAATGTAGATTTTCAGTGTCCATCCTCCCTGCTACTGTTGAAATCTTACACTGTGCAGTACAAGCTGCACCTATCAGTACAGCTGGTTGGTCGCTGGCTAAATACAAATGGACTCCACTTTTTAGCTGGACTCAATCAGGATTATACAGCCATTCTGACGTGGATATTTCAAAGGAAAGTACAGCAGTCATATCTAAGTGATCAATTTAATGTTAGCAATTTGTATTGTGAAACCTAATGACAAAACAACTTTAAAGGGAATCTGCCAGCAGGTTTTCACTCCCCAAACTATTTCTATGTCCATTTACCTCTTTCAAAGACAAATCTAGCAATACCTTTACATGGGCAGTCCATTCCTCTGCTACTGAGAAATCAGCTTGTAAATTGATATGCAAATGAGGACTATGGTAGATCTGAAGCCTCTGTCACTCCAGCTCTATTCCTCGCTAGTGCCACCTCCTCCTGACAGTCTCTATGCTGTGAGACTTCAGGCAAAAGGAGCAGCCAGTGAAACAGGAGGAGGTGGCCCCGGGGCGGGGAAAAGAGCTGGAGTGTGAGGCTGAAATCCTGCTGACTTATTTCCTTGGATCTGCACAAGCTTAAATTTGGATAAAGAAACTCCAACAGTTTTCCCAAATAAAAAAATAAACCTTATTCCAAGATCTTTAAAATTGCAACATTCTCCAATATCTCCAAACGAATTGCACTCTTTGTCCTACGCGTTTCAGACCATAACTAGATCCTTCCATGAATAAGGACCCAGAACTGAAACGCACAGGAAAAAGAATGCAGTTTATTTGGGCATACTGGAGAATCTCACAATTTTAAAGCTGTTGGAATAAGGTTTAGTATTTTAGTTGGAAAATGGCTGGAGTTTCCTCATCCTTGAATCTTCACTGAGCCACACTGGGCAGGAATGGAGTGACATTCTCTGTGCTGAAAATTTTACAATAGCCTTCACAGGGGTGAGCTGGCTATCATGCCTTACCACTGTTGCAGAACCAAAATGGTCGCTCTATGGGTTTGCTTTCTGAAGGCTGGGACCACATGCAGACTTTTTGAAGCATGTTAGAAAATAGTTGTCACAAGACCGTTGCCCTTGATAGGAATATTTTAGCGTTGTACAACAAATTACTAAAAGTTTTAAAGATGTGACGTTACATGCAAGCTATAAATGAAGTACTGATGTACAAGCCAGCAAATTTTGTCTGTAATTCTATCCTATGAATTAATGGAAAATAAGAGAGCATTTGTCTCCTAAAAAAAAAAAAAAACAACCAATAAAAACAGGATGCCAATCACCTGACAAATTAGGAAAATGGGTGAAAGCAGTTTTAAGCTTGGTTCAAAATAATCATTCTTGGCAGCAGATAATCTTAAAGGGGGTTGTCCCACAAACAAAGTACAATTTAATCAGCAGATCTTGCAATAAAAATAAGTTCCACAATTGGATGTGTTAAAAAATGTTCCTGTGCTGAGATAATCTTATAAATGTGCCCCTGCTGTGTACTGTGTAATGGCGGTCTCTGACTGTACAGGAACATGGTCTGATCATACCACATCTCCTGGGCAGGGGAGGAAGCAAAAGAGTATACAGACAGGACAGCATGGGATCACAGCTGATTCTTTGTGAGGTAAAACATTTTCCTGCCTGTTTAAAAACAATGTATTACCTCACAGAAAGCAGCAGCTGTGGTCCCATACTGTCCTGTCTGTATACTCTTTTGCTTCCTCCCCTGCCCAGGAGATGTGGTATGAGCAGACCATGTTCTTGTATGGTGAGACACAGACATTACACAGTAAATTAAATACAGTATCCAAAGCTAAAAATGATTAGAACAAGTGGATGGGAGAAATTAACAAGTCTAACAAAGAAGAAAGAAATCAGTGTAGTTTAATATCAGCCAATAAGCAGTCTCCAGTCTCCTTAGCTCCAATCCTGACATAGAAACTTTTACAACATGATGCCTAATGCACACATTTACCAACAAAATAAAATCTACATTACATTAAGAGTCAGTGCATACACAAGAACACTACTAATAGGAAGTGTAGAAGAAATGCTTAAAAAATGGTGAAGTGACTGTGACCATTTTTCATCAATTTACATGTATCTATGTATAAATAGAAAAAAAAGATCTTATCAGATTGTCACATCTACCATAAGGGTGCAATCGATTAACTCAACCACAGTAAAAACAGCAATACTCAGCACTCCAAGGGAAACAGTCACATCTCCTGACATTGTGTTAAGTAGTATTTGTCTGCAGGGACATTTTTTTTTTTTTTTTTTTTATTAAGACCTCTTTGTTGCGACATCCCTCTCTTGTTCCTCCTGGAAATTTATTTATACATTCCAAAAGACAATACCTGTGTCAATCCACACGCCAATCATTGGCGAGCGACAATGTTAGATTGTGTAAAGACACATTTTATTGACAAGGGGAATGTCTTCTCCGGAAGAAGAAACTGAGAACTATAATACCGAGATGTATGAAAAGATGCTCCAGAATTGTTATTTTAGAATAATAAAATAGGTGTAAAAAAAACGGATATGTCTAGTTTTAAAATAAAAATGTAAAAATTAAATGCAATTACTCATGGTAATTGACCATAACACATGTCAGCTATATCACTTTCATACAATAATATATTTATGTTTGTGATGACAGAATAAAAACTTGACATAAAGAAGCTTTAACTAAATGAAGTCAAGTGGCATAAAATTTGCTGCATTCTTAATTAGCTACCTAATATCATGGGTGTAAAACCTCGATTTTGCATTAACAGTATACACAGCCCTTCCATCAGAGGTCTTTTCATGTGATTACGATAGGCAGAAGTGAGGGCACATGGAGTCCTGCAAGTCTGGCCTCCAATAAGGACATCCAATAAATCAGAGAACATATTGGCAAATAGAGAATGTCCATTCTATTATTTGGCTTGTGCTTGAGATCACTTGTAGTCCATCTCCTATTGGACTGATGAGGACATTGGGATATGTTATAGAAACATTAGATAATCGTCATCCGGCTTGGAAGACACTCCTATAGTTTATGCTCCTTGTGGTGGGTGTAAAATAAAAACAGACCTAAGACCTCTTATTAAAGAAAAAAAACTAAAAATGAAAAAGAACAAAGCTGCAGTGCGATCACTTTCAGAAGAATGAAGTGTGTCCCAGTCCATTAGCACCAGACTGCTCATCACAGCGTTGGCTCACTTCCGTGAATCGGAGTCTCTCTAGACTTTTCATTTCCTTGTTGGCGCCTTGCAGCACAGGCTGGGTTGGTTTCGGATGGCTAGACAATGAGCCACCCGGGTGTCATACAGAAAGGCTGCAGATCTAATCACAGCACATCCAGAGGTGACAAAACCAACACCCACCTCAGGTTTTTGTCAAAAATGAACTGTGAATGGTTTTGTAAAATTAGAGTGTCCTGAGCACCTTGTGGACATTCCTGTGTCATCTGTCTCTCAGAAAGCAGGCCATGGTGTCAACCACAGGAACCATGGAAAGACATGCTGTCAAGTGGCTGCAGTGATAAGGTGAGGCTCAATGGAGGAAACACTAAGCAGTCACAGTTTACTGAATGGAAACCATGGCCAGGACAATCCGCTCTGGATGGAGAATCACTCAAAACGTCGTAGGTGGTTGTAGAGAGACTGCACATAGGTGAACACACACATCGGGTCCGGCTTCCTGCCCATCATCAGCATGTCGTCTACTTCAATGAGTCTGTCACAATGAGCCATTTTTCTGAGAAAATAAAAGGCAATCATTAACTCGAGCAGTGATGTATGGGAACAGCAGGTTAAACACCAGTAACATCATCCCATCCTAGCCTACACTAAAGTCAACCAGACTTTTAAAAAGGTATATGGCTGCTCCTTATTAAAGGGGACCTGCCTTATAAGCAATACATATCACTTCAGTACTTGGTGTAATGTAATTAATAAAAAAATTAAAATACATACATAGGCTCACCAATACAAGTCACAATGAAAAAACATGCAGGAAAAGCCAAGCTGCTTATAACAGCGATTAAGGTCTTGGCTCGGGAATCACATTTCTACGTACACTGCAAAGTTCCTTCAAAGTCATTAAACCTAAAACCACTATTGGTGCTGATACACACATGACTGAGCTGCAGTAAATGCACGGTTCTGCATCTGTACTTGCAGCTTGAACCATAGCAGGTACAGGTGTTCAAAAGTGTTTAAATACGACTATCAAACCCCATTACCCAGTAGATTGTAAGACCGAGAGGGCAGGGTCCTCTCCCCCTCTGCAGCAATCTGAAAGTTTACTTTATTTTATGTATGTGATATGTATGAAACCCCTCACATGTGCAGAACCACAGAATTAATGGGGTTTAAAAAATAAGTAATATACTCAATGCACCAATGTGTCAAATGATCTTGGGGCGTATTATAAAGATGTGAAAATCTAATTTGCCTCAAATTTTCAGTGACCGAGTTAAACCAGCAAAATGGCAGCCTGTCACCATTTTGCTAGACAGTAAAAAGTAGGTAGGTGTATATATATATATATATATATATATATATATATATATATATATATATATATATATATATATATATATATATATATATATATATATATATATATATATATATATATATATATATATATATATATATATATATATATATATATATACATACATACATACATACATACATACATACATACACATATACATATACATACATACACTAGATGGTGGCCCGATTCTAACGCATCGGGTATTCTAGAATATGTATGCGGCCGACCGGGCGCAATTAGCAGAGCGGTGTTTAAATTGGGCGCCAAAATCGCTGATTGGTCACGTTTGGCAACCAATCAGCGAACCGTGTTAGTGAGAACTGAAGAGCGTGTTTAAATTTGGCACCAAAATCGCTGATTAGTCGCGACCAATCAGCAGAGCGTTGTTTCAATTTGGCACCAAAATCGCTGATTGGTCACGGCCGCCGGCCGTGACCAATCAGCAGAGCATTGTTTACATTTGGCACAAAAAACGAACATTGGTCGCGGCCGGTGGTTGCGACCAATCAGCAGAGCGGTGTTTAAATTTTGCGCCAATACTGCTGATTGATCTCGGCCAGCGACAGCATTCAATCAGCAGAGCGTTGCTTAAATTTGGCTCCAATCTCGCTGATTGGACGCGTCCGGCATCCGCGACCAATCAGTAGAGCGTTGTTTAAATTTGGCGCCAAGCTCACTGATTGGTTGCGGCTGGCGTCCGCAACCAATTAGCATAGCAGTGTTTAAATGTGGCGGCAAGATCGGTGATTGGTCGCGGGCAGCGGCCGCGACCAATCAGCAGAGCGGTGTTTAACTTTAGCGCCAAGATCACTGATTGGCCGCGCTCTCCGCACGCGACCAATCAGCGAATCGTATTGGTGAGGAGCGGGGAGCGGAATCGTATTAGTGAGGACCGGGGAGCGCCGCTGCCTGTGCGGATACTTCCGCTGCGAGAACCCGGGACATGAGCGGGCGCTCGGAGCAGAAGTATCCCGACCCGCAGCGCCGCTCCCCGGTCCTCCCTTCACACCCTAGCCGCTGATGTCCCCACAGTATCTGCATGGTGTTACAAAAGGTACGGACATGTGTGTTAAAAATCACCGATTTAGGCGCCACATTCAAATATCGGCAGCGACCAATCACCGATCTTGGCTCCACATTTAAACACCGCTGTGCTGATTGGTCGCCGACGCTGGGCGCGACCAATCACCGATTTTGGCGCCACATTTAAATAGCGCCCGCGACCAATCCGCACAGCGGTGTTTAAATGTGGAGCCAAGATCGGTGATTGGTCGCGGCCGATATTTGAATGTGGCGCCTAAATCGGTGATTGGTCGCGGGCAGCATCCGCGACCAATCAGCACCGTAGTGTTTAACTTTTGCGGCAAGATCCGTGATTGGTCGTGGGCCAAGACCGCGACCAATCACCGATTTGTGCGGCAGATGTAAATAGCGGCCGCGACCAATTGGATGTCAGCGCCGCTCCCCGATCCTCCCTTCACACCTAGCCGCATGGATGTCAGCGGCGCTGCCTGTGCGGATACTTCCGCTGCGAGAACCCGGGACATGAGCGGGCGCTCGGAGCAGAAGTATCCGGATCCGCAGCGCCGCTCCCCGGTCCTCCCTTCACACCCTAGCCGCTGATGTCCCCACAGTATCCGCATGGTGTTACAAAGGTCCAGACATTTGTGTTAAAAATCGCTGATTGGTCGCTGGCGCTGCCTGCGACCAATCACCGATTTGGGCGCCAAATTTAAATATCAGCCGCGACCAATCACCGATCTTGGCTCCACATTTCAACACCGCTGTGCTGATTGGTCGCGGACGATATTTAAATTTGGCGCCCAAATAGGTGATTGGTCGCGGGCAGCGCCAGCGACCAATCAGCGATTTTTAACACAAATTTCCGGACCTTTGTAACACCATGCGGATACAGTGGGGACATCAGCGGCTAGGGTGTGAAGGGAGGACCGGGGAGCGGCGCTGCGGGTCGGGATACTTCTGCTGCGAGCGCCCGCTCATGTCCCTGGTTTTTGCAGCGGAAGTATCCGCACAGGCAGCGGCGCTGACATCCAATTGGTCGCGGACGCTATTTAAAGGTGCCACACAAATCGGTGATTGGTCGCTTTCTTGGCCCACGACCAATGACTGATCTTGGCGCCAAAGTTAAACACCGCTGTGCTGATTGGTCGCCGACGCTGACCGCGACCAATCATCGATTTTGGCGCCAAATTTAAATATCGGCCGTGACCAATCACCGATTTGGGCGCCAAATTTAAATATCGGCCGCGACCAATCACCGATCTTGGCTCCACATTTAAACACCGCTGTGGTGATTGGTCGCGGCCGATATTTAAATTTGGCGCCCAAATCGGTGATTGGTCGTGGGCAGCGTCGGCGACCAATCAGCACAGCGGTGTTTAAGTTTTGCGCTAAGATCAGTGATTGGTCGGGTCCGAAGACCGCGACCAATCATCGAATCGTGTTGGTGAGGACCGGGGAGCTGCGCTGCCTGTGCGGCTACTTCCACTGCGAGAACCCGGGACATGAGCGGGCGATCGCAGCAGAAGTATCCCGACCCGCAGCGCCGCTCCCCGGTCCTCCCTTCCGCATGGATGTCAGCGACGCCGGCGGTCCTTCCGCTGCTATCGGCCGGGACATGAGCGCCTCGCATCTCCGTCCCGCAGATGGGTCCGGCGGTCGGGTTCCTTCTGCTGTTGCTGGCCGGGAGATGAGCGCCTCGCGGCGCTCATCTCCCGGCTGCATCGCCACTCCGCTCCGTCCCGCAGGTGAGCCGCTAACGGCCGCCATCTTTTTTTAGAAATCCCCCGGCGCTGATTGGCCGCTGCTGGACCAATGAGCGACGCGGGATTTTCTGGACAGACAGACAGGATAAGACGAATATCGCTGGGTCATCTTCAGCATCTCCTGTGCTGACTAGATACCTGCGTCCCGCCCTAGTCAGCACACGACCCACCAAAGTTGGCAGATATCGGGAGATGCTGGAAACTGCTCAGCATAGCCCCAACCGGAGACCGGCAAGAGGCCAATTTTATGGCCAAATTCAAGACAACTGCCAAATCCTGATTTGCTCATGTTTAGTGGGCTCACATGAAGTGGTTAAGGTGCACGCCACAAAAAAAGAAAAAAAAAAAAAACCGACACAAGGTTTTACCAGTGTTAGCTGCAATGTGGTAATTGGCTGTGCACTTTTTACCGATATTTAGCATATAAACGTTTTTTCAGCTTGAAACACCATGGAGCAGATGAAAAATTACCACATCCCAAAACTGAAGCCAACAGCGGAGAAACAGCATGTGTTTTTTTACATTTAATTTTAACCACTAAGTGTGAACACACCTTCAACCAACCCATACCCCTTATGAACGATTGCCCCATGTTCAGTTGCTCCTTGTCTTGGTTCTACATTAAATATAATTATTAGTTCATTAGAAGGTTCCTATAAACCTTCTATTATGAGTAGTGTAGGAGGTGACAGGTTTACAGCTCTTCCTTTTAACCGCTATTAATTACATCAAACCAATATTTCAGCTATCCTCTTTATATCAGATTAGGGACGGCAATTTAGTCCACCAGACTTCTTAACTTAGTTAATGAGATCTCAGCATTTATCTTTTTCTCTGGAAACTGAATAAACATAACGGTCGCTTTGAAATGCGGCCCCTCATTAGGAGAAGACCGGGTGAACAAGCGCCAAGGTGCTGGTGTAGATTGTTTTATCCTGTGCCACATTGCTCATGTAAAGCTCAGTGACATCAGTTCACTTCTGACCCAAGCTGCAGATTAGGATTCATAACGGCGGAATTTCTGACACCGAGTGCTCCCAAATCTCTGATTACATGGAGGGGATTATGATGGGGTTTGATGAGGCGTTGATAACAATGCCGCCTGCATCCACCTGCTCTTCATGTGTTTGGATTTAGCCAGTGCTGACAGGGCTCAAGTCTGCAAAAACTTTCGATTTTTGTCATTTTAGATTAGAACAAGCAAATCAATCCCTCCTTAAAATAGGATACAATCACATTACATCTGACAAAAAATAAATAAAAACACATTTGTTAAATGGGTTCTTAACTTTGGACACTGCCTTTTTGTTATAGGGCTCCCCCAATTGTCAGAGATTGCTAGGATGCCAATGATCAGCTGTGATCTGTAGGAGACCCCAAATAGTTACAGATGAAGTCCCCTGCTGTGATGTCTCAAGTGTGGTGCACCATAGTCTATGGGCTGTACGTGTAATGCTGAGTGCCAGGGCGGTGCCCCTTTACTGCCCTCTGCAGCAGCCAAGGAAAGCTGAACCTTTGCCCTGTGTGAAAGCTCTGGCTACAGCATAGAAAGAGAATCTGAGGCCATGCTCCACTCTAAACCTCAGGCACACAAGCTTTCTTGTCATTCTAATGTATAATAGAGTTAGGGTATGTGCCCACGATAAGTATTTCAAGCGTTTTTGCTGCGGAATTTTGCGCAGCGTAAACGCATGTTAAGCCTTCTCCCATGGTCCCCTATGTAATTCCGCAATTGCAATGCCCATGCTGCGGAATTTTCCGCAGCGTTTTTGATGTGCAGAAAATTCCGCAGCATGTCCATTATTTGTGCGTTTACGCATGCGGAATTGCCATCTACAATGCAGTAGAAAACGCAAGGCAATTCCGCATGTGCAAAACGCGCGAAATACGCATGCCAAATTCCGCATGCGTTTTTCCGGGCAAGGACAGGCAGAAATGAAGCGGAAATTTTCGGCATCGTGGGCACATACCCTTACACAGAATGAGGCGTTATCTGTTGGAGGCACATGGACACCACCACTTCATTACACAGCTGACCCATAGTAAACAATACAAAGAATTACCATGTCAATCCTACTATTTAGCACATAAATCCTGCGCCCTTCAGGTATGTAGCACTTTAGAGAGCAGTAACCTTGAATCAATGGTGACCAGTGACACATAGGAGAGGACTTATACCATGTAATCTCTTAAAGGGAGCCTGCCACCAGGTTTTTGCTACCTCATCTGGAAGAAGCATAATGTAGGAAGAGAGACCCTCATTCCAGCAATGTATCACTGAGTTCAACAGTTGTGACTCAGTATTTTTAGATGTAGCAGAGCTCAAGAAAGCTAATCCCGCCCACATCACAACTTTTTCTACATTGTATAGTGACACTGAGCTGCTTATCAGAGGAGGGGGTGTGGTCGGCCGAGCGCTCACTCAAGCATTAGTCCAGGCAGTGATTATCTCCTGGTGATAAAACCTTCATTGTATGGCAACAACAGCACAGCCTAATAAGTCACACATCCCTGAAGTCTGTGTCTCAGCTCCTAGCTTATGCTGCTCTCAGATTGGATAGCAAAAACCTGCTGACAGATTGCCTTTATCACATCGAATGCCACCAAACTATGCTTGTGAATGAACAATTTCTATAACTAGTCTTGAGGAATAGAATAAGGTTAACATGTCCCCTTAAAAATAATAAAAATCTATACTTTATTAGATAATTTTAAAATACGGACTGACAGACAAATATCCAACCTAGAGGACACAAAAAACCATATCAAGACACTCAATTCTTATGCATGCTTATATAGTGAGATCAGAACTCATGGATCAAATGCTATGTCCAATTAATACAGATAACAATCCCACTACTGGCAATAATAGACATTGGGTGTCCTCAGGACAAAGTGATTAAGTGTAGAAAAAGTGATATAGTGCAAAAAAACACATAAAATATCTAATATATATAATTGTCTCTGTCTGTCTGTCTGTCCAGGAAATCCCACGTCGCTGATTGGCCGCGGCCTGACCAATCAGCGACGCGGGATTTCAGAAAAAGATGGCGGCCGTTAGCGGCTCACCCTCACACGCTCACCCTGTGCTATCCGGTCATATCCCGGCTGCTCACAGCAGAAGTTCACCAACCGGCGGCCTCGCTCCCCGGTCCTCCAAAATTCATTAGGGGCCCCGGGGGGATACATTAGGGGGTTAATTTAAAGTAGTGCACAACCCATTTAAACACTGCTTCGCTGATTAGTCGCGCCCGGTCGGCCGCATGCATATTCTAGAATACCCGATGCGTTAGAATCGGGCCACCATCTAGTATATAGATAAGTCTATGCATCCCTTTCCAAGCTAATCAGGCCCTGTAATAAAGGCTACAAAATGTTCCCTGCCTGACAGTGGAGGTTTTCACATGATGCCTATGAGTGGTCAGCAATAGCACCGCTCACAAACAAGAAGCACAGCACAAGGTACTTATAAAAAAAATTATTTCCACCATTTAAATACATTGGGGAATTATCTATAGTAGTGGACAACCCATTTAAGGGGCACGCATCTCAAAGAATTTGGCTCAACTTTCAATGTGTGTGCGACATGGTCAGAAATGTACTCTCTAGTCAGGGATGGGGAAATATATTTCTACATTAATTTACACATAATTAGAGTATTTAGACATAATTAAAGTACGTGTCGGGCTGTGTTCGTTATTGCCCTTCCCGCTAATCTCTGCCAATTTTACAAAAAGTTGGCGGAGCTGCTGTAAAACTAAAAATGTTGCAACATTGGCAAAAGTTTTGCGCCAATGTGTTCATTTATATAGCACTATTACTTCCACAGCGCTTTACAGACATCAGCATCCCTGTACCCAATAGGGAATGTAGATTGTGAGACCTATCAGTATGTCTTTGGAGTGTGAGAGGAAACTGGAGAACACAGAGGAAACCTACGCAAACAAGGGAAGAACATACAAACTCCTTGCAGATGTTCTCCGTGGCAGGATTCAAACCCAGGACCCCAGCGCTGCAAGGCTGCAGTGCTAACCACTGAGCCACCATGCTACCCATAGCCCTCAGTGACTACTGCTCAACAATACATTTGCTTCAGATCAATATATGGACGTATCCATAGTGTCCTATAGATTAGCAAACATACAATTCACAAAAACTGTCACCTGGAAGGTGGTCAGTATCTTCATAAGATTCAGCATATGGCCATTAGAAAGCAAAAAAAAGACAAACACATTTACTGTAACAGATCCGTGATGGTCATTGGTTGCTTCACCAAGTTATAGGTAGTTAATCATTATTTAATTCATTCCCAAAGATGATCACATTTTGTAACCATTGGGTTAATGTATAACTGGCTGATCTGACTATATTGTATGCCTGCGCTATGTTTGCACTTGGATGAGCCATATAATGCCTAGGAACAGTAGTAATAGACCGACACATCACACATAGGATACAACAGATACCTTCTTGGACAACCTACTCATGGCTTCAGTATCAAGAAGTTTATGTCCTACTGTAATGTAACGTAATGAAAGAGTTAAGAATGGCTACAGACAGAGGAACACATAGCACATGCATGATCTGCACCTCCTTGGGGGAAGAGGAGGGGGATCAGATAGGATGAAGTCATTATGAAAACATTCCTGAAACACAAACACAATAACGGAGCCTGGGGGCATGTGTACAGAGAGCAAAAGTGACTACATGTGCCAGCCAGGGTTCACACCGATATGGGACCGACTGATGCCCCCCCTAAGTGTGAAGTATGTGCAGACCCCTGGGCCCTTCAGTAGTGTTCAGCCTCAGATTACTGTGTATCGCAAGCTGTCATAAGCAATAACCAGGGCTGTGGAGTCGGTAAGCCAAACCTCCGACTCCAACTCCTCAATTTCCATGACGACTGACTCCCTCATACACGGCTCATGTTTAAGTGATAAATTTACTGTAACACAGATTCATCTCAGCTAAGGAATAGGACAGACATTTATAGGACATTTCATAACTTTCCCAAATTCTTATGAATAAAATATTCCCCACAAACTGCATTGTACTACTGCACCCAATTTATTATATATTTTAGGAGTTGGAGTTGGTCCATTTTATACAGACTCCACCAAAATGGGCTCCGACTCCCGACGCCACAGCCCTGGCAATAACACCAGCTTTTCTCATTCTATATAGAACAAATCGTAACGGGATAGAAAGCGCAGCATTCCCTCTTAAACACAATTATACGTGACATATACTGCTTAATACAGCCGAGTATGGTAAACTATAGCCGTACAATGGTCAGAAAACCTACAAGCCAACAGATGAATGCTCAAAACTAAAGACCCTAATCATCTAACCAGAGAAAATACCTTCCTAATGTCAGAATATGTGCACACATCAAGTATCAACTGCAGACATTTCCACACCAAAAACGCCTCTCTAGGCAGGAAAAACTGCACAACAAAGGCACGCTTATTATGCGTTTTTATACATTTTCCCATTCATTAGCATCAATGAAAATGGTAAAATAATTGACAGATCTGAAACTGCTTCAAATCTGCAAGGAAAAGATAAGCAGGGGGTGTATGAGTATAGAAATCACATCCCTTAAAGAGAAAACCGTTTCACTGAAATTCACCAAAAGTGCATAAAATATAATGCAATAGTGTATGTCAACATCTACCTACCAACCATCCATCTACCCATGTATCCATATTATATGGACAGAAGTATTGGGACACCTACACATTATTTGTACAGGAGCTTTTATCACACCCCATTCTAAATCCAATGGCATTAATATGGAGCTGGTTCTCCCTTTACAGCTGTAACAGCTTCAACTTTTCTGGGAAGGTTTTCTACAAGATTTCGGTGTGTCTGTGAGAGGTGTTGCCCATTCACCCACAAGAGCATTTGTGAGGTCAGACTGGTGTTGGAGGAAAGGGCCTGGTTCACAATCACAAAGCTGTTGGATGGAGTTGATGTCAGGGCTCTGTTTAGACCAGTCAAGATCTTTCACATCCAACTATCCAGTACCCCAGAACTAAATCGAAGAGGTTATAATGGCACTTATTGTACAGGAATACAGTACTGTGTGACTTGCGCCCAATGTAGCCAATCTCACCCTTGTAGGTTTATCTAAGTTTTCTTATACATCTCTAAGGATCTGTGCAATACAAAAAAAGTTACAATTTATACAAAAAACAGCCTATATAGATAAACTCAGATTGACAGACGATTCAGTGCCCATCACTTAAATTATTCAAGCAACCACTTAGCAATGGCCTAAATCAGGCCTGGGCAAAGTTCGACACTCGGGCCACATCCGGCCCAGAGGCAGTCCCCGTCCGGCCCGCGGACCAAGACAGACGTGGGCTGAAAACAGTAGCCCACTGGCCACACCGCACCCTCCCCAGCCCGTCCGTCGCAGCTGCCACCCACCGTCACCGCTATCTGCATCCTCAGGATGCAGACAGCGGTGATTGCATTGGTGGAAGTTGGCGCCGCCGGCCCCTTCTTCCACCAATCAGTGAGAGAGACCGCTGACACGATGACGTCATGTCATCGCGTCAGCTAAGCTGTGCACAGGAAACAGGAGCAGAGGCACAGCGCCGGGGCAATGGCAACGGGAACAAGGTGGGTGTGCTTTTTTTTTCATGGCTATGGGGGTCTCCTGCTGGACAAGGGGAGGCTATGGGGGCCTCCTGCTGGATACGGGGAGGCTATGGGGGGGGGGGGGGGTGTCTCCTGCTGGAATTGGGAGGCTGTTTGGAGGCTCTTCTGATATATACGGGGCTGTGTGTGTGCTCAAAACGGTGTATAGGGGGATGTCAGCATAGTTCATACTGCTCAATTTTAAGTGATACAATTAATATAAAGTAATTATAATTAATATGTTAATATTAATATCGAGCAGAGTTAATTTCAACCTATTGGTTCAGCCCACCACAACAGTCACAGTCTCTCATGTGGCCCCTCTGGAAAATTAATTACCCATCCCTGGCCTACATGACGACAGACTTTGCATGTGAATGGCATAGAGATCAATGAATTTCATGTACAAAATATCAACAGTTAAACTGAGAGGACTATAAATGTTGCATATTTACTGGTCATACAGTGGTGCATTTTGTTGAAAGGGAAGCTGTCCCCAGGTTTTGCAATATAATCCAAGAGCAGGATGATTTACAGACAGAGCCTGGTTCCAGTGATATGCCACTTACTAGGCTGCTTGCTGTAATTTTGATAAAATCCCTGTTTTCTCTGCTGATCAAGCAGTGCTTTGAATGCTGAGCCCTGGATAACCCCGTAGAAGGAATATATGGCACAAGATAAGTACGGTAGTCCTCTAGTGATAATCTCCTTCTGATAAAACACTAGCCCAGTAGCTGACATCACTTGTGATGAGCGAGCATGTTCTGTTAACCCTCACACATCCCAGTAGCTGACATCGCTAGTGATGAGCGAGCATGTTCTGTTAACCCTTTCAGTGAGCATGCTCGGGTGCTCGCCAAGTATTTTCAGTGTGCTCGAATGTTATGTTTAAGTCACTCCGTGTGCATGATTTGCGACTGCTTGACAGCTTTAATACATGTGAGGAATGCCTAACAAACAGGCATTCCTCACATGTATTAAAGCTGTCAAACAGTGGCAAATCATGCACACGGAGTGACTTAAACATAACATTTGAGCACGCCGAAGATGCTTGGAAAACACCTGAGCATGCTCGTAAATGTCGAGTTACGAGCATGCTCGCTCATCACTAGACATCACTGAAATCAGGCTCTCAGTCCCTACACCATGCTGCTCTCAGATTACAAAGCACAAACCTGTTGACAATTTCCAAATTGTTTTATGAATGAAAGTCTTTTGAAATGTATAGGGATAACAGGACCAGCATTGTTGAGCTGCCCACTTCAGGGAGAATACCCAGCTTTCCAGCAGGATTCACTATTACCTTAAAAAATAAGTTGTAATATTTTAAGCAGGAAAAACATTTTTTGTACCGTGTTAGCAAGTAGATCGAAAAATATTTAGATTTGAGAGTCCTCAGTGGTTAATACCATCTTTTCAGTTAGCCATTAAAAGTTAAACTGCAAGCTTTCGAGACTACTCAGGTCTCTTAATTAGGCATAGAATAACACAAAATCTGAAGAGTCACCCATCTTATCTATTGCATTATTTCTGTGTCCTATTGTGTATAAATATGTGACTTCAGAATTTGTGATATTCTATGCCTGATGGAGACATGAGTAGTCTGGAAAGCTTGTAATTTGTTACCATCTTTTCAGTTAGCCATTAAAAGGCATCAACCACTCTGAGGACTCTTAAAGGGAAGGTGCCATCAATTTTTTTTTTCCTTTTTGTGAAAATAACAAATATTAATGTAAGCTTTGTAATGCAGTGTTTGCATAGATTGCAAACACTGCAACATGCAAAATATCTATAAAAAAAAAAAAAAAAAAAAAAGATTTACCTATACTTGCAGCTAGGGGGAGCATCTTCCTGTATAGACCTCAAGCAGCTACAGTAATGCTTACTTGCATTACGTTAGCTGCAAAATTGGGGCAGTGTCCTTGTGACATCAATGTTTCCCTCCCTTTTAGGTGTTATACTACACCAAAAAGTGGGGGAGGCAGAATAAAGACTAGAGACAATGCACCGCCATTTTCTTGGTGACTGCACTCTGTGATCTAATCTCAACCAGCTGCTAAACAGGAAGTGGATCTCAGTATATTTACAGAAGAGCAAGCAGAAGGAAGACAAAGGACTGTGGAGCAACGTGGACCTGAGGAGCAGAGCTGCACGCAGTGGAGAAGAGAGCAGCTGCGAGGCCAGGACCGAGGAGACTAAACAGTGCAGCAGTGAGGGTCCATAGCTATACTGCACAGGCAGTGGAGGATGGGAGAATATGAGAGCAGAGCTGGGGGAGCTTGTGTGTGTGTAAAAAGCTTCCAATTACATGTCCTCAGTGTGGAAGCTCTGGGCCACAATGAAATGGCACCTAGACACACCTACAGCTGTGAATTGAGCAGCCCACAGAGGCGTGCCCAGTTCACAGCTAATGTGGCTACAATGTTACAGATAGGCTTCAGCTGTGGATGCCAACCCTATGTCCAGGGCTGCCATATTTGAAGGAGTGTGAGTGTAGTGTAGTAACTCTTACACTCCTGAAAAGCAAGATGGCAGCCCCCAGTAGCTGCAAAACAAATTAATAAAAAATAAACTATAAATACTGGGCACTTGAAAATATGTTATAACATTAAGGAATTTAACATTTTAATTTATTTTACATAATGTAAAAATGCGGCACCTTCCCTTTAAATTCTAATATTTTAAGAGCCTTTTTCTAGGAGACTCGACTTTAATTGCAATGTGCAGAAAACCTGATCTGAAGTATTTCCAGAGGATTCAGCATTCCTAGGCTTTATTCAGAAGTCAGTGATTTATTTTTTTGTTTGCAAAAAAGGTACAAATTTCATCAGTGTTTTGGATCAGATTTTCATCAGAGTTTGGTCACTGTGCCAGTTTTTTATTTTTACCATCAGGATTTTATCAGTGATTTTCAGCTTCACTACAAGTCACAGACTTCAAGTCTGATTTACGTTACAGAAGATGCTTCAGGTTGCAGCACCTTTTATTGTAATAAATGAAGTTATCTTCAAAGGCAAGGCAGGGGGTATCCATGACAGCTACAGGGTAAATAGATACTCAAGGTATTCTGAGGCATGACAAAATGACGTGCAAGGAATCGTGCAGATCAAGTTTAAAACTATTTTATACACTTCATGTTCACAGGAATTTCTTTCCATCCAATAAACATGTGTTTTCTATTGAAAATTGACGGAATCATGATTTGCTTAAGGCTGAGTTCACACGATGCGTTTTTCATGCGTTTCCGCGGCGTTTTTGCAGTTGCGTAAACGCCGCGGAAACGCATGAAAAACGCATGGTAGAAGGGCAGCAATATTCCCCAATGGAAATCCGCATGTGCTGTGCCCATGATGCGGATTTTTCCGCAGCGTAAACGCTGCGGTCAAAAATCCGCAGCATGTCAATTAATTTTGCGGAAACGCTGCTCTTTTGCCGCCATTGACTTGCATTAGACCGCATGGAATCCGCATCACTGTATATGTTGATGCGCTTTTCATGCGGTCTAATGTGCGGATGGTACCCGGGTGTGGAGGAGAGGACTCTCATCCAGACCCAGGTACCATTAAAAAAAAAAGAATAAAATAAAAAATATATATATTCTCACCTTCTGACGGCCCGCGCTGCGTCCTGCCGGCTTCCCGCGCACTTCGCGGTTGAATGAAGGACCTTGGCTGACGTCAGAGTCATGTGACGGGTCACGTGACGCTGACGTTGGAAGGTCCTACAGTCTTCACTGCCGGCAGCCGGGACCGATGAAGCAGGACACCGGGGGCCATCAGATGGTAACGTATAGATTTATTTTTTGACATCACACACTATATAAATCCATGCCGGTTGCATGGATTTATATAGTGTAAAGTTGACAAGCACTTTCCAAGTGATGCTAAAATCGCTTGGGAAGCGCTTGTCAACCCGCATGCGGAAATGAAAGTGAAGACCGCTTCATTTCCGCATGTCCCTGGCAGGAAACCGCATGTACAATCCGCATGCGTTTTTTCCTGCCAGAGAGATGCAGAAACGCTCAGGAAAAAATCCTGAGCATTTCTGCATCGTGTGCACATACCCTAACCCAACTTTTTATGTCTGTAACACAATGACACAGATTTTCACTTTTTTTTTTCTTAGAATGATTACATAATATTAAATATACTTTCCTTTAGGTGCATTTTTGTCTTGCATTGCATGATAGATACTTTTTGTCTACTCTGCACTGCACAGATACATGATCGCCTTCACAATCACAGCAGGAAATGGTGTCAGAAAACAAGTTATTCTTGCAGATGAGTATATTTGGTATCCTTCCATGGATGCAGCCTTTGTGAGGGTAGGGGCGAAGTAACAAGAATGTAGCTGGAGGGTGTAGAATGACTTCACTAAGGAATTAAGCTATTGGTGTCTAAACCTGCCTTAGAATAAACATGGACCATTGTAGATTTATCTAATTAGGTT
Organism: Phyllobates terribilis; assembly: GCF_046119375.1. Classification (NCBI taxonomy): domain Eukaryota; kingdom Metazoa; phylum Chordata; class Amphibia; order Anura; family Dendrobatidae; genus Phyllobates; species Phyllobates terribilis. The sequence continues at coordinate 814,890,459 of NW_027362762.1, forward strand.
CAAACCTGTAGATTCACTTAATAGATCTTTAGATTAATTTCTTCTCTGATTCTAAGCTCCTATTCCCCCTGTATAAGAAAATCTCCGACTGCTAGAAAATGTGTTAAACAGAATGTTGAACCTAAAAAAGTCAAACTGACTGAACATTTTTCCTGCAAAAATGGGTGACGTGGCAGCCAAGACCCACAACAAAGGTAAGAATGAGCAGGTCAAGTTTCTCTCAGCATCTTTACATCTTGACCAATTCAACGTGTTTCTCATCCATCTACAAAATAGGTGCTAAATGTTAGATTGAGGAGGCCAAACTGCTGCCGCTAAAGGATGGGAGAAGCCACTCCTCATCAAATCTGACCATGGCTTACTCAATAGTCTCAATAATTCCTAGTGATTGAGTGGTGACCACCCATCATCAAGCTGGCCTGCTTGTTCTTACTACTATCCACATACAGAACTTTTACTCCACGTTCGACTAATGTTCTAAAGGGGAAACCCTCCACCAAAATATGCAAATATGAAGTTTGGAAAAGCTGAACCTACGACAATCTGCAATGATCAGCATGGTTTTATATTATAAAGGTGTTGTCCAGGTGGAACAAGGACTTTAATATTTCTACATTTAGAGGGTATTAGTAAGACAAATATACTCAATCATACCTTCTCACAAATAAGTTCTCCTGCCTTCAAGCACTTAAATAAAATTACTAAACCAGGAAGAGTTATGGATAATAAAGGTGAGATTTGATGCAAAAATTGAAAATAAATAAATAAGGTCATTCCTCCATCCACGTACCAAAAAGACGTTTCGATAATACAAGGATCGACCTTAGATGAGGATCAAAATGCAACTTGTTTTTTGTAAGTGGACGAAGGAATAAAGATTTTTTCAATTTCACCGTGAAACTTTGGGAGATTCATCAATTTTTTTTTTAAATCATTGTTTATTCGGTCGTCCATGACAGCACCACGTGAGAGAGAGGATCCGCCCATCAAGGACAGGAAACCTACAGGTTAAAAAGGGCGGCCCTCTCTTTCCGCCTCAGTTTAGGTTTCCTGTCCATGATGGGGGACCTTGCAGGCTTACCTGCAGAAGATGGACTCCTGTCCCAGAGAGGGCCACAGCAGGTGGTTGGAGCCGGTCCGTCCCGGTCCTCTGGAGACGCCACGGCAGGGCTCATGGGGGCGCCTCCGTGAGCGTTGCGGCAGGTGCGACATCGCCTCATGGGAGGTAGATGTCCGCCAGGTGTGGGGCCGCTAGCGGGCTTCCTCCCCCCCCCTCGCTACCGCTTGCAGGAGATCCAGGTCGCGCCGGCGGCGCACGTGACGGGCGCGACCTTCTGACGCGACTTCCGGTGCGCCGGGCAGGAAGCCCTGTGACGTCACCGGAAGGGGCGGGGCTCGTTTGAATTTTTTGGCGCGAGCAGCTGAACGCCGGACCTGGCGGCGAGTAGCCCACCTGGATCCCACCTGGACCTGGGGAGGAAGACCAAGGAGCAGGTAACGCCCTCCTGGGTAAAAAAAAAAAAAGGAACCACACACCCACACATGGTACCGGTATGGCCAGTATATAAAGGGTCTGGTAACATACAGAGGTGCTTCCCAGCCCATTCTTACATTGTAAGCTATGGAAGATTCACAGGAGCTGTCACCTAGGCAACAACATCTGCTGCAGGAGCAGCCCTCACAACTAGTGGCGCAGAGTCATTCCCAGCTAGGGTCTGGTCATGCAACTAGAAGAGCTACCACTAAGAGCAGGAAGGACGGTCCGGTGCGGCGTGATTCCTCGCCATGCATGCTGGATTCTTCTGCTTCTACGGTACCGAAGGTTCTGTGGGGTGAGTGGAATCTTCGTGAAAGTTCTACTAATGTTTCCTCCTTCTTTCTATCTATGACTTTCTTTTAGAGCAAGAAATGTTCCTCGAAGTCCAAGCACAGAGAGTGTGCCTTATGCAGCTGTCCACTCCCTGATTCTTATAGCAAAAGGTTGTGTCAGCTTTGTATCAGCAAAATGATATCGGAGGAGACCCCAGATTTTTCCCTAGGCCTAAGAACTTTAATAAGGGAAGAAATAGGCAAAGCATTGCAAGGTTCAGAGTCTGGGCATATTCCTCAAGAAACCCAGCCGGGTTCAGACTCTGAGCTATCGGTCGCTTCCTCCTCCGCCTTCTCTTCCGCTGATAGTGAGCCAGACAGACAGTGCTTCCCCCTGAAGGAGGTCGATGCCCTAGTAAAAGCCGTCCGATCTACAATGGGGATAGTGGACTCGAGGGTAGAGAAGTCAGCTGAGGATGTTATGTTTGGTGGTCTGGGGCTAAAGAAGAGAAGGGTCTTTCCAGTAAATTCAAGGGTGAAAGACCTCATTGATAAGGAGTGGAGAAAGCCTGACAAGAAGGGTAGTGTTCCTCCATCCTTTAAAAGGAAATATCCGTTTGAGGATGCTATGCGTTCCTCCTGGTTAAAAGCACCCAAGCTGGATGTTGCTGTTACTAAAGCAGCGAAAAGAACTTCCCTCCCGTTCGATGATATGGGTGCATTGAGAGACCCCCTAGACAGACGGGCTGATACTTTCCTGAAAGGGGCATGGGAGACAGCTGCGGGAGCACTGAGACCAACAGTAGCAGCTACCTGTACGTCCAGAGCCCTGATGGTGTGGCTTGAACAGCTAGACAGTCAGTTGAAGGATGGGACTTCTAGGAAAGACATTATTTCTTCCCTTCCACTGGTTCAGGGGGCGGCAGCTTTTCTTGCTGATGCATCTGTGGACTCGGTGAGGTTGGCAGCAAAGTCAGCAGCACTGTCAAATGCGGCTAGGCGAGCCTTGTGGATTAAAAGCTGGCCAGGGGATTTACAGACTAAGTCCAGACTGTGTACAATCCCGTGTGAAGGGGAATACCTCTTTGGTCAGACCATGGACGACTTATTGGAGAAAGCGGGGGACCCTAAGAAGGGGTTTCCATCAGTTCCTCTACCCTCCTTTAAGAGATCGTTCCGGAAGAGGAAATTTTTCCGGAAGAGATATTTCAGGGAGCAAGACAAGTCTGATGAAAGAGGTCGAAAAGGTAGAGGTCTAATCTTTGGTCCGTCTCCAAAAATTGAGCAGAAGCCAGGGGATACACAATCAGCCCAGGTGGGAGGGAGATTGTCATTTTTTGTCCCAGCTTGGGAACAGATTTCTCATAGTAATTGGATTTTGAGCCTGATTAAGTATGGTCTTAAGTTTCAATTTAAAGCATTGCCTCACAAAAGGTTCATGGTTGTTCCCTCCAGTTCTTCCCCAGAACGCCAGGCTGCCCTCGTTTCGGAAGTACAAACCCTAATAAGAAAGCACCTCCTGATTGAGGTTCCGGAAGCTGAAAAGGGTCTTGGTTTCTACAGTTGTCATGCTCTCTTCACAATGTTATACCACGCAGATCCATTCATTCCCACCATACAACGCAGGAAACGCTCTCACAAATCACTCAATCATCTGCTCACTCTCTGTATCTTCCTTCTATTAGTCGCAGGTGATATTTCTCCCAACCCAGGACCCTCCAGTAATAATAACACTAACTCTTTCCCTGTTACATTCAGAAACCCTGCTAATCTCATTAATATTCCCTGCATATCTTCTGTCTCATTCAACTGTGCCCTTTGGAATGCACGCTCAGCTTGTAATAAACTCTCTTACATCCATGACTTTTTCCTCTCTAATTCCCTCAACCTTCTGGCTCTCACTGAAACCTGGATCCAGCAGTCAGACACCACCGCCGCTGCAGCTCTCTCCTATGGTGGCCTACATTTCTCTCATACCCCGCGACCTGACAACAGATCAGGTGGAGGTGTTGGTCTGCTTCTTTCAACAAAATGTACTTTTCAGGTTATCCCCCCTGTACCCTCCCTTATCTTCCCGTCCTTTGAGGCCCACACAGTCAGACTCTACCGGCCCTTCTCCCTGCGAGTGGCGGTTGTCTATCGCCCCCCAGGTCCCCCCCGTCAATTCCTGGATCACTTTGCTGCCTGGCTTACAAATTTTCTATCCTGCGACATCCCCACGATAATCATGGGAGACTTTAACATCCCAATTGGCGATCCTCTTTCCCCATCTGCCACGCATCTTTTATCATTAACCTCCTCCTTCGGCCTTTCACAGCTTGCTAATTCTCCTACACATGAGGACGGGAACACATTGGACCTGATCTTTTCCCGGCTTTGCTCAGTACATGACTTTACTAACTCTCCCCTTCCACTCTCTGACCATAATCTTCTTTCATTCTCTGTCAAGAACTGTGACTCTACTCAAGACACTCCCACCGTCCACACTTATAGAAATTTACGCGCCATTAACACCCAGAAATTTATAAAAAGGTTGCAATCATCATTGGCCCCAATCTCCTCCCTCTCATGTCCCGAATCTGCATTGAAGCATTATAACAAAATAATGCTATGCGCCCTGGATGAAGCCGCACCTCCTACACAAAGAACAATTCGGCATAGACGGCGACAACCCTGGCACACGCCTCAAACACGTCTTCTCCAGAGGTACTCCAGGTGCGCTGAACGGCTGTGGAGAAAATCAAATCTGCCCGAAGATTTCCTCCACTATAAATTTATGCTGAAAACATATAACTCTGCCCTTCACCTCTCCAAACAAACCTACTTTAACAACCTCATCATCTCACTTTCCAATAATCCTAAACGACTCTTTGACACGTTTCATTCTCTCCTCAATCAAACAGCACAGGCCCCGACCACCGACCTCAGCGCTGACGATCTGGCTAACTATTTCAAAGAAAAAATTGACCATATCCGACAGGAAATTTTCTCCCAATCCCCAAATGTTATGCATGCTCCCCCCCGCCACATTGTATCTTGCTCATTTTCTGACTTCGAACCAGTCACGGAAGATGAAGTGATCAGGCTCCTTGCATCTTCTCGCCCTACCACCTGCACCAGCGACCCTATTCCCTCACATCTCCTTCAGTCCCTTGCTCCAGCTGTCACCTCTCACCCAACTAAAATTTTCAACCTTTCCCTCTCATCTGGTATCTTTCCCTCTTCTTTTAAACACGCCAGCATACAACCATTACTTAAAAAACCATCTCTCGACCAGAACTGCACGGCCAACTACAGACCTGTTTCCAATCTTCCCTTTATCTCTAAACTCCTGGAACGCCTGGTCCACTCCCGTCTAATCCGCTATCTCTCAGACAACTCTCTTCTTGACCCTTTACAATCTGGTTTCCGCTCTTTACATTCTACTGAAACTGCCCTCACTAAAGTCTCTAATGATCTACTAACAGCTAAATCTAATGGTCACTACTCCCTGCTGATTCTCCTGGATCTCTCTGCAGCATTTGACACTGTGGATCACCAGCTCCTCCTCACTATGCTCCGCACTATTGGCCTCAAGGACACGGTTCTCTCCTGGTTCTCCTCTTATCTCTCTGACCGCTCCTTCTCTGTGTCTTTTGCCGGCTCCTCCTCCTCCCTACTTCCTCTTACTGTCGGGGTTCCTCAAGGATCAGTCCTAGGCCCCCTTCTTTTCTCCTTATACACCGCTCCTATTGGACAAACAATCAGTAGATTCGGTTTTCAGTACCATCTCTATGCTGATGACACCCAATTATACACCTCTGCTCCGGACATCACCCCTGCATTACTACAAAAGACCAGTGATTGTCTTTCTGCTGTGTCTAACATTATGTCCTCCCTCTACCTAAAACTGAATCTGTCAAAAACTGAACTACTCGTCTTTCCTCCCTCCATTAATCTACCTGTGCCCGATATTGCCATCTCCGTTTGTGGCTCAACCATTACTCCCCAGCTACAAGCCCGCTGTCTTGGGGTCATTTTTGATTCAGATCTTTCTTTCACTCCTCACATCAAATCACTCGCTCGTTCATGTCATCTACACCTCAAAAACATCTCAAGAATCAGGACTTTTCTCACCTTTGACTCGGCAAAAACTCTTACTGTCGCTCTTATTCATTCTCGTCTTGACTATTGCAACGCTCTACTAATCGGTCTCCCTCTTACTAAACTCTCCCCTCTCCAATCCGTCCTGAACGCAGCAGCCAGGATCATATTCCTCGCCAACCGCTACTCAGATGCCTCTTCCCTGTGCCAGTCATTGCATTGGTTGCCCATCCAATATAGAGTTCGTTTTAAACTTATCACGCTTACCCACAAAGCGCTCCATGCTTCAGTACCCCCCTACATCTCCTCCCTTGTCTCAGTCTACCACCCTACACGTGCCCTCCGTTCTGCAAATGACTTGAAACTAAAATCCTCCATAATCCGAACTTCCCACTCCCGTCTCCAAGATTTCTCGCGTGCTGCGCCAATTCTCTGGAATGCACTACCCAGGACAGTTCGATTAATTCCCAATACCCACAGTTTCAAGCGAACCCTAAAAACACATTTCTTTAGACTGGCGTATCACCTAAACACACTCTGTCCATCCCAGCTTTCCCCCATATTAAAATCTTCTTCAACTTCGGGTTCAAACCAACCATGCACATAAAAGCCTCTGTCAGGACTGCACACATACTGGCTGGCGACCAGTCCATGTATTATTATTTATCCTATTCAGTATATCAAGGCTGCATTATACAATATATGTACTTTTTACCTTTTGTGTCTCCCCCACTTCCTCATAGACTGTAAGTTGCGAGCAGGGCCCTCACTCCGTTCGATATGAGATATGCTTATTCTGTATTGTCTGTATAAGTCCCCCCTAAAATTTGTAAAGTGCTGCGGAATATGTTGGCGCTATAAAAATAAACTATTATTATTATTATTACTCCCCGCTCTTCTTGATTCCGAAACCAGATGGAAGTTTCAGGACAATTATAAATCTGAAATCCCTGAATAATTTCCTTAAAATACACACCTTTAAAATGGAGTCTTTAAAATCCGTAATAAAGTTACTTTTTCCCCACTGTTATATGGTAGTGCTCGATCTCAAAGATGCGTATTACCATATCCCAATTCATAGTGATTACCAGAAATACTTGAGGCTGGCCATTGAAATAGACGGGGTGGTTAAACATTTCCAATACACTGCACTCCCCTTCGGTTTAGCTATAGCCCCACGGGTTTTTACTAAAGTAATGGCGGAAGTTATGGCCCATATAAGAGAAAGGGACATTCTAATTATCCCTTACCTGGATGATCTCCTGATAGTGGGGAATTCGTTGGTTCAATGCGAGACCCACCTGCAGGAGACCATGTCGGTCTTAAAGAGTTTGGGGTGGTTTCTAAATTTAGAAAAATCTAGACTATCTCCACTCAAGGCACAACAATATCTGGGGGTCATATTAGATTCCAGGAAACAGCTATGTTGTTTTCCAGAAGAGAAAATTGATAGAATCCGGGAGTTGGTAGAACAATGTATACGTAAACCTTCTATGTCACTCCGTAAGGCCATGTCACTATTGGGAACCTTCACCTCCACTTTTCCTGCGGTTCGTTGGTCACAATTGCATTCAAGAGCCTTTCAGTGGGATGTGTTGTACAATAACGCAGCTTTAGAGGGGCATCTAGACCGTAAGTTTATGCTAGGTCCTCGTGCCATATGGTCCCTTCGTTGGTGGTTACGACAAGACAATCTTGCTAAAGGGGTTCCCTGGGAATGTAGTCCAACTGCAGTCTTGTCCACTGATGCAAGTGCTACAGGTTGGGGAGCTCACTTTGAAGGGAAATTAGTGCAGGGAACCTGGTCAAGCAGTGAGCAACAGTTGTCATCAAATGTTAAGGAGCTTCTGGCGGTGCAGCATGCGTTCAACGAGTTCCTTATATATTTTCAGGACCAGCATGTCCGTGTACTCTCGGACAATCAAGTCACGGTAGCTTACATAAACCACCAAGGGGGAACCCGCTCAAGAAACTTGATGAGGGTAGCGAACGCACTTCTGCTGAAAGCCGAAGATCACTGTCTCTCTCTTTCGGCTACTCATCTAAAAGGCAAGGAAAACATCACAGCGGATTTCCTCAGCCGTACTTCTGTAAAAGAAGGAGAGTGGTCCCTAAATACACAAATATTCTCCAGAATCGTAGAGATGTGGGGCCTTCCGTCTGTGGACTTATTCGCAACAAGAGCCAATCGGAAAGTGGAAAATTTTTGTTCCTTAGACCCCAGAGAAGGACCCCTGGCAGTGGACGCCTTTATGGTTCCCTGGAGGTTTCCTCTGGCATATGCCTTCCCTCCCATGATCCTGCTCCCAGCGGTGATAAAAAAGATCAGGGCAGACCGGGCCAGAGTGATACTCGTATGTCCCTTTTGGCCCAAAAGACCATGGTTCCCTTGTCTCCGGAAGATGTCCATATCAGATCCCTGGGGTCTTCCGGAGATGCCGGACCTCCTCACTCAAGGGCCACTTTCCCATCCTCCAACCCAGAGTCTACATTTGACGGCGTGGAATTTGAGAGGGTGTTATTGACCAACAAAGGATTCCCCGCAAATGTAGTGAATACTCTCCTGGCTAGCAGAAAACCTGTTACCACCCGTATTTATGCCAGGACCTGGAGGAAGTTTCTGTCCTTTGCAGAAGTTAAGGTGGAGGAGGGGCCCCCTATTGGGAAAATTCTGGAATTTCTGCAGCGAGGCTTAGAATTAGGTCTCACTACCAGTACCTTGAAAGTACAGGTGTCAGCGTTGGGAGCTTTATTTTCTTCCAATATTGCAGATAACTATTGGATAGGCCGTTTTATAAAAGCTTCCTTTAGGTGTAGACCCATTACCAAAGCAAAGATGTCTCCCTGGGATTTGAATTATGTCTTAGATGCCTTGACCAGTCCTCCTTTTGAGCCACTAGATTTAGTCTCCCCCAAAATTATTTTCCTAAAGACGGTCCTGTTAGTAGCCCTAACTTCAGCCATGAGAGTCAGTGACCTACAGGCCCTTTCAATATGCCCTCCATTCACGCAAATTCTGGACGATAGGATTATATTAAAACCTGATCCAGCCTTTCTTCCTAAAGTGGCCACTCAATTCCATAGAACCCAGGAAATAGTTCTCCCAACTTTTTGCTTTCCGCCCAAAAATCAAAAAGAGGAGAGACTTCACACTTTAGACGTTAGGAGGTGCGTACTAAGGTACTTAGAAGTATCACATGGCTTTAGAAAGGATAAGTCCCTATTTATTTGCTATCAGGGGGCTAGGAAGGGTTGTAAGGCCTCAAAGGCTACAATCGCTAGATGGATCAAGAAGGCCATTTCCCTCGCATACTCTTCAGGGGATAAAGAGATACCGGAGGGATTGAGGGCGCATTCTACCAGAGCGGTGTCAACCTCCTGGGCGGAGAAGACAGGGCTTTCCATTGAGGAGATTTGTAAGGCTGCCATTTGGTCTTCTCCATCTACTTTCTATAGGCACTATAGATTGGATCTGGGTGGCTCTGCAGATCTCCCTTTCGGGAGAAGGGTGCTTCAAGCTGTGGTCCCTCCCTAATTTCCTTCGTCTCTGTAATTCTCTCACGTGGTGCTGTCATGGACGACCGAATAAAGCCTTAGTTACTTACCGGTAACGGGATTTTTCGGAGCCCATGACAGCACCCGTATATTCCCTCCCTTCACTGGTGTTGTGCACTCCTGTAGATTTGATTTCTTTTTGTGCACCCTTGTGGGAAATTGATGAAAAGTAATGTACTTAATGTGATTATGTTTTGTTATAACTAACCTTGGCGGTACTCTCATGCTCTGTTAACTAAACTGAGGCGGAAAGAGAGGGCCGCCCTTTTTAACCTGTAGGTTTCCTGTCCTTGATGGGCGGATCCTCTCTCTCACGTGGTGCTGTCATGGGCTCCGAAAAATCCCGTTACCGGTAAGTAACTAAGGCTTTTCTACACCAAGTTGATTCCTTCACTTTGTGAATATGGAGCACTGTCTCAAAAGTGTGCCACAGAAACCTTTCCTTGTTATCTAACCATACTCCGTCATTAATGTCAAATGCAAATTCACAATATTTCCCACCATGAGAATGATATTCCATTTATACAAGGAAATTTAAACACTTGTATCATGACCAAATCTTCAAGCCCAATTTTTAATCAAAGCACGAGACAACAAAGATATTCAGCAAAGTCACTGGGTCTAATTCTGCTCTGTCCTTTGTGAACCGAGGTGGCAGAGCAGATGTGCGCTTTCTAGTCAGGCTTAGATAAAATATTATCCCGTAGCTCCCCCAACTTTTTACTTGGAAAAGCCTGCAATAATATCTTAGTTTTCTGTATAAAACTGTAACTTTTGTGATACTCAAAAGTCAAAACACAATATAAAAACCACCACTTACCAGAGGAATATATACTGTTTTATCTATGTGCAAATACTAACTTATGGCCTAAGGCGCAAGAAAGTCCATCCCATCCTCCACTGCCAAGACTGAAAGTTACATAAAAATGCCAGTTTGTCATGTAAAAAAGCATACCAAGAAAAATAATTTCAGAACTTTTTCCACCTTCACCCATAATCTGTATAAATCCATTGAGAAACAAACTGAAATCATTTTGATAGGTAAATAAAAACAAAATTAAAATATGGCTGCATAAGTGTGAACACCCTCTTATCATTTACAGTGACTCTGATTAACCCCATATAAATGTTTAGCTGTTCTAGTAGGAGTTTCCTTACATTTTCGTAGTTGCATTTTACAGCAAAAGTTATGGTCTGAAAACAGCTTACAAGACAGCAAAGGTATCTTATTGTTGAAATCCATCAGTCAGGAGAAAGGTAGAATTTTTTTTCCCAAAGCCTTAAATATACCAGGGAACACTGAATACAGTCAACAAGAAGTGGCTTCACTTTGGCACAAAAATGATATGATCTTCAACTGAACAATCCTCAAAAATTGTTGACAAAACAAGAAAATTGGTCTGGGAGGTTGCCAAGAGGCCTACTGCAACATTAAAGGAGCTGCAGGAATTTCTGATAAGTACTGCTTGCATACTACACATGACAAAAATCTCCCATGCCCTTCATATGTTTGGTCTGTGGACTTGGGAGGCAAAATTGAAGTCTTTTCTTACAACGAAAAACACCCAGGCCTGGCTATGTTTTGCCAAAGCCTACATCACATCTGCCAAATTCATGTTCGAAAACATGGTATAGTCTGAAGAGGCCAAGGTTGGCATTTTTTAGCTATAATTCCATAAGTTATGTTATGTTTGGCAGAAAACCAACACACACACAGTGAAGCTATGTGGAGGCAGCATTATGCTTTGGGCTGTTTTTTGGCATCTGAAACTGGGGCTTTAGTCAAAGTTAAGGGAATTATGAACAGTCCCAAATATCAGTCAATTTTGTATTAAAACCATTAGGCCTCTGCTAAAAAGCTGAAGAGGAATTTCACCTTTCAGCACAATAATGACCCTAAACATACCTGCAAATCAGCAAAAGGATGGCTTCACCAGAGGATCAAAGTTTGGGAATGGCCCAGCCAGAGCTCAGAGCTGAATCTAATAAAAAATATGAGGGTTGACCTGAAGAAAGTGTTGCACCCAGGAGATGCCCTCGCAATCTGACAGATTTGGAGTGCTACTGCAAGGAAGAGTGGGCAAAGATTGCCAGTTCTAGATGTGCCAAGCTGATAGACTCCTACCCAAATAGAATGAATATTGAAGTACCCTTTGAATTTATGACATCATAGTATTAGTTTGAGGGTGTTCATATTTACACAAACAAATTATTTTAGTTGTTTATTTTTGTTTTTCCACCTGAAAAAAATTCAGTTTCTTTTTCAATTGAATTGTACAAATAAATTATAGACAACATTAAAATGTGGAAAAAGATCTGAAAAGATTCTTCTTGGTATGATTATTATTATTAATTTATGAGAACAACCTGTAATTTTAACAGGGCTGTTAAGACTTTTTATATCCACTGGAGGAGTAGTACTCACTCAGCTGTAGAAAAGGCTTGTTCAAAGTTGTGCTTGTGATTTGAAGGCACCAGAGCATCGTAGTCAAAAGCTTCTGGGAAGAAAGAGTGGACCAGAGCACAGAAAGCCATGCCATCATTCCAGCTGGATGAAAAGTTTTGCAGATCAATGTTCTAAAAGACAAAGCAAACTACTATTTCAGACACAATTTCAATAAAAAGATTATGATCGAAAATGTAATTATATATATTGTGAGTCTACAGTGCACTGGGCTTGAAGGAGAGTATTGTCTGTGTATTATGTCAGTGCCATATTTTTTTTTTTGTTAAATCAACTTTCCATGGAGGTCAAAGCACTAATGTCCCAACTAAGATCTTCCCAGAATTGCTATCGGTAAGCAAAGTTTCATAAGAAGGCTGGTCTGCAATCACTGGCCCATGTAAGCATGCCACCCACGAGCCAACATACTAGCAAAATGCTTATTGGTGAGCGGATTAGATCATTCATGTGAGCGATTACAATATCATTGTTGGCAGCACATTGCCTCATGTAAGCAGTTCTGCTGACAATGCTGAATGGGGACAAAACGATCCCATAAATTATTCTGTCCCCATAAAGTTGTATTGGTCCTTAAGAAGCAGATAATAAATGGAGCACTGATGGACTTCTATATAGTCACCGCTTGTTAGGAGCAGAATAATTCTTACATGTAGCCTATGTTTTTGCATTTCACCTTTTGACACAAACCCCCTTTTTTTATAGAACTGAATTTTTATTGAATTTTCAATATAAAGTTACAGAATAAGAAAACATAAAAAACAACTTAGGATAGTAGCATATAATACGTAATAGTATAATTTAGCAATCTACCATCAAAGATTGGACTCATATTTAGACAAGGACAAGGTCACAAAAAGGGGACGGGGTTTCTTCTAATTGGGCAGAGGTTACTGAACAACTTTTCATAACCAAGACTATGAACAATCTCTTTGTACCCAATATGTGTCCCAAAGAGTTCAGACTGCTTCAAAGATCTCGACTGTATTATTTAGTAAGGCTTTTAAAAGGCCTTTACAAAACTTCAGTCATTGGCAGAACACTTTGTGCTGTCGTATATATAAACACTAACACCATTCTGAATTCACTGACAAGGCCAACCTCAACTTCAGTAACTATAAATATTAATTTCTAGATGCACTCGTTATCTACATATTTTCATGCGTGCAATCTTGTATATCACACTTTTGCAGTTTTTACATCCTTGTTGCACAGTTCTGTACATTACTGTGTCCAGAAGTCAAACACAAAACTGATAACCACTAACAGTTGTCAGTCTGTCTTTATAGCTATCATCATGTGACGCGCCCCCTGGGCCAGTGTTGTTTGGGGGATACCCGGAGCCGGATCAGATGGGGGTTGTAGTCTCCGAGTGGCGGTGACCCGGTCCGTGCCCAGGGTGTCAAGCTCAGTGTGTGGCAGTCCTACAGATGTTGCTGGATGTTCTTTAATGTCGACTACGCCACCCGTTGATTTGCGGTCAGTACGGCCGCCGCTGCAGCAGGGTCCGCTGAGGCTGGTGGTGTGTGTGCAGCTCAGGTAGTATAACCCCCAACGGGAGGGGTATAGCCTCAGGGGGTCAGTTGCAGAGGATGGTGGTTGTGGTGGTGCAGTGAGAGTGGTAATAAGACTCCGAGTCGGGCTGTGCAGTTCAGGGTTTTACTTACTGCTTTTGTGTTGGTCACTCCGGCCTTGAGTGACCACCCGAGCCGTGCTGCGTCCACCAGGTCCTGGACTCGGCCAACCCCCAGGTGATTCTGGAGCGTGGTCCTGAGCTCCCTTTCTGACTTGTCCTTCTCTCTGGCCTTCCCCACCAGGGATCCACCTAAGTCCGGCTCCCTCGGGCCTCTTGTTGGTAAACCCTTGTCTCTGGGTTCCCTGACCCTATTCTTGGTGTGCCTTCCGGGTGGATTTAGTGGGTGGTCGTGGCAGATCCTGCCCACGACCTCCGGTCTCTGGCTAAGGATTAGGGCCCTCCACCAGCTTGGGATCCGGTACCCTTGTGCCAACTCTTCACCCTCTGGTCTAATTTTGGGTTCTTGGAGTTCCCTCTTCTCCCCCTCTGGGTCCTTCTTTCTCCTCTCTCTCTCTTGGCCTTGGAGCTGGCTGAGCTGCTCTGCTTCTCTGACTCAACTCTGACAGACTGACCAAACCTCTACAAAAGACCCTGTTCTAAGATGGTTCCCACCTTATATACTCCCTCTATGTGTGAGCTCAGGTGACCAGCACCCAATGAGCTCCTAGCATTACCCAGACTGCTCCCCCTATCTGCCCCTACACTACTGGGATGTTCCACCCCCCTCCCACTCCAGCCAGGGACAGACACTGTCGTACCTGCACATTTCTCTAGTGGGAGTACCATTGGTCTGTCCCCCGGAAATGGGATGTATGTAGTGCATGCAGCCTACTGAGCTCAGTTCCACACTCCATCCTTACCCGGGAGTGGAATACCACACCTCTGGCTTGAGGTGTAATACCCCTGTAGCAGCCGAATCCTCAGGGTGCTACACATGCGCATAGCTGAATCGCAACTAAAAAAGTTTTTCAAAAATTCAATAATTATAAAATAAATGATTGCTAAGTACGATAAAAAGTGTTTCCAATTATACGAGCTAGGACTCCAAGCACCTTGTGAAATTAAATGGGTTTTCTAGTTTCAGAAAACAGGGAAAAAACCCTGGTTAGAGCATATTTTTTTTAAAAAAAAGCTAACTGGGCTTTACTTTCAGTCCTGGGTCCAGCACTGAGTCTTTGCCATTGCTCCTGGTGTCTGTTATTGTTTCCAGCGTTGACATAATGTTGACAGCACTGAAGACAATAAGTGAGCTCAGCCGCTCTGCCCGAGCCTTTGAGCTCACTGATTGGCTGCAGCACTGTTGACGTCATGTCATGCCAGAGCTGCGGACAATAACAAAAACCGGAAGCAGTGGTGGAGACTTAGCACTGGACCCCGGGAGAGCAAGTAAAATTTTAAAAACAAAATTTTAATTCACAAATGGCCATTTCTTTAAAAAGTGTAACTGTGCTTTCAAGTAACTTTTCAGAATAAGTTGTGCTGTTTGTGTACATGAGGAATAACAAAAATGTTTTGACCATTATGTGACTTGTATCCTGCATTCTTACCAATTTTCCTTTTGCAGGCTCTACCTGTGATTTGCAATCCACTGGTTTGCTGGTTGGTGGGGGAAAGAGGGGGGAAAAATATGAGCTGCAGTGATTTCTCCCATAGGCAGCTCCGCACAGAGGGGAAGGCCTGCTCTTCATTCACTTA
The DNA here is from genome assembly GCF_046119375.1 of Phyllobates terribilis. Lineage (NCBI taxonomy): Eukaryota > Metazoa > Chordata > Amphibia > Anura > Dendrobatidae > Phyllobates > Phyllobates terribilis. The sequence continues at coordinate 814,905,638 of NW_027362762.1, forward strand.
TTAGCTCAGAGAGACAAGCTGCATCAACATGGAGGACATTATACAGCAGAGCTGAGCTGTCTTAAGCTGAATCAAGCTCTGATGCGAGACAACATTTGTCACAGAGCTCTGCACAATATTTTTTTATCTGCTTCCTTCTCAGCTTTAGCTGTACTATTGATTTATGCAAAGTTTGTTGAAAGTACGGTTCCTTTTTATAAAAATCCTTTGAAAGTCCTATTATCATAGAGTTTACAGAGTTAATCTTTGACTTCTATGAAATAAGCCATGTAGCTAAACCATCTTCCAGTAATAGTAGTATTTTAGCGGAGCTAAATGGCAGAATAGAAAATAAACCAGAAGTAATAATTTTTATGTCAGAGTTCGTTCCTATTTCACTACTGCATATAAAACACAGGCAATCAGCTGGATTACACAGGAGTAGACATCCTACCTTGTAGCCAATGGTTTTAGAACGGCACCATTCCAGGAGGATCTGTTTAATGCTGCTGGCACTGGCGACTCCAAAACTCTGAGACCTTTTCAGCTTCACCTTGGATTCCCCCTTGCCTCTATGAATAGCAACAAAAGGGGATTAATAATCAGAGGCCCTGAATATGCAGCACAAGGGCGCTAGGCTTTTACATATTCTTCTAAACTATTTCTTAGGTGACAAGTTTTAGGAAAGAAAAAGCCAACAAATCACCATATCAACAACTCCCATACAGGTTGTCTAGCCAATACCCTGCTAAATGGAAAATCCTCAGTCTGATAAGGGAGTATAAAATGTGCCTACACTGCATCAGCTGGGTTATAAAAGTATATAATAGCACAGACCAAATACTTCTGGAAGTTTCCTATAGTTGTATCCAGTGCAGGCAATACTCTGAATATAAAAACATTGGTAGTACATATCCCATACTCGTCCTGATAGTTAAAGAGTAACAGTCACTTTCATTTTAATTTCATAAATTGGTCTTACACATGAAAATAAACAACTTTGTTGTATATATTATCAGAGAAATCTGCTTTTCAGAAGTGAGCATTCATTATCAAAATTCTCATTTCTGAGGTAAAATCTGTATTCAGTGAAGACACTTTCCCATTACTCAGATAAGACAAGGCAGTTGTTACTAATGGTTTATCTGCCTCAAAAATGACTTAAAGCGCACCTGTCAGCAGGATTGTGCTCAGTTAACTACATACACTGTCAGGTGGGTGACATTACACGGATTAAAATGATACCTTGGTTGATGATCTATCCTGGGTAGTGTTGAGCCACCCCCGTAGTGTTCGGGTTCGGTTCGGTTCGTCGAACACCGGGATGTTCGAGGAACTGTTCGTCGAACTATTCGTCGAACACCTTAGAACACCGTCGAACACCGTTAAAACCAATGGCAGGCAAACAAAAACACATAGAAACACATAGAAAACACCTGCAAAGGTGTCCAAAAGCTGACAAACTGCTCAGAAGACACTCTCTTTAAAAAAGCCGGCCGGCAAATTCAGCAGCGGCATACACCGGTACCCGACAATTTAGACAAGAAGGAATAGAGCATCACACATAGATTAGATATACAGAAACATGTCAGTCACACATATAAGAAGCACAGTGACAGTGTTGGTTACTGCACTTGTCATTTAGTGTAAAGGATTTATTTAAAAAAATAATAGTGTTTTCATGCACCATCTCTTTAAAAAAGCCGGCCGGCAATTCAGCATCTGTACCCGACAATTTAGAACAGAAAGAATAGAGCTTCACACATAGATTAGATAGATAGAAACATGTCAGTCACATATATATGAAGTACAGTGATAGTGTTGGTTACTGTACTTGTCATTTACTATTAAAATAAAGGATTTATTATTAAAAAAATTGGCGTGGGGTTCCCCTTAATTTTAGGCTCTAGCGGAGGTTAAGCAGACGGCTGGGGCAGATGTTTGAAGCCTGGGAAGGGGGTAATACCCACGGAGCTTCCCAGGCTACTAATATCAGCCCCCAGCTGAATACCTAGCCTTTACTAGCTATTAAAATGGGGGACCCCCCAAAAAAAATGACGTGGGGTCCCCCCTAATTTAATAGCTAGCAAAGGCTAGGCAGACAGCTGGGGGCTGATATTAATAGCCCAGGAAGGGAGCCATGAATATTGGCCCCCTCCCAGGCTAGAAACACCAGCCGTCAGCCGCCCCAGAAATGGCGCATTCATAGGATGCGCCAATTCTGGCACTTAGCCTCGCTCTTCCACGCTGCCCTGGTGCGGTGGCAGGGGGTAATAGGGTTGGGGTTGATGTCAGCTTATAATGCCAGCTGACATCAAGCCCAGGTTAGTAATGGAGAGGCGTCTATAAGACACCCCCATTACTAACCCCATAGTCAAAGTTAAAAAAAACACAAACACCCAGAATAAAGTCCTTTAATTGAAATAAAGACACAATCCTTTATTGTTCTAAATTAAACCATACTTACCATCACGCCCATTCCAGCTGAAGCCAACGATCTCCTGCAATAAAAGAAAAATAATAAAGCAACCTCATCCTTACCTTTCCATGGTTCCCACGACAGCTTCAGCTCTGCTACATCGAGATGACAGGCTGGACCGCAGCAGAACGCTGCCATCCAGCCTGTCATCCCGCAGACACTGAGAAGCGCAGGCTTGCTTGCGCTGCTCAGCGTCTCTCTGTGACGACATCCAGATGAGCCGAGTTCATGTCCAATGAACTCGGCTCACCTCATGCACGTCACTGACAGCGTGGGAAAATTCTCACGCTGAAGCGCTGATTGCAGGAGAATTTTCCCACGCTGTCAGTGACGTGCAGGAGGTGAGCTGAGTTCATTGGACATGAGCTCACCTCATGCACATCACTGACAGCGTGGGAGAATTCTCCTGCACTCAGCACTTCAGCGTGAGAATTTTCCCACGCTGTCAGTGACGTGCATGAGGTGAGCAGAGTTCATTGGACATGACCTCGGCTCATCTGGATGCCGTCACAGCGAGACAGTGAGGAGCGCAAGCATGCCTGCGCTTCTCAGTGTCTGCGGGATGACAGACTGGATGGCAGCGTTCTGCTGCGGTCCAGCCAGTCATCTCGATGTAGCAGAGCTGAAGCTGTCGTGGGAACCATGGAAAGGTAAGGATGAGGTTGGTTTATTATTTTTCTTTTATTGCAGGAGATCGTTGGCTTCAGCTGGAATGGGTGTGATGGTAAGTATGGTTTAATTTAGAACAATAAAGAATTGTGTCTTTATTTCAATTAAAGGACTTTATTCTGGGTGTTGTGTTTTTTTTAAATACTTTACTAGAAATTCATGGCGGTCATGTCTAATACTGGCGTGACCCCATGAATTTTGGGCTTGGGGCCAGCTGATAATACCAAGCTGGCCCTAACCCCTTTATTACCCAGTGAGCCACCGCACCAGGGCCCTGGATGAGTTGGGTACAGCGCCAGAAGATGGCGCTTCTATGAACGCGCCATTTTCCGGGGTGGCTGCGGACTGCAATTTGTAGCGGGGGGGGGCCCAGAAAGCTTGGGCCTCCCTGCGCTGCAGATTCCAGCCCCCAGCTGCCTAGCTGTACCTGGCTGGACACAAAAATAGGGCGAAGCCCCACGTACTTTTTTTTTAATTATTTCATGAAATTCATGAAATAATTAAGAAAAAAAGGCCTTCCCTATATTGTTGTGTCCGGCCAGGTACAAATAGGCAGCTGGTGCATGGGGGCAGCCCGTTCCTGCCTGCTGTACCTGGCTGGACACAAATATAGGGCGAAGCCCCACTTCAATTTTTTTTAATTATTTCAGGAAATTCATGAAATAATTAAAAAAAAATTGACGTGGGGCTTCGCCCTGTTTTTGTGTCCAGCCAGGTACAACTAGGCAGCTGGGGGCTGGAATCCGCAGCGCAGGGAGGCCCAAGCTTTCTGGGCCACCCCCGCTGCAAATTGCAGTCCGCAGCCACCCCGGAAAATGGCGCGTTCATAGAAGCGCCATCTTCTGGCGCTGTACCCAACTCATCCAGGGCCCTGATGCGGTGGCTCACTGGGTAATAAAGGGGTTAGGGCCAGCTTGGCATTATCAGCTGGCCCTAAGCCCGAAATTCATGGGGTCACGCCAATATTAGACATGACCACCATGAATTTCTAGTAAAGTATTTAAAAAAAACACAACACCCAGAAAAAAGTCCTTTAATTGAAATAAACACACAATTCTTTATTGTTCTAAATTAAACCATACTTACCATCACGCCCATTCCAGCTGAAGCCAACGATCTCCTGAAATAAAAGAAAAATAATAAAGCAACATCATCCTTACCTTTCCATGGTTCCCATGACAGCTTCAGCTCTGCTACATCGAGATGACAGGCTGGACCGCAGCAGAACGCTGCCATCCAGCCTGTCATCCCGCAGACACTGAGAAGCGCAGGCTTGCTTGCGCTCCACAGTGTCTCTCTGTGAGGGCATCCAGATGAGCCGAGTTAATGTCCAATGAACTCGGCTCACCTCATGCACGTCACTGACAGCGTGGGAAAATTCTCCTGCACTCAGCGCTTCAGCGTGGGAGAATTCTCACACTGAAGCGCTGAGTGCAGGAGAATTCTCCCACGCTGTCAGTGACGTGCAGGAGGTGAGCTGAGTTCATTGGACATGAGCTCACCTTATGCACGTCACTGACAGCGTGGGAAAATTCTCCTGCACTCAGCGCTTCAGCGGGAGAATTCTCACGCTGAAGCGCTGAGTGCAGGAGAATTCTCCCACGCTGTCAGTGACGTGCAGGAGGTGAGCTGAGTTCATTGGACATGAGCTCACCTTATGCACGTCACTGACAGCGTGGGAGAATTCTCCTGCACTCACCGCTTCAGCTTGAGAATTTTCCCACGCTGTCAGTGACGTGCATGAGGTGAGCCGAGTTCATTGGACATGAACTCGGCTCATCTGGATGTCGTCACAGAGAGACGCTGAGCAGCGCAAGCAAGCCTGCGCTTCTCAGTGTCTGCGGGATGAGAGGCTGGATGGCAGCGTTCTGCTGCGGTGCAGCCTGTCATCTCGATGTAGCAGAGCTGAAGCTGTCGTGGGAACCATGGAAAGGTAAGGATGAGGTTGCTTTATTATTTTTCTTTTATTGCAGGAGATCGTTGGCTTCAGCTGGAATGGGCGTGATGGTAAGTATGGTTTAATTTAGAACAATAAAGGATTGTGTCTTTATTTCAATTAAAGGACTTTATTCTGGGTGTTTGTGTTTTTTTTAACTTTGACTATGGGGTTAGTAATGGGGGTGTCTTATAGACGCCTCTCCATTACTAACCTGGGCTTGATGTCAGCTGGCATTATAAGCTGACATCAACCCCAACCCTATTACCCCCTGCCACCGCACCAGGGCAGCGTGGAAGAGCGAGGCTAAGTGCCAGAATTGGCGCATCCTATGAATGCGCCATTTCTGGGGCGGCTGACGGCTGGTGTTTCTAGCCTGGGAGGGGGCCAATATTCATGGCTCCCTTCCTGGGCTATTAATATCAGCCTCCAGCTGTCTGCTTAGCCTTTGCTAGCTATTAAATTAGGGGGGACCCCACGTCATTTTTTTTGGGGGGTCCCCCATTTTAATAGCTAGTAAAGGCTATGTATTCAGCTGGGGGCTGATATTAGTAGCCTGGGAAGCTCCGTGGGTATTACACCCTTCCCAGGCTTCAAACATCTGCCCCAGCCGTCTGCTTAACCTCCGCTAGAGCCTAAAATTAAGGGGAACCCCACGCCAATTTTTTTAATAATAAATCCTTTATTTTAATACTAAATGACAAGTACAGTAACCAACACTATCACTGTACTTCATATATATGTGACTGACATGTTTCTATCTATCTAATCTATGTGTGAAGCTCTATTCTGTCTGTTATAAATTGTCGGGTACCGCTGCTGAATTGCCGGCCGGCTTTTTTAAAGAGACGGTGCATGAAAACACTAATATTTTTTTTGATAAATCCTTTACGCTAAATGACAAGTACAGTAAGCAACACTATCACTGTACTTCGTATATATGTGGCTGACATGTTTCTATCTATCTAATCTATGTATGATGCTCTATTCTGTCTGTTATAAATTGTCGGGTACCGCTGCTGAATTGCCGGCCGGCTTTTTTAAAGAGACGGTGCATGAAAACACTAATATTTTTTTTGATAAATCCTTTACGCTAAATGACAAGTACAGTAAGCAGCACTTTCACTGTACTTCGTATATATGTGGCTGACATGTTTATATCTATCTAATATATGTGTGAAGCTCTATTCTTTCGGTTCTAAATTGTCGGGTACAGGTGTATGCCGCTGCTGAATTGCCGGCTTTTCATGTTTCACTGTTGGCACTGTTCCCATCGATTTGGGCAATCACTGTAATGCCACAACCACCATGGCTGTGGCATTACAGTGAGTGGCAGACAATCCCTGCATGATTGGTGCTCTAAATAGCGCCAGACATGCAGGACACGCTTTTGGTGCACGAACAGTTATCGAACATAACCTCGAACAGCCGAATTTTTTGCAAATCGTTCGGGTTCGTCGAACAACTCGAACACCGCCCAAAACAGCTCGAATTTGAGACTGGCGAACAGTTCTAGTCGAACACCGCTCATCTCTAGTCCTGGGGTTCCTGTGTGATCTTTACTTTCAGTTTGGAGGTAATGATATGCTCGTGCTCCGGGTCGGCCTGTGGGGGGCGCTCTATCTGGTGCTCTGCTTACATATTTATCTGTATGCTCTTATGACAACTCACTCATCGTTCACTGACCTGCCTCCTATTTTACCTAGCCACGCACTAATAGATGCATTATGTAAAATAGGACGCAGGCAGATGAATATGTAAGCAGAGCACCAAATAGAGACCACCCCACAGGCTGCCCCGGAGCACGAGCATATCATTATCTCCAAACTGATAGTACATACATATATACATACACTAATGTGTTTTAAAACTAACATGAAAGTAATTGTTAGATAAAATTAAACAAACCATACTGAAGACACGTTGCAATGAAAACCTATTGCATCGCTCGAGTTAAACAATGATCCCAAAGTACATAAACTGCATCACTTGCATTTCCTATAGGATTTAACATTCCCAAATATACATTTAACTTGCTGTAAATGTGTCTGAACATACTATAGCAGCTTAATACAAACATATATGAGAACAAGTAAAGTTTATAATAACTATAAAAAAAACACAGGGAAAAGGCCACCCACAGGGGTAAAAGTACAGATGGTTCATATAACTTATGAACGATCAGACATTGTATGAAAAACACTCCAGAACCCAACAGTGATGTCTACATTACACATTATGCCCAACACTGCCCTGCCTGCAGGCATCTCAGTACAAGGAAGTAGACAGGTAAAATATATCATGCAAGCTATCACAAGTGGCATTTAAAAGGTAAAATAAGAGTCTAAAAGGAGTCAGTATCTAAAAAAGTAAAAATCAGCCTTAGGGCATGTTCATATGGAGTTTTGTTTCCTTGAAAAAGAAAATAAAATAATACTAGTAAATATTACTCATCTTGCTTTAATTTTTTATGTCTCATCTCCATTGTGGTGGTGCCTGAAAAGTTTAGGCTATAATTTATGATAAGGCCAATGAGGAGTTGTCAGAGATTTGTCTCTGGGAGTGTCTACATTTCCTCCTTAATGACGTTAACCAATCATATCAGCAGGCGTCATGCAGGGGAAGAAAAAAAAAAAAAACACCCCCTCCCCCAGAAGGTCAGAAGAATAAGCTTTCTTCAGCGAGATAGACTTGTAATGATAGACAGCTTTGCTCTCAGACTTGATCTCTGCAGCTGCTGGGTAGAGAACCGCAAACCTGAGTGTGATTAGACATCTCTAATAGCTTTCATGTCACGGCAGTCCTTGGAAAGGGAGTACAGTAAAGCTGAGTGATTACAAGCAGCTCTGAAGCGCTCTTCTCACGGCACAGTCAGCTCAATTGTATTCCCCTGCCCCTACACTGACTGCTGAGAGATGATAGCTGGAGGTGTTCGTAATTACACTCAGCTCTGCTCTAAACTATACAGCAAGTGCAGAGATTAGGGCTGTCCGTCATTTCATCTAACAGTATAAAAATGATAATTATTACCGGTAATTTGATTTTCCTGAACCATGAAAACACTGCAGAAAAAAAAGGATCTGCCCCCAGGAAAAGGAAACCTACAGAATACAAAGGCAGAATCTCTTTGTATGCAGCATTGTGTTTACAGAACTTAAGGCCCTGTCACACAGAACGAGATCGCTAGTGATCTCGTTATGTCTGACAGGTAGCAACGATCAGGCCCCTGCTGTGAGATCGCTGATCGTTACAAAGCTTCCTGGACCATTCCTGGGTCGTTGCGCTCCCGCTGGGCAGTGTGCATCGCTATATTTGACACCTTATCAACGACCTCGTTAGCGATTCAGAACTGAGACACGTAGGCGTGCATAAATTGGACTTTTCCGTGCCCCTCGTCCCCGATTGGTGGTCGCTACTGCGTCCTTGTTTTTCGGATCCTACCAGCGTTCTCCGGCTGTGACTCCACTTTGAAGAAATCAGACATCTTTAGCGAGGTAGGTATTGTTTGGGGTCTCAAATGAGTTTCCATTTTTAATTCATTTATAGGACATCTACCAATTATCTGCTATTATTGCTCTTCAGGGAGGGAGGGCTTGGCTTCTATCTGTATCTATATGCTTTTGCATGGGCAGATATTTTAGGGGTCTCGTGCACAAACACCCACACAGCACGTTTCCTGACACGCTGTCCTGGCCAACCGCTTCTGAGTTTTTCACACGCCAATTAACATGAAGCTTAAATCAATAGATTCTGTTGTTTTGGCCTGTTGCACGCTTCACAACTTTCTTCGTCGACGTGATGCAATTACGTACTGTCCGCCTGGCTTCGTGGACTCTGTGGACCGAGCCAATGGGGAAGTGGAGCTCGGTGAATGGCGTGCAAATGATCCTGCAATTGCAGGCCTTCAACCAGTGGGACATGGCGGAAACACCCATGATGCAAAGACCTGCCGTGACAACTACTGCCAGTATTTTAACGGTCCTGGTGCTGTTCCTTGGCAGCATCAGAACCTATAGTGGGCCACTACTCATGTTTCTACACTACTGACGTGTCTAATAAACTGTGTGTTCTACTATGCAAAAGCTTTGTTTCTCATTCTTCCAGTAGTAGCAGTAGTCACCGCAGTAAGCAGTCCATATATATACATATGTATACACATGCGTATACAGATACATACACGCATATACATTCGTGTACTCGTATGTAAACAGATTCATCCATATTTTTAAGTACATAAATATACACACACACACACGTATACAGATAACTATATATACACATACATACTCTCAAACATACAGATATGCATACACATAAATGGCCATTTACATCTCTAAATATATATTCATATAAATATATGGACATCCATACATCTGTACAGGAACAATGCACACACCAGTGTTCCCATCTGACCGGAGACGCAGTAGCGATCCCGTCTGGTGGGCGGTCTTGTGTTAAACTAAGGCCGCCCAATCAGAACGCAGTAGCGTCCACCAATCGGAGATGAGGGGGCACGGAAAAGTAATTTTATGTACGCCTTTGTGACACAGTACAGTCCCTATCAAGGTGTGGATCGTTGAAATAGCTGCTGTGTGAAAGCGTCCCAACGACCGCCGAGATAGTTAGTTAGATTGCTGGGAAGTTCTGCATGTTTGACAGCTCCCCAGCGATCACGAAAAGAACTCTCCAACGATCCCAAAACCGTGACGTACTAACGATCTCTCTAGCGATCTCGTTATGTGTGACGAGGGCCTTTAAAAGGAGTTTTCCCACGAACAAAGTGAATTTTAATCAACAGATCTTTGAATAATAAGGTATACAATTGGATTTGTGTAAACAAAATGTTCCTGTGCTGAGATAATCTTATAAATGTGCCCCTGCTGTGTACTGTGTAATGGCCATGTCTGACCGTACAGGAACATGGTCTGATCATACCACAGCTCCTGGGCAGGCGAGGGAGAAAAAAAAAAAAAAAAAAAAGTATACAGATAGGACAGCACAGGATCACAGCTGATTCTTAGAGGTAAAATATTGATTAAAAACAGACAGTGAAATGTTTTGCCTCACAAGAAGAATCAGCTGTGATCCCCTGCTGTAATGTCTGTATACTCTTTTGCTTCCTCCCCTGCCCAGGAGAGATGTGGTATGATTACACATTAGGGGCACATTATATATATATATTTTTTATATATATATATATATATATATATATATATATATATATATATATATATATATATATATATATATATATATATATATACATACACACATACATACACACAGTGCCTACAAGTAGTATTCAACCCCCTGCAGATTTAGCTGGTTGACACATGCGGAATTAACTTGGCATTGTGACATTTGTACTGTAGATTAGCCTGGAAGTGGGAAATGCACTGCAGCAATTTTTTTTTTTTTTTAAAAACGTTAAAAGTTAATTCAGAGTGTCATTTATTATTCAACCCCTCAAACCACAAGAATTCTGTTTGGTCCCCCTAAAGTATTAAGAAGTAGTTCAGGCACCAAGAATAATGAGCTTCACATGTGTGGATTAAAGATCTCTTTTGCCAGCCTTTTCTGACTATTTAAGACCCTCCCCAAACTTGTGAACAGCACTCAGATATGGTCAACATGGGAAAGACAAAGGAGCATTCCAAGGCCATCAGAGACAAGATCGTGGAGGGTCACAAGGCTGGCAAGGGGTACAAAACCCTTTCCAAGGAGTTGGGCCTACCTGTCTCCACTGTTGGAAGCATCATCCGTAAGTGGAAGGCTTATGGAACTACTGTTAGCCTTCCACGGCCTGGACAGCCTTTGAAAGTGTCCTCCCGTGCCGAGGCCAGGCTTGTCCGAAGAGTCAAGGCTAACCCAAGGACAACAAGGAAGGAGCACCGGGAAGATCTCATGGCAGTGGGGACATTGGTTTCAGTCAATACCATAAGTAACGTACTCCACCGCAATGGTCTCCATTCCAGACGAGCATGTATGGTACCTTTACTTTCAAAGCGTCATGTCAAGGCTCGTCTACAGTTTGCTCATGATCACTTGGAGGAGTCTGAGACAGACTGGTTCAAGGTTCTATGGTCTGATGAGACCAAGATCGAGATCTTTGGTGCCAACCACACACGTGACGTTTGGAGACTGGATGGCGCTGCATACGACCCCAAGAATACCATCCCTACAGTCAAGCATGGTGGTGGCAGCATCATGCTGTGGGGCTGTTTCTCAGCCAAGGGGCCTGGCCATCTGGTCCGCATCCATGGGAAGATGGATAGCACGGCCTACCTGGAGATTTTGGCCAAGAACCTCCGCTCCTCCATCAAGGATCTTAAGATGGGTCGTAATTTCATCTTCCAACAAGACAACGACCCAAATCACACAGCCAAGAAAACCAAGGCCTGGTTCAAGAGGGAAAAAGTCAAGGTGTTGGAGTGGCCTAGTCAGTCTCCTGACCTTAACCCAATTGAAAACTTGTGGAAGGAGCTCAAGAATAAAGTCCACATGAGACACCCAAAGAACCTAGATAACTTGGAGAAGATCTGCATGGAGGAGTGGGCCAAGATAACTTCACAGACCTGTGCCGGCCTGATCAGGTCTTATAAAAGACGATTATTAGCTGTAATTGCAAACAAGGGTTATTCCACAAAATATTAAACATAGGGGTTGTATAATAATTGACACACACTTTTATGTTTAAAATTTAATAAAATTCAACTGAGCAACATAACTTTTTGGTTTGTAAGATTTATGCTTCTGCTCATAAAACCTACTCTCGTTTGCAGTTTGAAGGCTCTAACTTATTTGCATCTTATCAAACCAGCTAAATCTGCAGGGGGTTGAATACTACTTGTAGGCACTGTATATTATATATATATATATATACATATATTAGCACAAGAACATTTAAATATATACATTTTTTAAACACATTCATTTGTGAAACTTATTTGAAATTCCAAGATCTATTAAATTAAAATGTACTTGATTTGTGGGACAACCTCTTTAAGAGGTAACCACAGAGTTAGGCTGGAATCACACCAGCGCGAAAGCATCTGATGCAATGTGCTAATGACCCTCGCATGCGAGCTGTCTTACAGCCGTAAATCATCCAGACGCAGGGACTCGAACATAATATACAAGCATGCCAAAGCTACTCGGTACGCACCCGAGCATGCTCAGTTAAAGGGTTAAACGAGCACGCTCGCTCGCTCATCACTAATCCTAATGTCTAAATAATAAAGGGTCACCTCACCCTGAGATTTTGATTCTCACAGAGAGAAGGGAGAAAGTTTCTCTTGGAGTCTAAGGAACTTAGTAGCCATATTAGGAAGAAAAGCTGGGTCAGGTTTTATGACAACCCTATCCTGAAGGAAAGGTGTTAAAGGGAAACAGTCATGTGAAAAATGTTATTGTCCCGATATCTGCAGGTTAATGTGCAGGTTAATGTGCAGGTTAATAGCGCAGGTTAATAGCGCAGGTTAATAGCGCAGGTTAATAGCGCAGGTTAATAGCGCAGGTTAATAGCGCTTTGAAGTTGTACAGCCGCCGCACTGAGAGCCTGGCTTCCAGGAGGAAATTCCAGCAGCCTCTGGCTGTCAGTCTTAAAGGTGCGGCCAGCACAGTTTCAGTCATTGCTCAGTATACAGTGAGCGACGGCTGTAACCGTGACCCAGCACTGACTGACAGCCGGCTCTACAGTGCGCAAGAGCTAAGCCAGCTGTCAGTCAATGCCAGGGTGTGATTACAGCTGCAGCTCACTATGTACTGAGTGGTGACTGAAGCCGCGCCTCTGACTGAAAGCCTGAAGCTGCTGGGAGGAATAAAGTTAATTTCCTCCCGGAAGCCGAGCTTTCAGTACGAGGGCTGCATGGTGTCAGAATGCTATTAAGCTGCAGATTAAATCTAGATCTGCAGGTTAATACCGTTATCCGACATGACAGGCTCCCTTTAAGCTTCCTTTTTACACTTCTGTGGTAAAATGTACCTCAAGTGCACATGATTTTTTTTTTCTTTTTTAATTTCTGGAATAAAACGGCAACACTTCAATTCTTGAAGCATTTGGTGCCTGAAAAAAAAAAAGCCTCCAAATTTGGTCACTAGATTTATTAAAAGTACAAAAAATCTGCAAAACCCACTAAAAGTTCTTCACTGTACGAATAAGGTCCTTAAGGGATGGCTCGGTAGATACTTTGGGCTAATGGTCTGAACACTAAAGTAAGGTCACGTAAGGTATATAATAGTCTAACTATGACCCATTAATATTATCTATATATAAATGATATGATCATTGCAATATAAATTTTGTCCCTTATAATATGTAACTATGCACAAAAAAAACAAAACCTTTCTTACTGCCATCAATGGATAAAAATGTGAGAGCTCCCATCCTGTTAAACATCTTTGTTCACTTCCATGCTTCTTTAATGAAGCTTGCACCCTGCTGCAATGTGCACGGCTCACTACTTATATTTCCCTCTCTTTGTTGACTAATGTACAACAGTCATCTATATTTGTGCTTGACAGCATAGTAGTAAACTAAGTTTCCAATTTTGAATCAGTCACAAGGAAACATTTACAAAGAACATAAAAACCACTCGTCTATAAAATGCAAAATAAAATGAAGTCTACCAAAATATTCTAAGCATGTACTCACAAGATTAATAACCAGTGCATATTTACCCAAGAGATAATCATCCTTGACTACTCCTGTACCTGTCTTTGAAAAATGTAGACATCACAAACCATACAGAGCATGAATTCCATTGCCAAGAGGTACATTTTCTGACATACAGTGCACTCTTAAATGCAAGATGAACAAATCAATGAGAACATTATGATTTAAAGCAAACCAAACTAAAGCACTCAGAGTGGTTGAATATGCTAGTTCTATACATATAAAAATAGATAAAAGCTATGAATAATAGCCAGTGTCGGACAGGGGAGCCAAGGACCCACCAGTAACCAACTCCAGGGGCCCCACTTTTGAACTACATGCAAATGTGACATTAACCTCACAAATTTATATAACAATGAACTGGGTAGATTGTTAGATGAATAAGATGTTGCCTTTGTCTGTACATAGTGAGTCAAGTATATGGTGCCAAGTACTGCTCATATAAGAGGGTGGTGGCCACTCTTGCACAGCAGCCCACCGGAGGATTCTCCTGTGGGCCAGTCCAAGCCTGATGATAGCAATCTAATATAATCCTCTTTATTTTTAATGTTATCTATGCATACATATAGTAATACGCTGGATGCATAAACGTGTCACATTACACTGTTCAGATTTTTTTTTTCTTTTATCTCTAGGAGAGAATCTTGGCAAATTTATGTTCAATGACAACAGGCGAGGAACGGACGACTAGTCTGGAAACATCTTTCTATTGACTAGCGACTGCTAGACAAAAATTTTAAAGACGGCTGAGATCTTGCCAAATGATGACCGTTTGTTAAAGCACCATTCTAGCATTTTTTTTTATTTCAGTGCTGGCCTAGTGTCACTAATCTAAGATCCCTGACCCAAAAGTCTTCTACTTACCCACCGCCATTTTCAGCTCTTCCCAGTACCACTCTGGTCCTGTGCAGCTATCTTGTGACCGCAACTTCGTAACAGTCACAATCTCTCAAAGCAAGTCTATGAGAACCTCGCTCTGACTATCAGACTTACATTGAGTTATTACTTTCCTGATCGCCCAGAAAACACTGCAGCAATCCAGCAGGTCACAAGCTGGTGGAGACCGAATGGAGCGGCACCGATAATAGATGAAGATGGCAGCCGATAAGTATGAGACTAGGGGCAGGGAACTTAGATCAGAAGCACCACTCCAGTGCTGCAATAAAAACAAAAAGCTGAAGTGGTGCTTTAAATTTCACCGCACAAACTCTGGTTTTAAAAACCACTAGGTTTGATCAACTGCAGATTATATGCATGACCACCCTATGTTCATTATAAAAACATGCAGAGTGTAGGGAATCTGAGCAGACTACAAGCTGCCAGTTAATGCTTGTGAATAGGAAGAGTTACGACAGTCAGGAGTTGATGAGAAGAAGCATACTGGCAATTCAATACACTGTACTTGCCCTTTTGCATCACTGAATGCTGCCACTGATAAACAGAGTGATTTGGATTCACATGCAAAGCGCCATGGAATAAATGGCGCTATAATAATAAATATAGATACGCTTTTATAAGGAAGTTAAAGCACCACTCTAGCATATTTTTTTTATTGCAGTACTGGAGTGGTGCTCCTAATCTAAGTCCTCTGCCCCTAGTCTTATACTTACCAGTCTGCATCTTCACCTTCTATAGGCGCCGCTCCCATTGGTCTCCATCAGTTTGTGACCTGCCATATCGCTCGTGTGTTTGCTGGAGCCTGAGAGCCTCGTTCTGGCACACAGACTTGTATAGAGAGCTTGTGACAGTTACTTCTGACAAGTCAGGTCACAGTACCTGAGCGGCATCGATAAAAGGTGAAGACTGAGGCGGGTAAGAATAAGATCGGGGGCATGGACCTTAAATTAGAAGCAACACTGGAGTGGTGGGTTGACCTTAACGCAATCCATTATATGCGGCACCTGGTTATACAGTATGTTCATCCATGTCTAACTTACCTAAATAGGAACATAAAAGAAACTTAAAAAGGGATAGGTGACAAATGTTAAATTGATGAATATCCCAATGATCGCTAGGTTGTATGCTTGATTGGCAAACTATTAAAACTCTCCTAAACCGCAGTCTTCGGAGAACGAGGGGTATTTGAGTTAACCATTTTTGAAAATGGTGCGGTAAACTCCCCGTAATCTAGTCATGTTTAGGTGATAAAAGATTCTAGCTGGAAAACATGCTCCATAGATTTGTGAACTTATACAATGTATTATAATGCTACCTCAAGGTGTGCATGCATGGAACGTTTCTCTTACTTGCTACTATCTTGTTCAAACTTCTCAAAGAAGGCTTTACGAACTTGGGTTCCAGAGGATCTTGGCAATGTCTGTGATCTCATTAATTCGCGCTTCTTCTCAGGTTGACGACTCACGGCTGGAGGTGGAGAGTGAGATTTTGGAGTAACATCAAAATATCTGTCTGTGCTGCAAAGCAAACAAAGACAACATTGACTACTGAGCTACGTGAACATCACCTTACAAATAATGGATTGCAGTCGGAACAATAAATCCTACATGATCATTGAAAGCACATGTACCACCTACTGTTACAACAGAGCTTTCCATTCTATGTCAGAAATGAATAATGCACACACCACTGACTAAGCACATTGTATTTCCAATGCAACATAAAAATTCATGAGAATACATTTTCTAAAGAATGTAACCACACTATTGTGTGAACTGATCAAAATAAAATCCATGTACATGGGAATTAAACATAAAAAAAAAATAGAGTTGCCTTACTACAGCTAGAAAGCATACATAGAAGGTTGTGTATATGTTGAATGAAAACCACAGCATGACAAAGGCTGTGCTTAAGCCCCCCATACACATTAAACTAATGTTGTCCGAACCAGTCTATATCGACTGACAGTCTAATGCAAGGGTGGGAAAACTTTTTTTCTGCCCAGGGACATTTGGATATTTATATCATCCTTCGGGGGCTGTACAAAATCACCAACTTGAAAATTACCCTACTATATTTGGTGAAACATTTAATTAATTTGTCTCTAACGTGATGGCTGTAGCTGCTTCTCTTTGGTGTGACCTGTCATGGTAGGTGGTATGAATGATGTTGCTACTAGTCACTGCATTTCCAAATTTACATTCACTCTGAAGCGCAGGTGACTCTTAGCGATGATAAGTTTTGTAAAGAATTTGCAGCAGTAAGTTGTACCGAACACAGGTGTATGTTAGACTACATGTCTAGTTACACAGGGAAATTCCTCATTGCTCACGTTACATTTATAGACCTCAAGAATTAGGAGCTCTGCAGTGTATATCACGCTGGAGACACCGAGGCTGCTGAATATACATCATGCTGGAGACACCGAGGCTGCTGAATATACATCACACTGGAGACACCGAGGCAGTATATTCATCACACAGGAGACATGGAGGCTGCGGTATATACATCACACAGGAGACACAGAGGCTGCGGTATATACATCACGCAGGAGACACAGAGGCTGCGGTATATACATCACGCAGGAGACACAGAGGCTGGGACCATGGCAGGAGACACCAGGAATGGGGCATACACGGCTGCGGAATAGACATTACTGGAGACTGGGTTGCGGCATATATATCACTGGAGACACAGGGCTGTGGCATTCTTATCACAAGAGATATGCTGCTGTCTTCTTCTGTAAGATGAGAGTACATTGTGCGCTAACTCCACCCTCAGAGTACGTCCTGACTGACGTAACCTTCCATTGCATGAGCCGCAGCATCCAGTAGTAAATGCTGTGTGCGCATGCTTGCAGAGTAATAAGAAATTAAAGGGCCAGCAGCTGTCAAAATGCAGCTGCCGGCCAGAGCACTTGGGTTCCCGGGAATCTGCCCGGGGACCGGAGAAAAGGTCATAGTTTACCACCCACAGATTAGAGGTTCCCCACCACTTGTCTAATGTGTATGGGAGCCCCGCACAATTTATTGTTGTTGGAAATATTGGTCTGGCATGTTCGATTTGGACTGCTGATTGTATTGCATCCGGAGATAAGCTGCCACCAAACATGGCGATGGATCTTTCAGAGAACCCCGTAACGTCTGAGATGGGTATCATTTGAACAATCAGGCAAACCATCTTTTGTCCGACAAGCAATGTATGGTGGGCTTTAGAGTACACTGGCAAAATTCAGACCAAAAGAAACAATGATAAACATGCAAGATGGAACAACAGCTACAATGCATCCTGAGCTCACAAACATCCTATGAAGGTGGGGAGAAAAATCCACAGATGAACAACCATGCAAAAATGGATACAAAAATACTACATTATTTTTAAAAGGTAATCTTCCAGTCCAAAGTGAGTGTGTAAACTCAGCACAGCACCTTGTAGGGAATATAGCCCTAGTAATAACAACAGGACATTTAGGGTTTTAATTTATTTTTGCATTTGCTAGAAATCGTTCTTTATTCAAATATGCTAATGAAGCACTCAGTGCACCCGTGTCGTGGCTGAAAAGGTCAACGCAACTTCCCACCTACTTATATGAATTTCTACTGTCCCTTTCTTTTATTTACAGTCTCCTGTAAAGTGTAAATGTATAGCAAGTAGTTGGGAGCATGGCCTGGATTGTTTGACCCTGACAAGGGTGCACCGAGCATCTTATTTGCATATTTGGCATAGCAGTAAAAATACTACATGTTTCATAGTAATCCTATGTGGCAGCGCTGCTAGAGCAAGCTTTGAAGTCACATGAATATTAGCCTAGAAGTGCATTGGGGTCAGTCAATATATTCAGAGTCCACTGTCGTGCCCCCAATGCACTTTTGGGCTTATGGCTTCAAAGCTTAGCTTCTCAATGTTTGCACATTGGATTACTATTAAACAGGTATATTTTTTATTGTTGTACTAGGACTAAACATACCACTAGTTTCAGCAGTAACATCCATAACAGGTTCCTTTTAATTGATTTCTAGTTTAAATGAGTGCTTACCTAATGTGTTATAAAAGGGAATGTCTTGTGAAAACAAGTTATCAGTGATAAGATTGGTGATAAGTGGCTGATCGATGGTGGTCTGACAGATGCGACCAGCACAGATCAGAAGCTTTATTTTGTAAGAAGGATAAAAGTGCCCCGCAGAGAATATAAATTCCCCATTCTGCTGATTGGTTGAGTCCAACCACTGGGCCCTGCACCAAATCAGAAAGTTATCTATCCTTTACATAGTAGACAACTTGTTTTCACTGGACAACCCCTTTAAGTATTTGCCCTGTGATTTCTCCCGACATTACTGATGCCGTAGGAAACCTGGAATATGAATAGAGGCCATCCTAACTAGACAAACCCTTTAAGCCCATGCTACAATTTTAATTAAAAGACAGTTTCTTCTTTGGTTAACGTGGAATCTGCAGAGTTTATTTTAGTGTTCAACAATGTTTTATCCTCCTTGACAGTGTGTTTAGCTTAGGAAATGGCAATGTGATAATTACAATTGTGTGCAGGTAAAAGTGACAGACTGACAGCTTTTCTTTCCTTTTTTTCAAAAGGCCTGAAAGGAAAATTAAACACAGTGTAAACTATCCTATGGAAAAAAAAAAGGCACGATGCCTTAGAAGCTGCGGCCTGACTCTAGGGTCCTGTAACAATGTCATTCAATATTTTCCATATGATTACATGCAAGAATTCCAGCAGAGAAGGAAGTGCTGGAGCACGTACCACAAACCTCACTGCAATTTTACAGGGAATTTTAGCTCTGTTTTTAACAGGCAGCCTAGGTCTGTATGTATGTAGGTAGGGATGGATCGATCGATGGATAGATCGATCGATGGATAGATCGATCGATGGATAGATCGATCGATGGATAGATCGATCGATGGATAGATCGATCGATCGATGGATAGATCGATCGATCGATCGATGGATAGATCGATCGATCGATCGATGGATAGATCGATCGATCGATCGATGGATAGATCGATCGATCGATGGATAGATCGATCGATCGATGGATAGATCGATCGATCGATGGATAGATCGATCGATCGATGGATAGATCGATCGATCGATGGATAGATCGATCGATCGATGGATAGATCGATCGATCGATCGATCGATCGATGGATAGATCGATCGATCGATGGATAGATCGATCGATCGATGGATAGATCGATCGATCGATGGATAGATCGATCGATCGATGGATAGATCGATCGATCGATGGATAGATCGATCGATGGATAGATCGATGGATAGATCGATCGATCGATGGATAGATCGATCGATCGATGGATAGATCGATCGATGGATAGATCGATCGATAAGTAAAAAAGACAGATAGTGGCACAATCTTAAGCAGATTTGGGGTGCAATACTTCCTGAGTAATGCGGTTGTCCAACGCAAAACATATAAATGGAAAAAATCAGGCAGCACTCCAGTTCAAGGAAAAATTGTGGACTTTAATCCAGCACCAAGTGGTGCAATGTTTCGACCTCGCAACATGGTCTTTCTCAAGCACAAAGGGTTACAAGATGATCTGATGTCTTATTCCAGAGAAATCCAGGTTTTTCTTATATGTAAATGAGCTATTAAGATCAATGGGCCGAACATAGATCTCCCTAAGAATCTGCACACAGAGCTCATTTAAAATAATAATGAGGCTTTACCAGTGTGAGACATGAAATGACTGACAGTCTGCCCTCCTGATCTACATGTATCACAAAGATAACTCCTCCTTTCAATTAAAATAAGCTCTTTAGGAAGATTCTCAGGGAGATCTATGTCTGGCCCATAGATCTTAACCACTCATTTACATATTAAGACAAATGGAGATTTCTCTAGAATCAGACATCAGATTGCAGATATCAAGGTATCATTTTATTCAACTTTCTATGACCTGCATGCCCATATATACGGCTTAGGAAAGTTGATCCTACTAACAGATTCCCTTTCAAATGACTGGTTATTTATACAACCATGGCCAAATTCCATGCTGCGACATGATTACAAATAAGTCTTTGGACCCTCCCTGTTTTGTCACTGTTTATTACATTTCAGGCAGGACCTTCTTTCAAATCCTCAAAACTAATGGAAACCACATACATAACTTTTACAACAGGAATGACTATGACCCAGAGTCTAAATGCATCTTATTTTTGAAAAGAAAAAAAAAGACCTAATTCGGAATTTTTATTATCTTATCATTCCCATGACTTCCCAGAATGCAATGGTAGGTCACCATCTTTCTATTTCCTGTTTGTATCAGATGCAGCACAGGAAAACCGATCGTGTGTCTCTTACGAGTGTATAATACAGAAAGCAAGTAACTTTGTAAGATTTTGGGAATATGTAACATATAAAAAAAACCTAAGAAGAAATATTTTGCTATAAAAAGGTTTGTGGTGAGAAAACAATATAAAATATAGAATTTTCTGATTTTACATAGGCTTGATTAAATACATAAATAATGAAATCTCTATTCAAGAATCCCGCGCAAGCATCTTGTTAACGCGGAGCTGACAGTCTCAAACTTTTGACATACTTTTGAAGCATACCAAAAATTTTGATTGATGGGGATCCGGTGGCCCAGATTACCGACAATCGATACAACGAAGTAGCAGAAGTTCTCCATTATGTGCCGCTCTCCTCAATCACCAAATATAGGCTCAATAGAATTTCTATGGTATAGTGATCAGTCAGGAAGTCACCAGTAGACTTCATCAATCAAAACTTCTGACGTGTCTCCATGACATGTCAAAAGTTTTTTTTAAATGACAGTTACAATTTAATCAAACATACAGAGATATTTGGTGAACTTTGCTAAACACCTGCTTGTTAGATCTGAACCAGCTCTTGAGATTGACAAGCCTTACCAGCTATACACATTTATGTACGCAGGGCATAGGTAATTAATGTACAGTACCACTGAAAATAAAAGACAAGTACGGTATGAATGCTGCATATGTGCACTTTCTGCTCTTCCCTTTAATTACTGTCATCAACTGTGTAAAATATATTACATGTTCAAATAATTGCACGAAACTCTTGTAAAAAGACCATTTCTCTTAAAGAAGACATGTCCTTATCTTCAGGCCAAGCCATCAATCATTCCCTGTCAGATGCAGCATCACATATTGGCACAGGGGAGAGTCATATTGATGTCTTGAATATCCAGAATAACCAGTTTTTGGGTGGGAGTTGCTTTTTGTTTTCACGGTTTTGTAAAGGTTTGATGAAATTGTTGCTTTATGATTTTTGTGACTACCATCTTCACAGATGAAAGGAGACGGAAGAATAATTTCCTTTGTGACAGGAATCCAGACTGACAGGGTGCAGAGAATTTGTCACCACTTGTGATAACAGGTCTGGGGATCAATGTGGTTATTTTTTCTTTTCACGGGATTTACAGATTTTAGTCTATAGGACGGGATTAGGTACAAATCCGGAGCTCATTGTACAGAAAATGGTCATAGAAGCCTCTTATAAACTATGATAACATAAAAACAAAATGCAGACAGAAATCATAGGGAACTTATGACTTTCAAGTTCTACCAGTGGAAAAGAGGAAATAATCTGGTGGAAGGCTATTAATAAATCGCATAAGTCATAAATCAATTAAACAAATTCTATACATTTTCTAGTATCCATGCTGTGAAAATGGCATCACCAAAATACCCAGTAGAGCTGCTACACACTAGATGGCATGAAGATGAGGTCTGATATAGACAATGAAGTGGCCGCAGAACTGACACAAGTGTCATGGCATCTTCAAAAAGCTCATCAGTACAAGCGCCAAAAATCAGAGCCCACATGATCTACTATTGATGGCTTATCTAACCATGTACAACTCTTTCATGATGCAGATTGGCTTACAAGTCTATCGTTGCTCGTTTAATGGGCGTTTGTCAGTAGAACCAACCCTCAAAAGCCATCTATATAGACATGCAAGTTATAGAATGTTGAATAAAATTATATCTTAATATCGGCGATGCCTTATTCTCAAAAAAATCACTTTTTTTCAAATAAGTAAATGAGTTGTTAAAATCTATGGGCCAGACATAGATCTCACTGAGAATCTGCCTCCAGGGATTATTCCGAATGAATGGGGATGTTACCAGTGTGAGACATGTAGGTCAGGAGAGCAGAATGTCAGTCATTACATGTCTCAAATTGGTAACGCTCCCTTTTATTTAAAATAAGCTTTGGATGCAGATTCTAGGGAGATGTCTGGCCCATAGATCTTAACAGCTCATTTACATATTGAGACAAATGTGGATTTCTCTGGAATAAAACATCGGATTGCAGATATCAAGGTATCATTTTATTCAACTTTTTATGACCTGAAAGTCCATATAGACGGCTTAGTAGGGCTGATCCTACGGAAAGATTCCCTTTAACTCACAAAAGCCAATACAAACTGCATGGGAAAAGAACGATCATTAATACAATCAATCAAAATCAATCCAGAACAGGCAGCTCTGCCCAGACGCTTGCAGTTTTGCAGATCCAGTGGAGATGTATGGCCAGAATCCCTTGCCAATAACAGATAATTTGCTTTATGTTAAAGACCTGACCAGTAAGAATTCGCCAGAACAACTTCCATACGAAAAAATGTTTACTCTTATGAACCCTTAAAAAAAGAATCTGTCACCACTTTGTCATGTAAAACAAGCTTAAAAGGAACCGGTCACCAGGTTTGTCCCATAAGAGGTAAGGCACTGATATAAATCATTCTAATATGCTGTATATACAGTTATATGAAAAAGTTTGGGCACCCCTATTAATCTTAAGCTTAATGTTTTAGAAAAATTGGTGTTTTTGCAACAGCTATTTCAGTTTGATATATGTAATAACTGTTGGACACAGTAATGTTTCTGCCTTGAAATGAGGTTTATTGTACTAACAGAAAATGTGCAATCTGCATTCAAACAAAATTTGACAGGTGCATAAGTATGGGCACCCTTATCATTTTCTTGTTTTAAATACTCCTACCTACTTTTTACTGACTTACTAAAGCACTTTTTTTGGTTTTGTAACCTCATTGAGCTTTGAACTTCAGAGCCAGGTGTATGCAATCATGAGAAAAGCTACTTAAAGTGGCCACTTGCAAGTTGTTCTCCTGTTTGAATCTCCTCTGAAGAGTGGCATCATGGGCTCCTCAAAACAACTGTCAAATGATCTGAAAACAAAGATTATTCAACATAGTTGTTCAGGGGAAGGATACAAAAAGCTGTCTCAGAGATTTAACCTGTCAGTTTCCACTGTGAGGAACATAGTAAGGAAATGGAAGAACACAGGGACAGTTCTTGTTAAGGCCAGAAGTGGCAGGCCAAGAAAAACATCAGAAAAGCAGAGAAGAAGAATGGTGAGATCAGTCAAGGACAATCCTCAGACCACCTCCTGAGAGCTGCAGCATCAACTTGCTGCAGATGGTGTCACTGTGCATCGGTCAACTATACAACGCACTTTGCAGAAGGAGAAGCTGTATGGGAGAGTGATGCGAAAGCAGCCGTTTCTGCAAGCACGCCACAAACAGAGTCGGCTGAGGTATGCAAAAGAACATTTGGAGAAGCCAATTTCTTTTTGGAAGAAGGTCCTGTGGACTGATGAAACCAAGATTGAGTTGTTTGGTCATACAAAAAGGCGTTATGCATGGCGGCAAAAAAACACAGCATTCCAAGAAAAACACTTGCTACCCACAGCAAAATTTGGTGGAGGTTCCATCATGCTTTGGGGCTGTGTGGCCAATGCCGGCACCGGGAATCTTGTTAAAGTTGAGGGACGCATGGATTCCACTCAGTATCAGCAGATTCTTGACAATAATGTTCAAGAATCAGTGACAAAGTTGAAGTTACGCAGGGGATGGATCTTTCAGCAAGACAATGATCCAAAACACCGCTCCAAATCTACTCAGGCATTCATGCAGAGGAACAATTACAATGTTCTGGAATGGCCATCCCAATCCCCAGACCTGAATATCATTAAACATCTGTGGGATCATTTGAAGAGGGCTGTCCATGCTCGGCGACCATCAAACTTAACTGAACTGGAATTGTTTTGTAATGAGGAATGGTCAAAAATACCTTCATCCAGGATCCAGGAACTCATTAAAAGCTACAGGAAGCGACTAGAGGCTGTTATTTTTGCAAAAGGAGGATCTACTAAATATTAATGTCACTTTTCTGGTGAGGTGCCCATACTTATGCACCTGTCAAATTTTGTTTGAATGCAGATTGCACATTTTCTGTTAGGACAATAAACCTCATTTCAAGGCAGAAACATTACTGTGTCCAACAGTTATTACATATATCAAACTGAAATAGCTGTTGCAAAAACACCAATTTTTATAAAACATTAAGCTTAAGATTAATAGGGGTGCCCAAACTTTTTCATATAACTGTATGCCCCTAATCCGGCCTGCAAGACAAGAAAAAGACCTTTTATTATACTCACCTACGGGGCGGTCCGATGGGACTCGCTGTCTTGGTCCAGTGCCTCCTCTCTTCTTGTGAAGCCGTTCTCCTCCTTGCTTCGTGTGGATGACGAAGAGAGGGGCCACCGGACAGAGCCCGTGACATCCATCGGATCCAACCGCCCCGTAGATGACTATAATAAAAGGTCTTTCTTGTCTTGAAGGCCGGATTGAGAGCATATATACATATACAGCATATTAGGAGGCAGTATATCAGGGCTGAAAGGTACTGGCCTTACCTCATGTGGGACAAACCTGGTGACAGGTTATCTTTAAGATAATGAATAGTTCTTTATAAGCAGCTTGAAAATTATGCCCATTACTTTACCAATCCCCAAGTATGAGTTTATTGGCTCTTATTCTTATTCTTTGAAGCCAAAGAGAAGACAACTACGGTAGTTTGTTTAGAGAGAAAGTAATGTTTCTCAAGCAATGGTGACAGGCCTTCTTAAAATTCATCTTTCAGACACTTTAATCAAATGTTGTTTTCCCGGGCTATGGATGAGTTAGTCTCATTAGTCCATTAAATCATGAAGTCCCAGCGAGCACTAAATGCTGGACTGTCTATAACAAGAAGAGAAACACTAAAACACACAAGCAACATCACATACCTTTCAGAGATTACTGAGGAGTTTGAAACACTGTAACTTTGTGTGGATTTTGTAGCAGATACGGTTCTTTCTGAAATAAAAAATATATATATTTTTGTGAAATTTAAAATAGATATAAAAAAATGTGTAGATTCATATAATAAAGCATAGGAACTCAAATCTGTGATGCAGAAGTATAAATATCTTACACAAAGGAAGTGAAAACATAACTCGTCTGTTAGGCTGTGTGCCCACGATGCGTTTTTTAAGAGTTTTTGCAGCGGCAATTCCACTGCAGAAACGCTTAAAAAACACTTGGTAGAAGGTCTGCCATGTTCCCCAATGATAATCCGCATGTGCTGTGCAGATGCTGCGGAAATTTCCGCTGCGGATTATCATTGCAGAAAAAAATGCAGCACTACCAATTATTTTGAGGAAGCGCTGTGTTTTCGCCTCCATTGACTTGCATTGGAACGCATGTAATCCGCATCACTGGATCTGTACATGCGGATTACATGCGTTTCAATGTGCGGATGGTACCCGGGTTTGGAGAAGAGGAGACTCTCCTCCGGACCCAAGTACCATAGAACCTGTAGAAAAAATAATAAAATAAAAACTAAAAACATTATACTTACCTTCTGATGGCCCCCGGTGTCTTTGTCCTGGATTGCTGGCAGATCGCGGTGGACTCAAGGACCTGCCATGACGTCATTTAGTCATGTGACGGGTCAACGCGACCGCAGACGTCGACAGGTCCTTTAGTCTACCGCGAGCTGCCGTCTAAGTTTTTATGGTTCTAAGCCAATATGAATGTTATTTGGAATTTTAACATGTACCAATAAAGAAGATTTTTATGTCCGTAGCGCTGGATCTCTCTTCCTTGCTTCCACCTTTCTTTTATGCCTTTATTTCAGTTTGATAAATAGGAGAGCTGGAGCAGACGGACAAAGTCCACCTTCCTGTAATCTGTCTCAGCGCCTTTGCTGCTATAAGTGGATTATACTTGACAACAGGCAGTGGACAGGGAATTAGAAAGAAGGGAGACAATTAGGTCCCGATTCATCAAACAGTTTCTACTGGAATCCTTATTGTGCTTTTACGCCAGTCTTGCCTGGATGCACCAACTTTATGGCTGGTCCGAGTTTAGCCAAGAGGGGGCATTGCAGAGAGCACCCAGGAAATGAATCATCATTTATAGCACAAAAGTGGCATGAATTATGAAAAAAATGTACTCATGTATATTTCTTGTGGTGGTGTTATTAATTTAAATCTGTATATGCTTGTTAATTTGGCGCATCTTGCTGTAATGTTCCCTTCATCAAGACTGCTTCGTAAAACTCTAGGTCTTCATGGATTGTGGAGTTCGTGTACGGCAATTTGGAGTAATTTTTTGGGGATATGACAGCATAAATTTTTGATGTGAAAACTAACAAAGCATGTGATACATTCCTCTCAGCACTGCTTTGATTCAGCTTTTTTCTGCTGCTTTTATTTGGAGTAATAGAAGATTTTAGAGTTATTAGAGAATTTATAAAATACTCCAAATTATATCTGTCTTTAGATCCATCAGCTTTTCTCATATTTCAGCCTCAGTAAATTCTGGAACAGCTTTTTTTGCACTGTGACTTTCCTGATATTCCTTGTACATTGACAACTGGGTGTTAACAATTGGGGGTGTGGGGGTGTCCCTGCACACTGACACTGTCCAATCATTGATAGTATCTGAATGTGTAGGAAAATCCCCCTTTCACAGGGCAAATAAAACCCGGCTGGCAAATTATTCATACATTTTTCTAGGAACAGAGGAATGTCACAACCCTGATAATCAAAATTGCTTCAGAGTTTAGTGGGGAAAAATCATTTACTAAAATAAACAGATCCTATATGAAGTTAGAAAAAAAATAAAAATTACATATATTTAAAGGTCTATATATTTTTCCACGTGCTGTCAAAGCTTTTCTTTTAAGCATGAATAACTACTGACACAAAACACGCTATGACATCATAACTTATACCAGGTTTAGCTGAAAGAGGAGAAGGTTACTAAATGGCAAGCACATGTAGACAAATTCCACCTTGCTGGGATTAAGTGTTGGAACTGTGATGCCTGCAGCGCATTAAATTCAGGTATCAACTGTGATGCTAATAGTTTATACTTAATGGCTATATTTCACATGTCATCATATAATCCTTTGCCTTACGGCACTGAGGGAATTAAGAGTTTGAGAAGTAACACAAGCAGATTCTCACCAGAGTTTGCAGTTACACCCATTGTCCTGACAACGCTGGCATTCCATGTCCTGACAGCACCTATCAGTTACACAAAGCAGAAAAAATAGATACAATGAGGAGTTTAGATACCAATACTTCATCTTCACATTAGCCAGGTCGTCTGTGACTATTCACAATGTCGTCATCCAAGCAACACCTGTTTCAATGGAAAGTTTTTGTTTAAAGGGAATCTGTCAGAAGGTTTTTGCTACCTCATCCAACAGCAGCCTGATGTAGGCAAAGAGACCCTGAATCCAACGATGTATCACTTAGTTTATTGGGTGCAGCAGCTGTGACACAATTAGAGTTCTAATATGTAGCAGAGCTGAGAAAGCTAACCCCTCCCACACCAGGCTCCTTATGTACATTGTCTATTAACAGCTGCTTCTCACAGGAGGGGGCGGAGTCGGACGACTTCGCATGTGCCAGCTAGTCAGGGCAATGATAATGTCCTAGTGATAAAACCTTCACTGTAAAGTAAATAACCACACACCGCTTGATAAGTGACACATCGCTGAATTCAGTGTTTTAACTCCTACCTCATGCTGTCTTCAGATTAAATAGCAAAGACCTGCTAACAGATTCCCTTTAAGGACAAGACTGTACCAGTGCAACGGAGGCAAGGAAAGGAATATGGAATTCTGTCCTAATTTTTTTTTTTTTTTTTTGGTAAAGATGCTAATTGAACTGTGTATGGAGACTTATCGTTTGATAGGCGTTTTGCATTTCTTCTGGTCATTTATGGGAAAAAAAAAAAAAAGATCTGCAGACAAAACTATTCTCAGGCTAAGTGCCCATGATGCAGAAATGCTGCAGATTTTTTCCGCATCTCCCTGGCAGGAAAAATGCATGTGGATTTTACATGAGTTTTTCCTGCCAGGTAGAAGTGTTTGTCAAGAGTTTTTACATGCGGGTTATCAAGCACTTTTCCAAGTGATTCTAGAATCACTTGGAAAAGTGCTTGACAACTTGGTCACACTATATAAATCCATGCAACGTCATGGATTTATATAGTGTGACCAAGTTAATAGTTAAAAAAAAGAATAAAAATAGTAAAAAATAAACATTATACTTGCCTTCCGATAGCCCCCGGTCTTTTCTCCGGTGCGTCCGGTCTCTTGTACGGCTCGGGTTGGTCTAAAAGGACCTGTGGTGACATAATTTAGTCATGCGACAGGTCACGCGACCGCCGTCAGCGGTCGCGTGACCTGTCACATGACTAAATGACGTCACCACAGGTCCTTTTAGACCATCGCGAGCCGTACAAGAGATCGGACGCATCGCTGAGGATACCGGGGGGCATCGGAAGGTAAGTATAATGTATATTTTTTATTTTAAAATTCTTTTTTTTTTTTTTTTTTTTTTAAACAGGTACTAGGGTACCCGAGTCTGGAGGAGAGTCTCCTCTTCTCCAGATCCGGGTACCATCCGCACATTGAATCGCTTAATATCCGCATGTGCACATGTAGTCATGCGGATATTCAATGCAAGTCAATGGCAGCAATTACGCTGCGTGTCCACAAAATTAATGGACATGCTGCGTATTTTTCCGCAATGATAATTTGCAGCGGAAATTTCCACAGCATGTGCACAGCACATGCGGATTATCATTGGGGACCATGGGGCACGTACTACCAAGCGCTTAAGCGTTTTCGCTGCGGAAATTCCGCCGCAAAAACGCTTGAAAAACGAATAGTGGTCAAAGACACGAACTCAGATGTGGCAAAACTGAGTATGCAACTATTCCTACTAAGTGGACTCTTAAAATGGTAATCTGCTATTTTCTTTACTTAAAGGTAGTCTGTCTGCACAGAATGACTGTTCAAAACAAACACATGTGCTTGGTGCCAAACAATTAATTGCACCATCTACTTGTTTTCCATCTCTCTCTGCCCTTCTCTGGCTCTATGAAGCCAGAGCTGTCAAAGAAGATGGTGGGCAGGGGAAGCCTTTGTGCACCTAGCACCTGCTCTTGGTTTGAACAGTCATTCTGTGCTGGCAGACTCCCTTTAAAGGGTCCCTACAGGTATTCTCACTTATCCAATTATCGCAACACATGTGAAAAGACGCAACTGCTCACAGGATGGTACAGGTGCCGGCGCAACCTTATGGTGGCAAACAATTAGCGTGCCCGTGTCCAATTAATGAAAAGTAGCCTGCTTATTAAGGGAAGACTGAACGGATCTGTAATACATCCCTCAGTGCACATAGACTGACATTATCAGCAGCGCGGAACCTGATGACAGAGGACAATGCGCTGCCAAGAACGATGATCTTGTGTGAAAACAAAAAGATAATTTCATCAGATGAACAAGCGTTTTGCTCGCTCATTATGTGATCAACAGACTGTGTACACTGAAAGGTAAGAACACTCGTTCATGATAATTTTTCAGTGTAAATGCTCCTTTATTTAAAGGCCATGCAACACGAGAGAAAGAAAGTAAGCAAAGTAAAGGGTAAATACGCAAATTACCTCTCAGAGGAAGAGGGCTAGAACTCTAGCGCCACCTATTGGAAGTAGCAATCCTAAAAGTCAATATCGACCCTTTAACGAGCCTTGTCACATGACTTAGGAAACGTTACCCCTTAGACTAAAGTAGAGGGTAAAAGACAAGAGACCCATCTGTAGGCAACATAGTTTCAGAGTTCCTGCCCCTTATTACAGAGCAGGGAACAGTTGGCTGAAAAAAAAAACCTTACAGAAATTGAAGCTCGTTGAAACAAGTCAGCTGTGAATGAAGATTTATTAAAAGGCAATGCAAAAAAAAAAATAGAATGCAAAAGACCTATCAAACGCTAAGTCTCCATACACAGTTGTATTTCTTCAAACACAGTTCGTGTCCGTCCCCTTTAGCTGCATCTCACGAGACTCATTTAACCAATCAGTGCTTTGATCTGTACTGATAAGGGGCAAGAAAGCCAAAAAAGAGTGCTCCCTACAAATGGGCTGCTCTTCCTTTTGGAGGAAACTCTGGTTTGGCTGATGAGCTACTTTACAAAAGATCATTGAAGAAAATGGTTGCGTCGATGGTACTAAGAATGATCTGTAATGAGTGATGGATATCTGCTCATTGGGTTGGAGTACTCATAGGTTCATGCTTCAACATTTTTCTTGGCCTTAATGGGATATTGTGAATCACACAAGAATGTATTACTCTCTAGATTTAGGCTTTAACCCAATAGCCTACTTGTATATATGGCGGTTTCTTCGGCTTGCCTCACCCATGTGTACCCTTTGGGTCACTAACAGGTCAGCGGCTGCTAAAAAAGTTCAGCTCGTAATACAGAAACAAATGATGTTATAAAGCAGATTATACCAGCCGGTCTTTCACACATAAGAAAATGTCAGACAAAAATGTTTGTTCACCTTCTCAACTTCTAGAGCTTGTGCTGTGCTTGACAAGTCTGACATTTTAGGATAATAAACCCAATGTCAGATACATAGGTTATTTCACCAGTGAGCCAATACTCCGCTAAAAGGCTGCATACAAATATACCTAAAATGTTGATTTAGGCAGAACCCCTAAATTTTAAAAAGTAGAAGCAAAATAAACTGGAATTCAAAGGCTTCATCACCAACAGTTGGGTAAAACCAATCATCTATGTCAATTTATCAAGACATTTTTTTGTGTGTGTGTTCTCAAAAATACCGTTAGAGAGTAAAGAATAAATGGGTTGTCCAGTACTAAAAAACATGAATTTCTGCAAAAAAAAACAGCCCACATTGTCCTATAGGTTGAGTGTTGAACTGCAGCTCTGCCCAATTCACTTGAATAGAGTTGCAATTGTGGCATCACCCATGGACAGGGGAGGCGCTGTTTTTGGAAGAGAGCATTTATGTTTTGCTAATCCAAGACAACTCCCTTAAGCCTTTTTTGTGGCTTTGCAGGGTTTTTTTTTTTTTTTTTTTTTTTTTTTTAATTGCAGCATAGTCCAGCTTGGAAGTTTTTTCCATGTGTAAAAAAATACTATAGAAAAAACTGCATGTGATTTTCTATAAAATATATGATTTTATTCATATTTTTTTCAATAACAATACAACAAAATGCCAGAGCATTGCATCTCAAGTAGCCAATGTAAGGGACTCTTGCCACAAATGTGACAGCCTCGTAGGCATATATGAGGCAGTGGAGTTCAGTGCACTGTGGGCCATATTCAAACGACAAAGTTAAGATGTGTGAATGCAGCCTACAGTTTATACATAGATGAATTAAGGTGGAGACAAGTTGTTGAAATCCCTGTGGTACAGGTAGGTTATTGGCTCAGTGGTTAACCCTGTTGCTTTGCAGCGCTGAGGTTCTAATCCCACCAAGGACAACATCTGCAAGCGGTTTGTATGCTCTCCCCGTGTTTGCGTGCGTTTCCTCCCACACTCCAAAGACATAATGATAGGGAATGTAATATAGATTGTGACTGTGATGATGTATGTAAAGTGTTGAGGAATATTGTGGTGTTATAAAATTACAGCATAATAATAATGATCAAAATTGTAGATCCTAAGAGGCAAACATTCTTTCTTTTTAAAATACCAGAACTTAAGCTTTCTCAAAATGTAGTAATATTATATGTCCTCGGGTTATACAAGCAGCAAAACATTTTGGTAAGGAATGTTATTCAGAACAATTAAGTAAAATATTGTGTTGTCACAGCATGAGGCCAATCTCTCACATCAATCAACCAGGATACCAATCAAACACTTTTTAGTTGAGGACAATTGAAATCTCTCCTAATTAGGTGAAAATGATCAGTCATTATCAGTTACAGAAGTGTGATCTGCTTTTGGCTGAAAGGAACATGATAACCTGCCAATTATGTAGGATTTACTGAATGATGTTTAACTAGCTCCAAAGGAAAACAAAGGAAGGTGACGGCGGGAGAAAGTGAAAAACTGGAGCTGCAGACAATGAAAGGTCTTCTAAACAGAAACCGAAAGACTGGATCTGTAATCTACCATTAAAGTGGATCATTGTTCAAAAGTTGTGCACATACCTTTAAAATACTCAATAACTAGACAGAACTATGGTTGGTGGTAACATTCGAAACTCACAATAGAGGTATAGGTACATCACGATCACTTAGGGTCCGTTTAGATCAGTGGTTCTCAACTCCAGTCCTCAAGACCCACCAACAGATCATGTTTTCAGGATTTCATTAGTATTACACAGGTAATAATTCCATCACCTGGGCAATACTAAGGAAATCCTGAAAACATGATCTGTTGGCAGAACTTGAGGACTGGAGTTGAGAACCACTGGTTTAAACTAACCAATCGGCAGTATGATATGACAGACGATGCACCGCCGAGAACGGTGATCTTTAATGCTTCATAAAAGATCATTTCACCCCTGGAACGTGCATTTTGCTCGTTCATCAGGTGAAATTATCTATTATGTAGCTTAAAAGATAATCGTTCTCGGTGGTGCATAGTCTGTGTAAATAGGACTCAAACTACAGAGAACAATGATTGCCAGCCTGTTTAACAACGCTCGTTCACAATTATCTTGCTGGTACTGTAAATCTCTGCGTTTTTTTTTTCCATGGCAAAAAAAAGCTGAAAAAATGTTGCAAAAATGCAGCGTGTGCAGAGTATAAAAGATATAATAGTATATTTTACCATTTTATTTTCAACCTTAAAGGGGTTGCACAAAGTATATAAAGCTATCCCCCTAATAAGGCAGGGGATAGCCAATTGATCACAGGGGTCCAATCATTGGGACACCCTTGACAACAATGCTTTGTAGAGCACAGGGTGAATGGAAAGATGATCGAGCATGCACCCCCTCCAGTCCCGGCAATGTCTATGGAACTGCCAGATATTCCCAAGTGCAGTATAGGCAATGCTTATGAGGAAAATGTATGCAAGTTATCCCTTCTCCAGAAGGAAGTAAATTGCTCTCATATTCCTTCTAAAAGGAGCTCAAAGTGGTAAACAAAGACCTGCCTAATAATTTTCTGGGTCACCATTTAGATATCTATAGGTCCCTTTGAACAACATTTTTTTGCTTAGTGTTAAAATGGTTTCCATTTTGAAAAACCCCACAAAAAACAAACAAACAAAAAAAAACCACATTCTTCCACTGTGTTTTACTGACCTTCCCTGGTTGCGCTGTTTTTGGAAGAGAGAGGGCAAATCTGTGCCATTGCTCCTGATTTCTGTTACAATCTGCAGCATTGACACAAGTGACCTTGGAGCCACTGAGCTCAGTGATTGGTTGTAGCACCACTGATGTGAAAGCACCGCTGCAGACAATAACAGACACAGGGAGCAGTTGTGGAGACTTGGCGCTGGACCCAGGGAGGGTGAGTAAAGCAGTTTGTTTTTGTAAAACAAACTGCGCCTGGGGACAGTGGTTTTACCCATTTCAGCCACCCACAAACTTTTATTAAATATTAGGGCTGTAAATGAGTGAAAGCCACTGGAAAACTTGAAATGAAGGGGAGTAATTCTTGGTTACTCCCAATATAGTTTGTGTGGGCAACTGATTCAGGCATGTAACGTTTCTTCTGTCTGCTCACCTTGTGTACTGCTTTGCTTTGAGGTCATTTCCATGGAACTTTTTGGTTCTGAGGTTTGTAGACGGATGCTGCCATTGGAAGTGGTGGAGTGGGGGTCTCCACATACTTTCATCACTGCGGTGACTGGCATGTGTGGCATTCTGACTGACATGGCTGGTAAGTGTCCCTGTGCTGGAGGCGTGGGAGCCTCGGAGACAGAATCCAATGGCATCTTTGCCTTCTCTGTTGAATGTGTATGAGAAAAAGTAATAGGTAACAAAAAAATAAAGTCATTCAATAAATCAAACATAAAAAAGGAACCTCCCTATACGACATGGCTTCAGAAAATGTATGTGTATATACCTATCTATATATATTTTAATATTACTACCATGTTTAATACTGGTAGCCAATAAATCTACAATTCTCCACACTGTAGCCATTAACCATGGAAAGAAGAAAAGAGGCGCTCCTTGTGTGATACGGTTATCCGTAGGAGAGGATAAACTGAAGGATTGGTCGCTCACCTGGGCGAGTTGTGTGCGGCACAACTGCGTGGAGAAGTATACTTGTTCAAGTGTCAAGTGCTGCTCCGGCCTCTGAACTCACACCCGATGGGTGGAGGACATGTTACCGTATTTTTCGGACTATAAGACGCACTTTTTTCCTCCAAAATTTTGGAGGAAAGTGGGGGGTACGTCTTCTAGTCCAGATGTACCTTATGATTGTGGCTGGGAATGTTGAGGGGGGAGAGGAGGTGGAGGGGGGAGGAGCGGGTCACAGGAGGCAGGTGCTGGCTGCTGTAGCTAACAATGTTAGAAACCCACTCCATGAGGGTGGTATGAGGGCCCAACGTCCACAGATGGGAGTTGTGCTCACAGCCCAACACTGTGCAGGACGCTTGGCATTTGCCACAGAACACCAGGATTAGCAAAGTCGCCACTAGCGCCCTGTGCTCTTCACAGATGAAAGCAGGTTCACACTGAGCACATGTGACAGACGTGACACAGTCTGGAGACGCTGTGGAGAGCGATCTGCTGCCTGCAACATCCTTCAGCATGACCGGTTTGGCAGTGGGTCAGTAATGGTGTGGGGTGGCATTTCTTTGGAGGGCTTCACAGCCCTCCATGTGCTCGCCAGAGGTAGCGTGACTGCCATTAGGTACCGAGATGAGATCCTCAGACCTCTTGTGAGAAAATATGCTGGTGCGGTTGGCCCTGGGTTCCTCCTAATGCAGGACAATGCCACACCTCATGTGGCTGGAGGGTGTCAGCAGTTCCTCCAAGATGAAGGCATTGAAGCTATGGACTGGCCTGCCGTTCCCCAGACCTGAATCCGATTGAGCACATTTGGGACATCATGTCTCGCTCCATCCACCAACATCACGTTGCACCACAGACTGTCCAGGAGTTGACAGATGCTTTAGTCCAGGTCTGGGAGGAGATCCCACAGAAGACCATCCGCAACCTCATCAGGAGCATGCCCAGGCGTTGTAGGGAGGTCATACAGGCACGTGGAGGCCACACACAATACTGAGCCTCATTTTGACTAGTTTTAAGGACATTACATCAAAGTTGGATCAGCCTGTAGTGTGTTTTTCCACTTTAATTTTGGGAGTGACTCCAAATCCAGGCCTCCATTGGTTAATAAATTTGATTTCCATTGATGATTTTTGTGTGATTTTGTTGTCAGCACATTCAACTTTGTACAGAACAATGTATTCAATGAGAATATTTCATTCATTCAGATCTAGAATGTGTTATGAGTGTTCCCTTTATTTTATTGAGCAGTGTACACACACACCAGGATAGGAGGTATTAGTATAGAATGGGAGGAAATTACCCCTATAACAGTGTCAGCAGCAGACCCCACTTCCTCATAACAGTGCATCATGACCACATTTTTTGCTTCAATTTTTTTTCTATTTTACTCCTCTAAGACCCAGGTGCGTCTTATGGTCCGAAAAATACAGTAACTGAAGGGAAGGAAAGGGGTAGTGTATCCCAGACGCTGCTACTGAAAAGGATTCCAGGAAGAGGATAAAAAATAGTTTATTCTTGCAACATGTTTTGGAGTAGAATTTACTAGATAGACTGGAGTAGAGTAAATTGTTCTCTGAAACGTGTTGCAAGAACATTTTGAACAGCGGCCTCCCCTCTCATTCCCTACCATTAAGAATGGAGGCACCAAAGATGCAAAGGGGTATGCCTACTGTTTTCGCTACCTTCACTGCACAAAATGAACGATTAATGCTGTGCTACGTCTTCTGTGTACATACCAGCGTATGGTTGATGTCCATTTTCCACAACTGAATTAGTAGTTGGTTTTTCAGCATCGACATTGTTGTTTGCCTCTGGCACGACACTCTGCCAAGGAAATGAACCAAATGTAACATGAATATGCCAGCTCATAGCTAATTAGCAATCACATTTAAAGCACAAGGGTTCAGATTATGTCAAATTGAATAATAGCAGGATTATAGAAGGCTTACAACCTAATACACTCTCACACTGGATGGCTAGCCAAGGCTTTAGAGATTTTACTGGAGTTATGTAGAAGAGTGCAGGGATTACATTAATGCTATGCTCAGTCAGTAAAAGATAGATCACTACTGTATCAATGTCAAGTAATAAGAACATTTGCGGTGACTACTAATACTGCATAATCGCTATTAATAATGTTAACTGCCAAGACGAAATGTTACTAGATGTACTCAATAATAGAATAGAGAAGAAGTGATGTGACTGTGGACATTATGCCCAATGCCGGGCCTATGGGGCGCAGCATGACACTGGGGCTCCCCCCCAGGCCTACGCTAGACAGGACACCATATATACATTCTGCCAACATTTTGTGTTGTCGACTTCTATAATAAAAGGTACACTTTAGTGCTGTTCCCCATACCCAACAGCTTTATTGAATAAGAGAAGAAAGTACATGGACTTGTCCAGTTAGCCTGAATTTAACCCCGTTCTACATGGCTGTCCAACTTCTAAAAAAAATATGTGTAAAATAACAAAATTCTGTTTATTTACCAGCTCCAATCTCTGTGGCTGCATTGCTGGCTACTAAGGTGGTCTGCACCAGGATGGGAAACAATTTCATCCCATCTGAGCCACCTGACTGCTGCATCTAATCACAAGCTTCAGCGGTCAGGTGACTAAAAAAGGGGCAGCATCTCTTCCCGTCCTGGCATAGACGATCATGCCGGTGCTGGAGTCACAGAGGAACCACCCAGTGAGCATACATAGATTGTAAGCATCCATGCTGTTGGAAACACGTTTATAAGTTGGACAATTACTTAATTATTTTCATAGGTAGGTGATTTTTGGGGCATCAATGCCCAGTTTCTGTGGGTTTAGGACATTTTCCTTTAAGAGTAAATAGGAACAAAGTCCTAAAAGGGAGAAGGAGCCTACAAAAATTAAATAAAGCAGTGTATGTTTTATTCTGAAATGTTACATACCTTCAGAGAAAACATACTTTGAAAAGTCAGCCAGGAATTATGCATCTCAGATGACAAGTCCAAGGCAGGTACCCAGCAGCTTCTTCCTGGCAGGTCTCTCCCAATGTGTGCATAGACAGGGACCTGTCAATCTGAAATACCGATATAGGCAAAAGCCGGACTACTCATCCGAGACACAGACCCAGATTCATCAAGACGTACATTTTGCATGCCAGTCTTGATGAAGAGTGAAATGCACCAAGTTCATCTTAATTAATTAAGCGCATCTTTTAACTACTACGCACCACCGAAATACACGTACTCCACTTAGGCCCTGCAGTACATTTCTGTCTTAATTTATGTCAAAAGTGCGTAAATTATCATAAGTTTGTCAGCCGTTTGGCCTTGCCCAACCGGCTAAGCTGTTGCCATTTTTCCCAAAATGAGATGGAGAGTGAAAAAAGGTTTAAAAATTACTAAAGACACAAAACTTGCAACATTCTAAACCGTTTTACACCAGAAAACTGCAAAAAACGGCTTCAAGGATCTCGACTGAGGTCCCCAACCCTTTTAAAGTATTCTCCGGGTTCACAGCTATAGGAAAAACAATGCGAGTTGGTTTATTTCGGTATTATTTATATTGCTCTTTGCTCAACAAGTTCCCCTTACATATTGCCATTGTCATACGGTTTTACACAAACCCTTACAATGCTAAAACAAACCGTACACAAGGAATTATCAATAATGTAAAGTATATACCTTTGTAGCAGAAGGTGGGAGCCTCCGAATACATCTGTTTCCTGTAAAGGTGGTGATGCAGGATTGTATACAAAGGGCTGGTAACAAGCACCTACTAGCACAATCATGTAGTGAGCTCGCCAAGGAAAGATGATGTTATCATAGAACTGCAATGTGTAACATATTACAGAGAATGTGGGTGTTTAAAAGCGATGTCATGTGTATAATATACAACATACAAGTGTAAAAATGTAGGTGTAAGAAATTATCAAAAGGAGCATAAAACTTAATAATGCAAGTTTTAAAAGAAATAAATGATAGACACTATTTGAACCTCTTCCCAACTTGGTGATTTTACATTTTTTTTTTTTTTTGGGGGGGGGGGGGGGGGTTTGTTTTTAGAAACGTTCATTGAGCACTAAAAATGACCTGGCAATATGATTCTCTAGTTCACTATGATTATGGTGACACCAAACTATTATTTCTTCGTTATCATATAAGTGGCAATTTTTTTTTTTTTTTTTTATAACACAAATTCGTAAAAACAAAAAGAAAAAAAGAAAATTTTTGCTTGTGTCACTATGTTTTGAGACCCATAACATTTAAATTTTTCAGTAGACTAAGTTCAGTGAAGGGTTTTTTTTAGTGCACTGACCTGATCTTTTTATTGCCACCATCACAAAAATATATATATTGTTTATTTTCAATATTTTTCATGGCTATCAGTAATACGGCTTTCTGTGCTTCAAAGAACATTTGAATAGTGATATACGGTATATTTATTGGCACGCTAAATGCCTGGATCCAGGAAATCATGAACCTTATAAGTCACATTTTCACTGTGAATATGTCAAAGCAAGTATAACCTATCATCACAATATTTCTTGAAAAAGGAGCCTCCTAAAAGGTCTTTAAAAGTCATATATGGACACTTTATAATCCAGGGGTGAAGTCCAACACAAAGGTACAATAGGACTCTTGAAACAAAAAAAGTGTGGCATGTACCGTACTTGACATACAAATGCAACATCACCTTCATATAATGAGAGAGCTTTCAAAGAGAACCTGTCATTTTTAGGCAACATGAAACAGAAGACGCTCCTTGTGCACGGAAAGCTTTGTCTACTAGGTGGGCTCCCTTCAGCTTCTCCTTCCCGGGCTTCATTTGATTGGCAGACCTGTCCCTATGCACAATTCTGGAGACCTGACAAGCTGAGCCAGGTGGTGAGAACTGGAGGGGAGCTCACCAACAGACATTGCTCCCCAAGCCCAGCTCTCGGTAAGGCTACGTTCCCACAATGAGCTTTGGCTGATTTTTTGAGGTTTCAGATTTTCTCCACCTATTCATTAAATTAGGTTAGTTATGTTTTTTTCATTGCATTGTTTTTGTCGTGTTTTTGACGCTGCTTTTTTTTTTGTCTTCTTGGTAGATCGTGTTTTAAACAAAGCTGCATTGTTTTTGATACTTTCTGGTATTTGGCTTTGAGAAAACTTAATTGAGAGTGTCATGTGTGGGCTATAGGTGTTTACCTGTGGATTTTCCGCATCTAATGCAAGTCTATGGGACAAAATCAGCACATAAAACTCAGCGTATCCGCAAGAGAGATTGACATGCTGCGGATTTGAAACAGTCACCGCAGGTCAATTAACGCTCCGTTAAAAAGAAGCACAGTGGGCAGGAGATTTCTATAAATCCCATACATTTTGCTGTAAAACATAGCATTTTTGCTGCAGCAAAAATACACAGCGTCAAAAACGTACCAAAAACTTATCATGGTCACTGAGCCTAAATGTTTTCTTCTGAAACACCATAGAACTTAAGAACCTGCTACAGTTTCGAGCTGCCTGCCATTAGGGAAGCAGAAATTGATGACTTGTTTCCTGTAACTTCATGTAAAACCAGATTAGAGATTATTCTGCATACAATAATTTGATATCCATCATCCCCAGATGTTGTCTGTGATCCCAGACCTTTAAAAACTTTCTATTATTTTATCTAAAAAGGTTCATAAACAGCGAAATGAAAACAAATATAAAAATAGAATATTTTTGTCTCCATTCCCAGTCTTAATTAATGATTCATTGATTATTTAAGTTCTAGGATGCGTTTACTGGGAATTTTTGCCATTTAAAGCTTATCTGTCATTACTAGTGGCCTAGTGACTGTTCAGAATAAGAAGTAAAACAATAAGAATAAGTAATATAACATTATTGCTGGTCATTATAAAAATATGTTTATTCTGTATAATATACTAGTTTCCTCCTCTGTATGTTATCTCTCAATCATCTGTTTTATCATAATCAGAGGAGAGTAGATGTTATGATAGATATTTCCTATACTCAGTCATGGGGGATTTCGCTCTTGTCCATTTGGACACATGTTCAGAACCAGCAGAAACATGGTGGACATTTATACAGTCTCATTGAGCAGTGCAGCTGTGAATCCAGCTCTGGCGTAAGATAAAACACTTAATAGAAAGTGTATCAATGCCTTTTTTTCTATCTGTTTCTCCCTCTTAACTGGAGAATGTAATATATTTTATCTGGAAAAATATGCTTCTAAGTTTATACTATGCCTGTACTATTAATTTATACAAAATTGGTTGATGTACAATAAAAAAAATGTACATTGTGGTACAGTGTTAGCCAGGAAAATCGATGTAAATACTTTCATGCCCAAAAATGACAAAAGTATTCTCAGAGTGATCGTCAATAAAAGGTATCACTTTGAGAACACTTGTCATTTTTGGGCATAAAAAGTATTTACAAAATTGGTTGAAATATCATTGGCAATGAAGTGTCTATCAAAGTTAGGCAACGTCATCCGTGAGGGCCAGAACGGTTGACATATTTCATGTCATGCAGCTACGCAAGATAAAACTAAGAAATGGCAGAAGTGATTTTTCATTTTAAGACTTCTCTCACAATTAAAAATGGTAACAAAACACACATAAAAACCTTAATACAGTACAGACCAAAAGTTTGGACACACCTTCTCATTTAAAGATTTTTCTGTATTTTCATGACCTGAAAATTGTACATTCACACTGAAGGCATCAAAACTATGAATTAACACATGTGGAATTATATACTTAACAAAAAAGTGTGAAACAACTGAAAATATGTCTTATATTCTAGGTTCTTCAAAGTAGCCACCTTTTGCTTTGATGACTGCTTTGCACACTCTTGGCATTCTCTTGATGAGCTTCAAGAGGTAGTCACCGGAAATGGTTTTCACTTCACAGGTGTGCCCTGTCAGGTTTAATAAGTGGGATTTCTTACCTTATAAATGGGGTTGGGACCATCAGTTGTGTTGTGCAGAAGTCAGGTGGATACACAGCTGATAGTCCTACTGAAGAGACTGTTAGAATTTGTATTATGGCAAGAAAAAAAGCAGCTAAGTAAAGAAAAACGAGTGGCCATCATTACTTTAAGAAATGAAGGTCAGTCAGTCTGAAAAATTGGGCAAACTTTGAAAGTGTCCCCAAGTGCAGTTGCAAAAACCATCAAGCGCTACAAAGAAACTGGCGCACATGAGGACCGCCCCAGGAAAGGAAGACCCAAGAGTCACCACTGCTTCTGAGGATAAGTTTATCCGAGTCGCCAGCCTCAGAAATCGCAGGTTAACAGCAGCTCAGATTAGAGACCAGGTCAATGCCACACAGAGTTCTAGCAGCAGACACATCTCTTCAACAACTGTTAAGAGGAGACTTTGTGCAGCAGGCCTTAATAGTAAAATAGCTGCTAGGAAACCACTGCTAAGGACAGGCAACAAGCAGAAGAGACTTGTTTGGGCTAAAGAACACAAGAAATGGACATTAGACCAGTGGAAATCTGTGCTTTGGTCTGATGAGTCCAAATTTGAGATCTTTGGTTCCAACCACCGTGTCTTTGTGCGACGCAGAAAAGGTGAATGGATGGACTCTACATGCCTGGTTCCCACTGTGAAGCATGGAGGAGGAGGTGTGATGGTGTGGGGGTGCTTTGCTGGT
This sequence comes from Phyllobates terribilis, assembly GCF_046119375.1. NCBI lineage: Eukaryota > Metazoa > Chordata > Amphibia > Anura > Dendrobatidae > Phyllobates > Phyllobates terribilis. Next base: position 814,948,315 of record NW_027362762.1, read on the forward strand.
GACACTGTTGGGGATTTATTCAAAATTGAAGGCATACTGAACAAGCATGGCTACCACAGCATCTTGCAGCGGCATGCTATTCCATCCGGTTTGCGTTTAGTTGGACCATCATTTATTTTTCAACAGGACAATGACCCCAAACACTCCTCCAGGCTGTGTAAGGGCTATTTGACCAAGAGGGAGAGTGATGGGGTGCTATGCCAGATGACCTGGCCTCCACAGTCACCAGACCTGAACCCAATCGAGATGGTTTGGGGTGAGCTGGACCACTGAGTGAAGGCAAAAGGGCCAACAAGTGCTAAGCATCTCTGGGAACTCCTTCAAGATTGTTGGAAGACCATTTCCAGTGACTACCTCTTGAAGCTCATCAAGAGAATGCCAAGAGTGTGCAAAGCAGTCATCAAAGCAAAAGGTGGCTACTTTGAAGAACCTAGAATATAAGACATATTTTCAGTTGTTTCACACTTTTTTGTTAAGTATATAATTCCACATGTGTTAATTCATAGTTTTGATGCCTTCAGTGTGAATGTACAATTTTCATAGTCATGAAAAATCTTTAAATGAGAAGGTGTGTCCAAACTTTTGGTCTGTACTGTATATGCACTGTTTCATATATACAAATGACAACCAGAGAAAAAAGAAATGTATCAAAAGAGGTCAGAAAAAATGACAACAATTGTAACGAAAAAAATATGCACGCAAAAAAACAAAAATGGATAAAAGATCAGAGTTTGTTACAAGCCAATATATAAATCTCCAAAAACAATTGTGCAAAGAAGGCCTATTTCTAGCCCTGATGGCAAGGTCAACTACGATTATACAAAAAAATATTTTCCAGCAGATCAGGTTCCAGGATTCTTTATAGGAGCAAATAGTTTGCAAAATATCTGATTCCACTATCTCTCCGTCATCTATAATAAAATTATAATAAATAATAAAGTGACTAGACCTGGTATTATGCTGTGCAACCAGTATAAGTATTGCAGCTTCATCAATCTCTGACTTTTTGATTCTGTTCTCAAAACAGGTTCATTCTGAGAGAGCAGAGCATGAGATGGATGGCGGCTGTGTATCTCAGTCAGGGAGCAGGCCCTTAAGCTTTGAAACTTAATTTAAAAATACTTCCCCGATTAGGTTTTAGACTCCATCACAATGTGTCCCGTGTTCACCAAATAAATGCATCATTGTGGGTGTTATCAGGACAACACATACCAGAGGCCCATCCTCCCACTGACACTTCTGTTTGGAAGCCTGCCGAGCATCTGCAGCCGGACACCCCTGGCTACATGATAGCACCAGCTTCCTTGTCATCACTCTTGAGCCAACTGCACATAATCAAGACCAGCGAGCAGCAAAATACATGTGTACTCTCATCTAGTATATGTAATAAAGGGAACGATAACTAAAATAAAGAGATTAAAAAAAAAACAGTCTGGAGAAATAAATCATTCATGCAACATATACATTAATGTTTTACATTTAAAATGCAAAGCATTTAGACCACAAGGAAAAGTAGAGTTCTACCTTTGAAGACACCGGAATATATTAGGAAATTTAATTATAACACCTATAATGGGTCCTGAAATTGGGTCATGAAAGAGAAGACATGGGAAACTGACTTTCAAAGGCTGCTGTACATCCCACATTCTGTGGACGTAGAACAGAAAACTGGTTTGCTTAACCCAGAGTTCCCCAACTTCAGTCCTCAAGGTCCACCAACAGGTCATGTTTTCAGGATTTCCTTAGTATTACACAGGTGATGGAACTATTGCCTGTACAGGTGATGGAATTATCACCTGAGCAAAATTCAGGAAATCCTAAAAACATGGCCTGTTGGTGGGCCTTGAGGACTGGAGTTGGGGGAACCCTGGCTTAACCCATTAGCACAATGAGAAGCCCTATCATTTACCCCCAAACTCAAACAAACAATCTTGATCCTGATGATGGTAAAAAGAGCTCCAGATCTCGGTGCTGCTAGTGCTTCCCTAATACACTGAAATCACAAACCTAAAAAGGGGAGAGATTCAATTGAATATTGAGTTACCAGTAACGCCACCAAAGAAAGTGCCATTGATTTGCTCAACGCACTTAGTCCATGATGTCAGCGAAACGTGTTGCTATTAACTATAACAAATATCCGAAATTTCTGCGCTAGTTCACCCGTGACATAAGTCAAAATGTAGACCATAAAACAAACGAGTTTTCCAAACCCATTTCGAAATTTAGCCACCCACTTCATCAGCTCAGTCATTGCTCCTTTTGCAGAAATCTGTTAAGATTAGCGTATATTGCCTTATATAGTATTGTGCGTTACATTTTTCATAAACAGTAGAAGTGAACATGAAGAAAAAATTGCAATATATCTTCAATAAATATGCTTCAAAACTGCTCAAATCTGTCTACAAATCTGTCTTCTGTAAGCAGCAGGTGAAAGTTCATTATTCACTGAATCTATAGAGAGGGGAGGGCAAGAAACTGGTGAGAGACAGGAGCAGAGAAAGCCAAAGCGAGACGGCTAAAGTTTCTAGTGCAGAGGAGAGGAAATGAAAGTGGTTAAAAATACAGAGTACACGCCATATGATGGCCAGAAACAATGTCATTCCTTATACACACACACCTCAACTCATTCTTAGTCTCTGAAATGACCGTATACTTTAATAAGTACTAATGTCCATATATTTTTAGACGTTCATTCAAACGAGCATAGCCATAGTTGTGCCAAGTCCTCATGATCAACAGCTGCTGTTTCCAGAGCACTCACCTCTAAAGGACAAATTCACATCTGGCAGATTTATTAAAGGTCATCTGAATTGGGCTAGCCAAAATCTATGCGTTTCCCATCATTTGGTGCAATATTTTACACATAAAATCTGCTACACGTGAATTCACTTCAAGTTACGGTCACACAACCGTTTTTTTCTCTTATCCAAGGAAATTGGTCCAATTATGCTGGACTGACCCTTTCCACAGACCCAATGAGTTGAACGGGTGAGTGCCATCCGTTTCTCGGAGGCAAATCATGCATGCTGCGACCTACTCAGTCCAAGGAAAACAAATTTGGCAGGTGCACGACTCCATAGAATATCATGGGGACGAGTGCTATCCGTCAAAACGACAAATAGAACGCATTCAATTTTTATTGTCGTGTGCACGAGCCCCAATAGTGAGGTTCCCAGGTGGGAAACTTTACCCAAGATGTCCATATGGCATTTGGAGAACCCATACCTGCCAGTAATACATGCCGACTGTCGCAATAGAGATGGGTCAGCTCACCTTTCTCCTACCCTTGGTATTGTCCATGAATGACCCTACACACTGGGGATGTTGATACAAGAATAAGTAAACAGTGACTGGTGAAAAGTGATGCAAGTCATATGTTGTAATGCTATGACCACACTGATAAATATATTCGTTAAACTTACATTGCATTAATGAACAACAGCTGCAAAAATCAATATTTTACTATGGCAAATAGATCACCGCTCCTACTGCACAAATACACAAACGGTGACATGTGCTGCGCTTCCACTATGGACTCAGACTCCCTCTGTTTGAGTAGACACAAAAAAGTTTAAAAGGCAATAAAATGCATTCCTGTGTGTTTGTGCTCTCTCATCAATGATTAACTGGACCATCCTCCTGCGTGCAGCGGCTGCGTCACACTTAACAATACTATTTGGACACAGGCCGCAGTAATTTATAGGCCGGCTCCAGCGTTGGCGTACATGTCATAACATTCACAAGTGCTGTGGTCGTACTAGAAGTCTGCCTGGCAAAGAACAACAGTTTATTAATGCGATCATCTAATGCTCCTTAGACTCCCCAGCATAAATAATCTCAGGACAAATGCACCACATGCTGACGTAACTTACTGACTCATAAGGCAAGAAGCAAGCTACAGCTTGTAGAGTCCCAAGAAATGGAGAATCACAAAGCATCCTCTACATCAGGGATGTCAAACTGAAACACACAGAGGGCCAAAATGAAGAACATGTACAAAGTCGGGGGCCAACTAGGACACAGAATAATGGGCCTCCACACAGAATAATGGGCCTCCCCATGGGCCTCCACACAGAATAATGGGCCTCCCCATGGGCCTCCCCACAGAATAATGGGCCTCCCCATAGTCCTCCACACAGAATAATGGGCCTCCCCATAGTCCTCCACACAGAATAATGGGCCTCCCCATAGTCCTCCACACAGAATAATGGGCCTCCCCATAGTCCTCCACACAGAATAATGGGCCTCCCCATAGTCCTCCACACAGAATAATGGGCCTCCCCATACAGAATAATGGCCCCACATAAGGGTGGTGGTTCTGGTGTTGGGGGCCAAATATAAACACCCTGCGGGCAAGCTGGGGCTTGAGTTTGACATGTGTGCTGTACATAATCAAGTTAACTAGGAGTATATTCACACAGCAGATTTGTTGCAGACATTTCTATGAAGTTTATCCCCCTATCCATAACTTACTGAATGTAGGGGGCTTCCCACTGATCGAATCCCCACCGATTCGGCTGTAAATTCCCACCTGAATGGAGCAAATATCAAGCACAAGCAGCTTAGCTCCCTTCATTATTCATGGGACTGTTGGAGATGGCCAAGTACTGTACTCGACTGACCAGCAGTCCCATAGAGAATGACGGAGACATATTGCTCCAAGTGTTAGACTTACATTGGTGACAATGATCCATGAATCTGAGGAAAAAAAACAAACAGTACTCAGATGCCATCCATGTGCGGTCCATTTTTAAAGGACTTTTTGATAGAAGCTTCAGAAACCACTAGCAATTTTTATTTTCATCCATGAAAAACTGATGAAACTGACTGAACTCTGATGGTAAAAACTGATATGGACTGAACACGAACCATTTAGTGCATAAGGGAAAAATAACACGCGAGAAGGAGCCCTAAACCTTGTCAAAGTTATGTTACATTCACACATCCGTGTAACACGCCCTAGTGAGGTCACTGTATTTTCTTGGACAGCATACTGACCCATAGAGATTCAATGATGCACACACACATCAGTGTTAGAAACGGACGTGTCTCCGTTCTGTGAGATTCGAGCAGATCCTATTGTCATCAGTTTTATGAATCAGACTCCACCATTAAAGTCTATGCAGAGCCATGTAAAACAGATGACTCACAGAAGACACTTTGTACTTCCGCGCTTCACAATGAAACACACTTGGCTGAAATCATGCAGCTAGTGTCGGATACTTGTGGCCCGTGGATCGGCTGTCAGGTTTCCTTTAGTCAGTTCCTATCACGTGTCCATTTTCCTAAAGATCAATTTTAAGAACTAATATATCCCACCCGTTTACGGGAATAAGTGTCACAAGATGATAATAACATCAAATAAAAACTATTGATAAAAAACAAATATAAAATAAAAACATTAATAATAATAAATGTTATTTACGACATCTTTCAGTGGTTTTATTGTTGTTATGGCTGACCCATGTACTTTGCAGGAAACACAGTACATGACTAATAAAAGGGATACAAGAGGTAGATTAAAATGTCAGAGAATCAGGAGGCAGAAGTCTGCTGATGTGAACAAGTAACCTCAAATATGTAATCATGGGGATCACAACCCAAAGACCCATCACATCCGGCCTAAATAAACTGTTCAGGTCAACACTGGACACTATGATAAATTACAACATGTACCGTATATCAGGTGTAAACTAGGTGTTTAAAGGCTGGTGACAATGAGTCTCCCCGGCTTTTTTTCTATTACTAAATCTTTTGTTCTGATGGAGAGAATGAACAGTTGTACCCTGTATTCCGGATTAGATAAGGAATCTACCAGAGATTTGTTATTATTTCTGGAACGGTTCAGGAAGTTAATATTTAATTTATGAAATCAGATAAAATCAGACATGAACTTGAGCGTGGCGGGTGCACAAGGAACCTTTCAGGACAGCATGCAGAGAACAAGTTTGGTACCGTCCACCTTGGGAAAAGCAGTCAATTTTGCATTTACATTTGCCATTTTGGTGAAACAGAACCAAACATTTCAACGGGTTATCTGGGACTTATGCTTTAAATATGTTTATTTTCCGAACTTATGCTAAGCACTTATCGGCAGGTAGTTGCTAACTACCTGCCTGTGCGGTCCTGCGATGAACTCGGCCGCCTCAGAGCGGTCACAGACAGCTCCAGCCGGTGATTCTCCTGCTTCCTATGACATCATGCTGGCCGCAGTTCCTTTTCTGCTCTGTTGATGGGGCGTCACTGCCAAAGTCAAATTGATTGACAGTTGGCTCAGCCTAAAGCAGCAGGGAGTCGGCTGTCAATCAATGTGACGCAAGAGTAATTGACTGTGGTTTATAATACAATTTAAAACAACAGCATGCGTTATAAACTACTGCAATAACGCAGCCAGTGTCTGTTTTAATCTGAAATGCTGCGGCTTTGAAAAGTCTGCTGGGGACTAGGTGTCTCACATGACTAGTGTGAGGCTAGTCAATGACTTATGGGTCTAACCAATAGGTGCACATGGGGAGAGACCTGTATACCGGCAGGTGGAATCTGCTGGGTAGCGCCTTTGGACTAGGTCAGTTCCTGGCTGACTTTTCAATGAGTCTCGGCTGAAGCCCTTCCTGGCTGCTGCGACCACCCAGATAGAGACTTTCATTCAAAGGTATGTAGACAAATAAGGTGAAAAGTGTCAGTCATGGAAATTGGGGAGGGAAGCAGCTGCCAGGGACCAGTGTTTGTCCAGTCAAGTGTTCCCCAACTCCATTCCTCAAGAGCCACCAACAGATCATGCTTTCAGGATTTCCTTAGTATTGCACAGGTGAGGCAGACGGAGGGGCCGGGAATCACAAATAGGGAGGAGAAGACCCAGTGCACACACGCCGCCCCTGAGCATCAAAATCTAAATTAGCAGAAAACTTCAAAATGGTGATTAAACAAGTACCACAAAGCGGATTTCTTCACCAAAGGTAACAATGTAATCAGTATCATGGCGTCATTACAGCCATTTCTGTACCTTCAGTTACAAAATCGTGCTGGCAGGTTCTCTTTAATATAGAAGTCACTGTCTGTAGTTTGCATAAAAGTGAGTGATTGAAGCCAGATAATTGAACACAGGCTAGACAAAAATGATTATGCCTTGATACTTCTGGCATGCAGCACATGCTTGCTGATTGAATCCGTACACAAATGAAGGGGCTGTTCTGTCTGCTCTTCTTTCCTGTGCATTTTAATAAGATTCCTCCTTCACTTCCAGTTTACAAGCCGCTCTGAAACAAAGCCTCAGGCAATGACAGGTGCAAATTCAGAGAGGCCGAAACATAACACAGAAGGTCCTTCGAAAACACTAGGTTATTGAAAAGGATTTCTGCTGAAAAGCAAATGTAACCTTTCCCATAATAACGGGATTAACCCGTCACTTACCAGCAAGTCCCCAGCCTCTGCACTCATTATTTAAGTATTTTAGTAGTCCTAGCTGCTGTACATCACCAGAAATTGGAATGCACTCAAATTACTGCAGTTCATGAGCCGTAAAATATATGTGGTGAAAACATTATCCTTCTGGTAACTACTGAAGGTTATGCAGGGGGCAGACTACACATGAGGCTGCTGAGTAGGCCGGGTAGTGCGGTGCTATGTGACCTTGTCCCTGCAAGTGTGATCACCAAGAAGTCTACTTTATTCTTAGGTTTCTGTGGGAGAGACAAATGCACATTTGGAACTTTGTGCTGAGATTTCTTCATTAAAGAGTTGCAAGGTTTAATAAATCTAACTCTAGTGACGCACGACGTCTGTCCATATGGCTATTCACAGAACGAGCCGGCAAGCAGCAATTTAATACTCATCTGTGCACGGGCTGTAAACAGTACATCGAATTACATACAGACTTTCATATTAAGGCTATGTTCACAAGCAGCGTTTTTTGTGTGCAAATAAGCCGTTTTTACAGTACTTGCAAAAGCTTCTGAGATTTCAGAAATCTGATGCACGCTCTTTTTTTCCTGACTGAGAACTGCAGTCTTTGTTACAATCTGTAGCATAAAAATTCTTTTAGCGAAACAGCTTTTGATGCATTTTTTCGGTAAATAAAACTAACTGTTATAACATACTGTAGACAAAATCATAAATCACGCATGTAATCCGCTTCCAAAAAAAGAAAGCTGCAAAAACGGAGCAAAACCTGCATTTTGAATGCAGTGTTTTTTACTGCGATGATAGCAAGTTTTGGCTGCAGAAAAAAAAAAAAGCTGCAAAAATGGCATGTGAACATAGCCTAAAGAAATTCTGTTACAGGAATAATCTGCAAAAGAGTTTCAGAGATTTATCAATAGTTTCACCAGGTGCTGGAATTTTAGGAGTAAATTGAGACACATTTATTAAAAACAGTTCAAATCCCAACTCAAGTCATAATTTTGTTTCCTATGCCACAAGATCGCTGCCCTACATTTACATCAATTTTTTAATAAAAAAAATTGTACTTTTCACAAATCTTCTTAAACACCTCCCTTTTTAATCAGACACTGGTAAAAAAAAAGTATAAAAAAAAAATGGTCTACATTTGGCTCCCATCATTTTCTTGGCACACTCTGAATTATAACTTAGGAGCATTTATTCTTGCAGTATGCTCAATGGTTAGCACTGCAGGCTTGCAGAGCTGGGTTTCTGGGTTCAAATCACATCGAGGACAATATCTGCAAGGAGTTTGTATGTTCTCCCCGTGTTTGCGTGGGTTTCCTCCGGGTTCTCCGGTTTCTTCCCACACTCCAAAGACATACTGATAGGGAATGTAGATTGTGAGCCCCAATGGGGACAGCGATGATAATGTCTGTAAAGTGCTGTGGAATATGATGGAGCTACATAAGTGAGGTAAATAAACACAATAGGAAACCAAGTGGGAAAATTTACTGTCTTTAAAATCCATGCTGCTTACATATAAATGTTGACTTAGAAATACTTCTTATAGAATAGGCCAACTAGGCTGATTGCCAAGTACAATAATCACCAACATCTTGAATAGATTAAAGTTGCACAAGTCATAAGAACAGGTCTTGTTTTGATGCACAATAAATTGAGCCCCATTTATAAAATGTGTGCAAAGAACATGAGTATACTGTTCCCAGAAACTAAGATACTGCTTTCATTTCCAGCAAGCAAACTTGGCAAGAAGCTATGAACATTCTTTAATTTGTGCAGTTAATTATTTCTGTATCATTCCATTTGTGGATTTACACACGTTGTCTAAAAAAAAAAAAAAAAAAAAAAATCACAGATTTACTAGTGTGCTCCTTCAGTTGAATGCATTTTATGTCTGTGTGCAAGATTGATAGCATGTGGACCTACACAAGTTAAAGAGGTTGTCCACTACTCAGACAACCCCTTCTGAATCCCTGTTTTCCCCCCGGTAAAATAATAACACCTATACTCACCTTCGGTGCAGTTCCAGTGGTGTAGACACTGGCTCTCCTGGGGCTTGCATAACATAACAATGTCACTGTTCCCTGCAGAAAATCAGCGCTGATTTCACTCTCCTCTCCTTGGGAGAAATCAGGCCTCCGGAGGAAGTCAGAGCTATGGCCGCTCTTTCATTTCCTCCAGATGTCAATTACGTTCATAGGAGAGGAGAGTGAAGCCAGCGCTTACTGGCTGCAGGGATTGCGTGGCATCAAAATCACAGGAGCCCCAGGAGGGCCAGTGTCGACATCACTGGAGGTGAGTATAGCTGTTAGGACTTCACATGACTGTCCTTATCGATGGTGTTAGTGTGTATAACATATCCAAAAAAAAAAAAAAGCTGCATGCTTTTTTTCATGGTCAGACTCGCCCTTTTACGTCAATGGGTGCTCAAAAAACTGATCACATACTATGCAATTATTAGCAAAGGAAACTAAATTTGGGCTATTATTTTTGGATCTAAGGGGTAACGTCTCTAATTGTGGAGAGTGACATGCCAATGTGAGACGTCTTCTAGGTAGGGATAAGTGGACCTATGGAAGTTTGGGTTCTGGTACACGACCCAAACTTTAGTCCAAAGTTCGGTTCAGGTACCAGAACTGTACCCGAATTTGAACCAGAACCCCATTGAAAACAAGGGAGCCTTGAACTTTGGATCTATGAAAAAAAGTCTCTCTGCCCCCTGGGTTTGCTCAGTTCTACTTATAGGCAATGCAATACTCCTCAAGAATATGAAAGAAGAAGAGGACAGGAACTCTAGTGCCACATATAAAAATTGGCTTTCAGGGTATGTTCACACGTCTCAATTTTGCGGCAAACGCAGCACGTTACTCTCCCAACAAAGTGAATGAGATTTCTGAAATCTCATGCACGTTTAATTTGGATTTAAAGCATTGCAATTCTTTCAGCGATTTTCATCCATATTAATGCATGAGGAAAAAAGACAAAAAAGTGGCAAAATTGCGCGGTTTTTATGCAGCATTTTTTCTGCCAAGAGACATGTTATCAGAAGTTTAAAAAAAAAAAAAAAAAAAAAAAAGCAGTAGAGAGGGAACGATAGGAGTTGTTTTATTGAAGTATCTTACAAAAATCTGTAGATTGTTTCGAACAACCCCTTGGAGCATTGCTACTTCTAATATGTGGCACTACAGTTCAAGTCTCTTCCTCTCTGAAGAGGAAATTTGCATAGGACCATTAGATTTTAAATTGCTGCTGTATAAAATAGATGCCATGCAGAAGTTAAAAACTATTCTGTATGTGCACGTTACGCATTTGCTGCAGACAGTTCTGCACCAAAAACATGTCTCTTGGCAGGAAAAATACTGCATATAAAAAAAAAGTGTTTTGCAGCTTTTTTTATGTGTTTCTCCCCCCCCCCCCCATTAATTAGAATACATGAAAAACGCTGAAAAAACACTGAAAGAATTGACATTATGCAGATCTGTAATTGCTTCAAACCTGCAGAGAAAAAAATAAACAGCCTGTGCATGAGATTTCAGACATCTCATTCACTTTGCTGGGACAGTAAAATGCTGCATTTATTGAGGTAAAAACGAGGGGGGGGGGGGGGATGTGGCAAAAATGCAATGCATGAACACATCCATACAGATCAAATAATGATGGTGTATGGATGAAAAAACAGAATTTTACATGCATGTGTCTGATGTCAGCCATAAAATAATGTATCTATCTATCCACGTATCTCTATCTCTATATATATATATACACACACACACACACACCTATCTATACACAAGCATACAAGTATACACACACACTGTAAAATGGTCTGAAAAAGAATGAATATTTTACATTTTATTATGCCTATTTAAGGTCTTATCTTTTTGTCAAGTACTATTTGCATTGAACAAATCTGCATACTAAAAAAGTTGAACATTTTTAAAACATGTCAACATCCTCTGGAAATTGCAACACACATTTTGGTTGGTAAAGGACACATTACACTGCCATGTAGTCATTGCAGTGCCTCCTACTTCACAATAAAGGTCAGTCTTAATCACCCAGCACTAAACAAGGGGGGATTAAGTGCTCCCACTGTCTATTAAGAAGGCATAAGCCATTAATCACACGAGCAGATATCACCTCCCATGCTGGAAGCAGTTCCAGCTGTAAGCGCTGCTGCCTCGGGGGAATGCACAGCGCCAGCTGTGGTGAAGTGATGTCACCGGGAGCCAATCAAGGCGGCTCGGACAACAGCTGTCTGGACCAGCAGACTTATTGCAGGATGGAGTTTACATTTAAACCCATTTCCTAGAACCAGACTTTGTATATCAGAAGTGATTAAGAAAAAAAAATGTTCCCGAATACTTGGCAAATGCACATAATATAGTTAACCCTTTTTATTACAACTTCTCCTTCTAACCTTAAAGAAGAGTGTACATAAATTCTTAGCCCTGATACATATTGCTTTCATTATTAGGTCATGTTCAGACATGGGGGATTTTATTGCAAAAGATCAGCAGCAAAACCCATTCACATGTAGAGGTATTATCATCCGATGTGGTTTGAGGGCATAGTGTTGATTTTTCAATCCTCAGCTTGATTATTTTATCAGGTTTCCTGTGGAATTTTGAAACTCGTGGTGTAAAAATGTACGTGTAGCACCCCGAGGGCTCGGCTGCTACAGGGGTATTGCACCTCAAACCAGAGGTGTGATATTCCACTCCCGGGTAAGGATGGAGTGTGGACCAGGACTCATTTAGCTGCATGCACCACACACACCCCATTTCCGAGGGACAGTTCAATGGTGCTCCCACAGAAGTGCAGGCACGACAGCTTCTGTCCCTGGCTGGAGTGGGGAGGGGGTGGAATACCCAGTGGTGTAGGAGCAGATAGGGGTAGGTCTCTGGGCATATGTAGGAGCCCATTGGTTGCTAGTCACCTGGGCTCACACATAAGGGAGGTATATAAGGTGGGCACCATCTTAGCTCAGTGTGCAGTCTGAGGAGAAGTGACAGGGAGCAGAGCTGCTGCATGGGCTCTGCTCCACGGGCAGGCCTTGTCAGGAGGCCGGGGCCTGAGAGAGAGAGAGAGTAGAAGGAACAGAAAGGAAAGTAAGAAAGGAAACAAAGAACTAGAACACAGAGAAAGGCCCAGAGACACGAAGGCAGAAGGAACCCCAAAGGCCCAGGAGATTGCGGGTGAAGGGTTGGCAGAGCAGGGTACCGGGACCCAAATTGGTGGAGGCAACAGATTCCTCAGCCAAGGACCGGAGGTTGTGACCACAACTTGGTGCGACCCCTCACTACTTCCACCAGGAAAGCATATCACATAGGGTCAGGAAAACCGGAGATAGGTTTCGCCAAGAGAAGGCCCGAGGAAGCTGGACAAAGGTGGGTCACTGGTGAGGACGGCCAGAGAAGGGAAGAGAAGGGAGCCCTGTGCCACGCTCTGGAATTGCCTGGGAGTTGGTCGAGCCCCTTGCCTGGTGAACGCAGCACGGCTCAGGCGGTCCTACCTGCGCACGAGTGACCTGGTGAAGAACTGTGAGTAAAGCATTGGAAACTGCAATTCCAAGTCTCTGTTTCATCGCCACACCAGCACCATTAGTACTGGGACGCTCACACCATCACTCCCATCATCCACACTAGCTGCCCTGAGGCAATACTTCTCCCGTGGGGAGTAATCCCATACTTGGCTGCGCATACAACATCAGCCTCAGCGGTCTGCAGCGCAGCGGCGGTCCCCACTGACCGCAATCCACAGGTGGCGTAGTCGGACACTTGTTACAACATTAAGACTGCCACTGGTTTGACCACCCTGGGCACGGACCGGGTCAGCGCCACGGAGACTACAACCCCCAGCGATCCGGCTCCGGGTATTCCCCGCACAACACAGGCCCGGGGGGCGCGTCAACTTTGGCGTTGTCGGCAGGATTTCGTGCCCGCAACCACCGGGTACTGCGTGCCTGAAAAAGACTTTTGCACTTACCTGAGAGAAGTTTCCCGCCATCGGACGCCATGTTGGGTCGTTTCCCGCCATCTTCGGGACGTCGCGCGGGAAGAAGAGGGGCGTGGACGCCGAAAGCGCGCGAGATCCGAAGCTCCGCCCCACGCACTGACTCTGCGTAAGGTCCTGACGTCACAGGAGCACGACGCAAGGTCCTCAACCCCGACGATCGACTGCGGAGCCGCGGCCTACGGAGGAAGATCAACGCAAGGTAGGCCGCGGTCCACCAGGGGGGAGGAGGACACCAGGAACGGAGAGGAAGATGGCGGACCGGCAGCAGACTAAGCTGCCCAGTATCGGCAGAAACCCCAGCCGTCGCGGGCCCCGACCAGCGCCAGGAGAAGATGCGTGATGCAGGAGCGGTCGCGGGAGCAGGTAAGAGGAGTCTCCCTGTCCCGGACGCTGCCAGCGTCAGCCTGCTCCCGGGCCCCCTGGTGGAGCCGCCAATCCCGGGCACTGCAGACACCGACCTGCTCCAGACCCCACAACAAGCCCTGCAGCTGAGCCCTCCAGCCCTGGGCACCGCCACCACCAGCCCGCGCCCAGGCCCAAAGTCGCACCCTCTGATCCCGGGCGTCATCAACGGCAGCCCTCTCCAGGCCCGGTCGCAAGGCCTGAACTCCCCAGGCGCAAAAGGACTGTACGCCCTCCACGTCAACCGGCTAACCGAGGAAGAGCTGCAGTACCACCAGTACGAGGAAAGCCAAGAGGACCCGGACGGGTCTGAAGATTACGAGGAAGGAGCATCAGGAGGACACCGTTACTAATGAACGGTAAATGGAACTGTATATAGTTACCCGTAAGGGTATAGAAACTGTTGCTGAGTGGAGTGTGTTTCCCGTTGGGACTGATATAGAACTGTGTAGAAGTTACCCCCTATATCCCTTATCTGGCTGGGGACTGAGAACAGCCATCCCTTTTTCCTAATCTGGCTGGGGACTGAGAGCAGCCATTCCCCTAAGAAGAAAGAAAACCTGGTCGCAAGTTGCACCGCGGCCGGAACTCAAGAATGTGTTTTTGAAAAAAAAAAAAAATGTTTTACTTAAGAATGTCTTATACTGAAAAAGTTTCATATGCTGCTAAAAGAGTTTATAGCATTTTATATGTGTGTGAAGAAAGTCTTGTAATGTTTTATACCAGTAACGTTAAAAGGGAAAAGTGCCTCCCATAAAGGGATGGGTTAATAGTTAATGTCTTATATACGAATGCATTCTAAAATTTTTGTATGTTTAAATTGTTTTGCTCTTTTCCAGCCCGAGGACGTGCTGTGATTTACCAGGGGGGAATGTAGCACCCCGAGGGCTCGGCTGCTACAGGGGTATTGCACCTCAAACCAGAGGTATGATATTCCACTCCCGGGTAAGGATGGAGTGTGGACCAGGACTCATTTAGCTGCATGCACCACACACACCCCATTTCCGAGGGACAGCTCAACGGTGCTCCCACAGAAGTGCAGGCACGACAGCTTCTGTCCCTGGCTGGAGTGGGGAGGGGGAGGAAAACCCAGTGGTGTAGGAGCAGATAGGGGTGGGTCTCTGGGCATAGGTAGGAGCCCATTGGTTGCTAGTCACCTGGGCTCACACATAAGGGAGGTATATAAGGTGGGCACCATCTTAGCTCAGTGTGCAGTCTGAGGAGAAGAGACAGGGAGCAGAGCTGCTGCATGGGCTCTGCTCCACGGGCAGGCCTTGTCAGGAGGCCGGGGCCTGAGAGAGAGAGGAGAAGGAACAGAAAGGAAAGTAAGAAAGGAAACAAAGAACTAGAACACAGAGAAAGGCCCAGAGACACGAAGGCAGAAGGAACCCCAAAGGCCCAGGAGATTGCGGGTGAAGGGTTGGCAGAGCAGGGTACCGGGACCCAAATTGGTGGAGGCAACAGTTTCCTCAGCCAAGGACCGGAGGTTGTGACCACAACTTGGTGCGACCCCTCACTACATCCACCAGGAAAGCATACCACATAGGGTCAGGAAAACCGGAGATAGGTTTCGCCAAGAGAAGGCCCGAGGAAGCTGGACAAAGGTGGGTCACTGGTGAGGACGGCCAGAGAAGGGAGCCCTGTGCCATGCTCTGGAGTTGTCTGGGAGTTGGTCGAGCCCCTTGCCTGGTGAACACGCAGCACGGCTCAGGCGGTCCTACCTGCGCATGAGTGACCTGGTGAAGAACTGAGTAAAGCATTGGAAACTGCAATTCCAAGTCTCTGTGTTTCATCGCCGCACCAGCACCATTAGTACTGGGACGCTCACACCATCACTCCCATCATCCACACTAGCTGCCCTGAGGCAATACTTCTCCCATACTTGGCTGCACATACAACATCAGCCTCAGCGGTCTGCATCGCATCGGCGGTCCACACTGACCGCAATCCACGGGTGGCGTAGTCGGACACTTGTTACAACATTAAGACTGCCACTGGTTTGACCACCCTGGGCACGGACCGGGTCAGCGCCACGGAGACTACAACCCCCAGCGATCCGGCTCTGGGTATTCCCCGCACAACACAGGCCCAGGGGGTGCGTCATACGTCTGTTCACGCTAGACGATTTTGAAGCGTTAAAAATCATCGATTGGTAGATATTTAGTCATCGGTGGCTGTTCCATTGTTCTGGGCAGCGCAAGTCCCATTTACACAGGATGATGTGCTGTCGAGAATGATGATCTACTGTGGAAACCAAAAGATCATTTCACCCGACAAGCATTTCCATCATTTGTTGGGTGATTGGCAGCCTGTTTAGACTGCAAGATTATCAAGAAAGGTGCGTTCCCAAGAGCGCTCGTTGCCATAATTTTGCAATGTAAATGGACCTTAATACTCCCACAAACAAATTCCAAAAGCCCTTTGGTAGTAAAATGCTAAGTACACAAGAATGAGCTAAAGGAGAACATTGCAGCACCACAAACCTAGGCGTGCCTATACAGAAATCCAAATGTTTGTAGACGCTTTCCAAAAATAAACAGAAAAAGAAGCTCGTCAAAATACGGTTATACTTTCTTCACGCTGCCAATTTTATTTGGCAGATCAGACAGAATAGAAATTCAGTACTTTCTAGGAGAGTGATTAGTATGTGGAGTGTGTAAACACAGATCTACAGTGACAGAACTAAGCAAATGCTTCAGAGCCTCCACATTCACCAAATTTCTTTTACATTTGTTCTCACTTTTCGTGATTTTCCCCTCAGTGCCCCTCTTCTGTTGGCACATTACCCTTTTGTACAATCTGAGTGAACAGACATATGGATGCTGTTTGGGTGGGTGACAAACGGCAATGATATGTATAATAAATGTTGCATACAGCAATGATGCTCCATGTGCATGAAGAATCCTTGATGCTTTTACAATTAAGTACACTCCAGCAACACATAGATAGGTTTAAATGGAATCTGTCAGTAGGATCAACCCTACTAAGCCATGTATATGGATATGCAGGTCATAGGAAGCTGAATAAAATGACATCTTGATATCTGCGATCTGACGTGTTATGCCTGAGAAATCCATGTTTTTCCTAATATTTTAAAGAGGTGTTAAGATCTATGGTGCGGACATAGATCTACCTGAGAATCTGCCTCCAGAGCTTATTTTAAATGAAAGGGGGATTTACCAGTGTGATAGGTAAAGGCCGAGTCCACTTTCCTGATCTCACTGCAGAGCTGTGTGTGATTACAATTAACAGTGCAGCAGAGCTGAGCTGGTTCTCTTTACAAACACATCTGGGTTTGTAGTTCTCTCACAGCGCTTTCAGTTCATCCCCTCTCCCCACACAATCTACCCGTGAGATCGAAGCTTAAAAAGGAACCTGTCACTAATAAAAAAACGATATTAACCTGCAGATACGGGGTTAATTATTTTTCTCCCCGCAGCGTGCGGTTAAGTGAGGGCCCTGGGCAGGTTAATAATGCTATTAACTTGCAGATTAACCCCATATCTGCAGGTTAATAGCATTTTTTTCTGGTGACAGGTTCCCTTTAAGAAGTGTTAGTTTCAGTCAAGCATAACCCTGAAGACAGTGCTATGGGAGGAGAGCTAGAACTGTAGATGTGTTTGTAATGAGACAAATCTCAGCTCTGCTGTACCGTGTTAGTTGATATCACACACAGCTCTGCAGAGAAATAATTAAAGCAGCCCGTCAGGCACTACATGTCTTTCATTTAAAATAAGCTCTGGAGGCAGTTCATATACTCACCCTCCGAGGTCATTGTTTTTCGGCACCACTCCGGTCTTGCGATGCCATCTTGTGAGTGCAGCTTCTGACTGGCTGGAACTCAGAAGTTACATCATAAGCTCTCAATGCAAGTCTATGAGAGCTCTCATAGACTTGTGTCGAAAAGTGACCTCGGCACAGCTCCATGAAAAACTGAAACTGCCGGGAGGTTACTTTTTGCCAGAGACCGACGCTGGCAAATGATGAAGGCGGCGGCCAGTGAGTATGAGACAGGGAGCAGGGGATCAACATTTAACAGCACCACTCCTGCAGTGTAATAAAAAAAAACAAAAAAACACTGGAGTGATGCTTTAATAATACGGTCCCGCGCCCTAATGGGATTATTCTAAGTGGCCCTGGATCCCATTATAGTTTGAGACCCCTATATTGGGGTCTATGTAACCCTGTCATACAATACATAGACAATGAGCAATATTTATAGTTCTGTCACTTCATGTGAAGAAGCTTTATTGACAGACTGAAACAGAAAGGACACAAATCATCTGCTTACATCTATTTTGGGATTGACATGGCTACTTTGTTGTTGCTTTTCCCAGTGAAATAAATATTCGTACAGATGTCCGGGGCTGAGCTACAAGTACAGTTATATGACATGAAATGTATGAGAAGACTGTAATAAACGGGAATTAGAGAACAACAGTCACACGACTGCAACGCTTTCCGTTTCTTTTTCACCAAGTCTAAAAAGTGACTTTGGATTGTCTCTAATACATAAAATCAGGCACACAAATGTTAAAAGGAGTTGTCCACTACTTTCACATTGATGCCCTATCCTACGGATAGGGCATCAATATATGATCGGCTGGGGTCCCGCACGCGGCACCCCTGCCGATCAGCTGTTATCAGTGCCCGCCGGCCGGAAGTACTTATCTCGGTGCCTTGTAGTCAAGTTGTAGTGGCCACCGCTTGTTACTGCACATCAGCCTCCCATCCGCTGCGGCCACTACAGATGCACGGCCAAGCACTGCAGGCAAGGACTTCCATAACATTTTTATCTTCTTGATATATTGCAGTCATCATATTATATAGTACTGTACTTACAATTGCTCATTTTTCTCTTATACCCAGTTAATGCTTCGCTTTTCCATTAAAAGCAGCCTTGCTGAATCCTTCTAGGCTCTATATGTAGAAACAAGAAGTCTCTTCACTGCAGGCGTCATCATTAGAACTACAATTCTACATAACTGCAAAGTCCCTGGCAGGGCCGAGGAGCTGTATCAGGAGTTTAAGAGGGGAATGACTCATGCAGGGAAAAAAGGGACTTCCTGTTTCTACATGGAGCTTAGAAGGATTCAGCTAGACACATGAGGTCATAGACTTAATGGAAAAGAGGAATTAAGTGGGTAGAAAAACAAAATGAGCAATTGTAAGTACACAGTGCCATATTATATGATGATTATAATACATCAAGAGAATAAAAACTTTGATGAGCGCTTCTTTATAAAAAAAAAAAAAAAAAAAAAAAGAGAATATTAGGATCTGTTTTTAATTAGTTTTATTTAGTGATGGTAGATTACCTCTAGAAATGAAAAGTAAAAAAATGACAACTTGCCTGAACTGTTGATAATATTTATGTTTTACAGCATCCACACGGGTAAAGAAAACTGAAGATTGGAGATGTTCATTGACCGGCGTGGAAAAGTTTTCTGTGCCTGACTAGCGACTTGTGCAGAGGTCATTGTGCAAGAGGGGTGGAAGAATATGAGCTGTGACGTGATGCGCCACTATACATAGGTGTTACCTTTCATTGTTATCTGGAATGTGATACAGAAGCAAGGACTTGGGGCCATCTATATGTAGATGGGTAAGGAATTGGCTAAATGATAGGAAACAAAGGGTCGTCACAAATGGTACATTCTCTAAATGTAACATAATCAGCAGTGCGGACCACAGGGATCTGTGCTAGGACCGATTCTTTTTAACCTCTTTATTAAATGATCTTGGGGATAGGATTGAGAGCAAAGTGTCAGTTTTTGCTGATGACACCAAACTATGTAGGATATTAAAATCTGATCTTGACGTTACAATATTGCAGAATGATCCGGATAAGATGACTGAATGGGCAAACACTTGGCAAACGATGGTTAATGCAGATAAATGTAGAGTAATGCACCTAGGACGGAGTAATCCTATTGCTGCATATACATTAAATGGGAGTATACTCGGGACTACAGAACAGGAGAAGGACTTGAGTATTCTGGTTACAAGTAAGCTGAGCAGTAGTACTCAATGTCAGACAGCAGTGGCAAAAGCAAACAAGATTTTAGGATGTATAAAAAGAGATAAAATCCCGCAATCTCAACATATTGTTACCCTTTATAAATCACTGGTGAAGCCACATCTGGAATATGGGATCCAGTTTTGGGCTCCACACTTTAAAAAGGATATTCAGAAGTTTGAGTCAGTTCAAAGGCGGCAACTAGATTATTACAAGGGATGGAAGGTCACTCATATGAGGAGAGGTTGGAAAAGTTGAGCTTGTTCAGTTAGAAAAACGACGCCTCAGAGGGGATCTCATTTACATGTATAAATATATGTGTGGTCAGTATAAAGGACTAGCACATGACTTATTTCTTCCAAGGACCATACTAAGGACCAGGGGGTACTCATTATGGGTGGAAGAAAAGAGTGTCCGGCAGCTAAACAGGAAAGGGTTCTTTACAGTCAGACTGTGGAATGCCGACCACAAGAGGTAGTGATGGCCGACACTAACAGCTTTCAAAAAGGGGCTGGATGATTTCCTCGATACAGGTAACATTGTGGGTTACAGTTAAATTAGACAAAATGTTACACCTTTGATCCAGCATGTTACATTTTATCCAGGGTTCTTGTAGTGATCGCCTTTTCTCGGGGTCAAGAAGAAATTTTTCCCCGTGATGCAAATTAGCTGAAGGTGTCCTGGGCTTTTTGCCTTCTTCTGGATCAACAGATTTAGGTATAGGGATTTTACTAATACCATTGTTAAAATCATGAGTAATACAAAACTAAAACTAATTAAAAAATTATAAACTGGTTCATTTGTAATTGTAATAGTGCAGTAATAAAAAAAAATGGTAATACATTTGTGAGGCCTAGTCGCAGTAAGTTAGTGTAATGTTAGTGTAGGGAGTACAATTGGGGGAGGAAGGTTGAACATGATGGACCTAGGTCTTTATTCAACTTATGTAACTATGTTACTATGATAAAGAGATGACTACTGAAAAGTGAATAAGTGACTATCAAGAGTTTCAGTGGTCGCATCTCTGACCAGGTCGGCGCATATGGCCGGACCCCGTTTTGCAGGGGATTTCGAACGTATGCCTCAATGGGGACACAGAACGCAATGTGAAAGCACCCTAAAACACATCTGCATGTGGAAATAGCAGGAATGTCTGTGAAACGTGCCCTTGATGTAGTTACATAGTTAGTAAAGCCGAATAAAGACTTGCGTCCATCAAGTTCGACCTGTTAGTTCTGTAATTGCTAAAGTTGATCCAGAGGAGGGCAAAAACCCCAAATGATTTAGCCAATCTTCACCTGAGAAAAAATTCCCTCCCGACTCTGAAACCAGCAGTCAGAATAAATCCCTGTATCAACCTACTATTTTATTCTATTTTTAAGTATATGCAGAAATCTGCCTGGTATCTAGAAAAGCATCCAGTCCCCGCTTGAACTGGTTTAGTGAATCCGACATTACCGTCTCCTCACTCAGTAAATTCCATATTCTCACTGCTCTTACCGTAAAGAACCCCTTCCTGTGCTGGTGCTGAAACCTTTTCTCTTCCAGTCTTAGTGAGTGCCCTCTTGTTACCGTAATATCCCTCCTTTTGAACAAATCCCGGGCAAGGTCTCTATACTGTCCCCTAACATATTTGTACACATTTATTATGTCCCCCCTCAACCTTCTCTTTTCCAGGCTGAATAGTCCTAGTTTTGCCAACCTCTCTGGGTATTGCAGTCCCTCCATTCCCCTTATTAATTCTGTTGCCCTCCTTTGTGCCTTTTCAAGCTCATTTATATCCTTTCTATATATTGGGGCCCATAACTGAGCACAGTATTCCAAGTGTGGTCTGACCAGTGCTTTGTACAGTGGAAGAACAATGTTCTCATCCTTTGCAGCTATACCTCTTCTGATACATCCCATTACCCTGTTTGCCCTTACAGCAGCGGCCTGACTTTGGGCACTCCAATTTAGTTTGCTATCAATCAAGATGCCCAAGTCCTTCTCCATCTCTGAATTCCCCAATGATTTCCCATTCAGTGAGTACTGGTGACTTCCATTTTTCCTTCCCATATGTATGACCTTACATTTCTCCTCGTTAAACCTCATTTGCCATTTAATGCTCCACCTACCCAGCTTATCCAAATCCCTCTGTAGGTCTTCACTATCCTCTTTTGTATTAATTGTTTTACATAACTTTGTGTCATCTGCAAATATTGATATTTTACTATTTATCCCGTTGACTATGTCGTTAATAAAGATATTAAATAACACTGGGCCTAGTACAGACCCCTGTGGTACCCCACTAGTGACGCTTACCCAATCTGAGTATATTCCATTTATAACCACCCTCTGCCTTCTATCCTTTAGCCAGTTAGCTACCCACTTGCAGACATTTTCCCCCAGCCCCATCATTCTCATTTTGTATACCAACCTATTATGTGGCACGCTATCGAACGCTTTTGAGAAGTCGAGATACACGACATCCACTGGTTCCCCCTGATCTACTCGAGAGCTAACCTCCTCGTAGAAGTCAATCAGGTTTGTTTGGCAGGAGCGATTCCTCATGAATCCATGTTGGTTCGGGGTTAATAGATTATTAGCATCAAGATGCTCCATGATTGCCTCATTAATAAAGCCTTCAAAAATTTTGCCCACAACGGACGTCAGACTCACCGGCCGATAGTTTCCGGTGTTACTTTTTGCTCCCTTTTTGAATATTGGCACTACATTCGCCTGTCGCCAATCAAGTGGTACAGACCCAGTCTCAACAGAGTCCTTAAATATAAGATATAACGGTCTGTCTATCACATTACTTAGTTCCCTTAGTACCCGTGGGTGTATGCCATCAGGTCCTGGTGATTTTTTTATTTTAATGTTACTGAGGCATTTCTGTACGCCAGCTTGGGTTAGATTTGTCATACTTAGTGGAGGATTAAGTTTGTCACTTCTCATTTCGCCTGTTAGTTCTTTTTCCTTTGTGAAAATTGACGAAAAAAATTTATTTAATAGATTAGCTTTATCCTCATCTTTCTCTATGATTTTGCCTTCATCACTTTTTATCGGTCCAATATTACTCGATTTAATCCTTTTACTATTTATATACTTAAAGAACACTTTGGGATTTGATCTACTTTCCCTAGTAATACGTCTCTCTGTATCCTCCTATGCTATTTTTATTTGTTTTTTGCAGGTTCTCGTTTTTTCCTTGTAACACATTAGTGCCTCC
Organism: Phyllobates terribilis; assembly: GCF_046119375.1. NCBI lineage: Eukaryota > Metazoa > Chordata > Amphibia > Anura > Dendrobatidae > Phyllobates > Phyllobates terribilis. The sequence goes on from NW_027362762.1 coordinate 814,971,366, forward strand.
TTGCTGTTTTCCTGTTTTAATCTCTTGAATGCCTCTTTTTTGCTATTTAACGCCCCTTTTACGTTCTTATTCAACCATATTGGTTTCCTCTTATTTCTGGCCCTTTTATTCCCATACGGTATATACCTCTCGCACTGAGTATTCAGAATTCTTTTGAAGGTTTCCCATTTACTATTCGTATTTCCTTGATTAAGAACTTTGTCCCAGTCAATAAGTTGAAGGTTTTCTTTCAGCTGATCAAACTTCGCCCTCCTAAAGTTTAATGTTTTAGTTGTTCCCTTATTGATAACCCTACTGAAGGGCATTTTGAAATTGATAATATTATGATCGCTATTACCTAGGTGCCCCCCTATCTGTACCTCAGTTATTCTATCAGGCCTATTAGTCAATATTAAGTCCAACACTGCCTTCCCTCTCGTTGGTTCCTGCACTAGTTGGGAGAGATAATTATCCTTGATATTTGTCAAGAACCTTTTTCCTTTCTGCGATCTACAGGTTTCTGTTTCCCAGTCAATATCCGGGTAGTTGAAGTCCCCCATTACAATCACCTCATTATGTTTTGCTACTTTGTCTATTTGTCCTAATAGCAGTTTCTCATTCTCCTCTGTTATATTAGGTGGCTTATAGCAGACCCCCAGTAATATTTTATTATTTTTTGCCCCCTCTATCTCTACCCACATGGACTCGACCCCCTCTTCTCCCTCTCCTATATCTTCCCTTAGTCTGGGCTTTAGACGTGACCTTACATATAAGCAGACTCCTCCGCCCTTCCCCTGTTTCCGGTCCCTTCTAAATAAACTATAATCTATTAAATTTACCGCCCAGTCGTAGCTATCGTCTAGCCAAGTCTCTGTTATACCTACGATGTCATACCTCTCCTCCGATATAAGCGCCCGCAGCTCATCCGCCTTATTGGTCAGGCTTCTTGCGTTGGTCAGCATGCAAGATAAAACTTTGGGGTTATTTAGCATCCTATTCTTCTCTAACGATCTAACTGTACTATCCCCACCCCCCTCTCCACCCTCACTATATTCACTTCTCCCCTTCCCCCTTGCTTGCCTCACATCCCACCTATTTCCTTGGTTTCCCCCCCCCCCCGTCTCTAGTTTAAAAACTCCTCCAACCTATTAGCCATCTTCTTCCCCAGCACCGCTGCACCCTCCCCATTGAGGTGCAGCCCGTCCCTACGGTAGAGCCTGTAGCCGACAGCGAAGTCGGCCCAGTTCTCCATGAACCCAAACCCTTCTGCCTTGCACCAACTCTTTAGCCACTTATTCACCTCCCTAACCTCCCGTTGGCGCTCCTGTGTGGCTCGCGGGATTGGTAGGGACACGTCATCCACACAAAGCAAGAAAGACGACAGCATCGAAAGATGGGAGGTGCTGGACCAGGACCAGCGACAGCCCTCGGACCGGAAAGCACTCAGGCGAGTATAATAAAAGCTCTTTTTCTTGTCTTGCAGGTCCGGTTGGGGGCTTATACAGTGGTGTGAAAAAGTGTTTGCCCCCTTCCTGATTTCTTATTCTTTTTCACACCACTGTATACAGCATTATAGAATGCTGTATATAAGGTCTGAAAGATGGTGTCCGTATCTCATATCGGTCAAACCTGGTAACCGGTTCGCTTTAATAGCCAGATTCAGACCAACGTCACAGATGCTGGAATTGGACTGGACAGAAATCTGCACATGTAAAGGTTCTCTCACTTGTGCATCTGCTTTACATCGACTTCTATACAGTAAATGTATCTGAATGTCCTATGAATCACTGTATGGAAGAAATAGCAGGCAGGACTTATAACCAGCTAATTAGATGAAACATTATTCTTGCGTGTAATTAAAGTTGCCATAACAATGACAAACAGCTTTTAACAGCAGGAATATCCTACATTTATTGCACCTTTACCAGAAAAGCCAATATGTTACAAAATGTAAATTCACTTGTCACCATATTACCTACAATATAACAGAAAGGAAAATCTGACTGCAATATAATAGCCTCCGGTCTAAATGTAATGGAAGTGAATGAAACACATGCTGGCTTAGCGCTCATATTAGGTATAATTTCCATTTTGCTTACTGGGAACCAGTAATAAAATGTAAGTCAACCCTACAAACTATTCTCAAATGGGGAATGAACATACATAGTGAAGCTTCAGGTGCGGGTATTTTTCTTAGGGCTCATTCAGACATAAGTTTCCATGTTTGAGTACTAGCAGTGTTTAGGGAGCTGTCCATATGTCTGATTTTTTTGTCAGACCAAGTGGTGTGTGCAAAATCACAGAGCCTTGTCTGATAATGATAAGGGTGTTGGATCAAAAACGCCAATGCAAGTCTATGGGTCCATAAAAAAAAATACAGACAGCACACGGATGCCATCAGACAGGTTGACTGCAGAAACTTTATTCTCAACTGAGAAAAACTGATACCAAACTGATGACTCTCTGCTGAACTCTGTCCATTTTTCTCATGCATGCAAATAAATGGACGTCTGAATGAGCCCTTACATTTGGAAATATTCCCTCTACAACCATGACCCATCAGAAGAATAAAGCTTCTGCTACTGTGCTGTAAACATTGGACTTGTCATACAAGCTGCATACAGCATGGTCCTAGGGTGCAGTACGGGGGTATTTCAAGAAAGACATTATTACAGTAGCTCACACATCATGGTTTTTTTTGGCGTCAATTTTCTGCAGCAAAACCTGATCTTCAAGGGCATTTTATTCAGGATTTTTCTTGCAGGTTTGGTGAATTTTTTTCACTGTCCACTCGTTTTTCTTTACTTCGCTGCTTTTTTCTTGCCATAATACAAATTCTAACAGTCTATTCAGTAGGACTATCAGCTGTGTATCCACCTGACTTCTGCACAACACAACTGATGGTCCCAACCCCATTTATAAGGCAAGAAATCCCACTTATTAAACCTGACAGGGCACACCTGTGAAGTGAAAACCATTTCCGGTGACTACCTATTGAAGCTCAGCAAGAGAATGCCAAGAGTGTGCAAAGCAGTCATCAAAGCAAAAGGTGGCTACTTTGAAGAACCTAGAATATAAGACATATTTTCAGTTGTTTTACACTTTTTTGTTAAGTATATAATTCCACATGTGTTAATTCATAGTTTTGATGCCTTCAGTGTGAATGTACAATTTTCAAAGTCATGAAAATACAGAAAAATCTTTAAATGAGGTGTGTCCAAACTTTTGATCTGTACTGTATACCAGGATAGAGGGGCCAGCAGAATCTAGTTACGCCACTGGATCTAAAAGTCCTCCAAGAGAGACTTCTCCCAATGATCCAGGAGTACTTTGGTGATGATAATGCTTTTTTCAGCCCGATCGAGACCATTTCACAAGGAGAAAGGTATAACTAAATTGGTCAGTGGACAGAACATTGAAATTTTGGGTTTATGGCCAAGAAACTCCCCCAATCCCAGTCCCAAACAACCTGTGGTCAATCCTTAAAATGCGGGTGAACAAAAACACAGAAATTATGAACTCCAAGCACTGAATTGAACTCTCCAACGCCACCTACTGGAAACAGCAATCCTACAAGTCACAATCGACCCTTTAACAAGTATTGCAATATAACTTAGGATAAAAGCCAAATCAGGATCTCAATTTGCAGACAGTGTTTTGGGCTGTTGGCCCTTGTTAGTGCAAAGTATGAGAAAGGATTTGGCTAGGTGAGAGGCTCTGGACTGTGGTCTAAGGGGTAACGTTTCTCCTTGTGGAGAGTGACATACCGCCTCTGGCACGTCAAGGTAAGGAGGCTTTTTCGCCGTGCAATGCTCCTCTGGGAAATTTAATATGCAAATTGCCTCTTCAGAGAAAAAGAGGACTTGAACTCTATAGCGCCATCTATTGGAAGCAGCATTATATGAAATGCTGATAATTATACTTCAGTAACCATAGAAACATATGACTAAAAGATCTAAAAACAATGAGGCTGCAAACTTTGTGAAAATCATTAAAGTATGTCAGTTACAAAACTTTTGGCCACAAATGTACAATTAAAAGGACTGAATGTAAATTGGCACCATCTTTTGAAGCACAACATGTTCCCAGACCTAAAGTAGTACCGGTAGTTCTAGTACTGGGCATTAAAACTAGTTTTTACCTGTTGGTTAAACAAACTTTATGCACAACATTACGCTTTCCCCTGAAAACACCACAAAATAATAAAACTACTACAAACCAATCTACAAAGATATTCGGGTTTATCAGGGCATGACAAACACCACAACCTTTGCACTAACATGCCTCAATAAAGAAGCTGGTTACCTTCTATTATTTATAAACTCAAGACTAATGTTGCTAGACCACATTATTACTTTAAGGGGTTACTGAGATAATGGAGACACCTGAATCCTTGAAGGGTGGACAACAGCACTCTTCCTCTAATGATTGCCGCATTTCTCCTTAAAGGGGTCATCATAAAATCACCTACTAATTAAACAGGTTTTTATGAATATTTTTTATTTTGCCAATGTTTTTTTCCCCTTACCGCAAACTTTGTTTCAAGGGATTCTCTCACCAGCTTCCTAATCCGAGAGCAGCGGTTTTATTTCCAGTGATGTTTTACTTCCTGGACTGTTTAGAGTAGTCTGCATAAAATCACTGTTTTATCAGCAGGAGATTATCACTAGAGGACTACTTAGCCTGCTGCCATGTAATCCAACCACACCCCCACCAGTGATTGGCAGCTTTCTGCCTATGCACATTGTACACAGAAAGCTGCCAATCAGTGGTGTGGGCATGGTTAAACAACTCAGTATTCAGAGAACTGCTAGATCTGCAGCAGAGAAAACAGTTTTTAATCAAAACTGCAGCACCCAGTAAAGTAAGTGATACATTGCTGGAATCAGACGCAGAAATGGCCAGAGTTTTTAAAAAGCTCCAAAATATGCTAGGCATCTGTCATTTTTGGGCTCCAAACAGACTTCCTTGTTTAGTTTGTGGCGTGTTCCAAGAAATAGTCACCAGAAGAATGGTCAGGTCACTTCAGCTTTGCGTCTTTGGAACCTGTAGTGGTTAGAAGACCATCAAAAGACTGTACATACAAACAGCACGTTGTTTTGACAAACATGCATATGCTCAACCTTTTGAGCATTTTTAGGGGCAGGTTTCAGACTGTACCTGCCTGAAAAGACTGTGTGCACAGACCCCAAGACCCACCACAGGGTCTCAGTAACACACTCAGAAGAGACACACACAAAATGTTTATGAGATTCACAGCCAACAAGTAAATCAACGTTTCTATGATTCAATGACCTTCAGGCGCAGTTCCTAGACCATATAGCAGCTGCAAAGTGTAAAATGGCGGTCAATTTATAAGTATCCAAACATGGCCCTATGACAAGCCCTATTGCCTGTAATGGTATAATTGTGGGCAGCACCTAAGCAGGTCCAAAAGGTTTTTGCCCCTTATGGCAAGACCAGTACTATAAATGATGCCCGATAATTGAAAGCTCTATGACAAATTAGATTTGGCCGCAGAAGCTTCATGAGACAGTCACATTTTTAATATATGACAGGAGCCATCACTTTATGGTTAAGTTTTAAACGCCAGGCTCTGATAAAAAAAAAAATTATATTTGAGTTGTACATCTAAGGGAAATGAAATGTAACATTTCCCTCGTCTAATGTCCTATGAATTAATCAGCTTACATACATGTGCTCAAAAGCTCTGGAAATAGAGATGAGGCAACTGAACAGACCAATATAACATGAACAGATATAGTAAGAAATGGAGCAAAAAAAAGAAACATAGCTATTACAATTATTAATATAAGCCAAAACAGAAAAAAAAAAAAAAGAACACGAACACGGGGGAACCTCCCAAACTAAACGGAGAGCTGTCTGTTGTATTTTTGGGATTAGAATAGTTCTATAAATAATAACATTTACATGATTCTCAAGAGCTTTGCAAGAATTGTCTTCTACAAAACATGACTAATACATTCTACTTAAACTGCAACACCAAGATAGAAAAGTCAGACATATGGGAATCACAAGATCGATAGACCTCTAATATGCAAATTATGGAAAAAAACGAACAAAAATTTCAAAACATCTAGATTTATTCATCATCAAGCGCCACGCACAGAAATACATGCACGACATCAATGACGTTCTAAATTGTTGTCTGAGGAATATTCTGCCATGCTGAAAGCACTTGGGCAAATCATTAAGATCCACTGCTGGCAGCTCCCTTTGCAGTTGCAGACCACAGACGTCCCAGATTTGCTGAATGGGAGACAAGTCCAGAACACCACAAACCATTCTAGAGCATTTAGGCCATGCAGGCACCTCACAGTAGCACCAGCAACATGTACCCTGGTATTGTTCTGTTGAAGAAAAAAGGTCCTGGGACACTTTGGAGAAATAAAGTACCACTGGTTCCACAACCAAATCAATGTAACATTGAATTGTTTAGAGTACCTGGAATGAAGACTACAGGGCTTTGGCTACCGTACATTACACACCATAACCATGCGAGTAGAACTGGTGTGACATTCCCTGGGTTAGGCTCTTCATGGTGTTACCCATGTGATCTCCACATGGAGACCGGAAGCTGGAATGACGCAATGGACATATATCGTCTTCAGCAATGCGTTCTGCTTTGTCTTCGATGTAATTGTAGCACCCTGAGGGCTCGGTTGCTACAGGGGTATTGCACCTCAACCCAGAGGTGTGGTATTCCACTCCCGGGTAAGGATAGAGTGTGGGACTGAGCTCAGTAGGCTGCATGCACTACATTCACCCCATTTCCGGGGGACAGATCAATGGTACTCCCACTAGGTGAATGTGCAGGTACGACAGTGTCTGTCCCTGGCTGGAGTGGGGAGGGGGGTGGAACATCCCAGTAGTGTAGGGACAGATAGGGGAGGGCTTCTGGACATAGAGGTAGGAGCCCATTGGGTGCTAGTCACCTGGGCTCACACATAGAGGGAGTATATATGGTGGGCACCATCTTGAGACAGGGTGAGTCTGTTCAGAGAGAGAGTTCAGAGAGGAGCTCAGCCAAGAGGGCTGACCGGGAGCTGTGGCTCCGGCTGGGCCCAGCTCCAGAGCCAGGCTTCAGGAAGAAGGAGACAGAAGGGCCCAGAGGCACAAGAAGAGAGGGAGCCCTGAGAACCGAAGAGTGACCAAAGAGGGTGAAGGGTTGGCACAGTGAGGTACCGGATCCCAAGCTGGCAGAGGCGAATAATCCTTAACCAGGAACCGGAGGTCGCAGCCAAGCTTTGGTACGACCCCCCACCACATCCATCAGAAAGGCAGACCACGCATAGGGTCAGGGAAGCCGGGAAAGGTTTCACCATCAAGAGGCCCGAGGGAGCCGGACAAAGGTGGATCCCTGGTGGGGACGGCCGGTAGAAAGGCAGAGAGGGGAGCTCTGGACCACGCTCTAGAGATACCTGGGGGTTGGCCGAGTCCTTGACCTGGTGGATGCAGCACGGCTCGGGTGGTCACTGCTGGCCGAAGTGACCGGAACAACAAAAGTGAGTAAAGCTTGGAAACCGCACTTCACGTCTCTGTGTTGATTACCGCACCGGCACCATCAGTCCTGGGACACCCACATCATCATTTCCCACAAACACTGCCCTGAGGCCATACCCCTCCCGTTGGGGGTTATACCAACAAAGCTGCACTGATATACCACCAGCCTCAGCGGACTGTTCTGCAGCGGCGGCTTCAGAGTCGCGATCAACGGGTGGCGTAGTCAATCAATTTAACATCTACTGCCATAGACTGCCACTTAGTTTGACACCCTGGGCACGGACCGGGTCACCGCCACAAAGACTACTACCCCTATCCAGATCCGGCTCCGGGTATCCCCTGAATATGGCCCAGGGGGCGCGTCATAATCATAGCCGGAGATTGGTGTGGCGAGTATGTGATCAATACCATGGAGAGGCCTTCATAAGGAAATGTCAAACCGGTCCTACTCCTGGTATTATGGGGAGAGTGGTCGCATAATGCATGATAGCCGGACCCCTCTAGTCTTCATTCCAGGTACACTAGCAGTTTGACATTACAATGTTGTTTAGGCAGTGTAACCAGTGGTATTGTCACTTACCAGATTCCCAGGACATGGTTTCCAACATGAGAACACCAAGCCACATGTTGCTCATGCTACTGTGAGCAGTCTATGTGGCCTAAACGTGCTACCATGAACCGCAGCATCTTTGAACTTGTCGCTAGTTGAGCACAGCAGTTACATTATTGGTCGGCAATTGCAAAGGGGGCAGCCAGTGGCAGAACAGGTCTGTTGGAAGTTTATCTCTGGGACAACAAAAGGATTGTCAGACACACCAGATCTTTAACTCCCCGACAATCATTTGTCAGGAACCCCAGACACAAAGTGTAAGCCGAATAATTCAATATTGGCGGACTCGGGCGACGTTAGTCTAAGGTGTATGTCGGGCATTAATGTGCACAAAGAAATAGCAAGTAAATTGAACTGATTGGGGGAGTCATGATGTTGAGTTGATGGCAAACAATGTTAGAGTCCCGAGTCAGAACTCTTAAAAGTCTAGATTCGTTGTTTGCGAAGGCAACCGTCCAAAAGCACAAAATCCATGCAAACTTTGTGCCACTCGAAAAACAAAAAGTTGTATCCAGCCTAGACAAAACATTTCTTAACTTGAGTTTGATATAATGTATCAGCATAGTAAAAGTTATCAGCCCAGAATTTAGGTGTTTATTAAAAGGCATGGTGTCTCAAAAGTAGTAAGAAGCCAAACAGAATACATTTTTTTTTTAGTGGCATTTTGGAACAAGTACAGAACTGCTGCTGCAATATTCAATATTCGGTCCTTACATAAGACAGCATACTAGGCTGACCAATGAGCTTTAAAACCACTTAAAAGGGATTGTCAAGAGTTTAAAGAAAACCTTCCAGTGGATTTATTATTTTCATTTATAACCTGAATATTTCATCCAATTGCTGATGTTTCACGGTTTCTCCAACAGTTTTCCTTTTTGTATCTGTGCCCCTCTGTTGCAAAGCTATGACACCTGATAAGAGTGGAAATATTCCTTTCAAACAACTGGGTGTATATTACAGAACTTCTCTGTGGGAATTTGCATTTTCTCCTTTTTGATAGAGGTGGTGAGGTATACGCCCAGTTGGTACATCTTTATTATCAGGGGCATATCTTTGGAACAGAGGGGCACAGAAGAAGAAAATAAAATTCGAGAGTTCCTCTTTTAATCAATTAATTTACTCATCCGGCAAACCTTGTTTACTCTCCTGGAACACCATGTAGCAACTGCAGCCAATCACTGACCTCAGTAATGTTTGGTCAGGTCAGGTCATCTTGGGACCGTAGACTTGGTGGTGCATTATTTGAAGAGTTTAGAAACTTTCAGCTGCTTTCCTCTAGAGCAATATTCCATCTATATAAATATAACAAATAGCTAATTATCTTATTTTGTAATAAACTTTAACTCCCAATTTTGGGACCCGTCATTTGCCATAAACATGTATTTTTTTTTTTTTTTTTTAAAAACTGGTCTAAATGCTGGGCTTTTTCTGGTTCTGTTCCTGAGACTGCTTCTCCTATCACTTATATAAATCTGGTCTTTTTAGTCAACTGGCCATGATCCGTAAGAAGACTGCCACAAAGCAGAGCTGAGGATCACGTCGCCTTAGCTAACCAGACTAGATTCACATGCAGGAAAGAGGCGGCTAAAGGACTGTATGATATGACCCCCAATCAGTAAATAGCCTGTTCACACTGTCAGATCAAAGTAAACGATTCGCAGTGAGCACGGTGCAAAAGATCATTTCACCCAACGAACGAGCGTTTTGCTTGTTCATCAGGTGATCAGAAGACTATTTATAAGGCAAAATAATTGAAAAACTAGAGTTTTTAAGAACACTCGTTCATGATTATATTTCAGTGTAAATGCAGTTTAAAAGGGACTCCATCTGCACAGAACTTGGTAAACTCTTAGTGTGGCCAAACATTTAAAGGGAACCTGTCACGTCAAAAAATGCCATTAACCTACAGATACCGAGTTAATCTGCAGGGTAATAGCGTTCTTGCCCTGCTCGGCGCCTGCACTTAGAGCCCCGCTGTCGGGAGGTAATTAACTTTCATTCAACGCTCAGTTATAGGGGTGGCACTGGTGTGGGTAAAGCCACCACTCCGTATAGGGAGCGGCGTCTGTAACTGCACCCCCGGCACTGACTGACAGCCGACCCCAATGCAGAGCGAGTGTCAGTCAGATTCCCTTTAAAGAGCACCTGCCCACCTACTTTTTTTCCAACACTCAGAAGACATACCGGTAGGGAATGTAGATTATTAGCCCAATTTGGGACGGTGATAAAAAGGTCTGTAAGGTGCAGGGAAATAGACAGGAGCTATATAAAAGCATAATAAAAAGTTACAAGGATAATACACTTTCTTCCCTACAAGTAAGGGTTAACACAATGTAATTGGCAATTTGGCAGATCTATTATGGTAATATTAAAAACAAGGTTAAAGATTCACTCTTTGTTCAGATCACATTTATGGCCAGTGAGGTGTATAGACACGTCCATGTAAATGTCATTGTGGTCTCTAACTATGTACACTGAATGTATATCAACAGTGATGTGAACCCTTAATATTTTACAATTTAGGCTTTCGGTCTGTTGTACGTGTAGCATGTCTCTATGGGTACTTACATTACCCTATACTGTCCCCATGTTCCACAGGTGCAGGCTAGTCTGTGACCATAGCCTTGGCGGGTACATTATATGAATAGTAGGTGTGCACCGGTAGTTTAGAAACTTTGTACTCTTTATATTTTATAATGAAATATTTTTCTAATTTATTTTTTTCAAAGAAATATGAGCAGATTTATTACAGATTAGATTACTAATGTATAAAAGAAAATGACTAATGAATACGTTGTCCCTGATAATATTTCACAACTATTTTGAGTATATTGACCGATCAAGTTCATTTAAGGCTTTTTCCTACTTAGTCATAGTTCAATTTTACGTCTAAAAGTTGGGCAAGAACTGAAGCAGAACAGCATGTCCAATGGGAATTAGGTGACACTGGAGGGGGAGCTGCTATCAGCTTACTTTTGATAGCAAGACATTTAAATTTAGCCAGAGCTCTCCAGCTCTGACGGATTCTGTGCATACATTCCCATGATCTCCATACATTACACAGCAGGTGGCTGTATTATTGCGGGGAGAACCGTCATAGTGACACAACCATTGACTGATCCACCTGTTTTACCACGATAAATCAGACAGACATTCTGCAGTGCTGAAAGGGAGGAAGAGGATGGAAAACATTACCAAGCTATTTCAGCTGCACTACATGGAGCACAGCAGGTGACTTTCAGGATGTGGTGAAACATAGTTCTTTATGGCAATGTCATGATGGCGGCACAAACTGATCATCACAACAGGAGCCGAGAGGGAATCACTACAACATATATGTACTATGATACTTCCAGGGGGAGTATAGCATAATAACATACATACATTATGGTTCTTAATTCCCAAGTCTTCTAGATAACTCATATATACACTGGGATGTTTGGCGAGTGTGGGAGCAATTTTGCAAGAAAAATTATTCCAGTCATCGGAAAATAAAAATTCAGACTACTCCGAAAATTAGACTAGTCCCAATGCAATTATAGTTAGTAGACTGCAAGGCCGCAAGGGCAGGGGCAGGGCCCGCTTGCCTCTGTACCAGTCTGTCATTGGTAGTTTATTCACCGGAATTCACATTTGTATTTTGGAAGTAAGTTTGTAACCCATTCTCACATACAACAGCATGGAATCATTGGTGCTCTAAAAATAAATAATAATAAATCAATAGTTTACTCTGCAATTAGAATTGATCGATTTGTACCAACAGGCTAATTGTTTTCTAAATTTTGTATAGTGAAATGAACAAATATTAGCAAAGTCAACACATGAAATAATGTAACACAGGCTATTAAGAAGATAAGCGGTTTCCAACAGGTTATGATGAAGAATTTATAAAATTAGAGCAGATTCTGTGAACCAAACTATGTACATTGTGAAAAGAAAGTATTCTGAACCCAAATAAAACAACCAAGCAATGTATACTCAAAAGCTTGGTAACCATAGGGTTTTTTAGTGATTTTACAGCAGTTTTTATGCACTTCTTAAATGCAAGGGGCGGAGGGACTTTTTATAAATGACGAGTTTTACCATGAATTGTCATAATTATGTTTTTATCCGGAAAAAATTCAAAATTACAATAAAACCACACAAAAAAAAGAAACAGAATGGAAACCCAGCCTTAAGGCTTATGATGTTTTGGCGTTGAACACTCAGTAACATTTAGCAACGTTATTATATTAGGACAAAAAATGTAAGAACATCAATATTTATATCAAGTAATAAGGTCTCCAAAAATAGAATAATCCCTAGAAAGACCGAATAGACACAACAAACCCCAGCACTGCTGAGCAGAGACATTGGGATTACCTGGAACGCACAGGACATGCTGAGGATAAGGCTTCTGCGTAGGCTCTCTGCGGGACAGTCTGACACAATGACTGGGCAAGGGGCTACTTAAAGTGGTCAGCTATTTTTAACAATGGCATGAAAGGGGGAGGAAGGAAGGAATTCTACACCAAATGTCCAGCAGTGAAAGACACAAGTAGGGGAGCTCTAGATATAGCCACTTGATTACGTGAAATTGCCTAGCAATGCTATATTCTCTGAAGAGATTCATTTACAAAACATTTTCTTGACAGTTTTTATATCTCAATAATTTTTTTTGTACTTTGCTTTTATTATACATAACGGCTGACTCCTTTTTAATGGGACAAGACTAATATTTAATTCTCACAGTTTTGTAAGTACCATTCTGCACTATTTCATAAAGTTACATCCTGGGCTCATTTTTTCCTGACCCTTCTTTTTCGTGGGAAAATTTGAAAAAGGAAAAAAGTAGCAAAGATTTCACAACATATAGCAATGATTTAGAACTAGATTTCCGCTCAGATTCATCAACTTAGGCTGCATTCACACATCTGACCGATTCACCCAATCGGACTGATTTTATAGTGCGGATTCATTAAGACTGGCATAGGGCATGGAGTACGATACGTCGAATTCATTAAGAGGCGCACGCCACTTATCGAGTTTGGCGAATCTTCTCCGTGACGTATGTCTCGCCAGAAACGCTACCCCAGTCACAGACTGAAGGATCATTTTGGGAGTAAGAAACTTTAAAACACTGATAAATTCCACAGGAGGGCGTAGCCATGCCAGGGCTCATCCCCCTGCGCTGCTTCAAACTTGCACAAAAGTTTTGCAACCTTTCAAAGTGTTTTAAGCACTTTGATGAATTGCTCCCTTTGTATGCCAAATATTGTGGTGCAAATTTAGTGTCATTTTACATTAAAAGTTGTAAAACACGTTGAAGACAAAAATGAAGGGAATTTTTGATTTTGTGCAAAACTCACAAATCATCTGTAACATTTTGAAAAATTTGGCACAAAGAAGTCAATTAACGTAACAAAAAAAGTGACCTTAAAAAAAAAACAAAAGAAAAAAACAAACAAATAATCACTTATCCAACTGTGAAATCTGTATGACTCAGAACAAGTCCTGTTCCGATCAGTCATCTGTAAAACACGGATACAAATGGGAAGGTTTCTTTCAATCCGTTCCTTTCAGATGGTAAAATTCACACGGATGTGGGAACGTAGCCTTACAGGAAAGTGGCACCAATATACATTTAGGGCTATTATAGTGGAAATGTCCAACAAGTTCATCGACGTACACTGCATTGAGTGAGGCTGCGCCCATCTAGTCGGATTGGGGATAAGAGTTTGCATATCACCTACTTTCGAACATGACAGCAGGTACCGAAGCAGACATCGGAGAAGCCTCACTGCGTGCGATGTGAAGATTCACAAGTCTGCAGTCACTTAAAGTGACTGTGGACTTGTCAGTTTAGACAGAACAACCTTTATAAAGAAGTATTCCAGTAACAGAAAAATTATTACCTGTCCATCAGATAGCGGATAACTTCTAAATCAGTGGGGGGTCTCATGGGTCGGAGCAGGACAGAATACTTTTGTCACCCATTTTACAACGGTGCGGCATGATAGGTCTTGTTACTGGAAAATCTCTTTAAATATGCTCTACAAGATTATATCATATCACTACTGTAAAAGGAAAATCTAAAATGAAAACATTCTGAATATATAAACACAGCATACATTTTTTTTTTTAGAACGGAGATAGATCCATATATACTTAACACTCAACACCCCCCCTCCACACCCCCAACAGACCTATTCATTCAAGTCAATGGCTGCTCACTCCCAGATCCCGCAAGCTCGCTGCTTCGGGGTAACCCTTGACTCTGATCTCTCCTTCAAACCACATATCCAAGTCCTTTCCACTTCAAAAATATCTCCCGTACACTCTTTAATAAAGAATCTGCAAAAACCCTAGTGCATGCCCTCATAATCTACCACCTCAACTACTGCAACCTCCTGCTCTGTGGCCTCCCCTCTAACACTCTCGCACCCCTCCAATCATAAACTTTGCTGCCCGACTAATCCACCTGTCCCCACCTCTATTCCCCCAGCCTCTCCCCTCTGTCAATCCCTCCACATTGCCCAGAGACTCCTGTTCAAAACCCTAAGCATGAGTTACAAAGCCATCCACAACCTGTGTCGCCCATACATCTGTGACCTAGTCTCCTGGTACTTACCTGCACGCAGCCTCCGATCCTCACAAGATCTCCCTCTCTGCTCCCCTCTTATCTCCTATTCCCACAATCGCATACAAGATTACTCCCATGCACCCCCCCTACACCAAGATATCAGACTTTCGCCTACCGTGGAAATCTTCAAAAGGAAACTGAAGACCTATCTCTTTCGACAAGTGTACAACCTGCATGACCACCTCTACCCTCACCCATCCCTTGTAGACTGTGAGCCCTCGCGGGCAGGGTCCTCTCTCCTCCTGCACCAGTCGCTGACTTGCATTGTTCAAGATTATTGTAATTGTTTTTTATTATGTATACCCCTTTTCACATATAAAGAGCCATGGAATAAATGATGATGCGATACGGATACTGCTACTACTGCTACCACTACCACTGGTAAATTTCTGCAAAGCTCCTGAATTTTTATGTAGTGTGAGAATAAGACTTAAGGCAGGTGTAGAGGGCCGTAGATTCTCACATCCGAGAGAATTGGGTTGATTATGCAAATGACGCTGATCAAACTCTGATCAGAGTGTGATCATAGTGCAATCCAATGCTCTCAGATCAGAAGATGGAGAAAAAAAAAAAAGTCTCCATCTTCTCCCATTCTATCAATGCGTAGATATCGGACAGCACTCAGATGTCATTCGAGGTTTTCCACGCATGCACTCATTGATTTGTTTGGCTGAGGACTATCCAAATATCGGATCAAACTTTGGTATGCTGTAATTTTTCTTTGGGACAGTCTAGGTCTAAGGAAGAAAAGAAAAACACACATGCACAGCCCCATAGAACAACATTGATCAGAATGTGATCCGATGTTTTGTTAGATCGCACTCGAACCAAAAATACGTACATCTGCACGAGCCCGAAGGCGAAGTTTCCATGATGAATTTTCAGTGAGTTTCTGATGTTACGCATTTTCGCTGAGTAAAAAAACGCAGCATCTTACAGATCCATTAAAGTGGATGGGATTTATAGAAGTCTCATGCCCACTGTACTTTTTTTTTTTTTTTATTATTATTTTGTTTCAAGTCTGCAGGTCAATTTCTCTTGCAGGTACGCCGAGTTTTAGGCGCGGATTTTTCCTCGTAAAATTGCTTTAGATGTGGAAAATCTACAGGTAATATACACATGCATACTTTTAGTGCATTCTGTTACGCAAATGCACTAAACACATGACTGTACCAATAAAGTTGTTAAAGTAAAACCAAATTCCAGGAAGTATAAAAAAACAAAGCAGCTTTATTTAAAGAATGACATACCCAACAGAGACAAAAACTGCAGCGTCAAAATGCAATAAAAACGCATAAGAAAATTAGCTGAAGAGGCCTTTTCTTCTAATTAGACTTCCATAAAGTTATTTATCTATGCACATATATATTCAGTTGTAAATGGTACAAGGTATGTCCTGAGACTGAAGTGTCCTTGCTGGGCTGAGTTCCAAATAATCAGAAACACTGACTTGAATCTCTTAGAGAATACCGATCTCTTTAATGCAGGGCTTCTCTAAGTTCTTAGAAATAAAGCCTCACGTGGCCTAGCCCAAGATGCTGTGTCCTTGGTTGTCCTCAAAGTGTCGGCTCATGTCAAGCCGAACAACGCGTCCCAGAGTCACCAAAAACAGATCAGAGTCGCACCACTCTATCCAGACCTTTTTCCAACGATTCGTAGCTTCACTCTCTTTGAGCTCCCTTAGCAACAGTCACCAACAGCCAAACACCTGCGCTGAAACTCCAGCCTCTCCACTGCCCTCTACTGGCCAGATCATATATTACATCACAAATCTGCAACAATACAGTAAACTGTGATTAACCCTTACAGGGAGGTGCCTGAGCAACTTTAGTGTTTAGTTAGTCTTGCACTTGCTACTTAGTTGTTAGGTACCAGAACCCATCCTACCTGTACCTGAACCCCTCTTGTCTAAGTCTGTCCTGTCTGAACCTGCACCAGTATCCTTTCTGCCAGTGTTCCTGTCCCGCAAGACACTCCAACTCCGTACCTGCATTTCTGACCCTTGGGGTCAGCTGCTGCAGTACTGGGGACAGACCTGGAGTGGTACCTGGTGGCTACCTGCAGCTCAAGCCTAACCTCATCATCAGAGGCTCTAGTGAAGACCAGGTAATCACCTAGTTATGTCCCTCCAGGGTAAGGGCTGGCACATAGGGCAGTGGGTCCACAACCCACCAGCACGACAGGAAAAGAAGCAAGAAGACTGGACAAGGGACCAAAGCACCACTACATTGGAGTCGGGAAAGCCACTTTCACACAAACAGGGGGTGGAGAACCCCTTTAAAAAGGGGTATTCCCATCTCCAAGATCCTGTCCCAATATGTAGTAGGTGTAATAATAATAATAATAATAATAATAACAAATACAATTAGAAACGTAGCATAATTCTTCTGATTAGCTATGTTGCTTACCCCATGTGCAAGGCATTGCAGTAGCCAAGATATCCATGGTTACGTTCACTCAAACAGTGAGTTAGTTGTTAGTGGTCGTAACAATGGATATCAAAGCTACAGCAATGGCCTGCACATGGGGTAAAAAGTAGAAAAATCAGAAGAACAATACATTTCTAATTTGAGGAATTTGCTAATATTATTACTACCATTACACTTTCTACATATTGGGATACAGTCATGGAGATTGGAATACCCCTTAAATCCAGGGCTGTGGAGTCAGTATAAAATGGACCAACTCCAACTCCTAAAATATATAATAAATTGGGTACAGTAGTTCAATAGTTTGTGGGGAATATTTTTTCACAAGAATTTGGGAAAGTTATGAAATGTCCTATAAATGTCTGTCCTATTCCTGATCTAAGGGTCTAGACTTTTAGCTGAGATGAATCTGTGCTACAGTAAATTTATCACTTAAACATGAGCCATGTATGCATAGGCGGATTACAATGAGGTCAATCCGGGCTACCGCCCGGGGCCTGGGACTGCCATGGGGCCCGGGGCCTGTGGCCGGATTGACCTCATTGTAATTAGTGATGGGTAGCTCCTGAACGAGCCGGCTCTAAGAGCCGGCTCTTTATAGTGAATCATATGAGTCGGCTCCTGGCAGGGAGCCAATTGAAATTTAAACGGCTCTTTGCCAGTTCACGTTCCACAGTCAGTCCCCTCTGGCCCCGCCCCGCCCTCGCCTCTGGCCCCGCCCCGCCCCTCCCTCCCCTCTGGCCCCGCCCCTCCCGGCAGTAGTCACTCTGATCTTATCCAGGAGACTGAGAATGCATGCTCCTCCTGCTGCCGCACATAGCACTGACTCACAGCCCCGCCCCCCTCCAATCTGTGACAAGCAAGTAGCAGTCAGGCACTTTATTAAAGGAACACTGACATCTGGATTTAGCCTGATTATAGTTATTTACCGCCAGCTTGTAAATCCTCGCTGAGCGAGGGAGAAACAGCGGATGTAAATGTGCGTCCCTTGTTCTCTCTCATTCACTTGAATGGAAGAGAACAAATGATCCAGCGATGCATATGGGCAGATAAGGATCTCCTCTGCAAACATACCATCGCTGGATTGAGCATCACTGGATCGCAGGCTCGGGTGCTGCATGGTCCATGCGGTCAGTCAGCGAGCGCTGGCCGACAACATGGTCGCATCCTGTGTGTCTTTTGCTGAATAGGGCTCCGGCACAGGACAACTTCCATGGAAACCCATGTAAACAGTTACATAGGTTTTTATGGAATACCAGCAGGATTGAAGCAGAATTTTTAAAATAAGTATATGGAGAATATACCCATTTTAAAAAGTTCTCTTCAATTAATGGCACTAATGCCCATGTGATCCAACCCCTTTAATGACATTATATTAGTGATGGCAAAAGACATTGGTCCTTGATGGGACACCAAAAAAACAGTCTTTTCCAAAACAGATAATAACAGAAGAAATAAACTGAATCAGTCCATCCAAGCTATGGCACTTAGTTTATCTATCCAATGGGCCCTAAAGACAATTTTAGGCTGCCTTCACACTTTGTGGATTTGCAGCGGAGTTTCCATGCAGATCATCAGCGTGGAAATTCCATGGCATTTACAGAAGCCAACAGTGGCAATGGTTTTTATCCAAAACACATTCTCACTTCGTGGAAAAATTCAGAATCTGACATGAGGTGTGAAATTGGCTTCAGCAGCAGCATGTCAGTATGTGCAGAATATCCGATATGCGAAATTCATTGCAGTCAATGGACGGGTGAATTCCGCAGCAAATTCCTTATCTAAATCCGCCTGGATGCAGATGCGACATTTGACACTGCAGTTTTTCTGCAGACTGTTTGCAGCAGACAGCCCACAGCGAACTCGCCAAGTGTGAAGGTAGCTTTAAAATGTGGCACTGATAATTAGTATCTTGCATGTTCATTTTGTGTTTGTTAAAGTTTTTACAGCAAATAATATAAAATCTGGTTATTCTGGAAACTATTCTGTTTTATGTCATAAATTGGCACATGTGTAGATTTTTACTAAAAGGTATACAATCATGGGTTAAAACATACCAGAATTTGGCTTCAAATTTAAAGCCAAAGGTAATAGGAAATGAAGAGCCATTTTCGGAGCCAAAAGAGCCGGCTCTTTTTGGTGAGCCGATCCAAAAGAGCCGGCTCACCAAAAAAATCGCATTTTACCCATCACTAATTGTAATGTGTGACAGGAGGGCCCGGGAGTCGGAAGATGGAATCTGCTCTGCTGTGTCCAGCGGCGCTGCGAGGATGACTCACCAGCTGCTGACTGTGTAAGTGCAGGAGAGGAGGCTCTGCCCACCTGCTCCGGCCTCCAGCAGAGCACAGAGCCAGCTTACAGCATGGCCACTGCTCTCCCTGCCCCCTACCCGGGTCTGAATGTTACCTCTCCGCTCTCCCCCTCCTACCCTGCAATTACACCAGAGCTCTGCAGTCGGGCCCCAAGAGGAGGGGAGGCTGCCCCACAGAGAAGATGGAAGAACCTGCATCATGTACAGAAAGGGTAAGGCCATGTGCAGTGTGTGTGTGTTATATACATATATATATATATATGTATATATGTGTGTGTGTATGTATCTATATCTATGTATTTGTGGACCATCAGAGGGGCTCACTCGCTGTCGTGGCCCCGGCTGCTTCCTCTGTGCAGGACCGCTGGCCATGTCAGGTGAAGTGCCGGCAATCAAGCAGCGCCAGAGGTCCTACACAGATGCTGTAGAAGCAGCCCAGGCCCCAACGGCGAGTGGGCCCCTCTGATGGTCCAGGGCCATGTCTGTGACATGCCGGCGGCCCTGCACTGAGACATGCCTGAGGAGCTGCTGGACAGGACAGTTTTATGTGTTTATAAGATATGTACGTGTGCATGTGTCTGTGCGCATATCTGCATATCGTGCATCACAGCTAGAAGACACGGCCCTGTGCGCGGCAGTGTCTGCTAGCATGACGTCATGCAGTGTTCCCTGCACTACTTCTTACCACCATAGAGGAGCTGGACGACTGGAGCCGAGCAGGGGGACGGTGAGTGATGTGTCAGTGTGTGCAGATATCATTGTGTGATATGTCTGTTTATATGTATTTTTGTGTTTCAAATGTGTTTATGGCTATGTGCCCAAGATGCAGAAATGCTGCATATTTTTCCGCTTCTCCCTGGCAGGAAAAACGCATGCGGATTTTACATGCGTTTTTCCCGCCAGGTAGAAGCGTTTGTCAAGCGTTTTTGCATGCATTTCCGCATGCGGGTTATCAAGCGCTTTTCCAGGCGATTTTAGCATCACTTGGAAAAGTGCTTGACAACTTGTTCACACTATATAAATCCATGCAGCCGGCATATATAGTGTGACCAAGTAATAGTTAAAAAAAAGAATAAGAATGGTAAAAAATAAAGATTATACTTGCCTTCCGATGGCCCCCGGTCTCCTCAGCGATGCGTCCGGTGTGTTGGGCGGCTCACGGTGGTGTGAAAGGACCTTTCATGACGTCATTTAGTCATGTGACAGGTCACGCGACAGCCGGTCAGCTGTCGTGTGACCTGTCACATGACTAAATGACGTCATGGCAGGTCCTTTCACACCACCGCGACGCATACAACAGACCGGACGTATCGCTGAGGAGACCGGGGGCCATCGGAAGGTGAGTATAATCTTTATTTTTTTTTATTTTAAATTCTTTTTTTTACAGGTACTATGGTACCCGGGTCTGGATGAGAGCCTCCTCTTCTCAAAACCCGGGTACCATCCGGACATTGAATCGCTTAATATCCGCATGTGCACATGTAGTCATGCGGATATTAAGCAATTCAATGCAAGCCAATGGCGGCAATTACGCTGCGTGTCCGCAAAATTAATGGACATGCTGCTTTTTTTTCCGCAATGATAATCCGCATTGGAAATTTCCGCAGCATATGCACAGCACATGCGGGTTATCATTGGGAACCATGGGGCACGTATTACCAAGCGTTTTTTCAGCGTTTTCGCTGCGGAAATTCCGTGGCAAAAACGCTTGTAAAACGCACAGTGGGCACGCAGCCCATGCGTGTATGTATTTGTCTTTGTATATGTCTGTATATATTTGTTTGTGTGTGTGCGGCCCCTGGCTGTATCTGGGGGGGGGGGGCGCCGTGCGGCCTCCAGCTGTATCTGGGGGGGCGCCGTGCGGCCTCCTGCTGTGTATAGGAGGATTATGTGAAAGCTCATATTATACAGTATGAGACCCTACATACATAGGGGGATGTCAGCATACTTAATTGTGCTCAATATTAAGTCATACAATTAATATAAAAAGTTAATTATAATTAATATATTAATATTGTGCAGAATTAATTTCACATGAACTATCACATGATCTATCAAAGGGGGATCATGTGACAAGTCATGTTGCTACTCTTAATCCACCCCTGCATATATGAGGGAGTCGGAGTCATGGAAATTGAGGAGTTGGAGGTTTGGCTTACCAACTCCACAACCCTACTTAAATCTTCTGTCATCTATATATTAAGATGTTAATGTCTAAATCTAGAGCTGTAATTATTTTTCCAAAAATCGCAGCAAAACACTGCAACAAAACAGCAACATATGGACTCTTCCTTACAACGCAAAAATAAAATAGATAGAAGGTTCCAGGTTTTGCTATAAATCCGTATGTAGGAGAAAACTATTTAAGACTGGACTTAAAACTCACTTCCAAGTTTTATAATGCACACATCAGGATAGAGGAGTATAAAAGACTCTTCAGCCCCTTCCCCCTCAATCCTGGCGAGGACGTGCATGTTATTTGGCGGTAACGTTTTACAAGGCTGTGGTGACCGGTCAGCTTACTGTGTAATATCCTCTACTCTCCCATAGAGCACCTGGGACATATCAAGCCTGATGCATCACATGAAATTCCTAATTGGAAATAGTGTCAGATTTTCCAGACTACATCTGCGAACTCTCTTGGTTCCTCTCTTGCTACATAACATACGAGTGTCTGATACAGATGAGAACACAACCTGAGGCCACTTTTACATGAAAATATTTTTCATCTGCATATTTTACTTTAGTATGCAAGGGCAAAATACATGCACATAAAAAAAAAGCACAGAACCTGCGCTGTATTTATCCATTTTGTGGATTGAAATTGCCATTAAAAGGGTAAAAATAATAAACTGAGGTGAGAGGTGCAGCCAAACATTGGGCCCAGCTGATGTAGACAGCACAAGCCGCTGCAGCCTGTCAAAGAGCGGAGTGCGAGTAACACCTGAATTGATTACATTAAAGGGAAACTGTCACTTCATTCATGCTGTCCAAACCAGGGGCAGCATTAATCAGAGCCTGGCAGTGTGATTGCAGCCAGGTATATTTCGCCCTGAAAAGCTCCAGCGTTTCAGAGAGAATATAGGTTGAGAATCTAGCCTCATCTCTGCCGATGGCCCCGGCCTCCTCCAGATGATGGACAGGTCTCTCCCATGTGTGTATGTAGGAAGAGACCTGTCAATCACCTGGACCTGGGAGTGGAGGAGCCAGCAGAGAGAGGCACCGGATAAGTCTTGTCGGATCTACCACGAACTATGTTTTTTCTCTGACAAGCCAGAAAATTTCAGAGAGAGAAATACCTGGCTGCAATGGTGCAGCCGGGCTCTGATTCATCCTGCCTGTGGTTTGGGCAGCATGAAGCTGATGAGGAGAGAAAAGTTATTTCCTTAATTTCCTCTTTATAGCCTTGGAAAATGTTTTCCATAAGGATGCATCTGTATATGATCAGCGTGTCATCCTTACTGCAGATGTATAATTGGATATGTTTTCTTATATAATGCTACTTTTCTCCACGCAGACGAATGTATAAATCGGACATGTGCTGTCTGATTTTTGAGCAGATCGCACACTACCCCGTGTTATTCAATAGGGCTTTTCAGATGAACGATTATTCTTCTCGGTCCCACAGTCCGTGAGAGAAAAACATAAAATCGCAGCATGCATTACTTTCTAGCATATATCGAATTAGACTCTCCCATTCAATTCTATGGGTGCATTAAACAAAAAAAAAAAATAAAAATCTGGAGTGGCATCTGATTTTTATGGGAATATTTCTATTATATACCTAGGACACTTTATGTGCTAATGTAGAGGTATAAAAACAGATCACACAGATAAAAAAAAGGGTCACACTAAGGGCACATGGATGAACATCGTGAAACGCAGATGATTTTTTTATACACTCGTCTGCAACTGACCTTATGCAAAGTATAAACATTTTTCCATTTAGTTGCAGTAATTCTTTAGGTGGCATAACAAGTAACAAAACACAGGGAGCGTAGTGCAAGGTGAAGTAGAGAACTATACTTAAAGTGACTGTCAGCACAGAACGACTGTTCAAACACAGTACAGGCACTTGTGTTCTTCATGGCGGGGCCAATCATTTACATACACCTTCCTACCTGCTTGTTATTCTTAGCTGCACTGCTAATGCAGATCATGTGTACTGTGCTTTTAAAGGGACTGTCAGTGAGTCCCTTTAACAAAATGCATACTTGCCTAAAAAGGTTAGATTTTGTGGGGACAATCCCACTAACAAACTGCAATAGTGCAGTTTTCAAAAAAGTGGCCATTCCCTAACATTTTTGAACACATTGCCAGGTTAAGGATGAGAACTTTAAAAAACTTTTAATGAATTTCTGAACTAATTGCTTATCTCTGCTTATACGCGCACATAGGCAGAGACTTGTCAGTCACTGTCGGTGGGCAGGGAGAAGCTGCAGTGTACCCTCCTGTACGACTAGTCACCCCCCACGGCTCGGTCCCCATCAGCTATTAAAAGTATATGCTTCTCTGAAATGCTGCAGTGTTTCAGAGACAAACATACATTGCTGTGATCATACAGACAGGGGCTGATGTATGCTGCCTACGGTTTGGGCAGCATTATCAGCGGACAGGTTCCCATTAAAATGCTGCAGATGTGGCCATGTGATACCTGTCAGTCAATTATGCAAAAAACCCAAACAGAAGTTAGGGACACTGTTCAGAGTGTGCAGTAGTATCATTTGGTAACTGAGAAAATCCTTTTAAAATTGATGTTTTGGCACATTTTATTTTTACCAATATAATTTGATAAGAGACCCTTGCCCTCAATTTTCACGTAGAAAATTGTGAGCCAATAAGTTTCTACATAGCTACAAATAATTATAGTGTGAAGTCCTACTTTAAAAGTGATCGCCTAGATATTGAAAAATATAATAAAAAAAATGAATAGAGCAAATGTAAAGTGTTTTCCCTCTCTGAACTTGCACCTATACACAAGTCCCAATGCAGACATCTGTTCTGAAACAGTTTTTTCATGGATAGATCACATACCCAATATATAGTCTATGGGGCATGTTCACAAATAAAAATGATCTAGTTACAAATTAATATTGCGTATACAAGTCAACGCAGCCATGAAAAAAAAGTGGACAGCAGATGGATGCCATCTGTGTGCTGTACCATTGTAAAAAGAAGAGGTTTGCAGTTTTTTTTTTTGCATATGAGAAAATCACTGATGTTAAAAACGGATACTTGGGCTCAACACCAATGAAAATCTTATCCAAAACAGAGATAACAATAGTGTGAATGAGGACTAACCCAGTAGGTCGCTCCTCACAGCCTATAAAACAGTAGCTACTGTCCTGATACAGCCCTACTTCTGACTATAGCATGTATTGCGTTTCCTGCAGCGAGACTGAGCACATGACAATAATCACACACAATTTTACTGTTAATTTCTGCAGTTTGACTGGTTTTATGAGAGTCACCTGTGCTTGCCTCAAAACCACAGAAATTAGTTGCATAACCACTAAGCCACAATACACCCTAGGCTGGCCACATTAGAAAGCTGCCAGGCAAACACTCATTCAGCTAACCGTTCTCTCCTGACCCTCCATACACATGAACCCTCTACAAGTAAAACTGTCTTGTGAGAAACTGCTTAAGCATATGTATGTTCACACTGTGGTTTTTTTAGTCCACAAAGTTTGCTTGAAAAGCATTTTAATGTAGATTTTAAAGAGGATCAGCTTCAAAATGTGCACCAAAAACCTTTGTGAACATATCCATAGACCTCTTAGGCTGTTATTATATCTTCATTGCATTTTTTATGTCACCCTAATCAGGTGTACGAGGGTCTATGGATGCATTCACGTGTGCCAGGAAAGCTCCTGTCATACCAGAAATGGACACCAAAGACGCAATATGGAGCAAAGCCTCGGGCTAAGTTTCACCAACATTTCTTTCTACACTTGTTCTCTCTTTTTGGCAAATCATGTTTTAAATAAAACTCCTTTGGTTTTGGAAACGTCCTTTTGGCCAAATTACGTAGCTTTGATAAAACTTAAAATTGATAAAGTCAGCTGCCGATTACATGCGTTTTTATATGTGAATTTTCTGCATCTTATTTAAGTCCAGAGAGAAAATCCTCAAATAAAAATGCACATTTACAGCAAGAGCCTGTGCACACATTACAGATTTGTCACAAAACCTGAAGGATTTCCTGATGGCAACAAAGTGAATGAAGTCTCATGCACACTTTACTTATTTGTGACTTGCAGTTTTGCTGCAGATTTCACTTGTACTATTGAGTGGAGAAATATTGGCACCAAAAACGCATGTATTGAACATGTGAACATACCCCAAGAGAAATGGACATGCCGCAGATTTCAAAGACGCACTATAGGTCAATTTCTTTCTTCAGTGTTAGAAGAAAAAAATTAGTACAGCGGGTATGAGATTTACACAAATGGAGCTACAGTTCACACGCTGCGTTTTTGTTCCTTTTTTATTCCACCAGGTTTTTAAACCTTTTACAGTACAAGAGAAGTGAATGAGATTTCTGAAGGCTCATGCTGATTATTTTTTCCAAGTCTGCACAATGTCAATTCTTTAATTTTTTTTTTTTTTGCAATGTTTTTCACCCATTTTACAAAAAGGGAAAAATGTGCACGTAATAACACATCACAACTGTAGTTTACTCAGAGTTTTTCCTGCCAACACTAATTTTTTGGTGCAGGAAAATCTACTCAATCACATAGTAAGGGTGGTCCACACCGTACTGATTTGCAGCGGATTTTCCGCCATGGTATGATCTCACAGCCCCAGCAATGAAGAAATTATATTAGGAAATCTCATCCACACATAGGGGAAAACCTGCAGAGAAATCCGACCTGTGCGGAGGGTTTGTGATAATGCAGCAGTCACTATAGTGCAGAGATCGTACAAAACGTGTATTAGAAAGTGACAGAAGAGCTGCACTGAGCAGCAGCAGTGAGGAGCCAGATGCACCGGACTGACCTGAGCCTTGGCGGACACTGACAGCAGCGCATGGCTGGAGAACCTGGTCTGCGCCTCCACACTCAGCCCCGCTGCCCGGCTCAGTGCTTCCACCTGGCGGCTGAGTTTCTCCACCTGCTCCCGGAGACGCCGGTTCTCGCACTGCAGGTCGGTGACAGATCGGGAGAGCGGAGCGGCCAGCCGCAGCACGTCCTCCAGCTGCCTCTCCACCCCGCGCCGGAACTCCTCCATCTCTGCCTGCAGCCCCTGGACTACTCCGTGCAGCGGGCACACGTTGTCTTCGTCCGGCATATTCCTGCAGCTCACCGCCGGCCACACCGACACCTCCAGTCCCTGGTGATCCATAGAGCGGGGAGCAGACGTGCAGTCACTTATCTACCTCCGCGGCGCCGAGCACATCACACGCTCAGGTCCTGCACTGATGACTGACACCTTGTGCTGCGGCCGCCACTTCCTCCGGAGTGCAGAGAGGTGAAGTGTGCGGAGGTCACCGCGGTGGTGGGCACCTGTCACTGGGCGTGAAGGCAGGAGCTCAGGTGCTGCAGCTGCAGGGCGGGAAACCCCGTGTACCTGACGGTATGCAGCGCTCACTGCAGTGCTACACTGCTCCTGTATATTACTACTGACCAATGCTCATGTATATTGCTCCTCCACTGCTCCTGTATACTGGTACTGTCTACCCTATATCACTGAACACTGCCCCTATATACTGGCACTACTCTGTATCACTGCCCCTATATACTGGCACTACTCTTTATCACTGCCCCTATATACTGGCACTACTCAGTATCACTGCCCATATATACTGTCACTACTCTTTACAACTGCCCCTATATACTGGCATTACTCTGTATCACTGCCCCTATATACTGGCACTACTCTGTATCACTGCCCCTATTCTTTAGCACTACCCCTATATACTGGCACTACACTATATCACTGCCCCTATATACTGGCACTGCACTGTATCACTGCCCCTATATACTGGCACTGCACTGTATCACTGCCCCTATATAATGGCACTATTCTTTATCACTGCCCCTATATACTGGCACTACTCTTTAGCAGTTCCCCTATATACTGTCACTACTCTGTATCACTGCCCCTATATACTGTCACTACTCTTTATCACTGCCCCTATATACTGTCACTACTCTTTATCACTGCCCCTATATACTGGCACTACTCAGTATCATTGCCCATATATACTGTCACTACTCTTTACAACTGCCCCTATATACTGGCACTACTCTGTATCACTGCCCCTATATACTGGCACTACTCTGTATCACTGCCCCTATATACTGGCACTACTCTGTATCACTGCACCTATATACTGGCACTACTCTGTATCACTGCCCCTCTTTAGCACTACCCCTATATACTGGCACTACACTATATCACTGTCCCCATATACTGGCACTGCACTGTATCACTGCCCCTATATACTGGCACTATTCTTTAGCACTATCCCTATATACTGTCACTACACTATATCACTGTCTCCATATACTGGCACTATTCTTTAGCACTGCCCCTATATACTGCTCCTCCACACTGAGATGTAGGACTCTGAAGGAGATGCTCAGTCAGGGGAGGGACGGAGGAGGAGGAGGGGGAGTCTGGCTCTCCTGTGTTACTGAGCTGTGCCAAAATAAACAGCCCCTTATCTATCTCCAGAGGAGGACAGGAGGAGGGGTGAGGTGACAGCGATGAGCGCAGAGGCTGCAGTGGGGCTGACCGGGACAGATAATAAGAGCTCCTCTATCTCATTGTCATGGGGACATAAATATTGAGGAATATACAGACTAGATCTGCAGTTATGGCTGTGGCTAATGGACAATACGATAGTGTATATATACCGTCTTATACAGCTGAACGTCTGAACCATTCAAAAACTGGCAACGGACAAAAGAACAATACATATTATGGGCAAATATACGTGGACACCTCCATATAACACCTAGTGGAGATTTTATGACATCCCATTCACTATCCATAGAGATTAATTTGGAGCTAGTCATCTCTTTTGCAATCATTCTGTTACGAGTCCGGGTGGTGGAACCTCTGTGCTTCGTTGCAAGGAGGGACCAGAGGGGCGTGACTAAGTGCCTACTCGGCCCGACCAAGGTCACACGGCGGCTTAGTCGACTCCATGAACCTGGGAGGAACTGGGCAGGTGGACCAGGTTCCACTCTGGGACCGACCTTGTGTGAGAGCAGGTGACTCCCATGAGTCAGATGGCAGGAACTGACCGGTACAGCGGATGAGCACGGCAGGAAGGCTGACGGGTGGACCGGGCAGATAAGCAGGCTGGTTTGGCAGATAGCCAGACGTGTGCTCCGGGTAGTCGAGCAGGCGGGCACGGCAGGTAACTGGCAGGTGCTCCGGGTAGACTGGCTGGCGGGCACAACAGGTAACAGGCAGGTTCCCCAGGTAGGCAGACTGAAGGGGACGGCAAGTTACGGACAGGTTCTAAAGGTAAGCAGGCTGGCGGGCACAACTGTAGACAGACTGGAGGACAGAATTGTTAGACAGGCTGGGTCTTTCATCATGACAATGATTCCAAGCACACCGCCAGGGCAACGAAGGAGTGGCTTTGTAAGAAGCATTTCAAGGTCCTGGAGTGGCCTAGCCAGTCTCCAGATCTAAACCCTATAGAAAACCTTTGGAGGGAGTTGAAAGTCCGTGTTGCCCAGCGACAGCCCCAAAACATCACTGTTCTAGAGTAGATCTGCATGGAGGAATGGGCCAACATACCAGCAACAGTGTGTGCCAACCTTGTGAAGACTTACAGAAAACGTTTGACCTCTGTCATTGCCAACAAAGGATATATAACAAAGTATTGAGATGAACTTTTGTAATTGACCAAATACTTATTTTCCACCAAAATTTGAAACAAATTTCTTTCCAAATCAGACAATGTGATTTTCAGGATTTGTTTTCTCATTTTGTCTCTCATAGTTGAGGTCTACCTATGATGTCAATTACAGGCCTCGCTCATATTTTTAAGTGGGAGAATTTGCACAATTGGTGGCTGACTAAATACTTTTTTCCCCACTGTATCTAAACTGCCCCCATAGAATTGTTAGTGATGCAATGTGCATCACTAACAAGCTGTTTTCATGAAAATCGGTGGTAGTATAATGATGTTATCTTACCTGCTTGTATTCAGTCATAGGGGTGTGATTCTCAGATTCAGTCATGGGCGGGCGCCGCTTTCAGGTAGTGCAGGCGCCGTCCATGACATTTGAATATTGCTCCTGGCAAGCGCTAGGTTTGAGGGGCGCATGCTCATTTGCACACGTTGGGCCGCTGTTCCGGTGCGTGCTCACTGCGGCTGTGTGATTACCAGCTTCAGTGCACACGCGCTGTCACCTGTGGCTCCCGGCGCGTGCGCAGTCAGTGTGTCTTGCGGTCACTGCATGTGCAGTGACACTGCAGCGGTGACCGCATGATAAATTGAGTGCGCACGCGCTGGGAGGCACAGATCACAGAACGTGTGTACTGAAGCTGGTAATCACACAGCCGCAGTGAGCACGCACCGGACCAGCGGCCCAACGTGTGCAAATGCTCATGCGCCCTTCAAACCTAGCGCTTGCCAGGAGCAATATTCAAATGTCATGGACGGCGCCAGCACTAACTGAAACTAGGACATGACAGGTTCCCTTTAACCTTTGATTAGTCACATGGGGTCTGTAAGAAAGTCCTTACTGAGAGCCGAAGGAGCCAAGAAGACGCTGTAGACAAAACTTCTTTGAATTAGAGGCTGAGGTTTATTCAGAGAAGCGCAATAGAGCCGATTACAGAAGACAGTGAGCTGAAGCACATAGACACGTGCAGGTGTCCAGACAGGTAACACAACAATGGGCGATCTGGCCTGGTCTGGCGATGGTGTGGATCAGAACAACAGTATCAGGGGCTTTTTATACATGGTTTAGACAAAAGGAAACTACATACTGCGGAAAAGGGTGTATACATGATAACCTAATACTGCGGACAAAATTAATGGGTTTGTCCTATTAGTCTCCATGTATCTTTTAGCTAATGTTATTACTCACATCACTGCTTTTAGCCTACTCACATAACTCTTCACATATTGAACTGTATTGTACTGGTTTCTATATCACAAATATTACTACCATATACTACCACTTCTTTACTATAACAGTGCCCTGCAGCTGTTCCAATTAACCTCTATGGATGCCATCCATACCTACTAATGGCACTGATGTCATTCTGTGTCTCCATTCTGGCTAGAGCTCCCAGAACTGCATCTCATTAGCTGCAAAGTCAGTTGGCTTAAAGTTTGTTCAAGATGACTGTTAGGTCCAACATGGCTGATCAGAATATTAGGACTGATCATTCTCTAACAGGGTCCATTGGACCCAGAGCGAATTTGTTTTCGTCATATTTCCGCAAGTATGGAAGGTCCTTTTCGGTAGCTTCCTAGCTCGGGCGCCCCTCACTCCTCAGTACATGTCTAGATGCGGAGTCGACTACACTTGACACAGCAAGGGGTTTGGGGTCCAACGGATCCCGCACGACTAATAGTGTTGTACTTTTTTGGTCCTGTCAAAGGTCAATGTCATTTTTATATGAGCTCTAGTGTCCGAAAAATCAAAACCAAATGGGATAGTTGCAAAAAATTTATGTGCAATGAGCACCAAAAGAAGATGTGTTTCTTGTGCCAAATAATTACTTGTTGTTTTCATAATAAATAAGTAGATATTTAAATTTTGTTGATTACTAAAAATTTTATATTATCGTTTAGCTAAGATGTTGTATCTTAAGTTCCTAAATTAAAGTAAAAATTCTTCTTTAATATACAGTATGTTATTTTTCAATATGAAAACTGGAGTCCTATGGACCCCACGTGACTAATTGTGTAAGTATTGTGTAAGTATTTTGGCGCGACTAGCTGAAGGTTAACTTAACCGAATAGACACTAAGTTTATAGGAACAAGTTACACGTCAGCACTAGTGTTGAGCGAACATGCTCGACACTGCTCGGTACTCGCCCGAGCATCACGCTACTCGGGATGTTCGGCGAGCACCGAGCATTTCCGGGTTACTCGGGCGGGAGCTCGGGTCTCCGCCCTGCATGTTTGGCGCTCTTTACAGAGCCAATGAACATGCAGGGATTGCCAGCCAGTCACTGTAATGCTGCAGCCATGTTGGTTGTGGGCATTACAGTGATTGGCTGGCCGCACAGCGTCACCTCGAGTATTTAAAACCGGGCGCCGCCATCTTGGACACAGTCGCTCCGGATTAGACAGTGTAGGGACAGCGCTGCTGATTTAGGGAGAGATATAAACTGCGAAATAGTTAGTGTAGGGTCTGTAAAGGCTGCCAGAACAAACAAACAGTCCTTTTCAGGACTAATATCCATCCCAGATACCAGGCAGGCAGGCTGTATAGGAGACACAGTGCTTATACCAGCACACGCTGCATTACAGTACTAAGTGCTCCTGTTGCTGAAATTGCTGGACTTAGCACAAGGTGTTGGGGGCCAGGAAAAATCCTTTTTTTTTTCATCTAAATCCTTTTTTTTTCCTCCTTCACACTGTACAAATACCCGTCTTATTAACCTTTGGTGTGTCCCCCCCCCAAAAAAAAAGCGTGTCTCTGATTTTTCAGACACAAATATAACTGTTGAAAATAGTCTGGTGTAGGCTAGAGAAACAGAAGTGTTGTTTTGCACTTCCACGGTTCAAACCTCTGTATTATCCATTTTGGGCCATTTGTATCTAAAAAAGAAAAATCAGTTTGAGTGTGTCGCTCACTGTTCAGCTGCAAATATCTCTATTTAAAAAAGTGTGGTATACCCCAGTAAACAATAACTGTGGTTTTGCCATCCCACGGTAAAAAATCTCTATTATTCAGCTTTTGGTAGTTTTTTCCGTAAAGAAAAACAGTAGTGTCTCCTGACTGTTGTGACACAAAAATATATCTGTTGAAAATAGTCTTGTGTAGGCCCGACATCCCAGTGTGGTTTCGCAGTTCCACGGGTCAAATCGCTGTACTATTCAGTTTTGGGCCTTTGGTATCTAAAAAAAAAGCAGTTTGAGTGTGTCGCTCACTGTTCAGCCGCAAATATCTCTATTTAAAAAAGTGTGGTATACCCCAGTAAAAATAAATGTGGTTTTGCCATCCCACGGTAAAAAATCTCTATTATTCAGCTTTTGGTAGTTTTTTCCGTAAAGAAAAACAGTAGTGTCTCCTGACTGTTGTGACACAAAAATATATCTGTTGAAAATAGTCTTGTGTAGGCCCGACATCCCAGTGTGGTTTCGCAGTTCTACGGGTCAAATCGCTGTACTATCCAGTTTTGGGCCTTTGGTATCTAAAAAAAAAGCAGTTTGAGTGTGTCGCTCACTGTTCAGCCGCAAATATCTCTATTTAAAAAAGTGTGGTATACCCCAGTAAACAATAACTGTGGTTTTCCTCTTCCACGGTTCTAATCTACTCTTTATTACCCTTTTTCCATTGATTGTGCAAGTGTAAGCTATTTTACTTCATTTACAATGGGCAAGGCGCATGGCAAGGGACGTGGAAGTGGACGTTCTGGTGATGGTTCGTGCAGAGGACGGGGCCGTGGCCAAGGTGAAAATGTGCCACAACCAACAGCCACATCTTCTCGCTCCCACTTCTTGACCGAATTACTAGGGAAGCACAGAACAACACCAGTATTGAGAACTGATCAGTGTGAACAGGTTATTAATTGGATAGCGGATAATACTTCCAGTTACCTGGGCACCACCACCTCCGGTCTGTCTTCCACACGGTCAACTCTTAGTAGCCGTGAGTCTCAACCGCATACTCCTCCTCACCCTGATGCTCCTTCCTCCCACCATGCCGAGTGTCGTCAGACAGCAAGTGATCCCACACTTGGACACTCTGAAGAGCTGTTCACTGGTCCATTTCCATATTTGGGCCCCTTGCCTGATACCCTTGAAGTGGTGGAAGAGGAGATCCCATGTTGCGATGCCCAAATATTTGAACAGCCACGGCCACAGGAAGTCGACGTTGGCAATCTGTCACAAGAGGTGGACGATAACGAGACACAATTGCCAGGAAGTGAGGAGTAGGATCGTGGTGCGCAAGTGGAAGAGGAGGAGGTGGTGGATGATCTAGTAACTGACCCAACGTGGAAGGAGGACATGCAGAGTGAGGCCAGCAGCACACAGGGGGAGGGAGGCAGAGTACCCCAACAGGCAGGAAGAAGCAGTGTGGTGGCCGCAGACAGAAGGCAGGCAACCGTTCCCCGTAACACCAACACGAGGGACTTTGCCAGTACAAGCGGTAGGTCTTCCAGAGTCTGGAATTTTTTTAAAGACTCTGCTGATAACCCCAAAAAGGCCATATGTTCCACCTGCCATGCCAGCATCAGCAGGGGTGACAAAACTACCAGCCTGACCACCACCAGCATGATCAGGCACATGGCAGCAAAGCACCCGACTTTGTGGGGCGAAACCCAGGGTCCACGACCAGTGTCAGCGGGTGTCACCACTGCTTCTTCCACTGTTGTGCGTGCAATAGAACCCCCTGTTGTGTGTGCAAGGCAATCCCCTGTCCATACTGCATGTAAAGATGCCCCCTCCTCTCAGTCTTCACTTGTTATGGCATCAACGTCCACGTCCTACCGCAGCGTTCAATTGTCCATATTCCAGACCTTTGAACGAAAGCGGAAATTCGCAGCTAACGCCCCACAGGCCACAGTCCTAAATTCGCACATTTCACAACTGCTTGCTTTGGAAATGCTGCCTTTTAGGCTGGTGGAGACGGAATCCTTCCGCAATCTTATGGCGGTGGCCGTCCCTCGGTACTCGGTTCCCAGCCGACACTATTTTGCCCGGTGTGCCATCCCCTCACTACACAAGCACGTGTCCCAAAGCATTTGCCGTGCCCTCAACAACGCAGTTACTGGGAGAGTCCACCTGACAACAGACACGTGGACAAGTGTTTGTGGCCAGGGACGGTACATCTCTCTGACGGCACACTGGGTAAACATAGTGGAAGCCGGGACCCAGTCGGACCTTGGGACGGAACACATCCTCCCCACACCGAGGATTGCGGGCCCTATGTCAGTCAGAGTTGCCCCCACAGTGTAAAGCTCCTGCGCATCATCCTCCTCCTCCTCCTCATGTTCAGCCTCCATCTCAGATATCACCACATCAGTTACAAGCTGGAAGCATTGCAGTACTGCCTCCGCCAAGCGGCAACAGGCTGTGCTGAAACTCATAAGCTTAGGTGATAAACCTCACACTGCTTGTGAGTTGTGGACAGCTGTGAAAGAGCAGGCAGATCTGTGGCTGAGACCGCTGAACCTACATCCCGGCATGGTCGTGTGTGACAATGGCCGTAACCTGGTGGCGGCTCTGAGGCGAGGTGAGATCACACACGTACCATGCCTGGCTCATGTGCTTAACCTCGTGGTTCAGCGGTTTCTTAAATCGTACCCCGAGTTGCCAGATCTGCTCGTCAAAGTACGCCGCCTGTCAGCTCATTTTCGCAAGTCGGCTACAGCTTCCGCCGCCCTTGCTGTGTTACAGCAGCGTTTGCAGCTTCCGGCACACCGACTGGTGTGTGATGTCCCCACACGTTGGAACTCTACCCTCCACATGTTGCAAAGGATTTTTGAGCAGAAGAGAGCAGTTGTGGAGTACCAGCTGCAACAAGGCCGTCGATATTCAGGTCAGACTCCACACATAAGACCTCAGGAGTGGACCTGGATGTCTGACATATGTACCATCCTGACAAACTTTGAGGAGGCCACCAAGATGGTGAGTGGCAATGACGCCATCATTAGTGTCAGCATCCCACTTGTCTGTCTTTGGCTGCAATGCCTCCTCTTTAATTCTCTGCAGAGAGCGTTGCAAGAGTATGATGAGATGGATCAAGAAGCCGTAGCGGGTGATTACACACAGCCCAGCCTCATCTCATCCCAACGTGCATTGGGGGACAATGAGGGAGAGGAGGTGGAGGAAGAACAGGAGCTGCTATCATGCGTTGTAGACGGTAGTACCTGTACAAGTGTCATACCGTCGGTTCAGCGTGGGTGGCCTGAGGACAGGGGGGAGGAGGAAGAGGAGGAGGAGAGCATGGTCAGTCGTCATCTTGGTGAGGACACGGAAATCTTGCCCGTTACCAGTCTGGCACGCATGGCTGACTTTATGTTACGCTGCCTTAACCGTGACCCTCGCGTTGTCAAAATGTTGGGTGACAGTCATTACTGCTTGGTGACACTTGTAGACCCCCGCTACAAGGAGAACTTTCACTCTCTTATTCCTGAGGTGGAGAGGTCTACAAAAATGGGGCAGTACCAGAAGGCCCTTGCTGCAGAACTCTTAAAAAAATTCCCATCTGAACACGCTAGCGGCAGAGGTCACAGTTCGTTGCCCAACCAAGGCGTACAGGCGAGAAAGATGCAACTCCAATCCAGCAGAGGCAGGGGAACACTGTCAACGTTCTGGGACAGTTTTCTGACAGGCCCTGAGGCGCGGG
Organism: Phyllobates terribilis; assembly: GCF_046119375.1. NCBI lineage: Eukaryota > Metazoa > Chordata > Amphibia > Anura > Dendrobatidae > Phyllobates > Phyllobates terribilis. Next base: position 815,007,350 of record NW_027362762.1, read on the forward strand.
GTACTCTCACAAGGAGTGGAAAGTTTCAAAAGATGGTGAGGGAGTACCTTGCAGACTGTACCAGCGTCCTCCGTGATTCCTCTGTGCCTTTTAATTATTGGGTATCCAAGCTGGACACTTGGAATGAACTCGCTCTGTATACCTTGGAGGTCCTGGCCTGCCCTGCCGCTAGCGTGTTATCGGAGCGTGTTTTTAGTGCCGCTGGGGGAATTATAACTGATAAGCGCACTCGCCTGTCAACTGACAATGCTGACAAGCTGACCCTCATCAAAATGAACAAGGGCTGGATTGGGCCAGACTTCTCATCACCACCAAATGACAGCAGAGTAACATAAAGTCAAATCCACTGTGTTATTTCGGGAGGTGTATTCACATGCACCGCTTCACACCCACACATGGGTATACGCTTCCTTGTTTCGGCTGTTTTTTGCTCTTCTCCTTATCCTCAGCCTCCACCACCACTATACCACCAGGGTGCCAGCATTGCAAGTTCCTCCGTCCTTATTTTTGGCAGCTTTTGCTTGCAAGTCATAAGCAAATACTATGGGACACCCACTCCCCAATAATGGGACTTATGTTTGTAATATGCTGTACTGCATGGCTCTTGTGTCACGGGTGTGTCGCCACGAAGATCGTCACGATTACACAGCCTGACTTCTCGCAGCTGACTTTTTGGTGCTTTGTGTTTTCGGCAGTGAGGGAGTTAATTCTCTCTCTCTCTGTGCTAGACGAGGTCCAGCCTCGCCCAGCTGCAATCAATGCTGCTGTAGTGAGTCTCGTTCAAATGCCTGCTGGTCTGTTTGGGAAGTGTCGGTGAAAGCATTTCATACAGACTTACAGAGCGGATTGTGGTATTTGGAGTTTCTGAGATAAGTGTATTTGGAGTGTTTTTTCCCTTCCTCGCTTTATCATTTATCTCCTTTCCCGTTGGTGTTCCCTCTGTTGTAGTTGTGTAGTTTTTGTATGCAAGGTGGTTTTGGTTTTTCCCTTGTACTGTCTCGTTCGTCTAAGTACTGTGTGTGGGCATATTATTACTTGTCCTCTTTTGTTGTGATCGGGGTCCTTCTCAGGACTAGATTACTTAGGTGCAGGGATCCTCAGGAGGTAGGGGTTACACTGGCGGCCTGGACCTCTGTACCTTTAACAGTACCTCCAGGTTGAGGGATTAGTCAGGGCCCCAGCTTAGGGTCAGCTTAGGCCCCCTACCTCCAGTATACAGAGACAGCGTGACATTTTCACCGACCCACTTAGTTTTTCTCCAGCTACCATGGATCCAGTAGCCGGTCTAGCTCGGCAGTTGCAGAGTTTGTCCATGGAGCTGGCGGACGTTAGGTCCAAGGTTTTGCATCCTCAGGAGCAAGCCGGACCAGAACCTAAAGTAGCTCTCCCTGACAGGTTCACTGGGGGGCGGGACAAGTTTTTTGTTTTCCGGGAGGCATGCAAATTGTACTTTCGGCTGCGGCCTCGGTCATCGGGGAGTGAAGAACAAAGGGTGGGAATTGTCATCTCGCTCCTACAAGGGGACCCACAATCTTGGGCGTTCTCTCTTCCCCCGGGCTCCCCGGCTCTCCAGTCAGTGGATAGGTTTTTCGCTGCTCTGGGACTCGTATATGATGACCCAGATCGGATCTCTCTTGCTGAGTCTAAGTTACGTAGGATCCAGCAGGGAGATCGTCCGGCGGAGGAATTCTGTTCGGAGTTCCGTAGGTGGGCCACGGACACCCAGTGGAATGACCCGGCTCTTAGAAGCCAGTTTTGTCAAGGTTTATCCGACAAATTACAGGATGTGTTGGCACAGTATGACTCTCCCGCGTCACTGGAAGCCGCTATGGCCCTGGCTATTCGCGTTGACAGACGGCTTCGGGAGAGGTGCGGGATAACTCGACCCCCTGTGATGACTCCACCTCCTACAAGGTCCCCTCATATGGTGGTTCCCCTGGTCAGTCCAGAGGAGCCTATGCAATTAGGAGGGACATCATTTCGGGGGAGGGGACCGGTGGTGCGCCATAAGACAGGAAGGTGTTTCTTCTGCGGGAGAAAGGGACATTTTATTGGGGGGTGTCCATCTCGTCCCTTGCAGAGTGAAGAGTCGTCGGAAAACTGTTGATCCCAGGTTGTGTGGTGGACGGCAATCTGGGAGTAGGTATTTCGTCCCTAGGTTCGTCTCAGTTTCTCGTACCGGCGGAGGTGGTGGTGGGTACGAGAACTGAGAGGATATCTGTTCTTCTGGATAGTGGGGCCGGGGCTAATCTGGTTGATGCTCGGTTTGCCCGGGTTCAAGGTATGCGATTGAGTGAGTTGGCTAAACCCATCCCCATATTCTCGATCGATGCCAGGCCTCTCGGTCAGGGAAGTTTTTTGCAAGCTGTGCATGACGTAAAACTTCAAGTGGGGGCGATACATAAAGAACTGTTGTCTTGCTACGTGTTGGAGGGTCTTCCCACTCCTATAGTGTTGGGCCTTCCTTGGTTAACTAAGCATAACCCGGTTATTAATTGGCAAACCAGAGAGATAAGCCAATGGAGTAAATTCTGTAATAAAAACTGCATGAACACGGTCATCGGTGCGGTTACTCCTTGGGTCTTACCTCCATTTCTGGCGGACTTTGAGGATGTATTCTCGGAGAAAGGGTGTCAGGAACTACCTCCTCATCGCGAGTATGACTGTTCTGTAAAACTGCTCCCTGAGGCCAAGTTACCTAAAGCTAGGTTGTATAACCTTTCTGGTCCTGAGAGGCAGGCCATGAAGGATTATATTTCAGAAAGTCTGGCTAAGGGGCATATTAGACCTTCATCTTCACCGGTGGCTGCGGGGTTCTTCTTTGTTAAGAAGAAAGATGGAGGCCTACGCCCTTGCCTGGATTTCCGTGAACTTAATCGGATTACGGTCCGAGATCCGTATCCACTCCCACTTATTCCCGATCTCTTTAATCAGATCGTGGGCGCCAAATGGTTCTCTAAATTGGATCTCAGGGGGGCGTACAATCTGATTAGGATGAAGGAGGGGGATGAGTGGAAGACGGCGTTTAACACTCCGGAGGGGCATTATGAGAACCTTGTCATGCCATTCGGTCTGACTAATGCCCCGGCGGTGTTCCAACACTTTGTTAATGACATTTTTCGCCGCCTGGTGGGACAGTTTGTTGTCATATATCTGGATGATATCTTAATTTACTCGCCGGATCTGGTGTCTCATCAAGAGCACGTTAGGCAGGTGTTACAGATCTTGCGGGATAATAAACTGTATGCCAAATGGGAAAAGTGTGTGTTCGCCGTACAGGAACTCCAGTTTTTAGGCTTCCTGGTTTCAGCGTCCGGTTTTCGTATGGACCCTGGTAAAGTGCGGGCAGTTCTTGAGTGGGATCGGCCAGAGAATCTTAAGGCACTACAACGTTTCCTGGGGTTTGCTAATTATTACCGGAAGTTCATTCGTAATTTCTCGTCCATGGTTAAGCCTCTCACAGACATGACTAAAAAGGGGACGGATTTTTCTAGGTGGTCTGACAAGGCTTGTCAAGCATTCTCCTGCTTGAAAAAATGTTTTGCCTCGGCACCCATACTCATTCAACCTGATGCGTCACAGCCATTCATTGTAGAGGTAGACGCTTCCGAGGTAGGGGTGGGAGCAGTATTGTCACAAGGTTCGTCCCCTGGTAAGTGGCATCCGTGCGCCTTTTTCTCTAAAAAATTGTCGTCCGCTGAGAGGAATTACGATGTCGGCAATAGGGAACTCTTGGCCATTAAGTTAGCTTTTGAGGAGTGGCGCCATTTTTTGGAGGGGGCAGTCCATCCGGTCACCGTCATCACCGATCACAAGAACCTGCTGTATCTGGAGTCCGCGAAACGTCTGAATCCCAGACAAGCTAGGTGGTCATTGTTTTTTACCAGGTTTAATTTTGTCGTTACATATCGTCCTGGGTCAAAAAATGTAAAGGCGGATGCCTTATCTCGCAGTTTCCCTGGGGCCGGGAATACGGACGACCCGATTCCTATCCTTCAGGAGGGGGTGGTGGTTTCGGCAGTATGCTCTGAGCTGGAGGAGGAGGTATTGGAGGCTCAGGGGGACGCCCCTGTTGGACCTCCGGGGAGACTGTTTGTTCCAGATCAGTTGCGACAAAAGGTGATCGAGGCACACCATAACTCAGTTTTGGCAGGACACCCGGGGAGTAAAGCAACTGTGGATCTCCTCTCGCGTCGGTTTTGGTGGCCTAACTTACATAAGGAGGTGGTAACTTTTGTCGCGTCCTGTGGGGTTTGTGCGCGCTCTAAGACCTCACATACCCGTCCGTCTGGGGCCCTCTTACCTTTGAAGATCCCGGAGCGTCCTTGGACTCATCTGTCTATGGACTTTATTACGGACCTCCCTCCGTCTTCGGGTAAAACGGTCATACTCGTTGTAGTGGACAGGTTCAGCAAGATGGCACATTTTATCGCTCTTCCGGCTCTCCCTAATGCTAAAACTCTTGCGCAGGTGTTCATTGGGGAGATTGTGAGGCTTCACGGGGTACCCTCCGATGTGGTGTCTGATCGGGGGTCTCAGTTTGTGTCCAAGTTCTGGAAGGCGTTTTGTGCACGGCGGGGGATGCATTTGTCATTCTCATCGGCTTTTCACCCTCAGACCAATGGTCAGACGGAACGTATGAACCAGAGCTTGGAGACATATCTCCGGTGTTTTGTGTCAGAGAACCAGGAGGACTGGGCTTCTTTCTTACCTCTGGCAGAGTTTGCTCTTAATAATAGGCGGAGCGAGTCCACTGGTAAGTCCCCGTTTTTTGGGGCATATGGTTTTCACCCCCAGTTTTGTACTTTCAGTAGGGGGGGCTCTTCGGGGGTTCCTGAGGAGGAACGATTTTCCTCATCACTCGCTTCAGTATGGAGAGGGGTGCTGAAGAATCTGAATACTATGGGGAACCGATACAAACGTATGGCTGATAGGAGGAGAGTGTCTGGTCCGGACCTAAGTGTGAACGATCGGGTATGGTTGTCTACCAGGAATATTAAACTTAAGGTTCCCTCCTGGAAACTGGGTCCCAGGTTCATCGGGCCATACAGAATCAGTTCTATTATTAATCCGGTGGCATTCCGTCTTGACCTCCCCCCTACGTTTAAGATTCACAACGTGTTCCACAGATCGTTGCTTAAGAGGTATGTGGCGCCGGTGGTACCGTCACCTTTACCTCCCCCTCCAGTGGTGGTCAATGGTAACTTGGAGTTCCAGGTATCAAGGGTCATCGATTCACGTTTTAATCGCCGGTCCCTTCAGTACCTGGTTCATTGGAAAGGGTATGGTCCTGAGGAGAGGATGTGGGTTCCTGCGTCGGATATTAACGCAGACCGATTAGTTCAGGCCTTCCACACGACTCACCCGGATAAACCTGGCCCTGAGGGTCCGGAGGCCCCTCGTAGAAGGGGGGGGTACTGTCACGGGTGTGTCGCCACGAAGATCGTCACGATTACACAGCCTGACTTCTCGCAGCTGACTTTTTGGTGCTTTGTGTTTTCGGCAGTGAGGGAGTTAATTCTCTCTCTCTCTGTGCTAGACGAGGTCCAGCCTCGCCCAGCTGCAATCAATGCTGCTGTAGTGAGTCTCCTTCAAATGCCTGCTGGTCTGTTTGGGAAGTGTCGGTGAAAGCATTTCATACAGACTTACAGAGCGGATCGTGGTATTTGGAGTTTCTGAGATAAGTGTATTTGGAGTGTTTTTTCCCTTCCTCGCTTTATCATTTATCTCCTTTCCCGTTGGTGTTCCCTCTGTTGTAGTTGTGTAGTTTTTGTATGCAAGGTGGTTTTGGTTTTTCCCTTGTACTGTCTCGTTCGTCTAAGTACTGTGTGTGGGCATATTATTACTTGTCCTCTTTTGTTGTGATCGGGGTCCTTCTCAGGACTAGATTACTTAGGTGCAGGGATCCTCAGGAGGTAGGGGTTACGCTGGCGGCCTGGACCTCTGTACCTTTAATAGTACCTCCAGGTTGAGGGATTAGTCAGGGCCCCAGCTTAGGGTCAGCTTAGGCCCCCTACCTCCAGTATACAGAGACAGCGTGACATCTTGTAAGGGGCATTGCAAGTTGCTCCTTCCTAATTTTTGGCAGCTTTTGCTTGGAAATCATAAGCAAATACTATGGGAGACCCACTCCCCAATAATGGGACTTATGTTTGTAATATGCTGTACTGCATGGCTCTTATAAGGGGCATTGCAAGTTGCTCCGTCCTAATTTTTGGCAGCTTTTGCTTGCAAGGCATAAGCAAATACTATGGGACACCCACTCCCCAATAATGGGACTTATGTTTGTAATATGCTGTACTGCATGGCTCTTGTAAGGGGCATTGCAAGTTGCTCCGTCCTAATTTTTGGCAGCTTTTGCTTGCAAGTCATAAGCAAATACTATGGGAGACCCACTCCCCAATAATGGGACTTATGTTTGTAATATGCTGTACTGCATGGCTCTTGTAAGGGGCATTGCAAGTTGCTCCGTCCTAATTTTTGGCAGCTTTTGCTTGGGGCCTTCTGTTAGCCTCCGCTCCATGACGGCGGTGCTGGTCCCTTGCTTGTGACTGAGCCTCCAGGCTTCTATGGCCAGAGGACCTGAAATCCCCTGCCGGCTGGTTTCTGCTGCTGGATATATAAGTCCTCACAGCCTCGGACTCCTGTGTCCGGTTCCTATTTTCTTCTGCCAGGGCGAGCTCTGCTCAGCTTCCAGCCCCTGGTCTTTAGCTCCTAGCTCCTACAGAGCTCCTTGCTGTTACTTTCCCTTGCTCTCACTCTGACTCTGACTGTTCTCTGACTCACTCAACCCCGCCCCAGATCCAGTTTATAAGGGCAGAATTCTCCCCTCCCAGGACTGGGGCAGGAGGATGTTGCATGTTTAAGGGATCCTGACCAGGAAACCTCCCACTTGCTCTCCGACGTAATATCTCTATTACTGTGGTGACCAGACCCCTGGGGTGCCACACATGGCTCTTGTAAGCGGCATTGCAGTTCCTCATAATTTTTGGAAAGCCTTCCATTCACTGCTTAGGCCAACAGTGCACAGGAGACCCAGTTGCTATAAATGGAAAAAAAGGTTTAGTTAACGCCCTCTGACCTCCATGTCATTTCCAAGGGGCATTGGAGTGCCTCGAAATTTTTGGTAGGCATTGCACTCACTGTATGCCCTATAACTGTGTAGCCGAACCGCTCCTTTTGTTACAGAAACATATCCTACAAGACATATCTGGTTGACTGGCCTGATATTGATGTGAATGGTCCCTGTTCCTCCTGCTCTTTCTCCTTTGCCACTACCTCATCCATCATTTATCACCTGAAGCTTTGTTTTAACGGGAGTCATAGAACTTGGATAGTAGCAGGAAAACATCCAGCAATCCTCGGAGGAGGTAGGATATGAGCCAAAACGCTGACCACCTCAGGCCTAGCCGCTACTACATACATGCGCTTGCATTACAACAAAACAAAGCAGATGCTAACTTCTATCATCCTCATCATGCTCCTCACCTTGGCACTCTCAACTCCCCTGATGGAGAAGCCAGGGCCCACCGGAGGAGTCTGGTTCTCTGGTGGGCTCGTCCAATGCTGCCCTAAAGCAGGCCAGGCTAAGAAAAGTGTGGGAAAGGTTACCGGGACAAATAGGGGTGGCTGGGGACCGAGTATGGACACCCGGCCACCCCCTGGTGCAAGCGGGGACACCCGGCCACCAGGCGGCTGGGGACTGAGTATGGATACCAGGCCGCCGACACAGCCATGGTGTGGTGGCCAGATTCCACCTCCACATGCCTAAAAGGCCCAATTTAAAGTGTAAGCAAGCAAGCAGTATGGTATTGCAGCCTGGGGGTGGGTGGGTGGCAGGCTGCATACTTGCGCTTGCATTGCAAGGAATGGGAGATGTACAATTGAACACTGCCCTGGGACAAGGACTTGAATGGGGATAGTTGCAAGTCTGCAACGACAGGTGCAAGGTGGGAGGCATCTTCGCATGTACAATGAACAGGGGTTTGGCATGCACACACTACAGCGGAATAGGCTCTCCTTCCCACTAAATGCACTGGGGAGGGCACAGGTAATGTTTTGGTATTCGCGCTTAATCTTATGTATAAGGCACACCAGGACAAATAGGGGCAGCTGGGGACTGAGTATGGATACCTCGCTGCCGAAGCAGCCATGAGGTAGTGGCCAGCTTCGGCCTCCTCCAAACTAAAAGGCCCCATTTCAAGTGCAAGCTAGCAGTATGTAATTGCAGTCTGGGGGTGGGTGGGTGGCAGGCTGCACACTTACACTTGCATTAAAAGAAAACATAGCAGATGCTAACTTCTGTCATCATCATCATGCTCCTCACCTTGGCACTCTCAACTCCACCGATGGAGAAGTCAGGGCCCACCGGAGGAGTCTGGTTCTCTGGTGGGCTCGTCCAATGCTGCCTAAAGCAGGCCGGGCTAAGAAAAGTGTGTGGGGGGATGTTCCAAGGAGAAATAGGGGCGGCTGGGGACCGTTTATGGACACCCGGCTGCCCCCAGGCGGCTGGGGACCGTGTGTGGACACCCGGCCGCGGGGCGGCTGGGGACCGAGTATGGACACCCGGCCGCCGGGTGGCTGGGGACTGAGTATGGATTCCAGGCCGCCAACACAGCCATGACGTGGTGGCCAGATTCCGCCTCCACATGCCTAAAAGGCCCAATTTCAAGTTCAAGCAAGCAAGCAGTATGGTATTGCAGCCTGGGGGTGGGTGGGTGGCAGGCTGCATACTTGCGCTTGTATTGCAAGGAATGGGGGAGGTACAATTGAACACTGCCCTGGGACTAGAACTTGCATGGGGATAGTTGCAAGTCTGTATCTTCTGATGCGGCAAGGATCACTTATGATGGGCACACTTTTAGACAGTGACCTGGGAGTCAGAGATGCTTCCAGGGGTCTTCCCCATGCTGTTCCCATGTCTTTTCAGCACTTTATGCATGGGTCACACAGCACATGGTCAGATAAGGTTGTAAAATGTTAAAATGACATTTCCCGGTGAATGCATTTGTCATAGTTGAAAGCAACACAAAAGTGCAAAAACGCATAAAAAATGCTACTTGTGAACATAGCCGAAGGTGTGGAGGAGTATTTTTGTTTTTGGTCATTTATTTTAACTTATACACAAGTCTTTTCCCTGGAAAGGATGTTCCTTAACATATTTCCCAGGAAAAAAGTTTCACTTTCGTTTTTGAACGTTTTATTGTGAGCCCGTAAAAGTGGCTTAATACCTCTGACCACGTTGTTGACAGCAGTGACCTGGGGGTCAGAAATGCTTCCTGGGGCGATCCCCATGCTGTCCCCATGTCATTTGAGCACTGTCACTATCGTTTTGGGCACTTGTTAGGCTTTTAAAAGACTGCCGGGGGTGCCACCGCAAAAATGCTCGAGTCTCCCATAGACTAACATTGGGCTCGTTGCTCGGGTCGCGCACCCGAGTATCACTGCGAGCTCGGCCCGAGCTTCGAGCACCCGAGCATTTTAGTGCTCGCTCAACACTAGTCAGCACCTATCACTGCTTTTCCTTAGGTAAGCAAAGGACTGGACAAGGTTTCTCAAAAAACCTATTTCTCACTGGAGGTGATGTCAGTCAGAGGACAAGTCTAAGTGGACATTAGAAGGGTTATCAGGACAGCGGCTTTTCATGTACTCTCTTAGGGCATAAGGATGACATAGACAGGGGTCTCTTTGCCTGAGACCTGGTAACAAGCAGTGGCCCCCTCTCAGACATGGCATGTCACAAGTAGACGACTATGTTACCATCATGTTTATAGTCTCCGTTTATTGTAGATCATGGAAAAAGCGTCCAAAATATACAGTATAGACCAAAAGTTTGGACACACCTTCTCATTTAAAGATTTTTCTCTATTTTATGACTTTGAAAATTGTACATTCACGCTGAAGGCATCAAAACTATGAATTAACACATGTGGAATTATATACTTAACAAAAAAGTGTGAAACAACTGAAAATATGTCTTATATTCTAGGTTCTTCAAAGTAGCCACCTTTTGCTTTGATGACTGCTTTGCACACTCTTGGCATTCTTTTGATGAGCTTCAAGAGGTAGTCACCGGAAATGGTCTTCCAACAATCTTGAAGGAGTTCCCAGAGATGCTTAGCACTTGTTGGCCCTTTTGCCTTCACTCTGCGGTCCAGCTCACCCCAAACCATCTCGATTGGGTTCAGGTCTGGTGACTGTGGAGGCCAGGTCATCTGGTGTAGCACCCCATCACTCTCATTCTTGGTGAAATAGCCCTTACACACCTCCAGGTGTGTTTCGGGTCATTGTCCTTTTGAAAAATAAATGATGGTCCAACTAAACGCAAACCGGATGGAATAGCATGCCGCTGCAAGATGCTGTGGTAGCCATGCTGGTTCAGTATGCCTTCAATTTTGAATAAATCCCCAACAGTGTCACCAGCAAAGCACCCCCACATCATCACACCTCCTCCTCCATGCTTCACGGTGGGAACCAGGCATGTAGAGTCCATCCGTTCACCTTTTCTGCGTCACACAAAGACACTGTGGTTGGAACCAAAGATCTCAAATTTGGACTCATCAGATCAAAGCACAGATTTCCACTGGTGTAATGTCTATTCCTTGTGTTCTTTAGCCCAAACAAGTCTCTTCTGCTTGTTGCCTGTCCTTAGCAGTGGTATTCTAGCAGCTATTTTACCATGAAAGCCTGCTGCACAAAGTCTCCTCTTAACAGTTGTTGTAGCGATGTGTCTGCTGCTAGAACTCTGTGTGGCATTGACCTGGTCTCTAATCTGAGCTGCTGTTAACCTGTGATTTCTGAGGCTGGTGACTCAGATAAACTTATCCTCAGAAGCAGAGGTGACTCTGGGTCTTCCTTTCCTGGGGCGGTCCTCATGTGAGCCAGTTTCTTTTCAGCGCTTGATGGTTTTTGCAACTGCACTTGGGGACACTTTCAAAGTTTGCCCAATTTTTCGGACTGACTGACCTTCATTTCTTAAAGTAATGATGGCAACTTGTTTTTCTTTACTTAGCTGCTTTTTTCTTGCCATAATACAAATTCTAACAGTCTATTCAGCAGGACTATCAGCTGTGTATCCACCAGACTTCTGCACAACACAACTGATGGTCCCAACCCCATTTATGAAACAAGAAATCCCACTTACTAAACCTGACAGGGCACACCTGTGAAGTGAAAACCATTTCCGGTGACTACCTCTTGAAGCTCATCAAGAGAATGCCAAGAGTGTGCAAAGCAGTCATCAAAGCAAAAGGTGGCTACTTTGAAGAACCTAGAATATAAGACATATTTTCAGTTGTTTCACACTTTTTGTTAAGTATATAATTCCACATGTGTTAATTCATAGTTTTGATGCCTTCAGTGTGAATGTACAATTTTCATAGTCATGAAAATACAGAAAAATCTTTAAATGAGAAGGTGTGTCCAAACTTTTGGTCTGTACTGTACATATAAAAGGGGAATTAAAACCGTAGTAATAGATCAGCTCACAAATACCTACATTTAGATGCTCATTTTCTCCTAGAAGTAATAACTGTTGTGAATGAAAGTAGCCACACTCCTGGTACATCCAAAAATGTAAATAGGATGAATTGTGTGCCACCCCAAACATGCTGTGGGAGGGTGTAGCAGTGTAAGGCCAGGGTCACATTAGCATATAGCATCCCATGCAAGAGACTCTCAGCACAGGTGCGGAGGAGATAGAAAAGATAATTTCTCCATTGTCGGCATCAGCGGTAATCGCACTGCACTCGGATGACATCTGAGTGCAGTTCAATTTTTCACACGCACCCATAGACTTGTATTGGTGAGTGCAATCCAGTTATCGGATGCACCCGCAGCATGCAGAGATTGTTCTCTCATACTAAATCGGCTTGAGAAAATAATCGCAGATCTGAGCTGCCCCATAAAATAACACTGGTCCGAACGCTGTGCTATGTTTTATCCAATAGCACTCGGCCGTGTTATACGCTCGTGTGACTCCGGCCTATTACTGTAAATCTTTCCTACCATGGACGTTGTGTGATTTTGGGTCACTGACCACCATTGCAGCATCAGCAGTTGACTATGGAACAGCACAACATTTCTATTATTCCACAATCAGTTGTTGAAGCTGCAGTCGGCCCGTGACCTGAAATCTATGCTATTTTATGCTTTCTACTGTTATAGAAACCAAAAGGGTACTCTTTAGGCCTTACAGAATGCAATCGATATCCTTAACTTTTTCCAATATACTCGCCAAGCATCAACATAGCCTTATCTGGACCGCTTTTTATCTAAATGGCTTCACACAGCACTACATGTCTCCTGTAATGGCCTATGGCAACTCTTTTCTAGCAAAATCAACTGCTCCCATATGAAAGGGATAGTCAGCGACGAAGCAACCCCTTTAAGCTGTTAGTGGATCCACTTATGATTATTGTTGGCATTTAAGCTCAAGTCTACTGACAACTTTAAAAGTTCTAATAAAGAGGGATGATTCAGACCAAAATATGTTGGGACATTTGATATTGACATTACTCAGATGTTACCCCTTGTTTATGAGGTCCAGAATAAGCAGGCACAAATTATCCAGCATCTTGTGTGAAACCTAAGCACATTGGTTGGTTATTAGTCATCTTCCATGGACAGCACAGACTGATATGTTAATGGGGGTATTATTTGTAACCCAAGTGGTAGGAATGACCTGTTGCCCATTGATTCCTAAATGTATTCGTCTTCAGTGTGTGTAACCTGATTTACCATCACAGATAAGAACTTCTCCTACGCTTCGCTTACTGATTGTCATGTGCACCATAAATATTGAGAAATATACAGACTAACACTATAACTATTTTTGTGACTACCAGTAGACATAATAAAGTAGATTATACTGATAAGTGTTTACACAGACTAGTAGCAGCACACATGGTGCCAGGCGGTCATAATTCACTTCTGTGATTTCTGGTTTTGTCATACAGGCTGTAATAGCTGAGAAACAAATATACTTTCATCTTTAGAAGATCTGTGCTAGGAAGTATTTATTACCAGTGTTTAGATTTATTCCATCATAAACACATAAAAGGAATTGCTCATTATTTTCCACAACCAATATGCCTGCAGATAATAATCATTTAAAGGGTTTGTCTCTTTTAGAAAACTTTTGCTTACTGGCTGTAAAAAAAACAAAAAAAAAACTACTCTTTACTCCTTCAGACCAGTGCTGTATCTCCAGCGCTGCCCTGATCTCTGTTGTTTGGCTGCAGCGGTGACAGCATGTCGACATCAGCTCGGGCTGTCTACATCAGAAGAGTCGCTCAGCCCGATTGGCTTTAGCACTGATAACGTAATGTTACCATTGCCGCCTATATACAATCAGAAGAACAGTGTTGGAGACACAGCGCTGGACCTGGGGAGGGTGAGTACATTTTGGTATTTTACCATGAACTGAAGTTTTCTGAAAGGGGACAACATCTTTTTGATCATGTTCACCTAATACTTCATGCACATGGATGTTACATATCATATAGAGCTGTAATACGGCACTCCAGAAACGTATTTATTTTACTTGCTTATATAGCACCATGAATTCCACAGCACTTTACAGGTATCATCATCTCTGTCTCCATTGGGGTTCACAATCTAAATTTCATAACAGTATGTCTTTGGAGTGTGGGATTAAACCGGACAACTTGGAGGAAACCCAAGCTCGGGGAAGGCAAGGCAACAGTGCTAACCACTGAGCCACCATGCTGCTCGTATACAGAATATAAGACTTTATTGTACTTCAGTATGCATGTATTCATATTTTATATGAAGGCTTATAAACCTTTTTTTCCCTGTCAGATTCCTAATGAATTTAACAGAAATATATAATTCCCTAACAATATTGTTTCTAAGGAAAATGTATAGCTATATACTGCTGTAGGTAGTATTTGTAGCAGTAGTATAGTTAGACTTAAAGAAGTTGTCCAGTACTTTATATTACCCCCCCCTGCAGATCCAGTTGCCACAGATGAACTGCATCTCAGCCAGAGGTGTTGTACCCCACTCTCAGGTAAGGAGGGAGCACTACCCGGGACCCACACACCCACATCCAACACAACTCCACTTCAGTAGGGAAGGGCGAGATTGCTCCAAAGGGAGAGCACAGTCCCTGGTCCCTAGCTGGAGGGTGGAACTAGGTAGAGGGGGTGGGTGGAGGAAGTAGATCAGTGGAGCACAGAGAGAGTGGGAGTATAAAAAGAAGGTAGTAGGTTCTAGAAGAGGTCAGTTCTGCTCAGGGAAGCAGTTCAGTCCAGTCTCCTGTTCCAGTGCTGGGAGCAGGAGCTGAGTCTGGTCCTATGAGTGAGAGAGGAAGTGAGGACCGTGGAGGAGTCGGGCCCAGTCAGGGAGGCCCAGGAGGAAAGAGAGAAGAAAGACAGGAGCAGTGAGGAAAGACAGAAGGGATCCCAGGGGCACGGTGAGTGTGGATGCCACCCGTGCGCCCGAATTCCCCCTGACGTGGAGGGATCAGGCCGCAGCAGGGGACCGGCTCCAGCCTAGTGGAGCACTTTAGATCTCGGCTAGAAAACCAGAGGCTGCAGCATTTCAGGTGCTGTAGCCACACTCCACACTTAATCACCAAAAAAGTGGCCATAGAGGACCAAGGGGACAAAGAATACGTCACCTGACAAGGCCCGCAGCCACTGGCTTGGGACACTGAGTGTGAGGCGCAGGAGGGTGAGAGCCAGCGCAGTGAACCGACCTGGAGAGGTACAAAGAACGGGGTCTCGTCCAAGTGCTCCCGAGATACCTGAAAGTTTGCTGGATCACTTCCCCGGAGGACACAGGACGACGTGGGTGGTTACAGACCGGTAACTGTAACCTGGAGAACTTAAGAACTGTGAGTAAAACCTGAAGACTGTACCCCACTGTGTACTTGAATAATTGCTGTGCCATCACCTGCACTACACCCCACCAGCAACACCTACCTCATAAAATCATCTATACTGCCCTGGAGCTTAGCTCTGCCCATGGAGAGCTGAACCAACTCTGCAGTGTCACCATCAGCTCCAGTGGATCTGCACCGCAGCGGCGGCTCCATATAGCCGCATACCACGGGTGGCGTCACAAACATTATCCCAAAAACTTTATTCCCCTTTTCTTTAATCTTTATTTGACCGCCCGGGGCCACGGGCCGGGTCACTGCCACCGTGACTACCCCGAGAAGGACCGGGCCGGCTACCGAGTACCCCACGGCCCCAGAGGGCGCGTCATATCCCCCCAGGGCCCCTAAGGATTTTTGTAAATACCTTACATTGCTTTTTCTGCCTGTGAGCGGCGCTATCAGTGACCCAGCGCTGGGCTTCACACGGTGGCTGCTGGGTTGTGGGCGGAGTTAACCCCTCATCACACCCAGCATCCACCGCGCGTTTTCCCAATGAATGGGGAGAGGCAGAGCGTGCGGTGGATGCCGGGTGTGACGCGGGGGGGAACCCCGCCCACAGCCTGGCATTCACCATGGAACGCAGAAGACAGAGTCCCCCGGCTGCTGCCAGCACTTGTCGTGACATCAGCGGATGTCAGCGCCGGCTGCAGCCGGGGGTCACGTGATGCCTGTGAGTGGCCAGAGATAGCGCCGCTCACAGGCAGTATCTGCAATGGAAGGTAATTACAAAAATCCTTAGTGGCCCCAGGGGGATACATTGGGGGGGGGGGGGGGTAATATAAAGTACTGGACAACCCCTTTAAAGCTGTCTGATCCTGTCCCATATGCAATTATCTATCTGGAAAGTGGCAAAAAACTATGACCAGATACCACTGGCATCAGTTTATTTCCTGTAAGCACAAAAAGATTGCCATGCTAAAATTCAACATACCTGTTTCCCAATTCTTTATTTGCCTGACATCTGTAACAAGGGACACTCTCATACATATTAAGTTGATGGCCAATGTTCTATCTAAATCCACATAGCAGACAACAGTATGAACTTAGCCTAATGTCCATCCGCACCTTTCCTTATTGAGGCTCATATGGCAGTTTCCAGTAATCTTATCTTAATCGGAGTTTAGTTGATATTCGTTTATTATCCTTCTTATCTTTGCAATAATTCATTTGTTTCCTTGTGCTTGTAGTTACACACAGAATCCAATGTTACCAGGAAAGGCTGTCGAACAAAGCAGAAAGGAAGGAGAGAACAGCAGCCTAACGGTGATATACAAGAGATAGAACAAGCGACTCCCAATAAATATAATGAATAATCAACTTGACTATTCATGTCTTCAGAGAGAACAATCGGTCCGTCTTACTGAAATTCTGTAGAATCAGCGCCACTTGTCATGGCTCTTTACAGCTTACAGACCTTTTCATTAACACATTCATGTACATGACAAATATATCCGTGATGCTCACATTAAGGGCAGCATAAATCAGAGTCTGGATCCATAATTGCAGATGAGCAATCTATTCATGAGACTGTGGTCCAGTGTCCAGGTCAGTGGTAACCGGCAGCTAGATGGGAGGCCCTCAAATTTCTTATCTTCCAGTGCGACATTTGATTTGTCATGGCTGACGTGACATCGTCTGTGCAACGTGACGCCCAGATGACATTGCGCCTGCCAGGGCTAATGAAAAGCCACTCCTGAAGGTAAGATATTCGTGGGCCTCCCGTCTTGCTGCCGGTTACCACTGACCTGGACCGCAGTCCCATGAATCGATCAACTGATATCTTATTGTTAGAAAATTCATCTGGGGACCACAGCCAGAGATGAGACTAGTCCGGCGCTACAATCGTGCAGCCAGGCTCTAGCTCATGCTGTCTGTGATTCAGGTGACAGGTTCTCTTTAAAGGGTTATGAGGTGGGGTTGTCCAGATTTGATAACCTTTTTAACTGGTGCGTTGATATACAGTATGTCTTTCTACAACAAATTATGGTTGATAAACTATATATACATATTTTTGCTTTTATGTTATGAAATAATATAGATTGGCTAGAGAAACTTACTTAAAATCATATCATCCTATCCTGCATGGAAGATGCAAAAATAAAAAAAATAATATCCATGGAATAAGTAATGTAAGTCGAGGAGGTAGATAGTCAATGAAATTGTATATGGTAAATTCAATGACTTCTGTAATACAGACAATGTACATAATTTAGAACAATATTCAAATAAGCAAAGGAATGTAACAGTGGGAAGAGCTTCAGGTCATTATAATATTCTGAGCCAGGCGTACAGAATGGTACATAGTGACTATTTAACTCCGGATAAGAGATATGCAATCAGATCAAAAATTCTTGGTGACTGCTTCAGGACTGTAGACAGAGAAACACTTTATCCATACATGGCCGCCTTGTTCTTTGTTCAAATATTATGGAAACAAGCTGAAAATACGATGATCGTATTGTTCTAGTGACTAATTGCTATGCCGAATACTACACATAACAATATTCTACTTTCTCAGGCTATACATCTCTGACCATTTAAAATGATCCCCAATTGCCTGTTCACACCTAGTCCAATTTTTTTTGCCATTTTTTTGTGTTTGGGCATTTTGTCTGTTTCAGTTGATTTAAAAGTCACATATGCAGCTTTTTTTTCAAGTAGAAACAAACCCAGGAATTGACATATTGCTTCTTTTTTTTCACATGTAGAAAAAACTACCGTACCATGTGCACTATAGGCTGTATATTGAGATAGGACACTTACGGTATTCAAGGAGACTTTGCAGCTGATTTTCATGTGGATTTTGTATCACAGTGTACTATCAGAAAATAAAAACATTATAAAAAATATCCTTTTAAGGTTGCCTCAGGGAGTTAGGGGTTCCTTGAGTACTCATGAAGAATAGCACCTTGCTACCATGTGCTTTTGCTGGAGTTAGTCTTGTAGAAGATGAGACTCTTCTCCAGCTAGGTGGCTAGCTATCCATAATGCAACTTCTGTCTGGTTTCTAGCAAACAACTACTACTTCCTAGCTCAGTCCTGTGAATTCTGTTGCAATTGCTTTTTCAGCTCTGCTGTGTCATGCTACTAGTTACTAACTTTTCTTTGCTAACAAGCTCTGCTATGTCAAGCTAAAAGCTCATCTCCGCTAATAAGTTCTGCTGAGTCAAGCTACAAATTACAGAATCGTTTCTGCTATCCTAGTGCTATAGTACACAATTCTGCTGCTCCTTTGGTTAACCGCATCCCTGCTGCAAATTATCATATTACATATACTTGTCTACAATTCCTGTGTGCAACCTCACTCCAGATGCTTCTAGTGCTTCTAGCCATGCTGATCCATCTGCTATCTTACATACACTGCTGTCTGGGTCTTTGCTTTTGTATGTGGCATTCAGCAAGTCTAGCTCTGTTGCATCATCATCTCCAGTCCGTGCTGCTCATCCTGACCTATGACTTAAAGAAACCACCTCACTAAGGATGCCCATAACACCACCGAGGCAACTGATTGACTGCAGTATCAGGTGACTGGTAGTCGGGACGTCATTACCTTTGGTTTGTTAGAGACCATTAGAGCGGCAGTGGTTGTAAGAGCTGATTTCAGGTGAAAGTATGGCTTCTTTACTTCTATTATTAGGAGAATTTCCATTGGCAACTTAAAGAGTAGAAACTCTTAAAAAAACTATCAAGCATTTACGTTTAATTCAGCTGAACAATGTTCATATACAACCACATGTTTCTATTTATTGTGAATTCCTCTTTATGCAATATTTAATCTTTGGTTTATTAGGCAAACACAAATATGTCACTCCCTAACTTTCTGGTGCTTTCATTACTTTCCACATGTTTTATTACATATGAGATCCACACAATACAGCTTCTTAAACAGCTCATTTAGCCAAATCAAGACTCGCTGCTGGTCCGTGACTCTAAACTGTCTATTAGATGGACACTCGGGCATATGGAAAAAGGTTTTTGTGATGATATAACACCTTAAGGCTTATTGCCCACGATGCAGAAATGAAGCAGAAATTTTCCTGAGCATTTCTGCATTTCCTTGGCAGAAAAACGCATGCGGGATTTACATGCGTTTTTGACACGTATTTACCATGCGTTTTTCCAATGCATTGTATAGGCAAATACGCATGCAGAAACGCACAAGAATTTGTCATGTCCGTATTTTTTCTGCGAGTAAAATCTGCGCAGAAAAAATACGGACCATGTGCACAGAACTTGCAGAATGTCATAGGAAGTCGTGGGATAAGGTATGCAATGCGTTTCTGGAGCGTTTACGCGCTGCAAATCTACACCAAAATACGCACCAAATGCGCATCGTGGGCACACAGCCTTAAAGATTCAATAGGAAAAGGTATTTGATCTGACTAATGTATAACTTGTGTAAAAGATCTTTATTAGAATTTAAAGTCCAATACAGCATATATTAACCATATAACAATTATTAACTTCAGTGGCAGTCCCATTTCTGTGTTGTAATGTTCAACCACGTAAACAACTACTGTCAGGGGTCCACCTACTTACAATGTTCTACGGGCCATTAATTGTGCAGTACATTAGTGCATATTTCTGGCACCAGAGGGTCATTTTATACTTGCAAGTTAGAAGTTGACACACGACTCATAAACCAATGATGAAGCTAGTACAGCCGTGAAAGGAGGCTCTGTGGGGTGCCATATGAATAGTGATGTTGGGGGTGAATTTATTACTGACTTTACACCAGAATACTGAGGTTAAAAAGTCATGGTGCATGCAATAATTTGGAATTTTTTAAAATTCTATTCCACTCTGGTCACTTTAATTAAAAAGTGAACAGGGCTTAGTGGGAGAGCACTGTTGTGGCCCGACAAATTAACAGTATTTGCACAAAAAATTGTCATAAATTATAAAAAAAAGTCCATATCCAGCATAGATTTGCTTTTGTTGTTATTTATTTTCTTATGCTTATGTATGTAGCTCCATCATATTCCACAGCCCTTTACAGACATTATCATCACTGTCCCAATTTGGGCTCACAAACTATATTCCCTGTCAATATTTCTATCAATATAGTGTGTAAGGAAGCCGGAGAGCCTGAAGGAAACCCACGCACACATGGGGAGAACATGCAAACTCCTTGGATGCTGTCCTTGGTGGGATTTGAACTCCCGGACCCCAGTGCTGCAAAGCAACAGTGCTAACCACTGAGCCAGTGTGCACAAACCGGTACATTTATTAAGAGCCTTACGCTACTTAATAAATTAGTTGCATTTTACCCTGGCTAACTTTTGATTAAGCATTTGGAACGCCTGTCGAAGTAAAAATAGCAGTTGTCAGATATTATTTTTTATGTTGAATTTGTACATCATCTGATAAAAAAACAATGTGTGTTTCCATATGAAAGTGTAGCCACAGAGAAGCATAATATAGGCTGTGATAACATTAATAGTCAATACACTTCATCTTGTCAGACGAGCCACTTACATCCATCCTATGTTCTATTACATGAGATTTTCTTGATTACATTGATTGACTCAGACGACCTTAGCATGTAGCTCGAGTAGCACACATTGGATTTGAGGAAGACAGTTTGCATATGGTTGAAATATTAATTGTAGTATTTGAGTGTCGTTAGTACACATGAGCTATGTAGTCTATGAGTTATGTCTACAGGTGTGCAGGAGTTTATTTTCTGATGGTCTACTGAGCATCCATTGCCAAAACTAATGGGGCCATTGCTGCTACAAGTCTTCCATGTTATATTGTGTGTTTTGCAAATTAGAAATTGTACTGACGGTCAAAAAGAGAACGTCTAAAAAAAACATTTCATTTTTGTATGACATAGACTATGACATCATGATCTCAATAATTGTTTACTACATTGTTTACAATTAGATCTGATTAACATTTAGATGAATTCATTGGTGTGCAGGAACCAAGCTTCAATTTAATGATGTCACTGAACGGACGCAGGATGCATAAATCATTGCAATGTGAGGCGAGCTACACATGTGACGCGCCCCTGGGCCTGTGTCGCGCTGCGTTGTGCACGCGGGAGCTTACCCAGAGCCGGATCTGTTGAGGGTTGTAGTCTCGTGGCGGTGATCCGGTCCGTGCCCAGGGAGTCAGACTAAGTGGCGCTGTTTTAGCGGTAGATGTTGGACGACTACGCCACCCGTTGAGTGCAGCCAGGGAGCTGCTGCTGCAGGGCAGACCGCTGAGGCCGGTGGTAGGATTGTGCAGCGTGATAGTATAACCCCCAACGGGAGGGGTATGGCCTCAGGGCAGCCGACGTGGATGATGGGGGTAGCAGGAACCACTCGGAGACGGTACTGTGTAGTTCAGGGTCTTTACTGGTGACAAAGATAGACCCTCCCGGAGTACTGGCTAGCGATTGGGGCCTGGTCAGTCCTTGAGCAGATGGGATCTCCCCTGGCCAGGCGGAGTTGTAGGCCTCCCAAACTAACGATACTCTTCTGGCTACCTTGCTAGAGGCGGGTATAAGTAGCCCACGTCCCTGAGTGTACCGTGTGGTGCTCACCCGTATGGCCGGTGACTCGGGGCCTTCGGGTTTCTGGGCCAGAGGACCTGCAATCCCCTGCCGGTCGGTTTCTGCTGCTGGATAGGAGTTAGTCCCCACAGCCTCGGACTCCGGGTCCGGTGATAACTTCTCAGTCAGGGCGAGCTCTGCAGCTGCCAGCCCCTGACTCCTTGTAACACTGCTCCCACAGAGCTCCTGTTGTTTCTTCCTATATTTGCTTCTTTTCTCTGCTTCTTCTCTACTCACTCACCCTGCCTCAGCCCTAGGTTTATATAGGGGAAGTTCTTCCCCTCCCAGGACTGGGCAGGAGGTGTGGCATGCATAGGATCCCTGACCAAGAGACCTCCCACCTGCTCTCAGACATAACATTGCTGTTACTGTGGAAAACCAGACCCCTGGGGTGCCACACATGACTAGTGGACAATTTATTAGAAAAAATACCTAAAAGCAAGCAGCATCTAGATTAATAATAAAACTCATTATATCTATTTCTCTTTTTTTTCCCACTGTCTTCCCTTACTTTTTGCTTGTCTGGAGACAATCAGTTCCTAACTGATCCACTTTTCTTTTGTATTAACCCTTCATGACCAGGTGATTTTCTGTTTGGGTGTTCATTTTCACTCCCCTTCTTGCAAGAGCCATAACTTTCCTTATTTTCCTATCGACAATCCTGTAGGAGGGCTTGTATTTTTCAGGACGAGTTTTTGCTTTGAATTAACACCTTTCATTTCGCGATATAACAAACTGGAAATCGGGAAAAAAATCTAGTTAGCTTACTGTATGGTAAAAATGACCTGGCTTCACGATTCTACAAGTCATTAGAATGTTGGCGATACCAAAACAATGTGCAAAACGATTAAAAAATTATTAAAAAAAAAAAATTGTTTATGCAGTCATTTTCTGTGATCAAATGGTTTAATTTTTCTCTTGAGGGAGCTGTACGAGGGCCTGTTTTTGTGTGGCAAACTGATATTTGTATTGGTAACATTTTAGGGTACATAAGTCGTTTTGATCGCCTTTTGGTGCATTTTTTGCAAGAGGTACAGTGAGGTACAGTACATATTGGGGTTTCAATTAGCTTCATTTACAGCATAGATTACTTTGTTTTATATTTTGATAGCCGGACATTTACAAACAGAATGATACCAAATATGTTTATTTTTGTATTTAATTTTACATTGGAAAAGGGAGTGATTTTATTTTATTTATTTTTTTATTTTTACTTTATTCTTTAGTTCCCTTTTGGTACTTGAAATTACATTTGTTTGATCACCTGTTCTGTATAGTGCAGTGCCACAGTATTGCGGGCGGTATATTTTGGTATATAGAGAAAATGATGATCTCCTTTAGGCCAGGGTCACACAAGCGAATGTTGTCTCGTGCGAAAGAATTGGGCCAATTATGCAAATGACACTCAGTTCAAACTCTGATCAGAATTTGAGCCAAGTGTCAGGGCTCTGTGCTCCGCTCCTCTCACGTGAGATTCGCAGAGACGGAGTAATTTCTCCATCTCCTCCATTGCCGACATCTCCGGTAATCGGGCTGCACTTGGATGAAATCCGAGTGCAGTCCGATGTTTCACACGCACTCATAAATTTGTATAGGTGCGTGCAATCCGATTATCGGATGCACCCATAGCATCGTCTGATTGTTTTCTCATGCCGAATCGGCATGAGAAAATAATCGCAAATCTAAGCTGCCCCATAGCATAAAACTGGTCCGAGCGCTATGCGATAAAACATCACACTCGTCTGTGTTATACGCCAGTGTGAGTGAGCCCTTAAGCTCAGCCTGATGTAGGTATTTACAGGAGTACAAAGATAGCAGCCATGGTAGCCTTCAGCAGGCCCCTGACTGTGATGGCAACCCATTAGCACCCAGCGATCATGTCAAAGGGGGCCGATAAGCACTGAAACTGTGTGCCACCCAGATTGACAATGCCAGATTGGCAACAGTATTCAAGGAGTCAACAGCGATTGGAGCCAGCTCCAGTCCCTGCTGTTAAGCCACGTGCACACGTTGAGTATTTGGTGAGTTTTTTACATCAGTATTTGTATAATAGAAATGTGGCGCCCCTGCGGTTTCAGTCGCCACAGAGGTACTGCATCTCACCCAGAGTTGTGGTATCTCACTCTCAGGTAAGGATGGAGTACTACCCGGGACCCACACACTTGCATCCATTACACTCCATTTCAGAAGGAAGGGCGAGATTGCTCCTAAGAGAGAGCACAGTCCCTGGTCCTTAGCTGGAGGGTGGAACCATGTAGTGGGTGTGGGTGGAGGAAGAAGTTCAGGGGAACACTTCAGCACGAGTATAAAAAGGGGAGCCATCTTGGAAGAGATCAGTCAGAGAGGAGAAGTAGTAGGAGCAGGAGCTCTGTAGGAGCGCTGCTCAGAGAAGCGGGCCTAGTGTGAGAGGCCCAGGAGGACTGGCTGAAGAGGAAGGGAGCAGAGGAAGGCTCCAGGAGTGAGGGGATCCCAGGGGCACGACGAGTGCGGAAGCCACCCGTGCGCCCGAATCTGCAGGAACGTGGAGGGATCAGGCCGCAAAGGGGACCGGCCCCTAACTAGTGGAGAACTACAAGGCTCAGTTAGAAACCGGAGGCTTCTGTACTTTCAGGATGCAGCTGCTTACAACCGCAACTACATCGCTAAAAAGGTAGCCACCCAGGATTCAGGGGACTGCAGGTTTCCCGCCAAAATCCGAGGTTACCGGCTTGGGACACAGGTTGCGAGGCGCAGGGCAGGAGGGTGAGATCCAGCACAGGAAGACGACCGAGGAAGGCACACAGAATGGGGTCCCGTTACGTACTCTTGAAACACCTGGGAGTTTGCTGAACCCCTGATTTGGCAAACACAGGACGGCATGAGAGGTTACCCTGGCGCTGGTAACCTGGAGTGCAACAACTGTGAGTAAACCTTGGAGACTGCACCCCACTGTGTCCTAGAATTATTATCTGCACCATCACCTGCACTACACTGCACAGCAACATCTACCTCATTAATCATCACTTACTGCTCTGGAGCTAAGCTCTGCCTGTGGAGAGCTGAACCAACTCTGCTGCATCATCATCAGCTCCAGAGGATCAGCACCGCAGCGGCGGCTCCATATATCCGCATACCACAGGTGGCGTCACGAACATTATATAAAAACTCTATTCCCTTTTCTTTAATCCCCCTTTTATTGACCGCCCTGGGTCATGGACCGGGTCACCGCCACTGTGGCACCCCCAGCACCTACCGGCCCGGCTACCGAGTACCCCACGGCCTAGGGGGCGCGTCAGAAACACGTCACCACTTCTGTATTTATCACCCACTCCTGGTTTTGGCTTACAAATACTGAGGTAAAAAAACTCACCAAATACTCAACATGTGAACGTGGCCTTAGAGGTGGATGTCAGAATCAAATTTAAAAAGACAAGATGAGAATTTTACCCTCGAAGGTGGTTTGTACATTAAAGGAGTTGTCCACTACTTTCACATTGATGCCCTATCCATAGGATAGGGCATCAATGTATGATCGTCCGGGGTCCCGCACGCAGCACCCCTGCCGATCAGCTGTTATCGGTAGGAAGTGCTTACCTGCGGTGCTTGGTCGTCAAGTTGTAGTGGCCACCGAGGGGTACTGTACATCCGCCTCACATGCAATTGAATAGGAGGCGGATGTGCAGTAACAAGCGCCAGCCACTACAACTTGATGGCCAAGCACTGCCGGTAAGCACTTCCTGCCGGTGGCCGCCGGCACCGATAGTAGCTGATCGGCCCGGGTGCCGCGTGCAGGACCCCAGCAAATCATACATTGATCCCCTATCCTACGGATAGGGCATCAATGTGAAAGTAGTGGACAACTCCTTTAATGACTGGGCCAATTTTTACAATTCTAACTACTGTCACTTTATGAGGTAATAACTCTGGAATGCTTCAACGGATCCCACTGATTCTGAGACTGTTTTTTCGGGACATATTGTACTTCATGATAGTGGTAAAATTTCTTCAACATGACTTGCGTTTATTTGTAAACAAAATTGGAAATTTGGTGAAAATTTCTCAGTTTTCAAACTTTGAATTTTCATGCCCTTAAATCAGAGCGTTATGTCACACAAAATAGTTAATAAATAACATTTCCCACATGTCTACTTTACATCAGGACATTTTTGGAAACAAGGTTTTTTTTTTAGGAAGTTATAAGGGTTAAAAGTTGACCAGCGATTTCTAATTTTTCCAACAAAATTTACAAAACCATTTTTTTTAGGGACCACATCACATTTGAAATCACTTTGAGGGGTCTATATGACAGAAAATGCCCAAAAGTGACACCATTCTAAAAACTGGACCACAAAATTTGTTGTGCAATTTCTCCTGAGCACGCCGATACCCCATATGTGGAGTAAAACCACTGTTTGGGCACACAGCAGGGTTAGGAAGGGAAGGAGCGCCAATTGACTTTTTGAATGTAAAATTTGCTGGAATAATTAACGGACGCCATGTCGCATTTGGAGAGCCACTGATGTGCCTAAACAGTGGAAGCCCCCCACAAGTGACACCATTTTGGAAACTAGACCCCTCAGGGAACTTATCTAGATGTGTAGTGAGCACCTTGAACCCCCAGGTGCTTCACAGAAGTTTATAACATTCTGCCGTAAAAATAAAATTTTCAAATTTTTCCCACAAAAATGTTTTTCAGTCCCCAATTTTGCATTTTCATAAGGGTAAGAGGAGAAATTGCCCCATACCATTTGTTATGCAATTTCTCCTGAGTACGCTGATACACCATATGTGGGGAAAAAACACTCTTTGGGCACACGGCAGGGTTCAGAAGGGAAGGAGCTCTGTGTGACTTTTTGAATACAAAATTGGCTGAAATCGAGAGCGGACGCCATGTCGCGTTTGGAGAGCCCCTGATGTGCCTAAACAGTGGAAACCACCCAAGTGACCCCATTTTGGAAACTAGACCCTTCAAGGATTTTATCAAGGTGTATAGTGAACATTTTGAACCCAGAAGTACAACACAGAATTTGATAACATTAGGTCATCATATTGAATAAGTTGTCATTAGTCTTAAGCGCAAGTGCTCGCTACTTGAGTTTGCATCAGGTACTCGGATATGCACCATGTATCGCTGGTGCTCGAGTGACATGCTCGAGTCCCCGCCCGCATGTTTCACGGTTTTAGACACCCCAAAAAAAACATTAGGGGATTGCCCATGCATGGCAGGCAGTCCCCGCGTGCTTTGTTTGGCTGTATAACAGCCGCGAAACATATGGGGCGGAGACTCGAGCATGTCACTCAAGCACCCGCGATACTTGGTGCATACCCGGGTACCCGATGCAAACTCAAGTAGCGAGCACTTGCGCTCAACATTAGTCGCCATATGGTCATCATTTTTTTTTCTTTACTTTTGAAAAAATCCCAACCCTAGCACAACCCCAACCCTATCACAACCCTAACCCTAATACAACCCTAATCCCAACCTTAATACAACCCTAACCCTAACACAACCCTAACCCTAGCACAACCCTAACCCTAGCATTTATTTTTTACGCCTTTCCTCGTGTGGTATAAGTGATTAGACGACTTTATTCTTCGGGTCGGTGCGATTACAGCGATACCAGATTCATATCAGGTTTTTATGATTGACAGCTGTCACACGCTAAAAAAAACTTTTTTTTTTGCAAAGACTAGTTTTTGCATCGCCATATTTTGATAGCTATAATTTTTCCATATTTCGGCCGACAGTCATGTAAGGGCTTGTTTTTTGCGGGATAAGTTGACGTTTTTCTTGGTACCATTTTTGGCCACGTGACATTTTTTGATCACTTTCTATTCCGATTTTTGGGAGGCAGAATTAACAAAAACCAACAATTCAAGAATTTTTTTTTTATGCTGTTCTGCGTGTGGTAAAATTGATAAGGCAGCTTTATTCTTCGGGTCAGTACGTTTACAGCGGTACCACATTTATATCTTTTTTATGTTTTGGCGCTTTTACACATGAAAAACTATTTTATAGAAAAAATTTATATTTTTGCATTGCTTTATTCTGAGAGCTATAACTTTTTTATTTTTTGGCTGATGGAGCTGTATGGCAGCTTGTTTTTTGCCAGACAAATGTTCACTAAAGGGACTCGTGGGACAGTTTTATAGGTCAGGTCTTTATGGACTCAGCGATACCAAATATGTGTACTTTTATTGTTTTTGGGGTTTCTTTTCATAATAATATTTATTTATGGGTACAGTATATATATATTTTTTTAGATTATTTTTTCTTTTTTTTTCTAAATATTTTTTCAATTTTTTTTTTTTTTTTTTTACTTTCTGACAATGTTTTTTACTTTTACACTTAGTCCCACTATGGGACTTTCATTTTTTGCAGGCTGATTGCTTGCACAGCATAGAGATGCAGCAGCATCTCTATGTTATGCAGGCTGTCAGTCTGCAGATGCAAGTTAGGTAGATCTTGCGCTGAGCACTATCTACCTAACTTCCTGATGTCTGGTGACCCGGAAAGCAACAATTGGGACCCCGTGCTCACAGCACGGGGTCGTGAGCACAGGGTCGCCGATACAAGGTAAGAGGGGCGCTCTTACCGCTGCGTGAGGGACCGTTCCTGGCACATAGAACCAGGTGTCAGCTGTGAGAATCAGCTGACACCCGGCGGCGATCGCGCCCCCGCACAGCCTCTGTGCGGGTGCGATCGCCAAGGCGTAATAATACATACCTGGTCCAATAGGCCCAGGGCGCAGGTACGTATTATTATGCCTGACGTCAGAAAGGGGTTAATGTGAATGAGCCAGCTCAACAATGAAAATGAATCAAACATGTTGGCTGTCAACACCTATTATTCTTTCCCACTGATATGAAATGTGCCTGTAAGTGACTTGTTCCCCTCTCCCCATTGGTACTAGAATCATGGTTATAGACTTTTACCTGCCCTACTATATATATATATATATATATATATATATATATATATATATATATATACACACACAATACATAAAATTTTATGCATTTGAGAAAATTTTACTTGCACAGCCGTCATACCTGAAATCCTTTACTTTCTTTCGTAAGTAGCTTGTGATTTTTTTTTCCAGAAACCAAGCATAAAATGACAATTTATTCCCCGGGCAACAAAGCAAACACAATACCAGGAACTCAATTAGCTAAAATGTCAATACATCAATCAAGATACATAAAAGACAAAATCATCCTGATAAAAGTTACTTTCAGTTTTTCTGTTGCCTTGTCTTTTGTTGTTTGAGAAGCATTCCTCTATATAATTAAACTGACTGGATGTTTTCCTAATTAGATGCTGACATACCACCCAAGTGCTTTAAATTCCTCTTTTTAATCTGTGCAGGAGGATATTCGGATAAGAAGCTGCCCTCAAGGGCTCTTAATTAACAATGCTATTCATCTGCAAGGTGCTCACACATAGTGAAGAGGAAAACTTGTCTTGAATCATAGGAGAGATATTCCTCACATGATCTCTTTATAAACTAGTGACGTCTTTATACAGTTGGTACAGTACATTGAGATTTATAAAACTGATACTTGAATCAGGGATGGGTGTACTACTTTTTTTTTAGGCGAAATGGTTGCTGCCAGATGTTGTTACTCACTAGAAAAAAAATAAACTTCCCGCAAACAGTGAATTTTAGTGCACAAAACATCATTTTCTGGTGGATTTTGCTGTAGAAACCACCTTAAAAGCCTATATATAAAAAAAAAGTGCTTATGTTCATGCTTTTGAAATGTTCTACAAAAATGACCTGCTGTGCATATGTCCAGGATTTTGAATGTCTTTTAACCACTGCAGGTCTTTAAAAACACCATCGGTTAAAAGAAGCAACCTGTCCATTCTTCTGGCGTTTTCCACTCAGTAAACGCTCTATACTTTACAGTGCAAGTCCGTGTCAAAAGACACCCGAATGTTTTTTTTGAGAATTTTGCCTATGTTTTTGCTTAAAAAACATTTTCTTCATTATTCAATGGAGTGAAAAAAAATACCGGAAAACGACTGTAAAAAAAATCTTTATTAAAACCATGGGAAACTTCATGAAGAGTAGAAAAAAGAAAGGGAGCCGGACCCGTACATGAGTCGTAAGGACGCGAAACGACCATCGTCCATTCCACTCTCCCCCACATGTCTCCCATCTCTCCTTGCTGACCGCAACGATGTCCCATTTGAAGCAATAAAGGACGATTTTATTCATAGGATTCGGTGAGTTCTGCCTTTCTTTTTTCTACTCTTCATGACGTTTGATGCACTTAGCTACTGCACCACCTTATGAATCCCTCGAGTATCGATTCTGATAAACAAGTAATTTTTCTGCATGTGCATTTAGCAGCGTGGTGCCTATATACTTCTCTACTTCCCATAAAACTATGGGAAAAACTTCCAAAAAAATACTTGTAGCTAAAACCGTTGGAGAAACGCCCAGGAAACGACCGAAAAAATAAAATAAAAAATTCAGGAAAGAAAACTGCGGACTTTCCAGAAGCATCTTCTGCTTTACAAATTCAGCGGGTTCATCTTAGTTTAAAAGACATTGAATGCACATACCCTAAGAGCAGAATGCTCAATGAGAGGTGTTTTTTTTTTCATGTATTTTGCAGTAACTTCTCTCTAAGAAAAAAAAGCATAAAAATGTACATTTGTATAAGACAAGCCCTAATAAAAGCCAGTAAAAAGTTCATGAGATTTACACTTTTTTTATGTCTTGTGCTTTACTGGCATCCCCACTCAGTGCTGTGCTGTTATGCCAGTAGTATGGCGTGACTACAAGACCAGCTGATTGGTTACAGCAGTCATATGCTGGCTGCTTGGAAGGACTGCCAGAATATTACAGTCTGTGCTCGGTCCGAGACACACGGATGTGTAAATGTGGCATTACTATTGAAGAATATAAAAAAAAAATTGTAAAAATGTATGGCTTTAGTTGCCAGATTCTAAGAGCTATAAGTTTTATTTCAGTCAATAAAGTTATATGACAGTTTGTTTTTTAGAGGGGTAAGCTGTAGTCTTTATTTTGGGCTTCATGTGACTTTTAATACAAAAAAAAGTGACCAACAAACAGTAATACGATTGCAGGGAACTGTTCGGTCACCATGGCAGACGGGGGTCTTCTGAAGGCCCCTATCGCTGCCATATTGATTTTTCTGTGAAGCTGAGCTGCATGCTGAGTTTCAGAGGAGACAGTCATTTACACTATATACAACAATAGTGTAGTATACAGTATAAGCAATCAGACGATCATAGGTTCATGTCCTCTGACAAGACTAAAAAATATAAGAAAAGCAAAAAATATATACATTTGAATCAACCACCTTTTTCTCCCATTAAAGCTAAAAAAATTAAAAAAGCATATCTGCTATCACTGCGTTGATAAAAGTCCAATCTATCAAAATCTAAAATTAAGTAACCCATACAGTAAACACTGTTAAAAGTGTTTAAAAATGCCAGAATTATTGTTTTTTTGGGCACCACATTTCCATAAATAAATACAATGAGAAGCGATGAAAACATTGTATATACCCCAAAAAATTGAATTAAAAAGATCATTAATTTGCCATGAAAAAGATAAAAGACCTAACACAGTTCAATCTAAAAAAATAAATAAAGATGTTATGGGTCTTGAAAAATGATGTTTTGTTTTTACAAAATTAGAATTTTTTTCACCACTAAAATAAAAAAATCTATTCACGTTTGCTATTGTCTGAATCATACTGACCTGCTGAATCACGTTTCCAGTTCATTTTTACCATGCAATGAACACCGTAGAAACAAAAGCCAAAAAACTATGGCAGAATGCAATACCATTTTATCCCACTTGGAATTTTGTTCCCATTTTCCAGTACATTGTATGGTAAAATGAATGGTGTCATTGAAAACTACAACTCCTATGGCTATGTCGACAGAAATATAAAAAAGTTAAGCATCTTGGAAGAAGAGGAGGAAAAAAACAAAAGTACTAAAATAAATAATCGCCGAAGCGTTTAATGGAATCTGTCAGTGGAATTTCACTTCTCAAACTATTTATAGTATATGCGCATGTAGCTTTTTCAAAGACAAGTCCAGTAATACCTTTACATGGCTAGTCCATTTCTCCGTTACGGAGATATCAGCGTTTGATTTAATCTATAAATGAAGCTGAATAATTATTTGTAGATCTGAAGCCTCTGTCACTCTGGTTCTATTGCCCCCGAGTGATGCCTCATACTGTTTGAATAATGACTCCTTTGCTTGAAGCCTCATCGCATAGAAACTGTCATACAAGCAGGAGCAGGCAGCACAGGGAATAGAGCTGGAGTGACAGAGGCATCAGATCTCCAAATAGCTTTTCAGCCAGATTTACATATCAATTCAAATGCTGATTTATCAGTAATTAAGGAATGGACTGGTCATGTAAAAGTACTGCTGGACTTGTCCTTTAAAGAGCTACTGCACATATAGTTTGAGGTGTGAATTCCTTCTGTCAGACTCCCTTTAAGGAGTTTATTATTAATATTTTATTTATCTTAAAACACCATTAATGTCAGGGTGCTGTAACCAATTAGGGGAGGGAATGAGGATTGCAATAGAAGTTGGAGGGGATTAGGTAATATGTCAGTGTTGGTCGTGGCGGTAAAGAAATTTGTGTAAGGCTGCGGTCACACGATCAGTATTTGGTCAGTATTTCACATCAGTATTTGTAAGCCAAAACCATGAGTGGGTCAAAAATACAGAAGTGGTGACGTGTTTCTGTATATACTTTTTCTCTGATTATTCTATTTTATATGTTGTTTTACCTAATTTGAGGCCTGCAGCACTTAGTTAGCCTGCAGAAAGGGTTAACTCTTGGAGGCCAGGCCATGGTGGAAGGAGTTATGTGGACAAAGGAGGTTCCTGTTTTTTAGGCAGTTGATAAGTACGGAAAGGAGAAGAGCCTATGGTTTCGCAGACCAGCATTGATTTATGTTGTAGTACGTGATGGAGAAGAGAGGAGACCATACTCGAATAGCAAGTTCTGAAGGGAACAAGTATGAAGTGGCAGAAGAATTCTTCATCTCAGGTAGGTGGAGGCATATAGCAAGCGTTAACTACAAGTGCTTCTCACTAAATTAGAATATCATCAAAAAGTTCATTTATTTCAGTTCTTCAATACAAAAAGTGAAACACATATATTATATAGAGTCATTACAAACAGAGTGATCTATTTCAAGTGTTTATATCTGTTAATGTTGATGATTATGGCTTACAAACAATGAAAACACAAGTCATTATCTCAGTAACTTAGAATAATTAACAAAAAACACCTGCAAAGGCTTTCTATGCATTTAAAAAGGTCCGTTAGTCTGTTTCAGTAGGCTCCACAATCATGGGGAAGACTGATGACTTGACAGATGTCCAGAAGGGAGTCATTGACATACTCCACAAGGAGGGTAAGCCACAAAAGGTCATTATTAAAGAAGCAGGCTGTTCACAGAGTGCTGTATCCAAGCATAATAATGGAAAGTTGAGTGGAAGGAAAAAGTGTGGTAGGAAAGCTGCACAAGCAACTGGGATAAACACAGCCTTGAAAGGATTGTTAAGAAAAGGCCATTCAAAAATTTGGGAGAGATTCACAAAGAGTGGACTGCTGCTGGTGTCATTGCTTCAAGAGCCACCACACACAGACATATCCAGGACATGGGCTACAAGTGTCGCATTCCTTGTGTCAAGCCACTCATGACCAATAGACAACACCAGAAGCGTCTTACCTGGGCCAAGGAGAAAAAGACCTGAACTGTTGCTCAGTGGTCCAAGGGGTTGTTTTCAGATTAAAGTAAATTTTGCATTTCATTTGGAAATCATGGTCCCAGAGTATAGAGGAAGAGTGGAGAGGCCACAATCCAAGCTGCTTGAGGTCTAGTGTGAAGTTTCCACAATCAGTGATGGTTTGGGGAGCCATGTCATCTGCTGGTGTAGGTCCACTGTGTTTTATCAAGACCAAGGTCAGCGCAGCCGTCTACCAGGAAATTTTAGAGCCCTTCATGTTTCCCTCTGCCGACAAGCTTTTTGGAGTTGGAAATTTCATTCTCCAGCAGGACTTGGCACCTGTCCACACTGCCAAAAGTACCAATACCTGGTTTAAAAACAACAGTATCACTGTGCTTAATTGGCCAGCAAACTCGCTTGACCTTAACCCCATAGAGAATCTATGGAGCATTTTCAAGAGGAAGATGAGAGACACCAGACCCAACAATGCAGACGAGCTGAAGGCTGCTATCAAAGCTACCTGGGCTTCCGTAACACCTCAGCAGTGCCACAGGCTGATCGCCTCCATGCCACTCCACATTGATGCAAAATATTTAGATTTGAGAATCCTCAGTGGTTGATACCTTTTTAATGGCTAACTGAAAAGATGGTAACAAGTTGCAAGCTTTTGAGACTACTCAGCCCTCTTCATCAGGCATAGTACAACACAAAATCTGACGAGTCACATGTTTAAAGTTTACACAATAGAACACAGAAATAATGCAGTAAATGAGATTGGTGATGTAAAGCAGAGCTATTACTATGGGAGAGAGATGAACAGTTCTGGCTGTAAATATTTTAGCAGTTAATAGATAAGGAGCGTGAAAGTTTTATTGTCCTGTGACTGAGGTCTGGTCCAGGGTTGTGATGACCCCCGCAGGTCTGAGGACCACATTCCTTAGTTGATGAAGAATTACATAAATCCATGCGACACATTCATTCCTGCTCTGAAGGTGTCAAAGGTCAACATGACTTTATATTCCCAAACTTTTCTGTTTCTCTGAGATTTTAAATTACCTTTTAATACCAATAATTTCATATCTGTGATACTGTGATCAGGGAAACAAAAATGCTTCTCTGGTCTGTCATTCATTTCTACTTCATCAGGTCTTGGCCTGCCATGTCAAGCAGCAGCATGCGGTCTGCAGTGGCATCTCTTAAAGGTAACAGCACACACACCTAGCCAGTAGCCCCCTTTATCTGTGGTGTGCTGGGGCACGGAAACAACCATCGACTGGGTTGCCCTCTGGCTTTGCAGTAGTATTTGGTTAATACACTACATTCTGGCCTTATTATGTTATGCCACAATTTTTCCCCTTTTGTACTGTGGCATATTTGGTTTCCCCCTGGATGTTTATGAAGCCCCTCCCCTCTTGCTCCTTCTCTTGTCCTGCTGTCTGTACACAGAGCCTTCCCTCTCTCCTGCACTTTCATTATACACAGTAAATAAAAAATTATTTAAAGAAAAAATCTTTGTTTTTCTTAAAATATATGGATTCTAATTCTTGTTTTCAACCTTCCAAAGTCACAGCTGGTGGTTGATGTTTTGAATAAAGGATTACAAGTGGTCAACCTGAATGCGGACTGATACTCCGGGAGTCTGGAGGCTGGCATAATGATCCATTTAGATTAAAAATAAAGGTTTTAAGTAATATGCTGTTTAGGGA
Source organism: Phyllobates terribilis (assembly GCF_046119375.1). Taxonomy (NCBI): domain Eukaryota; kingdom Metazoa; phylum Chordata; class Amphibia; order Anura; family Dendrobatidae; genus Phyllobates; species Phyllobates terribilis. The sequence continues at coordinate 815,042,233 of NW_027362762.1, forward strand.
ATGTTTACAATTTTTATGGAAAGAAATATAATCTGTGGCCGACTCCCATGCAATAAAAGGTTATTTAGTTAAAACTGCGGTCTCCACTCTGCTCTCCCCAGTCACGGGCTGTCTCACTGAGCTGCCTCTTGTAGCATTTCCAATACTGCTGTATCCTCCTGCTGCTGGTAAGTTTCCACTTGGCTATAGGGAGGCCTAGCCACTTTCTGCAGGTATTTAACCCCATCTTGTCTTGCAGAGATGAGATCCTCTGGCCTATTCCCAAGCAGCAGGGAGTTTATTAGGCAGCTCCTCCCACCACTCCTCACCTGATCTATGGTTCTAGTTCAGTTCCTGTCTAGATTCCTAGGGTCTATCAGCTATCCTGTCTGAGTTGTAGGTGCTTTCTTATATTGTCTCTGCTGTTTTCTGACCCTTTTTGCCTATCTGTTTATACTGACCTCTCCACTCCTGACCTCAGTTACGTACACTGCTTAAAAAAATATAGGGAACACTCAAATAATACATCCTAGATCTGAATGAATGAAATATTCTCATTGAATACTTTGTTCTGTACAAAGTTGAATGTGCTGACAACAAAATAACACAAAAATCATCAATGGATTTCAAATTTATTAACCAATGGAGGCCTGGATTTGGAGTCACCCTCAAAATTAAAGTGGAAAAACACACTACAGGCTGATCCAACTTTGATGTAATGTCCTTAAAACAAGTCAAAATGAGGCTCAATATTGTGTGTGGCCTCCACGTGCCTGTATGACCTTCTTACAATGCCTGGGCATGCTCCTGATGAGGTTGCGGATGGTCTCCTGTGGGATCTCCTCCCAGACCTGGACTAAAGCATCCGCCAACTCCTGGACAGCCTGTGGTGCAATATGACGTTGGTGGATGGAGCAAGACATGATGTCCCAAATGTGCTCAATCGCATTCAGGTCTGGGGAACCGACGGGCCAGTCCATAGTTTCAATGCCTTCATCTTGCAGGAACTGCTGACACACTCTAGCCACCTGAGGTCTGGCATTGTCCTGCATTAGGTGAAACCCAGGGCCAACCGCACCAGCATATGGTCTCACAAGGGGTCTGAGGATCTCATCTCTGTACCTAATGACAGGCTACCTCTGGCAAGCACATAGAGGGCTGTGCGGCTTTCCAAAGAAATGCCACCCCACACCATTACTGACCCACTGCCAAACCGGTCATGCTGAAGGATGTTGCAGGCAGCAGATCGCTCTCCACGGCGTCTCCAGACTCTGTCATGTCTGTCACATGTGCTCAGTGTGAATCTGCTTTCATCTGTGAAGAGCGCAGGGCGCCAATGGAGACTTTGCCAATCCTGGTGTTCTGTGGCAAATGCCCAGCGTCCTGCACGGTGTTGGGCTGTGAGCACAACCCCCATCTGTGGACATCGGGCCCTCATACCAACCTCATGGAGTCGGTTTCTAACCGTTTGTGCAGACATATGCATATTTGTGGCCTGCTGGAGGTCATTTTGCAGGGCTCTGGCAGTACTCCTCCTGTTCCTCCTTGCACAAAGGCGGAGGTAGCGGTCCTGCTGCTGGGTTGCTGCCCTCCTACAGCGCCCTCCACGTCTCCTGGTGTACTGGCCTGTCTCCTGGTAGTGCCTCCTGCCTCTGGACACTACGCTGACAGACACAGCAAACCTTCTTGCCACAGCTCGCATTGATGTGCCATCCTGGATGAGCTGCACTACCTGAGCAACTTCTGTGGGTTGTAGAGTCCGTCTCATGCTACCACTATGTGAAAGCACAACCAACATTCAAAAGTGACCAAAACATCAGCCAGAAAGCATTGGTACTGAGATGTGGTCTGTGGTCCCCACCTGCAGAACCACTCCTTTATTGAGTGTGTCTTGATAATTGCCAATAATTTCCATCTATTGTCTATTCCATTTGCACAACAGCATGTGAAATTGATTGTCAATCAGTGTTGCTTCCTAAGTGGACAGTTTGATTTCACAGAAGTTTGATTTACTTGGAGTTATATTCTGTTGTTTAAGTGTTCCCTTTATTTTTTGGAGCAGTGTATATTGAACCCATGCTGCTTGCCCTGACCTCGGATCGTCTGATCACTTGTTTGCCTTCATCCACCTGTACCTCATATCCGTATCTCTGACCCTCTGGTCAGCAGCTGCAGACCCGCGGACTGCCCTGGAGTGGTACCTGGTGACTACAGGCAGCCAAGCCTATCCTCACCATCAGTGGCTCTAGTGCACACCCTCCAGAGTAAACCTGGCCCGTGGCGCAGTGAGTCCACACCCATCAGCATTCCAGCTTCCCAGCCATGTTTATGTGGAATGGTGTTATAGTCTATACAGTCCATCTCTCCTCGTCAGTGCCTTATACTTAGTAGTCAACTCCTCAAGGTGGAGGTACCACAGTCAGCAGAGAACAAGGGCATTATATTGTGATTAGAGATGAGCGTTGTTCTACTCGAACTGTTCGCCAATCTCAAATTCGAGCTGTTTTGGGCGGTGTTCGAGCCGGTCGGCGAACACGAACAATTTGAGAAAAATTCGGCTGTTCGAGGTTATGTTCGATAACTGTTCGTGCACCAAAATCATAACTGGATTTTTTCTCAGTAATGATGAAAATTAATGTTAATACGCAGTTTGAGTGTACAGCGGGGCGGGGGGAGGGGCAGGGGATGGATCTCTGCAGGAACAATGAAGATCTCCATTTTTTTTTCTCTTTCCCGCATTTGCAGTGGGGAGGTGCAATCTGTCAGCCTATCAGCAGCGCACACGGAGCGAAGTGCTTTTTTTCACACAAGCAAGGGCATGTGTGATTGGCAGTGTATGTCACATGTCCTTGCCCTATAAGACCAAGCCATTTTCCCCGTCGCCACCATTTTCTCACTGCTGCAGCTGCGTGTTAGACGGCACCGCTGTTGCTGTGTGCGCTATACCTTGTTAATTTCAAGCCAATTTTCGCACAAATCTACAGATAGCTTGGGAGTAGGGAATAGTTGTGATTGCAGTCCTTTTAAGGACTAGGTTACAGCATTTCCTACGACTTTTATCAGGCAGGTCTGTGCTCTTAAATAGATAGATTGTGGGAGTAAAGACTAATTGTAATTGCAGTCCTTTTCAGGACTAGGTTACATCAGTTCCTATCAGTTTTTGCCAGGCAGGTCTGTGCCAGTGCTGTGCAAGTTTTTTTCACAGCATTTGGCTGAATCTAGCAAAGCTAATCCTTTTTGGCCTATTGCAGAGTGTGTTAGTCAGTGGAGTAGCCTATCTGTGTTGCAAGATATACCACCTGTGTATAGAATACCAATTTTTTTACTGCACCTAGTGAAGTAAAATCTTTTGGGCATAGCATCATTCTATTAGTCCATCTATACTGACCTCCATCAGTTTGCAAATTAAAAATAATTTTTTTCTTCATTTATCTCTGAAAAAATATTTGGGCTTCTAGCAGCATGTGGGACTTGTTCTATTAGTCCATCTATACTGACCTCCATCAGGTTGCAAATTAAAAATAATTTTTTTCTGCATCTAGCTCTGAAAAAATATTTGGGCTTCTAGCAGTGTGTGGGACTTGGTCTATTAGTCCATCTATACTGACCTCCATCAGGTTGCAAATTAAAAATAATTTTTTTCTGCATCTAACCCAGCCAATAGTTTTGGCCTAATACCACAGTTTGGCCACTCAGCTCTGCTCGGTTACCATCCATTGTTTTTTTGTGCAAACAACTCCAGAGTTGTGAATTAGTTAACCACCAAAATGAGTGGAAAAAGGCCTGGTGCTGGTGGAAAGGGGAATAGGCGTGTTGGGAAGGGGAAAAAAGGTTGTGTCCGTGGGGTAGGTGCAGAAGAAAGACCATCTTCCAGCCAAACTAAAATGTCTACTTCTTTTAGCGGACAATGTGATAAGATCCCTTTCTTACGGCCACGCCAATCGCTACAAATTCCAGATGAGGCACAAAAACAGCAGGTGCTTCAACGGATATCAAGTGCTCCTTTAAGTGGGCTCTCCTCCACATCAACTTCAACATCACAAATACTCCAGTCCTCAAAGGTGTCACCCAAATCGCACTTGCTTCCTCACAGCTCCCAAATCTCCAGCTGCCCGTCTGAGTATGAGGTAGAACAGATGGTTGAGTCTGCAGAGCTGTTTACTCATACTATAGCCTGGGAATCAGAGGTCGACTCCAGCGCTTCTGTGAATCCAGACGAGGAAATGATCTGCACTGATGCCCAGAATCTTTATGAGTCGGATCCAGGACCAGACGCAGAAGGTTCTGACCATAATGTAGACCCTCATTCCCAAACTGTAACTCCTGTTGGTGGAGACAATGAGGAAGACGATGATAAGACTCAAATACCTGATTGGAGCGACAACTTTAGTTTTTTGTCAGGGCAGGAACAGGTTGGCTCTGAGGACGACGGGTGTGATAACGCACAGGGTGATGATGATGAGGTCGGAGATCCCACTTACTGTCAACCCACAGTCAGCCAAGAGATGAGGTCAGCAGAGGAGGTGGAGGAAGATGCTAGTGACGACGAGGTCAGGTTGCGCCTTCCTGGACAGAGACGTAGTACTGGAAGCACGTCAACAACTGCATCCTCAAACACAACTCTGCCTCTCACCACAAGTCGTGGTGGCTCTTCAGGTCGCATGGGTGCTAAGCCTTGCATAGCCTGGGCATTTTTTCAGATCGATAAAGATGACCCAACTCGTGTTATCTGTAACATTTGTCAGCAAAAGCTAAGTAGAGGCCAAAAAATACATAGTTTGAGTACTTCATGCATGAACCGGCACATGGACATGAAGCATAAGTTGCAGTGGGAAGCTCAGTGTGCTACAATGTGGTCTAGCCGGCCGGGCCAACCACCGTCTGCCATATCATGTGCATCCGCGGCATCTTCATCCTCTGTGACTGGGGGGACAGCAGTCACACCTGTTTTGGGGCGCAGACCTGCCACCTCTTTACCCGCAACAGCCAGCGTGATTGGCAGGTCATCATTTTCTTTGGAGGTGGTAACACCAGCTGGTCTTGAGCGCTGTCCGACATCGATAGCACCACCTTTGGATCAAGGCAACCTAACATGTCCGCCTGCATCTTCCTCACAGACCGGCATTTTCCCGGGGACACCCTTATCAACCCCGTCTAAGCACAATAGCCAGCCCTCGGTCCCTCAGATGTGGACAAGTAAAAGACCATTTCCTCCTAGCCATGAGAAAGCTAAGAGGTTGAATTTCACCATCTGCAAGCTCTTGGCTACAGAAATGCTGCCTTTCCGCCTGGTGGACACAGAGGATTTTCGAGACCTTATGTCCGTCGCAGTGCCCCAGTACCAGATGCCCAGTCGGCACTACTTCTCAAAGAAAGGTGTGCCTGCGCTCCACCAGCATGTCGCACACAACATCACCGCTTCTTTGAGAAACTCTGTGTGTGACAGGGTGCATTTCACCACAGACACTTGGACGAGTAGGCATGGACAGGGGCGTTACATGTCGCTGACTGGGCACTGGGTAACTATGGTGACAGCAGGACAAGGGGCTGCTGTCCAAGTCTTGCCGTCCCCACGAGTTGTGCGTCAATCCTCTTTATGTCATTTTTCCTCCACTGCTTCTGCCTCCTCAACCTCCTCTCGGTCTTCCACCTGCACCCAAAGCCTGTCTGGTCATGCCACAAGCTTTCTAACTGCGCAGAAGGGATCCTGCACAACTCCTTACTATGCTGGCAGTAGGGCTCAACGTCATCAGGCGGTTTTTACATTGAAATGTCTGGGAAATGTGAGTCACACAGCTGAGGAGTTGTGGTCAGCTCTGGAGAACCAATTTCATGAATGGTTGTCTCCACTGGACCTGAAACCAGGGAAGGCCGTGTGCGACAATGCTGCAAACCTGGGTGCGGCCCTTCGCCGGGGCAATGTCACACACGTGCCTTGTATGGCTCACGTGTTGAACCTGGTTGTCCAGCAATTTTTAGCCCACTATCCCAGACTAGATGGCCTTCTGCAGAGGGCACGGTTGCTGTGTGCTCACTTCCGCCGTTCGCATCCCGCAGCTCAGCGACTTACATCTCTACAGAAGTCGTTGGGCCTGCCACTTCACCGGCTAAAATGCGATGTGCCTACCCGGTGGAATTCAACTCTGCACATGTTGCAGCGACTGTGGCAGCACCGACAAGCCCTGGTGCAATACGTTCTGACGTATAGCCTGGGCCAACGAGATTCAGAGGTGGGGTAAATCACGCTGGAGGAGTGGTCTCAGATCAGGGACCTATGCACCCTTCTGCACAGTTTTGAAATGGCGACGAAGATGTTTAGTGCTGACGATGCCATTATCAGCATGACTATTCCGGTGATTTACATGCTGGAGCACATGTTAAACAGAATTCGGAGTCAGGTGGTGGCACAAGAGGAGGTGGAGGAAGTAGAGGAGGAGGAGTTGTATGCGGAAGGGCTAACATCTGCAAGGTCCAGACGGTCGGCAGCACCAGGGCGGCAGGCATGTGAGGGTGGGGGAGATGATTTTACCAGGGCGCATGGTAGCAGCCAAACTAGTGAGGAAGGTGCAGGAGCCCAGGAAGAAGTGGAGGACGAACTGATGGAAGACTCATCAGATGAGGGAGACCTTGATCACATTTCTGTTGTGCGAGGTTGGGGGGAGAGGACAGAGGAAGGAAGCATGATTGTTACCTCGCCACCAACACAACAGGGACTTGGTGCTCCTGGATGCGCAACACACATGAGTGCCTTCTTGCTGCACTACCTGCAACATGACCCTCGAATTGTGAGAATTAGAAATAATCCTGACTACTGGGTTGCCACACTGTTAGATCCCCGGTACAAAAGTAAATTTGCAGAAATTATTCCTGCCATAGAAAGGGATGCACGCATGCAGGAGTATCAGCAGAGACTGTTGCAGAATCTTACATGTGCTTTTCCACAAAATACCAGTGGTGCACGTAGTGAATCTCACAGTTCCAACTTGCCAACCGTGGTCTGTATGGAATTGTTCAATAAAGGGCCCAAAATTAAGATAACATAGATGGGAGAGGTCTCTATGAATAGGAATTCCTAAGTATTTGATACCCTGTGAGGGCCAGGCAAAGGGAAAGTTGGACTGGATGGAATCCTATATGGATTTAGGGAGGGAGACATCGAGGGCCTCAGACTTCGCTGCATTGATTTTAAAATTTTACCATGTAACAAAGTGATCTATTTCAGCCATAACAGCAGGGATGGATATATGTGATTGAGTGATATATACTAGGACATCATCAGCAAATAGAGAGCACTTGTACTCGGTGCCTCCCACCTCAATCCACCTAATATTGGGGTTATGGCGAATTGATGAGAGCAGGTGCTCCGTCACTAGGATGTATAAGAGAGGGGACAGAGGACATCCCTGCCTTGTCCCATTGGTGATTGTGAAAGGTGATGAAAATGTTCTGACGCACCCCCTGGGCCTTGGGACACCCGGAGCCGGACCCTTTTTAGTGGATGCTGGTGGTTGTAGTCTTCGTGGCGGCGATCCGGTTCCGTGGCTCAGGGCGGTCAAACCAGTGGCGGAACTATTTATGTGGTTTTGATGTTTAAATGTCCGACTACGCCACCCGTGGATTGCGGTCAGAGTGAACCGCCGCTACAGGGCAGACCGCTAAGGCTGGTGTTGTGGGTGCAGCAGAGCGTAGCATAACTCCCCACGGGAGGAGTATAGCCTCAGGGCAGTGTATGCGGAGGATGGGGGTGATGGTGCAGGGCAGCAGCAGTAACGACACGGAGTCAGTGATGCAGTTCAGGGCCTTTACTCACAGTTCTTATTATCCAGACCACGTCTGCAGGTAACGGCTGCCCACGTCGTACTGTGCTCACCAGGTGAGGGGCTCAGACAACTCCCAGATAACTTTGGAGCGCTTCACAGGACCCCCTTTGTGTGTCCTTTGTCTGGCCTTTCTTACCAACACTTCTGTCCGGCTGCCTCGGGCCTCCTCTTGGTAAACTTGGCGCCAGTTTCCCTGACCCTATGTGGTGCCTTCCTAGCGGGTGGAGCAAGGGGCTGCGCCACATAAAATGTCAGAGCCTCCGGTTTCTAGCTGAGGGTCGTTTCCTGCCTCCACTAGTTCGGGGACCGGTCTCCCCCTTTGGCCTGACCCCTCCACGCAGGTGGATTCGGGCGTGCGGTGGCGACTCGCCCGTCCGCACCCCTGGGATCCCTTCATTCCTCGTTCCTGGAGCCTTCTCCGCTCCTCTTCCTTCCTTCTCCCTCTTGCAGGCCTGGGCCTCTGTTACTAGGCCCGCCTCCGGAGCAGAGCTCATGCAGAGCCCCTGCTCCCTGCCACTTCTGCTCAGACTTCTCTGCACTGAACTAAGATGGTGCCCACCTTTTATACTCCCTTCTCAATGCACCCAGGAACTGCTTCCTCCCTGCTCCTGCACTGCAGGGTTCCCCTTCCTCAGTGTTCCCTCCCCCCACTCCAGCCAGGGACAGGGACTGTCGTGCCCATCTCAGGGGCATATTGGTCGCCCTGCCCCACGGCAATGTGGTGTAATGCATGCAGGTGTCGGGTCCTGATCCACACTCCATCCTTATCTGAGAGTGAGATATCACACCTCTGGGTGAGGTGCAATACGTCTGTAGCAACCGAGCCCTCGGTGCTACAGTTCCATTTATCTTCAGCCTAGGTGACGTATTGTGATACAGGGCCGTGATTTTGGCTATAAAAGGGTCCCCTAGACCCCTACCCCAAGCTTTTTAAGAGAATCATATATGGCGTGCCAGGAGACTCTATGGAATGCTTTCTCAGCATCCAACGAGAGTATCTACTTACAAATTTTTAACTGCATCTAGCCCAGGAAATACTTTGTGCCTAGTAGCAGTGTCTGCTAGTCAGCGGATTATCCCGGCTGTTAAGCAAGCTACACCACCTGTAGTTTGGACACTTAATTTTTTCAAAGGAAATGCTTCGGGACCACGGGATACTTAGTGAAGAGCATCAGGAGGCACCCCAAGGCATAGGGGCTGGGACTGGCACTAGGATGCCTTGCGGTGGACAGCCGAGCTCGATCCTTATAAAAGCTTTTTAACTGCAGCAGCTTTAGTGGACGCTACTGGAGCTGGAATTACGCGGCTGCTGGCATGAGACTTGCCCTCCAATAGATCCTTGTAAATGGATTTAAAGTGTATTCATTCAAATTAGAGGGACAATTTAAATTAAAAAGCTTAGAGCTGCCTCCACCACAGGGGGGCTCTCTCGACCCACCAGCGGACAGGCACCAGTATTGGGAGAGGGGGGCTGGCCGTCAGGGTTCACCGCGGCTCTGGCACAAACCCGGCGACACGGAGGTGGCACGGGCAGGAGCGGACTGGCCGTCTCGGCTTCTCACTTTTTGGATTTTAGAAGGGCATGACATGCCTATATCTGTGTCTCCCCCTCCTTTTACTCCTCCACCTCTTTTCTTTTCGCATGACTATATGTACTTGTCACTTTTCCATGTGTTAGTTGTGTCTTCTGAGCAGTTTGTCAGCTTTTGGACACCTTTGAAGGTGTTTTCTATGTGTTTCTATGTGTTTTTGTTTGCCTGCCATTGGTTTTAACGGTGTTCGAAGGTGTTCGACGAACAGTTCGACGAACAGTTCGGCGAACACACGGGTGTTCGACGAACCGAACCGAACTCGAACACTACGGGGGTGGCTCAACACTAATTGTGATGCATATGCAAGAATTTTCTATTTTTCTGTAAAGTTTTGTAATTATAGGAGCCCCAGTTGCAGAATAAAATGACGGGCAATCCCACAATCATGTGAGTGCTTTGTCTAGTTGAAGCTTTGGCATTGTAGATGCTTTTTATTCACTACATAGCGCTTATTAATATTTTTGATATGGACATTATGGGCGTCAGACTGATGCCTTCTAACACAGATTTTGAGACTTCAGGTAGATGCGCTGACATCCTGGAATTTCTGCAAGATATCAAATAAATAACATAGGAAGTATTGCAATTAATATATTGTTGAGAAGTATGGAGACAGCATCTTGGCACAGTGGTTAGAATTGTTGTTTTGCAGTGCTGGGGTCCTGAGTTCAAATCCCACCAAGGACAACATTTGCAAGCAGTCTGCACCAGATTATAAAACGCAACTCAAATTTTGGGGTGCAAAATAGGAAAAAATGTTTTTTAAAATAAAATGGTACGCCTTATATTCCATTTTACCTGAGGGGGCGGCGGTAGTGGAGCAGGAGTCACAGGAGCCAGGGTAACAGATACAGGAGGTTGGCGGCAGGAGTCGGGCAATGCTGAGGGCCCCGTCCTCTCAGCAAAGTCGCTTATTCAGGAAGACTTAGGCGGTGGTGGCAGTGGGAGTGGGGCGATGCTGTGGGCCCCATCCTCAGAAGAAGTCGGCGGTGAGTGTAGGTTCCTTCTACCATACATAGCACTGCGGTGGGCTTAGGGAAAATGGTCACCAGACCATGCGCAGATCGAGATCTTGAGAGACTTGATCTCGCCTCTTGAGATCTCAGTCTGCGCATGCTCTGGCGGCCATTTTCCCAAAGTCCATCGCAGGGCTATGTACGGGAGAGGGAACCTCCACTCACTGTCGAATTCTTTTGAGTGGACAGAGCCCGCAGCATCGCCCCACTCCTGCCGCCACCACCGCCCAAGTCATCCTGAATAAGCAACCCTGCTGAGAGGACAGGGCACTCAACATCGCCCGACTCCTGCCGCAGCCGCCATGAACCTCCTGTATCTGTGACCCCGCTCCACCGATGCCACCACCCAGGTAAAATACCGTACCTTCGCATTATAAGACGCATCCCCTTTTTCCTCCCAAATTTGGGGGCAAAAAAGTGCATCTTATAATCAGAAAAATACGGTATATAATCCTTCTCAAATGTACGGCACCATGTAATTAATAATAATAATAATAAAAATGTGTAATAGCAGAATTGATGAGGGCAGGTAAAGTAATAGAATTTTCTAAATCTGTTTTTGTATAATGTAAAGATAATATAGTTGTGTGTGTGAATCACAGTAGCTGGAATATTACGGCACAGAGCTTCCCGATATTAATTAGTGATAAGCCAACTGGGTGTAGATCACTGACCAACTCATTAACCCATGTGTCAATCTACATGAGAAAAATAACTGCTATTATTGAATGTCTACAAAGCTGTGCTTCCCTGTGCGCTGAGAAGAATAGAGCTCACTAGCGAGACATAAAATATTCTATCTGTGACTATCAGCTGCTAGTGGCTCTCTTCCCAGAATAGAGCTCTTTCCATGCACTTCGTGCGCCTCTAGTTACACGCAGTCAGAATGTCACGTGCCAGACAGAGTGGAAAAAGCACACAGGGTTCATTTCACGGTAACTTAAAATAAGTGCTTCGGAAACTAATGGGCCAGGTGAATCAAAATCCTTTTCTAATGCAAATATGTAATACTTAATCTGAGGTCCCAAAGGGCACAACTGTAAATACAATCTAATTATAGAGATATTCTAATTGTGCTTTTTTTTAGTTTAATCGTTTATTATTGAATGCTCGCCAAGTTTGCTATTATTGTTGCATTACAACTTTCAAACCAATATATAATAGCAATGGTCTCAAATTGTTAGAAATCCTGATTAAGTGCAGGGAAAGCTGTGATAACTGCCCAATTCTGTACATATTCTTTATATTCTGTAATGGTATTAATATTTGTATCATTTCATATTTTATATTTACATTTTCATTTCTACTATGGGGGAAAATTGATGTTAACATTTTTAAACACAACCTAAAAGCTTATTACTGTAGTATGTCAAATACATTGCAAAAATATTAGCCATGAAATGTGTTTTTCAATTTGGAAAAACGAAGGCTTATGGGGCGATCTTATTACAATGTACAAATATATGAGGGGACAGAGATCTTTCTAATGATCTTTTTATACCTAGGCCTGCGGCGGTGATAGAAGAGTATCCCCTACGTCTAGAGCAGGAGTGGGGAACCTCAGGCCTGTGGGCCACTTATGGCCCTCAATGACCATTTATCCGGTCCTCGTGCAGATTCCCGGGGGCCGCAGTACTTGGGCCGGCAGCTGTATTTTGACAGCCACCAGCCCTTTAATTTCTTCTTGCTCTGTGAGCATTTATACCATCCTTCGGCCCGCCGTCCTAAGGAGTCCCCGGCCAATGGCCGGAGGACTTCTCATGTAAAAGGCACCTCCTCCAAAATGGAGGTGCCCGTGCAAAGTTGTAGCTCTGTGTTCTAACTCTGCTTCAGCCCTCAGGTCCCGCTGCTAGTCTGACTACCAGTCCAGTCTGCCAGCTTGACTACCAGTCCAGTCCGCCAGTCTGACTACCATTCCAGTCTGCCAGCCTGACTACCAGTCCAGTTCGCCAGCCTACCAGTCCAGTCTGCCATCCTGACTACCAGTCCAGTCCGCCAGCCTGACTACCAGTCCAGTCCACCAGCCTGACTACCAGTCCAGTCTGCCAGCCTGACCACCAGTCCAGTCCACCAGCCTGACTACCAGTCCTGCCCGGCAGTCTGCTTACGGTCCAAACCCGCCAGTCTGTCTATGGGCCAGGCTTGCCTGCCTGGAGAACGTACCAGTTACCTGCCGTGCCTACCAGCCAGCCTATCTGGAGGCTCCTGCTTGTTACCTGCCATGCCTACCAGCCGGCCTATTTGGAGGCCCCTGCTTGTTACCTGCCGTGCCTACCAGCCAGCCTACCTGGAGGCTCTTGCCAGTTACCCGTAGTGTCTGCCAGTCCGTCTACCCGGATCACCCGTCAGCCTTCCTGCCGTGCTCATCTGCTGTACCGGTCAGTCCCTGCCTTCTGACCCGTGGCAGTCACCTGCTCTCATACAAGGACCGGTCCAGAGTAGCACCTGGTCCCTCTGCTCGGTCCTTCCCTGGTTCACGGAGTCGATTGAGCCACCGTGCGACCTTGGTCAATCCGAGTTGATACCTAGTTACGCCCCTCTGGTCCCTCCTTGCACCGTGGCACAGAGATTCCACCACCCGGATCCGTAACATTAGTGACTTCCCCATGGGGCTTTTGCCTTCCTCTGGATTGACATGTTAGGCTATAGGCTGAACTCGATGGACTTAACCTTAAAAACTATGAAACTATTAGGGGAGATAATGTGATTAAAGAGGAAAGTAGATTCAGCTCACCTGATTGATGTAGGCTTTGGAAGGAAGCACGGGTACGTGTGGCCTCACGTGTTTGCATGAAAAAAAGTTGAAGAAACCAGCTTCCAAAAGTGCAAATATTTATTGAAGCAAATCCACGCAGTTTAAAAATTTCCAAATTACATCGGGGAATCTCACATGGAAAAAACGCAACGCGTTTCGAACACAGAGCTGTGTTCTTTGACAAGAAATATTTGCACTTTTGGAAGCTGGTTTCTTCAACTTTTTTTGATAATGTGATTACACTTCTGAATTCCAACAAAAGCCCATGAATTTATAATTTTATATTTATAATTAAATGTGATTGGTATTCATGATGGCAACATGATGATATGATAATGTTTGATTCATGGTGGACCCAGCTGTTGAGATCCCCATATTTCCTGGGAATAGGGGAACCTATACACCTGTTTACATCAGAGAGGTGATGCTACATGCATCTATCTATCTCATTCACTATAATAGAAGTATAATTGCCAATCCAAAGGGAATAGGAAACTGCCATGGATCAGACGTCACATATTACATATCCATATATTGGGCAACTGCATACATGACCCAACTGATTAAGTAGCTAAGCAGGATAGCTTGATTTGTGCAACTATCCTTGTTCAGCTGTCAACTCTCTCCAGCATCGTGACTTCTTGATTGCTGGGGGAAGGATGGGCCATCCTGATTGTATGACAGTCCAGGCCAGCAGCATTGTGGTAGTGCTGGCCTGAGCTATGTGCACTCTGATGCTGCTATATGAGGCCGCTTTCCCTCTGCAGCATGACTGGAGCAGGATCAGGAGGTAACCATCTGACGCGTCCCCTGGGCCTGTGTTGTGCAGGGAATACCCGGAGCCGGATCGCTGGGGGTTGTAGTCTCCGTGGGGCTGACCCAGTCCGTGACCAGGGTGGTCAATTCAGTGGCAGTCTTATTAGTGAGATAATAGTCCGACTACGCCACCCGTGGATTGCGGTCAGTGGGGCCGCCGCTGCAAGGCAGACCGCTGAGGCCGGTGTTATGTGTGCAGCTAAGAACGGGATGACTCCCCACGGGAGGAGTATAGCCTCAGGGCAGTTAGTGTGGATGATGGGAGTGATGGTGCACGAGCGCAGCAGGAATAACTCAGAGTCCGAGCAGTGCAGTTCAGGGTCTTTACTGATGTTATAAAGCAGACCCTCCTGGGAGTACTGGCTAGCAGTAGAGGCCTGGTCAGTCTGAGAGCTAGCAGGATCTCCCCTGGCCAGGTGGAGTTGTAGGCCCCCCGTCTATCTGTACTCTTTCCTGGCTACCTTGCTGTGTGCGGGTAGAAGTAGCCCACGTCCCTGGGTATACCGTGTGGTGCTCACCCGTACGGCCGGTGACTTGGGGCCTTCTGTTAGCCTCTGCTTCACGATGGCGGTGCTGGTCCCTTGCTTGTGACCGTGCCTCCGGGCTTCTCTGGCCAGAGGACATGGAATCCCCTGCTGGTTGGATTCTGCTGCTGGACCTGGATGTCCCCACAGCCTCGGACTCCGTGTCCGGTCTTGATGTCTTCAGCCAGGGCGAGCTATCTAGCTTCCAGCCCCTGGCACTCGCTCCTGCTCCTACAGAGCTCCTTGCTGACACTTTCCCTCTCCAGGCTCTGACTGACCTAATCCCGCCCCAGACCCAGTTTATAAGGGCAGATTCCTCCCCTCCCAGGTCTGGGCGGGCGGTGTTGCACGCTTAGGGCTCCTGACCAGAGAAACCTCCCACTTGCTCTCAGACGTAATATTTCTATTACTGTGGTAACCAGACCCCTGGGGTGCCACATTCCCCCCTAGTAAAATTTAGTACCTTGGGACTAAACATATATTTAAAGAAACATAAATACAGGGTATAACAATAACAAGACAACATGAAAAAGTACATTTTGTGGTCACGGCGTTTCCGTAACCGGGTGTCCATATCACCCAAGGTGAAGTTTTAAGCGAGGTAGGGGACCTGTCCAAAGAAAACCCCTTACGTCGGCCTTTGGCGTGGCTGCAAGGCTGAAGCTAGCTACTTTGGGCCGCAAGGAGGCCACGCCAGACAGGTTTTCTCTTCCGCAGCCGTCTTCTCAAGAGGCACAATGTGCAACTATCTACAAGATTGTTCCGGTTATCCAGCGTCCATAACCTGTTAGTCCATAAAAATCTGCAGGGTAACTGAGAAACATAATTAATAAGAGGCAACAACAAAAACCATAAACATCTTCAAGAAACAGGTAAATTTACAGTGCATTACTTTATATTCTCCAGCGAGCGGGCATCTGACCTTTAGTGATTCTAGTGGACCTACGGAGCTCACTAACTGGTCCTGCACTACAGGGTGTAGGAGGTGTTATGGGTAAGCTGGGCAGCTGTCTGCGTACTCTTTGGCTCACTAGAGGCACGGCAGGCTCTCTACTAGCAGAGGGTTGATCCTCCTGCGCTGCTGGTGTGGACTCTTCTGCCTCCTGGGCCGGCTGCTCTTCCAGCTCTACCTGGTCTTCTGTAGGCACTTGTGGGGCTGGCTGGAGAAATGTGAGGACGGGCACCACGATAGCGTTGTTTACTTGTGTCCAGGACTGGGGAAAGTCTCCGAGTACGGTGCTGATCATTTCCTCCTTTTCCTCTACGGGTTGAGGGTCTTCCTGATCTTCATCCGTGCTTTGCAACTTCTCGGGGCACTTTTTCAGGTGGTCTCTGGAGACAGTGGCTGTGGTCTCTCCTCCATCCTTGCTGATGACGTACACCTTTGGATTATTGTGGCTTGAGGGCAGTACGGTGTACGGGTCCTTTTCCCACTGGTCGTCCAACTTATGGAGCTGCCTTTTTCTTTTCAAGACCTACTCTCCAGGTACCAGGGGAACAGCGGGAGCATGTTGGTTATAAGTCCTCTCCTGCCTTTCTCTTGATTGACAGCTCGACGCTCTCCTGTACTTTCCAGTACTGCTGCTGCCGTTCTGTATCCCAGTCTGCCTCTGGCGAGGTGTCCTCGGGTGTCAGGACTCCCATATCCAGGTCAACAGGCAGCTTACCAGGTCTTGCTCGCATTAGGTAAGCCGGGGTACAGTTGGTGGAACCTACCGGGATGTGGTTATACAGGTCCACCAGATTGGGCAGTTTCTCAGGCCACAGACTGCGTTCTTCCAGGGGCAATGTTTTTAGCAGATCTATCACCACCTGGTTCATCTTCTCGCAGAGTCCATTGGTTTGGGGGTGATAGGGCGTTGTTCTTATCTTCTTACAGCCATACAGGTTGCAGAACTCCTGGAAGACCTCCGCTTCGAAGG
The DNA here is from genome assembly GCF_046119375.1 of Phyllobates terribilis. Lineage (NCBI taxonomy): Eukaryota > Metazoa > Chordata > Amphibia > Anura > Dendrobatidae > Phyllobates > Phyllobates terribilis. The sequence continues at coordinate 815,058,657 of NW_027362762.1, forward strand.
CTGGTCCTTGGTCCATCAGCACTGGGTCCGGGTACCCGTGTGGGCGGCAGAAGTGCAGCTGGAAGGCTCTGGCTGCTGTCTGAGCAGTCAAGTCTTTGACAGGGACCACCACCAGGAACCGGGAGTAGTGATCCACGATGGTTAGGGCGTAGACATACCCGCTTCTGCTTGGAGCCAGTTTAACATGGTCCAGAGCGACCAGTTCCAGTGGCTGCCTGGTGAGGATGGGCTGCAGGGGAGTCCTCTGGCTGGCACGGTCCCTCCTTCTTAGATTGCAGGGGCCACAGTCTCTACACCATCTCTCAATGGCTCCTCTCATGCCTATCCAGTAGAACCGTTCACGCAGCAGGAACTCCAGCTTCTTCCATCCGAAGTGCCCTGCCACATTGTGGTAGGCCTCCAGCACCATAGCTGCGTCCCGTCTCGGTACCACAACCTGCCAGATCAGTTCATGTGTCCGGGAATTGACCATTCTGCGGCACAACTTCTCCTTGTAGAGAAACAGTCTGCTTTTTTCCGTCCACAGTTGCTTGGTCTCTTCCGGAGCGTCTGGGTCCAGGCGGGCGTCAGCCTGGGTCAGCATCTCCTTCACCAGACGGACTGCGGGGTCACTGTCTTGCGTCTCCGCCCAGTTAAAGTGGGGTAAGGGGTTGAACGTAGCGGATCGCTGGCCCCTCACATGGTGGGAATACTGGGTAATCCCATGACGGTGGAATGCAGGGAGTTCGACCTCTTCCAGTTCTTCTGGATCTTCCCCTCCGTCCGGTAGGTTTGGCATCCTGGACAGGGCGTCCGCATTGGTATTGGAGCGTCCTGCCCGGTATTTGATTGTGAACTCATAATTGGACAGGCGGGCCATCCATCTCTGCTCCAGGGCACCCAGTCTTGCAGTGTCCAGGTGTGTCAATGGGTTGTTGTCCGTGTACACGGTGAACCTGGAAGAGGCAAGGTAATGCTTAAAACGTTCAGTTACCGCCCACACCACTGCCAGGAACTCTAGCTTGAACGAGCTGTAATTCTCAGGATTTCTTTCCGTGGGTCGCAGTTTTCGGCTGGCGTAAGCAATTACCCGTTCTCTCCCCTGCTGGATCTGGGACAGTACGGCTCCTAGCCCGATGTTGCTTGCGTCCGTGTGGAGGATAAAGGGCTGGCTGTAATCAGGGTACGCTAGGATTTCATCCCCCGTGAGGGCCATCTTCAGCTGGCGGAATGACTCCTCTTCCAGCTTTTCCCATCTGAAGGGTGGCTTCTGGTTTTTGGCCTTCCTGGACTGGCCTATCAGGAGGTCTTGCATAGGAGCTGCCTTCTTGGTAAAACTGGAAATGAATCTTCGGTAGTAGCCTACCAACCCAAGGAACTGCTGCACTTCCTTTATGCTGGATGGTCTTGGCCAGTCCTTAATCACGGTGATCTTGTCAGGGTCCGGGGCTACTCCGTCAGCTCTCACCACGTGTCCCAGGTACTGTACCTTTGGCTTCAGTAGATGACACTTTGAGGGTTTTACCTTTAGGCCATAGTTTGCCAGGGCTTCAAACACTTCTGCCAGGTGTTCCAGATGGTCCTCATAGGTCTTGGAATAGGCGATGACATCGTCCAGGTATAATAGGACCGTCTCGAAGTTCCGGTGTCCCAGACAGCATTCCATCAACCGTTGGAAGGTTCCTGGTGCGTTGCAGAGCCCGAACGGCATACAGTTAAATTCGCTGAGTCCCATCGGGGTGGTGAATGCGGTCTTCTCCCGGTCCGCCTCTGCTACAGGAACCTGCCAGTACCCGCTAGTGAGATCCAAAGTAGAGAAGAAGTTAGCAGATTTTAATGCAGCTAAGGACTCTTCTATCCTTGGTAACGGGTACGCATCTTTGTGTGTGATATGGTTGACCTTCCTGTAGTCTACACACATTCTCATGGTGTTTTCTTTCTTTTTCACTAGGACTAGTGGAGCTGCCCAGGGGCTACAGCTGTCCCTAATTACCCCAGCCTCCTTCATGTCTTTTAGCATCCCCTTGGCGTGTTGATAGTGTGCAGGGGGTACGGGTCGGTATCTCTCCTTTATGGGAGGATGGTCTCCCGTGGGGATGTGATGTTCTACCCCCTTTACTCGCCCGAAGTCCAGCGGGTGTTTACTAAACACTCTCTCGTACTCTTGAACCACCCGATAGACTCCCTGTTTTTGGTGTGAGGGAGTGGAGTCAGTACCCAAATGCAGTTGCTGACACCAGTCCTCCATTGGTTTCTTAGAGCCGTTACCTTCCTCTGGTTGAGATAGAGGCAAGGGTTCCACGGCCTGTACAGAGTTCTGGTTGATGGTGAACAATTTGGCTAGCGTGGCATACCGGGGCAGGTATACTTCTCTCTCCCCGATATTTATGATGCGTACGGGCACCCTGCCATGGTGTACATCGACTACCCCCCGTGCTGTCAAAATGGTGGGCCTACTATCTGAGTAGACGGGTTCTACCATTGCTTGGTAGTCTCTACCTCTTAGACCAATAGCTGCCCGGCACCAAATCATCATCTCACTTTTCGGGGGCATGGCAATAGGGAAGAGGTCACACATTCTCACGCTACCAATCTCACCACCAGATAGTTCCACCTGTTGCCGTTTCATCAGTGCCCGGATCTCTTTTTGGAGGACACGCTGCTGGCTGGAACTGGCGTTCTTGGCAACCTGTTGCAAAATAAGAATCACCTCTGCAAGACAATTTTCGATTACTTTAGTACCTAAGGTTATTTTTGGGTGACTCTCGCGACGGTCAATGTCTACAATGATCAGTCCTTGTGCCGGCAGTTCAACTTTACCGACCTTGATGGTCACCTCTTTAAATCCTATCTGTGGCACGGGCTGACCATTGCTGGCGATAATGCTCAGGTCGTCATCTGGGTAGCGGGTTATGTCCGAGTCATTCCAGTACCGCTTGAAGAGCACGTATGGGATGGTAGTCACCTGTGACCCAGTGTCTAGTAGGGCACTCATAGGAATGCCATCCAGTACCACAGGCAAGACCGGACGTCCCCCTACGTATTTATCACGCCAGTTCGATGGGCCTGATGATCTTATGCCTGGGGGTTGGCCCTCTACCCCAGGTTGTGCCCGTTTAAATGACAGTACCTTGCCATATGTCCGGGTTGATTGCAGCGGCGGCAGATGGGTTGTCCGTCCTCGTTGTATCGGTCGCTGGGTCTTCCTCTGGCCAGTGGGGTCCTCCTCAGTCGGCGCCACGGGACGTCCTCCAGTCCGGATGCCAGCTGGATCTTTCCTGGAGAAGAGACCTGTAAAGAGTGCACAATTCTGGTTAGCGCGGCAACGCTCTTAGTCAGCTCTTGGACCTGATGGTGCAGGTCTGTAGCCGGGTTATTGTTCAAAGCCTGCGCATCAGCTCCCACAGGCCCTGTAGACAAGGGCGCCGCGTCCTGGTGATAAGTGATAGCAGGGGGCCTGTCGGTCACAGCGCCACCTGGTGCCGGTACTCGGAGCACCCGGATGGCTCTGTCCTTGAACTGTGCAAAGTCCAGGTCAGGGTCCTGTAAGGCCATTGCCCGCAACTGGGTTCGGTGGGCAATGCACAGTAGACCCTCAATAAATTGTTCGGTCAACAGTTTGTCTTCATTCCCCACGCTGTCAGTGTCTGCCTGCTTAATGGCTCTCAGGGCCTCTTGTAGGTTTAGAGCATAGTCTCTTATACTTTCGTGTGCCCGTTGTTTGCACCCGTAAAATCTGAGCTTTATTTCGGCTGAGGTTCGGGTATCAAATGTGTCTTTCAGCCGGGCTAGTATTTCTCTGACAGTCTTCTTCTTCCTAGGTGGCCAGGACTTTACCTCCCTTTGGGCTGCCCCGATTAACTGGGCCACCAGGATGCTCACTTTTTGCTGTTCCGTGAGGGGGTATACCTGGAAGAGGCTATCCAGTCTTTCCCTAAAGTCACTTAAGGTATATGACTCCCCTGAGTACTGGGGTAGCCAGGTTGCCCCCGGGATATAGGGCATGGTGAATGGCATGACCGCAGCAGCGGTTGCGCTGTGGTGGTGGAGCTTCCCACTGTATCCGACATCGTCCTTCCCCCCTAGTGGACCGTGGCCTACCTTGCGATGATCCTCTTCCGTAGGCCGCGGCTCCGCAGTTGATCGTCGGGGTTGAGGACCTTGCGTTGCGCTCCTGTGACGTCATTGTCGCTCCCTCTCCCTTCCAGGACCTTGCGCAGAGTCAGGGCGTGGGGCGGAGCTTCGGATCACCCGCGCTTTCAGCGTCCACTCCCCTCTTCTTCCCGCACGGCGTCCCGAAGATGGCGTCCGATGGTGGGAACCGACTCCGGATGGCGGGAACCAACTGAAGATGGCGGGAAACGGCTCCGGATGGCGGGAAGATGGCTGCAGTCGGCGGGAAAACGGCTGCAGATGGCGGGAAGCTTCTCTCAGGTAAGTGCAAAAAGTCTTTTTCAGGCACGCAATACCCGTTGGTGGCGGGTTGGTTTGAATCCTGCCGACTACGCCAAAGTTGACGCGCCCCCTGGGCCTGTGTTGTGCAGGGAATACCCAAAGCCGGATCGCTGGGGGTTTTGGTCTCCGTGGCGCTGACCCGGTCCGTGCCCAGGGTGGTCAATTCAGTGGCAGTCTTATTAGTGAGATAATAGTCCGACTACGCCACCCTTGGATTGCGGTCAGTGGGGCCGCCGCTGCAAGGCAAACCGCTGAGGCCGGTGTTATGTGTGCAGCTAAGAACGGGATGACTCCCCACGGGAGGAGTATAGCCTCAGGGCAGTTAGTGTGGATGATGGGAGTGATGGTGCACGAGCGCAGCAGGAATAACTCAGAGTCCGAGCAGTGCAGTTCAGGGTCTTTACTGATGTTATAAAGCAGACCCTCCTGGGAGTACTGGCTAGCAGTAGAGGCCTGGTCAGTCTGAGAGCTAGCAGGATCTCCCCTGGCCAGGTGGAGTTGTAGGCCTCCCCGTCTATCTGTACTCTTTCCTGGCTACCTTGCTGTGTGCGGGTAGAAGTAGCCCACGTCCCTGAGCATACCGTGTGGTGCTCACCCGTACGGCCGGTGACTTGGGGCCTTCTGTTAGCCTCTGCTTCACGATGGCGGTGCTGGTCCCTTGCTTGTGACCGTGCCTCCGGGCTTCTCTGGCCAGAGGACATGGAATCCCCTGCTGGTTGGATTCTGCTGCTGGACCTGGATGTCCCCACAGCCTCGGACTCCGTGTCCGGTCTTGATGTCTTCAACCAGGGCGAGCTATCTAGCTTCCAGTCCCTGGCACTCTCTCCTGCTCCTACAGAGCTCCTTGCTGACACTTTCCCTCTCCAGGCTCTGACTGACCTAATCCCGCCCCAGACCCAGTTTATAAGGGCAGATTCCTCCCCTCCCAGGTCTGGGCGGGCGGTGTTGCATGCTTAGGGCTCCTGACCAGAGAAACCTCCCACTTGCTCTCAGACGTAATATTTCTATTACTGTGGTAACCAGACCCCTGGGGTGCCACACATCCACCTCTACGATCCAGGTCAGCTTCAGGGCACTGCTTACAAGCTCAGCTGAGAAAAAAGTGTTAGCTCTGCTCACATTTGGCCACCACTCCCAGCCAGCAGCTGGTCCCCTTGGCACCATGCAATAGAAAAGTAGTGATAAGAGGTGAACAGAGGCAAAGAATAATAAAAAGTGAATTGCAAAATTGTTTAAGGGAATTGTCTCAACTTCTTTTTTTTCAGGAGGGCATCGATCCCAGACCTTGGCTTCCTGCTTTACAGGGGTGGTATATTCCCAAAGACTGACAGTTTGGACCAGTGGCATAATCACACCATTGATCTGAACTATCAGCTTTGCCTCTGCAGCACTGGAGAAGTGCATGGGCAATCCCTGAGCAAGCTCTAAAGCAGTGTTTCCCAAACTGCAGTCCTCATGGTCCCAACAGATTATGTTTTCAGGATTTCCTTAGTATTGTACAGGTGAGAGAACTTGTGTCAATTTCTGATGCCTTGATAATTATTCCATCACCTGTGCAATACCAAAGGAAATCCTGAAAACATGATGTGCCGGGGCCCTGAGCAAGCGTGGGCCCGAACTCGCCATCAGGGACACCGGCATGCCATGGGGTCCGTGAATTGGGGGAGCCCGGTGCCAGTGCTCATGACTGGGCCTTCCCTTGCTTTCTCAGGGCCGTGGCACTTGGAATACTTACCTCTCTCCATTCCTCCGCCTCTCCGGTGTCTTCCGCGTCTTCTGACTTGTGATGTCTCAGCGCAGACAGTGCGATGATGTCACTAGAGTGCGCCCTCTGTGCTAAACAGAGTGCAGAGAGTGGGAAGATGGCGATTTTTCTGTATGGAGCATTATATGGAGCTCATTATACCATATGAAGGACTATGTGGGGCCCATTATACTGTATGGAGGACTATGTGGGGCCATTATTCTGTATGGAGGACTATGTGGTGCCCATAATACTGTATGGAGCACTGTGGGGTGCCCATAATTCTATATGGAGGACTAAGTGGTGCCCATAATACTGTATGGAGGACTATGTGGTGCCCATAATACTGTATGGAGGACTATACTGTCCGGTCTAAAATGAAAACTTTTGAATCCCCCCAGGGCACACACTGTGCACTGCGAGGATTCGCCGGTTTCTGAGCTATTGCAAAATTTACAATAGATATCGCTCATGTAATGTAAGAAGTGAACTCTTTGGCATTGTACTATACCTATATTTATTTGCCGTATCTGTGCATCATGAATCGTGGTATGTGTTAAAGGGACCACTGAGGCTCTTTCATCCGGGGCCCACGAAAACCTGGAACCGGCCCTGCCTGTGAGGACTGGAGTTTTGGAACTGCTGCTCTAAAGCATAGACCCCACTAGCAGCGTGTGCTTATTGACTAGGTAACCAGCCACTCTGATACCGCAGGCTGGCTGGTAACCAAGGCAACCGGCTGTGCGCATTCTTGAGAATGGAGTGGATTTTTAATATGTAGTAAATTGTGGAGTTGCTAATTCTCACATTTTCAAAAGCACTTTCCAATTTTAACCACATAAGAACTTGAGACAACCCCTTTAATTTCTCACTGTGTAACATTCTATTCCTATACTTTAACATGAGAGTTAGCCTTTAACTTGTATTCAGGTTTGGCAAAGCACTAGATTTAAAATTGCCTAGTCTGGGTCTTTTTTTTCCCCCAAGGTAGGACCTGGCTTTCCCTTTTTAAGAGTATGTACACACGATGTCTGATTAAGGTGGATTCTGCCTGAAATCCCCTTGAAAAAGCGCTCAGAAAATGCTCAAAAGAATAAACCTATGCATTTCTATTAAATAATGACTTGTGAGCATGTTTGGTGTTTTGAGCGTCTTTTAACCGCTTCAGATTTCAAAAGATGCGAAGGAGCTAAAAGAATTGCCCTGACCAGTCTTCAGGCATCTTCTGCTAGGAAAATGCTGTGTATTTTACAATACAAGTCAATGGGAAGGATCAAAATATGCCTTATAAATGTCCAAGTGTCTTTTTGAGCATTTTCCCAAAGCTTTTGCTTCTAAAACCACTAGCAGTTTCTTCATTGTTGAATGGAGAAAAAAAAAAGCGACCAGAAAACACAAAAATAGACGACCCAAAAACAATAGAAAAAACGTGAAAAGAACCACAAGTAGTCAAAAACGACTAAACAAGTGCTCACTAAACGTCTAAAAAGACGCAAAAACAACCCGCTTCAGTACAAAAAACCCCGACGTGTCCTGAAGCATCTTTATGTTGGAAAACATTTTAGTTTAAAAGACGTTGTGTGCACATAACTCTATCAGAATAACCAGTAGAAACCCTACAAATGCTCAAAATGACCTTATAATACTGTTAGCAATTTATAGCCTAGCAGGCCAGAACTTGAGGGACTGTAAGGAAGTGATCTGGGTAAGTGACAATAGGATTGCACAATCTGCGCCTTGTGTGGCATTAAAGTAAAATTCCAAGTTCAATTGCTCTTTAAAGGTTTTCTTTACCAGCGACATACACTTCTGATCTGAGCTTTGTGCAGTACTATAATAATATCATTAAGGATTATGTTCTCACATGTTTCAGATAAATCATCGGATTTAAAAAATGTTTTATTTTTTAAATAATGTAAGTACATGAAATATTTCCACACTTGTCATGCAATAAAGGTCTCTGCCCTTTAGTTAACAATGGCAAAATGATACATGTATGAAAGTGCTTTTTACACAGGACAGTGTGACAAATGAGTACACAGGCAATTACAAGAGCCCTTCTCTGAACCTGGTAAATAAAGCAAATACATCAGAAATGCATAAGTGGTGCTTCAGTTACAAGAATGACAAACTCAAGTACACTCCAGCGCTTAGTAATCACGTACTGATATACTCAAGGAGTGTTACTGTGCGGTCTACTAACACCTGAACAAGGTCACTTTATACTTTTATATGTCACTGGAACTTAAAGGATTGTTCCACTTGAAATGAAAGCCATTTTTTGTTGAGTAAACAAATGACTACAATTACTCATATTATAAGTTCACTTTTCCCAAGGTTTGCCACATGATGGAGCTCAGAATTGACTACAATCTGCTATGTAAAACACAAAAGAACACATAGGAGCCAATTCATCAGTGTCTACGCCAGTTTTCTTGCATTAAACACGTTTTAAATGCACAATTTTGGACAACACAAAGTTGTGCAAAAATTTTGTGCGTTTTTGCGTCATCCCACCAGTACCTGCCAGCACTGCCAAAGTAGACGGAGAATGGATTGCCGAAATCATAATAATAATCATTTTTATTTTTATAGCGCCAACATATTCCGCAGCACTTTACAGTTTTAGGGGGGTGGGCTTGAACAGACAAAAAGACATTACAAAATAAGCAGAACTCGGATATTAAAAGGAGTGAGGGCCCTGCTCGCAAGCTTACAGTCTATGAGGAAATAGGTGGGAACAGAAAAGGTAAAATATACAAATATTGTATAATACAGCCATAATATGCTAAATAGGGTAAGTACATAACACTACAGGAACGGATCGCCAGCCAGTATGTGTACAGTACAGACAGAGGCTAGTCAGAAATCATCTAAAATTACGCCAGTGGCGTAATTTATGCCAAAAGTGTTACTCCAGTCCTTGACTAAAGTAACACTTCTGGTGAAGTGCAGTAAGAAGATGCGACAAAATTCTTTAAGTTGCATGCGCCTCTTAATGAATTCAGCACATCTTACCCCATTACGTCCCTTCATTAAGAGTGAAATGTAAAACGCCAGTCTTAATTAATCGAACCGATAGTGAGCAAGTATAGTCATTCTGAGACTCAACTGTTACAAATGTTGATGTCAAGAGACAAATTTCCAGCGACGATGGACTTTAAAGTGAATTTAACAGCTGATGCATGCTGCCTAATACACGGGAAGCATGCGGCGTTTCAGAGAAAAATGTACTCTAAAAGCTGCCAGGCACAGATATTCTGGATATTAGTTGGACTGGTGGGTCTCTGGTGGCTTTTCGCACATGGGCAGAAACCAGTTGTGTGAACAGACTAATTCAAATTTTGACTAATCCGCACATTAAGTAACCCCCTAATAAAGTGATCAGCAAAATGTTATAGCTTTCCATGCTCAACAAAATGATTTAAAAAAAATGAAAATGTACCGTAGTTACTCTGTAAGCTTTCAGTCAGAAACTTATAAAAACTCTTTTTCAATGGTGTCCATATCCTTAAAGAGTAACTGTAATTTTCATTTTTATTTCATAAATCAATAGCACACATGAAAATAAGCAATTTTGTAATATAAAATATAATATCAGAGAATTTAGCGTCTTTCTCTTCCTGGACTGATCATTCACTTTCAATTCATAGATAAAATCTGAAAATTTCTATTTAGTGAAGACAGATTTTCCCATTAATGAAATCAGAGATGACAGTTGGTGCTTTTAAAATTCTATGGAGAGAGGAGGGGGAATAGAAGGGAGGAGCTAGAGGCAGACACCGACATTCTGCTGCAAGTTCAAATAAAACTGTTACAGTTCTCCATAGAACTTTATGAACACCAACTGTCATCGCTTATCTGAGTAATGGGGAAATCTGCATTCTCTAATGAAACTGAATGACCAGTCCAGGAGGAGAAAGAATCATATTTCTCTGAGATATATTACAGAGTTTCTTATGTTCACGTGTACTACTGATTGATGAAACAAAACGTAAAACGACAATTAGTCTTTTAATACTAATGTTATTAAAGGGTTTTGTAGCATCAATGCAAGTTATCACCTATCCAAAGTGATAAGTCGCTAATCCCAGTAAGTTTGGGGTGCTCTTTTTAAATATAAGTATGGTTTTGCCTGTTTACCCCTAGTCTATTCATTGACAACAGAAGCACCGGCCATATACAGTGGGTACGGAAAGTATTCAGACCCCTTTAAATTCTTCACTCTTTGTTTCATTGCAGCCATTTGGTAAATTCTAAAAAGATCAGTTATTTTCTCATTCATGTACACTCTGCACCCCATCTAGACTGAAAAAACAGAAATGTATAAATTTTTGCAAATTTATTAAAAAAGAAAAACTGAAATATCACATGGTCATAAGTATTCAGACCCTTTGCTCAGTATTGAGTAGAAGCACCCTTTTGAGCTAGTACAGCCATGAGACTTCTTGGGAATGATGCAACAAGTTTTTCACACCTGGATTTGGGGATCCTCTGCCATTCTTCCTTGCAGATCCTCTCCAGTGCCGTCAGGTTGGATGGTGAACGTTGGTGGACAGCCATTTTCAGGTCTCTCCAGAGATGTTCAATTGGGTTTAAGTCAGGGCTCTGGCTGGGCCAGTCAAGAATGGTCACAGAGTTGTTCTGAAGACACTCCTTTGTTATGTTAGCTGTGTACTTAGGGTCATTGTCTTGTTGGAAGGTGAACCTTCGGCCAAGTCTGAGGTCCAGAACACTCTGGAAGAGGTTTTCATCTAGAATATCTCTGTACTTGGCCGCATTCATATTTCCTTCAATTGCAACCAGTCGTCCTGTCCCTGCAGCTGAAAAACACCCCCATAGCATGATGCTGCCACCACCATGTTTCACTGTTGGGATTGTATTGGGCAGGTGATGAGCAGTGCCTGGTTTTCTCCACACATACCGCTTAGAATTACCACCAAAAAGTTCTTTTTTCGTCTCATCAGACCAGAGAATCTTATTTCTCATAGTCTGGGAGTCCTTCATGTGTTTTTGAGCAAACTCTATGCAGGCTTTCATATGTCTTGCACTGAGGAGAGGCTTCTGTCGGGCCACTCTGCCATAAAGGCCTGACTGGTGGAGGGCTGCAGTGATAGTTGACTTTGTGGAACTTTCTCCCATCTCCCTACTGCATCTCTGGAGCTCAGCTACAGTGATCTTGGGGTTCTTCTTTACCTCTCTCACCAAGGCTCTTCTCCCAAGATTGCTCACTTTGGCTGGATGGCCAGGTCTAGGAAGACTTCTGGTGGTCCCAAACTTCTTCAATTTAAGGATTATGGAGGCCACTGTGCTCTTAGGAACCTTGAGTAATGCAGACATTCTTTTGTAACCTTGGCCAGATCTGTGCCTTGCCACAATTCTGTCTCTGAGCTCCTTGGGCAGTTCCTTTGAGCTCATGATTCTCATTTGGTCTGACATGCACTGTGAGCTGTGAGGTCTTATATACACAGGTGTGTGCCTTTCCAAATCAAGTCCTATCAGTTTAATTAAACACAGCTGGACTCCAATGAAGGAGTAGAACCATGTCAAGGAGGATCACAAGGAAATGGACAGCATGTGACTTAAATATGAGTGGCTGATCAAAGGGTCTGAATAGTTATGACCATGTGATATTTCAGTTTTTCTTTTTTAATAAATTTGCAAAAATTACATTTCTGTTTTTTTTCAGTCAAGATGGGGTGCAGAGTGTAATGAACTGAATGTGATCTTTTTAGAATTTACCAAATGGCTGCATTGAAAGAAAAAGTGAAAAATTTAAAGGTGTCTGAATACTTTCCCTACCCACTGTACAAGCACCGATACATCTCAGGCAGTCCTATAGACCATAAATCGGTCGGTGATGCTGCCATTAACCGGTGACACATATCGACATGCATTTCAAGCTGTTTTGAATCTGTGTCACCCTGGCCTGGATGCCACAAGTGTAATTAAAGCTGTGTCTGAGAGCAAGGGGGAGGTTCTCTAGTCAGGGGAACATTAGCATGCAATGCCTCCTGTCTCAGGCCAGTAGGGGGAGCTGGCTGCCCCTATAAAAGCTGGTACTGAGGGCAGGGTTAGAGAGAACTGGATGACCTGTCTCAGCATTGAGACTTGTCCCAGAGCAGAACAGGGACAGACAATTGCACTGCACCTAAGAGGAAGTGTGGCAGGAGGAGAGCCACAAGCCAGAGACAAGAGGCGAAGAGAGCCTGTCTTGGCAGAAAGAGGACTTAATTTACCAGACTTTGGTGTCTGAGGCTGAGAGGATTCTACATCCTCCAGCAGATAACCAGTCCGCAAGGGACTGTATATTCCTTGGCCTAAGAAGCCTGGAGGCCCTGCCACAACCGAAGGGACTAGTAAAGCCGTACAAGGCTGGGAGCAGAAAGGAACCCACGTCGCAGGCCATACAGGCGAGAATATACGGAAAGCTCGGAAACGTGGGCTGTTACCCTATAACGAGGAGATAGCCAGAAGGAGCGCAGAAAGCACGGTAGGCCTACACCCTCACCCTGACCAGGGCCAATTTCCCCGTTGCTCTCAGACATCCAGGTCCCCTCCTAGCTGGGACTGTTTATGGGTCAGTTTACCTGTTTCAGTAAAGACCCTGGACTGCAACCTATTGTCTGTGTGCTCCTTCGCGCCTCCAGCACTACCGGTACTGGGACTCTCACCACCATCACTCCCACCATCCACTAAACTGCCCTGGGGCCGCACTCTTCCCGTGGGGAGTCACACCATCCCAGCTGCACATATCATCAGCCCCAGCGGTCTGCCTTGCAGCGGCGGTTCCTAATGACCGCAAATCCACGGGTGGCGTAGTCGGACATAATCAACAACACGTAACGGACTACCACTGGCCTGACCACCCTGAGCCACGGAACTTGGTTGCCACTACTACTCCCATCGTTCCCCCTATTGCCCGGATCCGAGTGCCCCACGGCCCAGGGGGCGAGTCAGCTTTGGCATAGTCGGCAGGATTTCGTGCCCGCAACCACCGGGTACTGTGTGCCTGAAAAAGACTTTTGTAACTTACCTGTGGCGAAGTTTCCCGCCGTCCGGAGTCGTTTCCCACCATCCGGAGCCGATTCCCGCCATCAGACGCCATCTTGGACCGTTTCCCGCCGTCTTCCCGCCATCCGCAGCTGTTTCCCGCCATCGGACGCCATGTTCAGGACGCAGCGCGGGAAGAAGAGGGGCGTGGATGTCAAAACCGCGCGAGATCCGAAGCTCCGCCCCACGCACCGACGCTGCGCAAGGTCCTGGAAGGGAGAGAGAGCGATGCTGACGTCATCAGGACGCGACGCCAGGTCCTCGTCCATAGCAGCAGCAGCGGAGTCGCGGCCTACAGAAGAGGATCGTCGGAAGGTAGGCCACGCTTAACTAGGGGGGAGGAAGATGTCGGACACAGAGGCGCCCACTACCACCAACGCGGCTGCAGCAGCGGTGATGCCATTTTCCCTGCCCTACATCCCTGGAGCGGCCTGGCTGCCCAAGTACTCAGGGGAGCCCCATGCCCTAACTGACTTCAAGGAAAGGCTATACAGTTTGTTCCACGTTTACCCCCTGACAGAGGAACAGAAGGTCAGCATATTAACAGGGCAGTTAACTGGCGCAGCCCAGAGGGAGGTAAAATCATGGCCCACTGAGGAGAAAAGAACTGTGAAGTATATTCTGGCCCGGCTGCGGGGTACCTTTGACACACGTACCTCCGCTGAAATTAAAATGAGGTTCTATGGGTGTAAGCAGCGGGCAAAGGACAGCATCAGAGACTATGCCTTAAATCTGCAGGAAGCCTTGAGGGCTATTCAACAAACTGACCCTGGCAGTGTGCAGGAAACGGATAAGCTGCTAACAGAACAATTCATAGAAGGTCTGCTGTCTAGCGCCCACAGGGCCCAACTGCGCCTCATGTTCTTTCAGAACCCCGACCTGACCTTTGCCCAATTTAAGGACAGGGCCATAAGGGTGCTCCGTGAATCTGCAACCAGTGGCGCTATAAACCCCCGGCGCCCTGCTCTCACCTACCACCTGGAGGCGGCGCCCTCCTCTATGGACCCCGTGGGGGCTGATGCACAGGCCCTGAACCAAGCCCCGTCGAAAGACCTGCACCACCAAGTCCAGGAGCTGACCAGGAGCGTCGCGGCGTTGACCAGGACCGTCCAGGCGTTGCAAGTGGACCCGTCAAGACCCATCGAGCTGGCTTCAAGTCCGGAGGATGTCCCGTGGCGTCGACAGAGGCGGATCCCGTCGTTCCGAGGGAGGCCCACAGACCGCTACGCAGAGGATGGACAGCCCATTTGCCGTCGCTGCAACCAGCCCGGACACATTTCCAGGTACTGTAATTTAAAAGGGGCCAACCTGGGGCAGAGGGCCAACCCCCAGGCATAAGATCACCAGGCCCTTACAATTGGCGTAATAAGTACGTTGGGGGGCGCCCGGTTTTACCCGTGGTGCTGGACGGTATCCCCATGAGCGCCTTGCTGGATACTGGGTTGCAAGTAACCACTATCCCTTATGTACTTTTTAAGCAGTATTGGACTGATGCTGATATCACACGGTATCCAGACAATAACTTGAGCATCATCGCCAGTAATGGCTTATCCGTGCCGCAGATGGGGTTCAAGGAGATGACCATTAAAATTGGTACAGTTGAACTGCCGGCACAGGGAGTAATTATTGTGGACATTGACCGTCGTGAAAGTCACCCTAAAATAACTGTGGGTATTAACGTAATTGAAAATTGTCTTTCAGAGGTAATTGTAATTCTACAACAGGTGGCGGTGAATGCTAGTTCCAGCCAACAGAGAGTCCTCAACAAGGAGATAAAAGCCCTGATGAGACGGCAGCAGGTAGAACTGTCTGGTGGTGAGATCGGTAGCGTAACACTGAGTGACCCATTCCCCATTTCCATGCCTCCCAAAAGTGAAATGATGATCTGGTGTCGGACTGCAATCGGGTTGAGAGGTAGAGACTACCAAGCCATGGTAGAACCCGTGTACTCAGACAACAGGGCCACCATTTTGACAGCCCGGGGGGTGGTTGATGTCCGTCATGGGAGGGTGCCCGTCCGCATCCTCAACATTGGGGAGAGGGAGGTACACTTACCCAGGTACGCTACACTCGCCAAACTGTTTGTTGTCGAACACAAAGCTATCAGGGCCGTGGAACCCTTGCCTCCATCTCCTCAGGTGGAGGGTAATGGCTCCCAGAAACAAAAGGAGGACTGGTGCCAGAAACTCCATGTGGGTGCTGACTCATAGTTACATAGTTACATAGTTAGTAAAGCCGAATAAAGACTTACGTCCATCAAGTTCGACCTGTTAGTTCTGTAATTGCTAAAGTTGATCCAGAGGAGGGCAAAAACCCCAAATGATTTAGCCAATCTTCACCTGAGGAAAAATTCCCTCCCGACTCTGAAACCAGCAGTCAGAATAAATCCCTGTATCAACCTACTATTTTATTCTATTTTTAAGTATATGCAGAAATCTGCCTGGTATCTAGAAAAGCATCCAGTCCCCGCTTGAACTGGTTTAGTGAATCCGACATTACCGTCTCCTCACTCAGTGAATTCCATATTCTCACTGCTCTTACCGTAAAGAACCCCTTCCTATGCTGGTGCTGAAACCTTTTCTCTTCCAGTCTTAGTGAGTGCCCTCTTGTTACCGTAATATCCCTCCTTTTGAACAAATCCCGGGCAAGGTCTCTATACTGTCCCCTAACATATTTGTACACATTTATTATGTCCCCCCTCAACCTTCTCTTTTCCAGGCTGAATAGTCCTAGTTTTGCCAACCTCTCTGGGTATTGCAGTCCCTCCATTCCCCTTATTAATTTTGTTGCCCTCCTTTGTACCTTTTCAAGCTCATTTATATCCTTTCTATATATTGGGGCCCATAACTGAGCACAGTATTCCAAGTGTGGTCTGACCAGTGCTTTGTACAGTGGAAGAACAATGTTCTCATCCTTTGCAGCTATACCTCTTCTGATACATCCCATTACCCTGTTTGCCCTTACAGCAGCGGCCTGACTTTGGGCACTCCAATTTAGTTTGCTATCAATCAAGATGCCCAAGTCCTTCTCCATCTCTGAATTCCCCAATGATTTCCCATTCAGTGAGTACTGGTGACTTCCATTTTTCCTTCCCATATGTATGACCTTACATTTCTCCTCGTTAAACCTCATTTGCCATTTAATGCTCCACCTACCCAGCTTATCCAAATCCCTCTGTAGGTCTTCACTATCCTCTTTTGTATTAATTGTTTTACATAACTTTGTGTCATCTGCAAATATTGATATTTTACTATTTATCCCGTTGACTATGTCGTTAATAAAGATATTAAATAACATTGGGCCTAGTACAGACCCCTGTGGTACCCCACTAGTGACGCTTACCCAATCTGAGTATATTCCATTTATAACCACCCTCTGCCTTCTATCCTTTAGCCAGTTAGCTACCCACTTGCAGACATTTTCCCCCAGCCCCATCATTCTCATTTTGTATACCAACCTATTATGTGGCACGCTATCGAACACTTTTGAGAAGTCGAGATACACGGCATCCACTGGTTCCCCCTGATCTACTCGAGAGCTAACCTCCTCGTAGAAGTCAATCAGGTTTGTTTGGCAGGAGCGATTCCTCATGAATCCATGTTGGTTCGGGGTTAATAGATTATTAGCGTCAAGATGCTCCATGATTGCCTCATTAATAAAGAATTCAAAAATTTTGCCCACAACGGACGTCAGACTCACCGGCCGATAGTTTCCGGCGTCACTCTTCGCTCCCTTTTTGAATATTGGCACTACATTCGCCTGTCGCCAATCAAGTGGTACAGACCCAGTCTCAACAGAGTCCTTAAATATAAGATATAACGGTCTGTCTATCACATTACTTAGTTCCCTTAGTACCCGTGGGTGTATGCCATCAGGTCCTGGTGATTTGTTTATTTTAATGTTACTGAGGCGTTTCTGTACCCCAGCTTGGGTTAGATTTGTCATACTTAGTGGAGGATTAAGCTTGTCACTTCTCATTTCGCCTGTTAGTTCTTTTTCCTTTGTGAAAGTTGACGAAAAAAATTTATTTAATAGATTAGCTTTATCCTCATCTTTCTCTATGATTTTGCCTTCATCACTTTTTATCGGTCCAATATTATTCGATTTAATCCTTTTACTATTTATATATGTAAAGAACAGTTTGGGATTTGATCTACTTTCCCTAGCAATACGTCTCTCTGTTTCCTCCTTTGCTATTTTTATTTGTTTTTTGCAGGTTCTCGTTTTTTTTCCTTGTAACACATTAGTGCCTCCTTGCTGTTTTCCTGTTTTAATCTCTTGAATGCCTCATTTTTGCTATTTAACGCCCCTTTTACGTTCTTATTCAACCATATTGGTTTCCTCTTATTTCTGGCCCTTTTATTCCCATACGGTATATACCTCTCGCACTGAGTATTCAGAATTCTTTTGAAGGTTTCCCATTTACTATTCGTATTTCCTTGATTAAGAACTTTGTCCCAGTCTATAAGTTGAAGGTTTTCTTTCAGCTGATCAAACTTCGCCCTCCTAAAGTTTAATGTTTTAGTTGTTCCCTTATTGATAACCCTACTGAAGGGCATTTTGAAATTGATAATATTATGATCGCTATTACCTAGGTGCCCCCCTATCTGTACCTCAGTTATTCTATCAGGCCTATTAGTCAATATTAAGTCCAACACTGCCTTCCCTCTCGTTGGTTCCTGCACTAGTTGGGAGAGATAATTATCCTTGATATTTGTCAAGAACCTTTTTCCTTTCTGCGATCTACAGGTTTCTGTTTCCCAGTCAATATCCGGGTAGTTGAAGTCCCCCATTACAATCACCTCATTATGTTTTGCTACTTTGTCTATTTGTTCTAATAGCAGTTTCTCATTCTCCTCTGTTATATTGGGTGGCTTATAGCAGACCCCCAGTAATATTTTATTATTATTTTTTGCCCCCTCTATCTCTACCCACATGGACTCGACCCCCTCTTCTCCCTCTCCTATATCTTCCCTTAGTCTGGGCTTTAGACGTGACTTTACATATAAGCAGACTCCTCCGCCCTTCCCCTGTTTCCGGTCCCTTCTAAATAAACTATAATCTATTAAATTTACCGCCCAGTCGTAGCTATCGTCTAGCCAAGTCTCTGTTATACCTACGATGTCATACCTCTCCTCCGATATAAGCGCCCGCAGCTCATCCGCCTTATTGGTCAGGCTTCTTGCGTTGGTCAGCATGCAAGATAAAACTTTGGGGTTATTTAGCATCCTATTCTTCTCTAACGATCTAACTGTACTATCCCCACCCCCCTCTCCACCCTCATTATATTCACTTCTCCCCTTCCCTCTTGCTTGCCTCACATCCCACCTATTTCCTTGGTTCCCCCCCCCCGTCTCTAGTTTAAAAACTCCTCCAACCTATTAGCCATCTTCTTCCCCAGCACCGCTGCACCCTCCCCATTGAGGTGCAGCCCGTCCCTACGGTAGAGCCTGTAGCCGACAGCGAAGTCGGCCCAGTTCTCCATGAACCCAAACCCTTCTGCCTTGCACCAACTCTTTAGCCACTTATTCACCTCCCTAACCTCCCGTTGGCGCTCCTGTGTGGCTCGCGGGATTGGTAGTATTTCTGAGAAAACTACCTTGGAGGTCCTTGCCCTAAGCTTCCTACCTAGATCCCTGAAATCATTTTTAAGGACCCTCCATCTACCACTCACTTTGTCATTGGTGCCAATGTGGACCATGACCGCTGGGTCTTCGCCAGCCCCACCCAGTAACCTGTCAACCCGATCCGCGATGTGCCGGACTCGAGCGCCAGGGAGGCAACACACCGTTCGGCGATCCCGGTCTTTGTGACAGATTGCCCTGTCTGTCCCCCTAATAATAGAGTCACCCACTACCAGGACCTGTCTAGCCTGCCCTACACTTCCCCCCTCCCCCTCATTACTGGAGCATACACTCCCCCGGCGGTCAGAGGATCTGTCGTGCTCCAATAATGCCGGTTCTGAACCAGCCTTCCTATACTTCTTCCCTCTATCCCTTCTAACCATTACCCAGCTCCCTGCCTGTTCAGCCTGCGCTTCCCCACTAAGCTCCACCCCCAGTGTTGACCCATTGAGTGTCTGCTCGGTGAGCAGCAAACTCCGTTCCATGTTGTCGATGCTCCTCAGTACCGCTATCTGAGCACTTAGATCCAGGATTTGGGCTTCCAAGTGCACGATATGCTCACATCTCTCGCAGCAGTATGGATCCCTGAGCGGTAGCTCAGGGAATGCATACATTGCGCAAGATGTACACTGCACGGCTCCGGCCAACATGTACGTCATTCTAAATATGGGGATACAGTCAGTATATATGTACAAGTACAAAACACAATTATTTATATATAGGTGTATGGACGGGGATCAATTAGGGATGTGCAAGTGTATCGATTAGATATCGGCGCGGGATCAGTTAAGTATGGACGGGGGATCAATTAAGTATCAATTAAGTATGGACGGGGGATCAGCTGAGTGGGTCAGGTGGATTAATTAAGTGTGGACGGTGTGTCAATTAACTATGGACTGGGATCAATAAGTATGGACTGAGTCTACACCCGGTAGACTCCACTCCCCTGCACCAAAAACAAGGAGTCTGCCGGGTGGTACAGGAGTACGAGAGAGTCTTTAGTAAGCACCCGCTAGACTTCGGCAGAGTAAAGGGGATAGAACACCACATCCCCACAGGGAGCCACCCACCGATAAAAGAAAGACACAGACCTGTACCCCCTGCACATTACCAGAACGCAAAGGGCATGCTAAGGGAAATGAAGGAAGCTGGGGTCATTAGAGATAGCTGTAGCCCCTGGGCAGCCCCCTTGGTTCTGGTGAAAAAGAAAGACGGCACCATGAGAATGTGCGTGGACTATAGACAAATCAACCGTATCACCCACAAAGACGCATATCCGCTGCCTAGAATAGAGGAGTCTTTAGCCGCACTAAAATCTGCTAACTTCTTTTCTACTTTGGACCTTACTAGCGGGTACTGGCAGGTTCCTATGGCAGAGGCTGACAAGGAGAAGACCGCCTTCACCACCCCGATGGGACTGAGTGAGTTTAACTGTATGCCTTTCGGGCTCTGCAACGCACCAGGGACCTTCCAGCGGCTGATGGAATGCTGTCTAGGGCACCGAAACTTCAAGACGGTCCTCCTTTACCTGGACGACGTGATCGTCTATTCGAAAACCTACGAGGACCATCTAAAGCACCTGGCCGAGGTGTTCGAAGCCCTGGCAGGCTACGGCCTGAAGGTGAAACCATCGAAGTGTCACCTGCTGAAACCAAAGGTCCAGTACCTAGGGCACGTGGTAAGCGCGGAAGGAGTGGCCCCCGACCCTGACAAGGTCACGGCAATCAAGAGCTAGCCAAGCCCCTCGAACATCAAAGAGGTGAGACAGTTTCTCGGGTTGGTAGGCTACTACCGAAGGTTCATCCCCGGGTTCACTAAGATGGCAGCTCCTATGCAGGACCTCCTGATCGGACAGTCTAAGTCCAGGAGCCAAAAGCCGCCCTTCAAGTGGGATAAACCGGAAGAGGAGTCCTTCCGCCAGCTAAAGATGGCCCTCACAGGGGACGAGATCCTGGCCTACCCTGATTATGGCCAGCCTTTCATTCTCCACACAGATGCCAGTAATGTGGGACTGGGAGCCGTACTGTCCCAAAACCAACAGGGCAGAGAAAGGGTGATCGCGTACGCCAGCCGGAAGCTGAGACCCACCGAGAGGAACCCGGAGAATTACAGCTCCTTCAAGCTAGAATTCTTGGCGGTGGTGTTGGCCGTGACAGAACGCTTCAAGCATTACCTGGCCTCCGCAAAGTTCACCATGTACACGGACAACAACCCGTTGACACACCTGGACAATGCAAGACTGGGTGCCCTAGAACAGCGGTGGATGGCCCGTCTCTTCAACTATGACTTCGTGATCAAGTACCGGGCCGGCAAAACCAATGCCAACGCTGACGCCCTATCAAGAATGCCTCACTTACCTGAAGGTGACGAAGACCCAGAAGAGCTGGAGGAGGTAGAACTCCCCGCGTTTCACCGGCATGGAGCCGCTCAATACTCCCACCGCGTGAAAGAGGAGGATCTAACAACCGTGATGATCAATCCCCTACCTCACCACAGCTGGGCCGAGACCCAAGATAGTGACCCTGCCATCCGCCTGGTGAAAGATCTGCTGACCCAGGAAGACGCCCGCATGGATCCGGATGCCCCAGAGGAAGCCAAGCAGCTATGGAAAGAGAAGAGCAGGCTGTTCCTCTACGAAGGCAAGTTGTGCAGAAGGATTGTCAATCACCGGACGCACGAGCTGACCTGGCAAGTCGTGGTCCCAAGGCGGGATGCAGCTATGGTCCTGGGGGCTTACCATGACAGAGCGGGACACTTCGGTTGGAAGAAACTGGAGTTCCTGCTAAGAGGAAGGTTCTTTTGGGTCGGCATGAGAGGAGCTGTAGAAAAGTGGTGCAGAGACTGTGGCCTTTGTCACCTGAGGAGGAAGGACCGCGCCAGCCAGAAGACACCCTTGAGGCCCATCGTCACCACGCAGCCTCTTGAGCTGGTAGCTCTGGACCACGTCAAATTGGCTCCAAGCCGGTCTGGATACATCTATGCCCTGACAATCGTGGACCACTATTCCCGTTTTCTAGTGGTGGTCCCGGTAAAGGACTTGACAGCCCAAACAGCGGCCAGAGCCTTCCAGCAATATTTCTGCCGTCCACACGGGTATCCGGAACAGGTCCTGACAGACCAGGGTCCAGCGTTCGAGGCTGAAATCTTCCAGGAGTTCTGCAACCTCTATGGCTGTAAGAAGATTCGTACAACGCCTTACCACCCCCAAACCAACGGGATGTGTGAGAAGATGAACAATATAGTCATTGATCTCCTGAAGACGTTGCCCCTGGAGGAACGCAGCCTGTGGCCAGAAAAACTGCCGGACCTGATAGACCTATACAACAATATCCCGGTGAATGCTACAAACTGCACCCCGGCTTACCTGATGTGAGCTAGACCAGGTAAGCTGCCCGTAGACCTGGAGATGGGAGTCCTAATACCTGAGGACACCTCCCCGGATGCGGACTGGGATACGGAAAGGCAACTGCAGTACAAGAAGGTACAGGAGAGTGTGGAGAAGAGCCTGGCCCAGGTGAGAGAAAGGCAAGAAAAACTCTTCAATCAACACGCCCCTGCTGGTCCCCTAGAACCTGGTGAGCAAGTCCTGAAGCGGAAGAGAAGGCTACATAAGTTGGACGACCAGTGGGAAAAGGAACCCTACACCGTACTGCAGTCTGACCACGACAACCCAAAGGTGTGCGTAATCACCAAGGACGGAGGAGAAACCATTAGTGTCGTCTCCAGAGACCACCTCAAAAGATGCCCCGAGCAACTCCGTAGTGCAGAAGAGGATCAGAGTGACCTTGAACCCGCAGAGGACAAGGAAGAAATGATCAGCACCGTTCTCGGAGAGTTCCCTCAGTCCTGGACTCGCATAAATGATGCCATAGTGGTACCCGTCCTGCATTTCCTGCAACCGGCACAGCAACAACCAACACCAGAGCCGGAAGGTGAAGAGGAGCAAGCGGTTCCAGAGGCAGAAGAGCCTGTACCAGCAGCCCAGGAGAGTCAACCCTCTGCTGACAGTGAGCCTGCCATGCCTGCGGTAAGCCAAAGAACCCGCAGACAGCTGCCTGCCCTACCTGTACACCCAGCTGGTAGCTGTACCCCTAACGCTAGTGGGGAAAGCCAAGTCGGTCCACCACCAGACAGTGGGTTAAGGAGGTCAACCAGGAGCACAAAGGGGCAGATACCCGCTCGCTGGAGAATATAGAGTGTACTAAAATTGTAAATAACCCTGTTGCTAAATGTTGAAATATTTGCCAAGTTACATGCTTGTTAGGTAATTCTATGTTTCAGTTACTTGCAGCTACCGTAAGGACTCAAAGGTTATGGACTTTTTATAACCGGGACCTGGTATGGACTGCGTTCGGAGCCTGACCAAGGAATGAACTAAGACTGTGAAGGACTTGGGGTAGGACAGACCCCCACCTGGTTAAGGCTCCCCGTTGTGTTGGTGATATGGACACCCGGTCACAGACCACACTGTGACCTTAAGAACTCAATTTGTGCGTCGTCTGTCTATTAATGTTTTATGGTTATGCATATTGTCTTTGTTTACTGTTTAGTCCCGGAGTACTAAATTTCACTAGGGGGGAATGTGTCACCCTGGCCTGGATGCCACAAGTGTAATTAAAGCTGTGTCTGAGAGCAAGGGGGAGGTTCTCTAGTCAGGGGAACATTAGCATGCAATGCCTCCTGTCTCATTCCAGTAGGGGGAGCTGGCTGCCCCTATAAAAGCTGGTACTGAGGGCAGGGTTAGAGAGAACTGGATGGCCTGTCTCAGCATTGAGACTTGTCCCAGAGCAGAACAGGGACAGACAGTTGCACTGCACCTAAGAGGAAGTGTGGCAGGAGGAGAGCCACAAGCCAGAGACAAGAGGCGAAGAGAGCCTGTCTTGGCAGAAAGAGGACTTAATTTACCAGACTTTGGTGTCTGATGCTGAGAGGATTCTACATCCTCCAGCAGATAACCAGTCCGCAAGGGACTGTATATTCCTTGGCCTAAGAAGCCTGGAGGCCCTGCCACAACCGAAGGGACCAGTAAAGCCGTACAAGGCTGGGAGCAGAAAGGAACCCACGTCGCAGGCCATACAGGCGAGAATACACGGAAAGCTCGGAAACGTGGGCTGTTACCCTATAACGAGGAGATAGCCAGAAGGAGCGCAGAAAGCACGGTAGGCCTACACCCTCACCCTGACCAGGGCCAATTTCCCCGTTGCTCTCAGACATCCAGGTCCCCTCCTAGCTGGGACTGTTTATGGGTCAGTTTACCTGTTTCAGTAAAGACCCTGGACTGCAACCTATTGTCTGTGTGCTCCTTCACGCCTCCAGCACTACCGGTACTGGGACTCTCATCACCATCACTCCCACCATCCACTACACTGCCCTGGGGCCGCACTCTTCCCGTGGGGAGTCACACCATCCCAGCTGCACATATCATCAGCCCCAGCGGTCTGCCTTGCAGCGGCGGTTCCTAATGACCGCAAATCCACGGGTGGCGTAGTCGGACATAATCAACAACACGTAACGGACTACCACTGGCCTGACCACCCTGAGCCACGGAACCGGGTTGCCACTACTACTCCCATCGTTCCCCCTATTGCCCGGATCCGAGTGCCCCACGGCCCAGGGGGTGAGTCAAATCCATACCATTTCTGGCACAGATATTTCAGTTTATTTGTTGGGTTTTTGTTTAAAGCTGACATGGTATGGCCCTGCAGTGGACCTTTTACTTTTTTCTTCTGTGATTAGATGCACTGA
Source organism: Phyllobates terribilis (assembly GCF_046119375.1). Classification (NCBI taxonomy): domain Eukaryota; kingdom Metazoa; phylum Chordata; class Amphibia; order Anura; family Dendrobatidae; genus Phyllobates; species Phyllobates terribilis. Next base: position 815,083,257 of record NW_027362762.1, read on the forward strand.
AGTTCCTTTTAGAGTCTTCAGATGACAATGGACATGAGGATGAAACTTCAGTCATAATGGTCCGATTACAAAGTTTCCATTTCATTACACCACTGGAGCCAGACAGTGCCTGGAAGTCCATTTCTACATCTCATGTATATTAATGTCCATAAATCGGCAGTATTTGAGAATATTGGGTAACGGTATAAATAATAATAACCTCAATCATCTCTCCTTATACAGCTCTATGCAGATATCCTTCTAGCAAAGACTGTTATGTTTGGAAATGCATACACCACTTTCTGTTGGCAAGTAAAAGTTATAAACTGTCAGAACAAAGCTTCCCTTATAACGCTGGCCTTTTATTTCTTCATTATAAAAGGAAACCATACACTATGTACAATAATAAAATGATCTTGTGTTCTGGACGTGGAAGTGATATCACGGCAAGTCTCCGGAGCTTTGTTATAAAGTTCTATCCCCTGGTTTCATGTTCATTGAAATGCAGCCGAGAATGATATTAAACATGAAGGATGATATCGAGCGTTTGCATTCAAACACAATGGCCTAGTCAGCTTTTCTTGTGCTAAATCTCGTACTGAATACAAACCCCTCTCCTTAGTGCCTGTTCTGTTATACAATCAGTATCCTGATTTCAGGGCAATTATGTTATTCAGCAAGTTTAGCATTTCCTATGTCCATTCAGAGCCCTGCTGTACCGTCCAAATAAATATATCCTATTATTCAATTAAACTCTGTTTTGATTGCATTTCCAAGAAGTAACTGAGACAAATCATTGGCAAATAAAGATGCTGATTGGCATTTAATTGTAGTAAAGTTAGCAATTTAGTTTTAGCTTCCTTATTTGCATTGTGTTTACCACGGGGTATGTGCAAGCGACATCTTTATCAGACCGATACCACCAGAAATACGCCGGAAAAAGCACCGAAAAACTGGATATTGCTGTGCACATGTTCCGGCTTATCTCACTTCTTTTAACCCCTTGAAGGTTCGGAACCCTGGAGTGGTTAAAAGAACTTTCACGTTCATTCTTCAAAAATGAAGCCACCCGCTCTCTATTATAAAAGATACAGGAAAAAGATGCAGGCGTGGATCCGCTTTAGGAATACCAGACGCCGGCTTTATTCTGAAGGTACTTTGTGAAAGAAAACTCCGGCGACTCCGCCGTTGGATTAGAACCATTTTGTGCAGATAGACAGACATGTTATGTCTTTTTGCTGGCTGCTTCTTTATAAGGCTATCTGCATATAGAGATTTTTAAGGAGTTTTTGGAGCATAAACTGGCTATGTGCACAGAACGCCTTTTTCAGGCAAATACGGAAATGGAAACTGCTTGAAAAACCTGTCAAAAATGTTCAAAAGAGTGAACGTATGCTTTTCTAGGTAAAACCAACTTGCTGCTCATATGTCTAATTTTTTTTAAAGTGTTTTAACTACTTTGGGCTTCTAAAAATACAAAGCTGTTAAAAGAAATGACATGTCTATTCTTCTGGCCTTTTCCGCTGTACTTAACAATACAAATCAGTGGAAAATGCCCGGATGTTTTTTTTGGTGCATTTTGTTTAAAAAATGCTTCCGTTTTTTTTTTCATTATTTGAGTGAGAAAAAACTACTGGAAAAGAACAGTAAAAAAGACTTCACAAAAATCATGGGAAAATCCTCCAAACAGCTTCTGTCAGAAAAACGCTCAGGAAACTAAAGCCAGCCATACACATTACAGATGGCTGTCAGCCACCTCAGCCAGCTCTCCCATTACCAGGCGTGCTTGTTCAGCCGAGTGCCCTTGTGTTCTCTATGAGAAAGCCATCAGGGGAACAATATGATCGGCAGTCTGAAATCGGACATGAATGATTGACATCTTCCCTGCCAATCAGTTACTAATCGCTCCTCAGAGGGGGATTGTAATGAGGTCAATCTTGACTCCTCAGCAGCGCTTATCGCATCGTAGTGAGCGTCCGTGAAGCTCCATTGCCAGCAACAGAGAATGGACTCATTCGGCGTCGGCACAGTGACGTCATTGTGCCATCATGTATGCCCTGGCCACAAGAGGAAATGGAGCTGCAGGGGATCATATGGAGCAGTAAGTTGTAATTATTTTCTTTTTTTCTATAAAGTGAATGAAATGAGGGGTGGAAGAGGGGACACTATATTACAATGAGTTAAAGGTGTTAGATGGAAGAGAAGACATGACAATGAATTGGGGTTATGTAATTATAGTGGTATGTGGGGTATGTAATTATAATTAATTTGTGGGGGGCATGTAATTCTAATGAATTGGGGGTATGTAATTCTAATGAATGGGGAGGACATGTAAATATAATGAATTGAGGGACATGTAATTATAATGAATTGGGGGGCATGTAATTAGAATGAATAGGGGACATGGAATTATAATGAATTGGGGGGCATGGAATTATAATGAATTAGGGGGAGAACATGGAATTATAATGAATTTGGGGACATGTAATTATAATGAATTGGGGGAGAGCAGAAGGAGCACCGTGGAGGGGGTGTTGAGGATGCATGAGAGGGACTGGTAATGGATTAGTGGAAAGTGTAACGGGGCTAATTAATTTATATTTTTATTGTGAGGGGGAAAAGTGGCTAATTATAGTTAGTGGGGGCTCAGTTCCAGCTTATTCATTTATATTTGAAATGGTGGGTTGCAAAATAGCTAATTATATATTAATGGTGGGTGCATGTTTATATTTGAGACGCTTGCGCCCGGACTGACTGGCGTGAGCGTGATTAGTGATCCCACTGTACCATGAACCGAGGAGTGCCTGGAGGGGCGTAACTAAGTAACAACCCGATCCGACCAGGGTCGCACAGCGGCTTAGTCGACTCCGTGGACCAAGGAGGAACCGAGCAGAGGGACCAGGTGCGACTCCAGGTCAGACCCCGGTCACAGTTGTTGACCCACACCGGGGAATGCAGGAACAGGCAGGTTAGACTGGCATACAGGTAGGTGGGTATTGGCAAGTATGGCTGGTATGCAGACAGGTGGGTACTCGCAAGTACGGCTGGTATGCAGACAGGTGGGTACTGGCAAGCACGGCTGGCATGCAGACAGGTGGGCACTGGCAAGCACGGCTGGAGTGCAGACAGGGAGGTACTAGCAGGTTGGAGCGCAGGCTGGATAGGGTCCAGTACAGACTGGGAGACAGGTACAGAGCCGTAGATGCGGTAGACAAGCAGAGTAAAGCGAAACTTCCGGAGCGGAGGACAAGGCAGAGCAGAGAGGAACTGCTGGAGGGGTGAGCAAGCGAAAACCGCAGGTGCGGTGGGCAAGGCAGAGCAAAGCGGAACCACCAGAGCGGTGGACAAGGCAGAGCAGAGAGAAACCGCAGGTGCGGTAGACAAGGCAGAGCAGAGCGGAACCGCCGGAGCGGTGGGCAAGGCAGAGCAGAGCGGAACCGCCGGAGCGGTGGGCAAGGCAGAGCAGAGAGAAAGCGCTGGTGCGGTGAGCAAGGCAGAGCAGAGAGAAACTACCGGAGCGGTGGGCAAGTCCGAGCAGAGAGAAGCCGCCGGAGCGGTGGGTAAGGCAGAGCAGAGGGAAGCTGCCGGAGCGGTGGGCAAATCAGAGCAGAGAGAAACCGCCGGAGCGGTGGGTAAGGCAGAGCAGAGAGAAACCGCCGGAGCGGGGGGCAAGTCAGAGCAGAGAGAAACTGCCGGAGCGGTGGGCAAGACAGAGCGGAGCGAAACCGCAGGTGCGGTGGACTAGGCAGAGAGGACAGGGCTCTGTTCACATGGAACAGACTGGAAAATACAGGAAGATGGCTAGAACACAGGAGGAAGATATGGAGGAAGGGAAAAGGGACAAGCAGAACCAGACACACACAAGGTACTTCCTATGAAGTAGCGAGTGGACACAAAACTCACAAACAGAAGTACAGAGACAACGAGTTGGAGTTAGGTGCAGGTTCAGATACTGCAGGAAAAGGGAAGGTACGGACATAGAGACAAACAGGTAACAGGCTAGGATACAGTTCAGACAGAAACTGCTACTGCAATGAGAAACAAGAACGAGCCTGGGTATACAGCCACCAGAGTGGCGGAAACAGACTAGAAACAGGACAGGACCTGGCAGTTCAGTAGCAAAGACTAACTGAGTGAAGGTGATGCTCAGGCACCTCCTTCTGGGTGGAGGGGGTTTAAATATCCAGTGACTCACAGCAATAGGCTGGAGACGCATTAGGGGTGCGCCCACTGCAGCTATAAGAATCAGGAAGTAACCGGGCCGCCGCCCTAAGCAGTCAGTCAAGACACATGCACACAGCATGAACTGGAGCACGGTTTGCAGGCTGGACTTACAGGTAAGATTGCGGTCTTGCATAGTGGGAGGTGGTGCACTATGTAAACACGCCGCCAGGGATGTTACAATATTCAGCAGTGCAGTGTGGGAGATTTTTTATTCAAGAAACATGTATACAAATTTGTATTTTAAGGGGTGGGGTGACCAGCGCAGCAAACTCTGCAGTGACCGGGTCACGTCGTTAGGATGTTGACATGAATGTTTGACAAGATGAAGAAGAAACAAAGAAAATGGCTGTAATCAGAGCATTTTGCTTCTTCATTGGGTGATTGGCAGCCTGTTCATACTGAAAAATTATCGTGAAGCAAGTGTCCTTAATAACGATCATTCACAATTATCATTCAGTGTAAATGCAGAGAGATGGGGGTAATATTCTTGTTTGTAAAAAAAAAAAATCTCTCTCTTTTTATGTATAGCACCATCCCTTAGTATATATGGTCTTCTCTTGTTATGTACAGTGGTGGCCAAAAGTATTGGCACCCCTGCAATTCTGTCAGATAATACTCAGTTTCTTCCTGAAAATGATTGCAATCACAAATTCTTTGGTACTATCATCTTCATTTAATTTGCTTGCAAGGAAAAAACACAAAAGAGAATGAAGCAAAAATCAAATTATTGATCATTTCACACAAAACTCCAAAAATGGGCCAGACAAAAGTATTGGCACCCTCAGCCTAATACTTGGTTGCACAACCTTTAGCTAAAATAACTGCGAACAACTGCTTCCGGTAACCATCAATGAGTTTCTTACAATGCTCTGCTGGAATTGTAGACCATTCTTTTTTGGCAAACTGCTCCAGGTCCCTGATATTTGAAGGGTGCCTTCTCCAAACTGCCATTTTGAGATCTCTCCACAGGTGTTCTATGGGATTCAGGTCTGGACTCATTGCTGGCCACCTTAGAAGTCTCCAGTGCTTTCTCTCAAACCATTTTATAGTGCTTTTGGAAGTGTGTTTTGGGTCATTGTCCTGCTGGAAGACCCATGACCTCTGAGGGAGACCCAGCTTTCTCACACTGGGCCCTAAATTATGCTGCAAAATTTGTTGGTAGTCTTCAGACTTCATAATGCCATGCACACGGTCAAGCAGTCCAGTGCCAGAGGCAGCAAAGCAACCCCAAAACATCAGGGAACCTCCGCCATGTTTGACTGTAGGGACCGTGTTCTTTTCTTTGAATGCCTCTTTTTTTTCCTGTACACTCTATGTTGATGCTTTTTGCCAAAAAGCTCTACTTTTGTCTCATCTGACCAGAGAACATTCTTCCAAAACGTTTTAGGCTTTCTCATGTAAGCTTTGGCAAACTCCAGCCTGGCTTTTTTATGTCTCGGGGTAAGAAGTGGGGTCTTTCTGGGTATCCTACCATACAGTCCCTTTTCATTCAGACGCCGACGGATAGTACGGGTTGACACTGTTGTACCCTCGGACTGCAGGGCAGCTTGAACTTGTTTGGATGTTAGTCGAGGTTCTTTATCCACCATCCGCACAATCTTGCATTGAAATCTCTCGTCAATTTTTCTTTTCCATCCACATCTAGGGAGGTTAGCCACAGTGCCATGGGCTTCAAACTTCTTGATGACACTGCGCACGGAAGACACAGGAACATTCAGGTCTTTGGAGATGGACTTGTAGCCTTGAGATTGCTCATGCTTCCTCACAATTTGGTTTCTCAAGTCCTCAGACAGTTCTTTGGTCTTCTTTCTTTTCTCCATGCTCAATGTGGTACACACAAGGACACAGGACAGAGGTTGAGTCAACTTTAATCCATGTTAACTGGCTGCAAGTGTGACTTAGTTATTGCCAACACATGTTAGGTGCCACAGGTAAGTTACAGGTGCTGTTAATTACACGAATTAGAGAAGCATCACTTGATTTTTCAAACAGTGCCAATACTTTAGTCCACCCCCTTTTTTAGGTTTGGTGTGGAATTATATCCAATTTGGCTTTAGGACAATTCTTTTTGTGTTTTTTTCATTGAAGACAAATTAAATGAAGATAATAATACCAAAGAATTTGTGATTGCAATCATTTTCAGGAAGAATTGCAGGGGTGTCAATACTTTTGGCCACCACTGTATAGTCCTGTCCCTTATAATGCATCCTCTTTTGTTATTTATAGCACTGTCCCTTATTACATAGTACCCTCTATTATTATGTATAGTATCAGGGCCGGCGTCAGCACCTGGAGTATCCGGGCAAGTGCCGGGGCCCTAGACCATCAGGGGGGCCCACTCGTTATCGGGGCCCGGGTTGCATCCCCGGCATCTGTGCAGGGCCGCCGGTGCTTTTCAAGCCCTGCTCTGCTTCATGCAGCAGCAGCAGTGTGCGGTCAGTGTGCTGCTGCTCCACCAATCAGGCCCAGTGCTGTCACTTTCCAGACATGGCCGCGCGCTGTGCGCAGTGCGGCTGGGTCTGGTAGTAATGACACGCAGGAGCGACATTGCTCCTTTAATTGTGCTTGTGTGTCGCACCTGCCGCGTCATTACTACCAGACACAGCCGCACAGCGCGCGGCCATGTCTGGGAAGTGACAGCACTGGGCCTGATTGGTGGAGCAGCAGCACACTGACCGCACACTGCTGCTGCTACGTGAAGCAGGGCAGGGCTTGAAAAGCACCGGCGGCCCTGCACAGGTGCCGGGGCCCCCCTGATGGTCCAGGGCCATGTGACACGCCTGAGGCCCTGCACTGCCACATGACTGAGGAGCTGGACGGGACACAGGCCAGGGGGCAGGTGAGCGAGCTTCCCCAATCCCCATATAAAAAATATTTCTTATGTGTGTGTGCATGTATGATGTGAATGTCTGTGTATGTCAGTGTGTATGACTGTGTATATATATTTATGTCTGTTTTATATGTGTTTTTAAGAAATATGTATGTGTATGTATCTGTGCGTGTCTGAGTATTGTGTGTTTATATCTGTGTACCATGTTCATATGTGTATGTGTGTGCATGCCTGCGTACCATTTGCATGGGCATGTCTGTACACTGTGTGTGCGTGTCTGCGTATTGTGTGCGTGTCTGCGTATTGTGTGCGTGTCTGCGTATTGAGTGTGTGCGTGTCTGCGTACTGTGTGCATGTGATGCGCCCCCTGGGCCTGTGTTGTTAGGGGGATACTCGGAGCCGGATCGCTGGAGGTTGTAGTCTCCGTGGCGCTGACCCGGTCCGTGCCCAGGGTGGTCAAATCAGAGGCAGGGTTATTGGTATGATAATTGTCTGACTACGCCACCCGTGGATTGCGGTCAATGGGGACCGCCGCTGCAAGGCAGACCGCTGAGGCCGGTGTTATGTGTGCAGCTAAGAATGGGATGACTCCCCACGGGAAGAGTACAGCCTCAGGGCAGTTAGCGTGGATGATGGGAGTGATGGTGGAGATAGTCCCAATACCAATAGTGCTGGAGGAGCAAGAAGTCACAGACAACGTGTTGCAATCCAATGTCCTTTACTCACAGTTTGTGAGCCGTGCTGCGTCCACCAGGCAAGGGACTCGGTCAACTCCCAGGTCTTTCTGGAGTATGTCTCAAAGCTCCCTTCCGTCCTTTCTCTGGCTCGTGCCCCACCAGTGACCAAGCTTATGTCCAGCTCCCGCGGGTCTTCTCTTGGGAGGGCTACGTGCCCACATCCCTGACCCTATATGCTATGCCTTCCTAGCAAGGTGTAGCGAGGGGTCGCACCAAGGGCTGGTCACGACCTCTGGTTCTTGGCTGAAGATGATTCGCTTCCACCAATTTGGGATCCGGTACCCTGTTCTGCCAAACCGTCACCCGCAATCTCCTGGGTCCTTAGGGTTCTCTCTTCCTTCTCGTTCCTGAGCCTTTCTGTTTCACTTGTTACTTCTGTTCTGGTCTTGTTCCCTTTTCCTTTCCACTGTTCCTTCTCCTCTCTCTCTCTCTCTCTCTGGCCCCGGCCTCTGTGCTAGGCCTGCCCAGGGAGCAGAGCCCATGCAGCAGCCCTGCTCCCTGCCTTCTCCACTTCTCCTCACAGACTGAACTTCTTCTTCTTTCTCTGTGCTGGCTGGGCCTCACAGGCTAGGTCCGCCTCCGGAGCAGAGCTCCACAGAGGCCCTGCTCTGTCACTTCCTCACTCAGACTGAACACTGTTCTAAGATGGTGCCCACCTTTTATACCTCCTTCTGACCATGAGCCCAGGTGACTAGCAACCAATGGGCTCCTACCTATGCTCAGGAACCAACCCCTACCTACCCCTATAGCACTGGGTATTCCACCCCCCTCCCCACTCCAGCCAGGGACAGATGCTGTCGTGCCTGCACTTCTGTCTAGTGGGAGCACCGTTGAGCTGTCCCTCGGAAATGGGGTGTGTGTGCTGTATGCAGCCTACTGAGCCTTGATCCATACTCCATCCTTACCCGGGAGTGGGATATCACACCTCTGGATGAGGTGCAATACCTCTGTAGCGACCAAGTCCTCAGGGCGCTACACGTGCATGTCAGCGTACTGTGTGCGTGCGTGTCTGCGTACTGTGTGTGTGTGCGTGCATGTCTGCGTACTGTGTGTGTGCGTGCATGTTTGTGTGTCACCCCAGGCCTGGATGCCACAAATATTAAAGGCTGTGTCTGAGAGCAGGAGGGAGGTTCCCTGGTCAGGGACCATTAGCATGCAGCACCTCCTGTCCCAGGCCAGTAGGGGGAACAGGCTGCCCTTATAAAAGCTGGAACTGGGGCAGGGTTAGAGAGACCAGAACCCACTTCTGAAGTGACCAGAAGGGTTCCTTAGAGGAAGGGACAGGTCAGCAGCAGCTGAGGAGTCCGTGAGGCAAAGGAGAGACTGCGAGCCAGGGACAGAGGCGACGAGAGACGGTCCTGGCTGAGAGATTCACCACCGGACATTGCGCTCCGAGGCTGTCAGGGTTGCAAGCCCAGCAGCAGAGAACCAACCCGCAAGGGATTTCAGGTCCCTTGGCCTAAGAAGCCTGGAGGCTCCGCCACATAGAGGGACCAGTACAGCAGGAGAAAGCAAAAGGTACCTAAGGCCCGAGTCGCAAGCCATACAGGCAAAGTACACGGCCAGCTCAGGGACGTGGGCTATTACACCACGAAGAGGGGGATAATCAGAAAGAGCATAGAGAGAACGGTAGGCCTACACACTCACCCTGATCAGCGGGGCTCGCCCGAATGCTCTCAGATGCCCAGGCCCATTCCTAACCGGTACTCCTGTTGGGTCAGTAATAACATCAGCAATAAAGACCCTGGACTGTTTGAAGCGGACTCTGAACTCTTACTATTGTGGCCTGCACTATCACCCCCAGCATTCACCTACACTGCCCTGAGGCTACACTCTTACCGTGGGGAGTTATCCTATCCCTATGCTGCACACCAACACCAGCCTCAGCGGTCTGCCTTGCAGCGGCGGTCATCCCTGACCGCAATCCACGGGTGGCGTAGTCGGACATTCAAAACACTGATAAATAGACTGCCACAATTTGGTCTGACCACCCTGAGCCACGGGATCGGGTTGCCACTACTACCCCCAGTATCGCATAGAAGCCCGGTTCCAGGTGCCCCACGGCCCAGGGGGCGAGTCAGCTTTGGCGTAGTTGGCAGGATTGTGACCAACCCACCACAAACAGGTATTGCGTGCCTGAAAAAGACTTTATACTTACCTGAGTGAAGTTTCCCGCCATTCGGGGCCGTTTCCCACCATTCGGAGCTTTTTCCCGCCATCGGGCACCATCTTCTGGACGCTGCGCGGGAAGAAGAGGGGCGTGGACATCAAAACCGTGTGAGACCTGAAGCCCCGCCCTATGCTGAGACACTGCGCAAGGTCCTGGAAGGAGATCCACCGGACGCCGACGTCATCACTGAGCGACGCAAGGTCCTCGCCCAGAGCATCGCGAGCGGAGCCGCGGCCTACAGAAGAGGATTGCCGGAAGGTAGGCCACGGTTAACTAGGGGGGAGGAAGATGTCGGACGTGGAGGGACCTTCTACCACCAGCGTGGCTGCAGCAGCGGTGATGCCGTTCTCCATGCCCTACATCCCCGGAGCGGCCTGGCTGCCCCAATACTCAGGGAAATCCCATACATTAACTGACTTTAAGGAAAGACTGCACAGTTTATTTAAAGTTTATCCCCTGACAGAAGAACAGAAAGTGAGCATTCTGACGGGGCAGCTAACCGGTGCAGCCCAGCGGGAAGTGAAATCATGGTCAGATGAGGAGAAAAGGACTGTAAAGGACATTCTGACCCGGCTGCGGGGTACCTTTGACACCCGCACCTCAGCTGAAAGCAAAATGCGGTTCTATGGATGTAAGCAGCGAGCTCAAGATAGCATCAGAGACTATGCCCTAAATTTACAGGAAGCCTTGGGGGCAATTAAGCAAGCTGACCCTGGCAGCGTGCAGGATACAGATAAACTGTTGACTGACCGGTTCATAGAAGGTCTGCTGTCCAGCCCCCACAGAACCCAGCTGCGCCTCATGGCCCTACAGAACCCCGATTTGACTTTTGCACAGTTCAAAGATAGGGCCATCCGGGTGCTCCGAGAACCCGCACCAGGAGGCGCTGTAGTTTCTTGGCGCCCTGCCATCACTTACCACCAGGAGGCAGCGCCCTACCCTGCAGACCTTGTGGGGGCTGATGTGCAGGCCTTAAACCCATCCCCGCCTGTAAACCTGCACCATCAGGTCCAAGAACTAACAAAGAGTGTAGCTGCATTGACCAGGACCAAACAGTCATTACAGATGGACCCGTCAGGACCAATCAAGCTGGCTTCAAGTCCAGAGGATGTCCCGTGGCGTCGACGGAGGAGGATCCCGTCGTTTCGAGGGAGGCCCGCCGATCGTTACACTGAGGATGGACAGCCGATTTGCCGCCGTTGCTGCCAGCCGGGACACGTAGCCAGGTACTGTACTTTAAATGGGTCTGACCTGGGGCAGAGGGCCAACCCCCAGGCATAAGGTCATCAGGCCCGTCTAATTGGCGTAATAAGTACGTACGGGGACGCCCGGTTTTACCCGTAGTGCTGGATGGTATCCCCATGAGTGCACTGCTGGACACCGGGTCCCAAGTGACTACCATCCCCTATGTACTTTTCAAGCAGTACTGGAGTGACTCTGACATAACCCGCTATCCAGACAGTGACTTGAGCATCATCACCAGCAATGGCCAGCCCGTGCCGCAGGTGGGGTTCAGAGAGATGACCATTAAGATTGGTAAAGTTGAACTGCCTGCACAGGGAGTGATCATTGTGGACATTGACCGTCGAGAAAGTCACCCTAAAATAACCTTGGGTACTAACGTGATTGAAAATTGTCTTTCAGAAGTGATTGTAATTTTGCAGCAGGTGGCGATGAATGCGAGCTCCAGCCAACAGAGGTTCCTCCAGAAAGAGATAAGAGCCCTGATGAGACGGCAACAGGTAGAACTGTCTGGTGGTGAGATCGGTAGCGTGAGGATGAGCGTCCCGTTCCCCATTGCCATGCCTCCCAAAAGTGAAATGATGATCTGGTGTTGGACTGCAATCGGGTTAAGAGGGAGAGACTACCAAGCCATGGTAGAACCCGTGTACTCAGACAGCCGGCCCACCATTTTGACAGCCCGGGGGGTGGTTGATGTCCGCCATGGAAGGGTGCCCGTCCGGATCTTAAACATTGGGGAAAAGGGAAGTACACTTGCCCCGGTACTGTTATGTTCTGCTACCAAAGCTAAGGAAAGAGAGGAGATCTGTCACTACTATAGGACTCAGCTGAATCCCTACGATGTAACAGGGAACCTGATCCTGCGATCAGACCTGCTAAAGTCCTAATCTAGTCTGTACGGAGACCTATAGATGTGGGGAGGGAATCTCTACAAGTACTAAGGACTGGGAGGAATATGGGACACCTCCTAACAGAAATAGTAGCAGACAGACGAACAAACAAAATAGATAGAACATAGAGGTCCGTAGACCAAGCAAACTAACAGAGCTAGATACAGAGCACAGGCTAGCTAGAAAGTAGATATACAATGAAGTCCAGCAAAGCCAGAAGGGCGGAGCAGGATTAAATAGGCCAACAAGGTCATGTGACCAGCAAAGGAAAAAAAACCTAACAGCAAGGTTCTAACAGTACCCCCCCTTCTAAGAGGATCCTCCGGATCCCCTAGGACCAGGCTTATCAGGAAATCTCCTGTGAAACGCTCTGATAAGTCTGGACGCGGAAACATCATCTGACCTCACCCAACAGTTATCCTCGGGTCCGAAACCTTTCCAGGCCACAAGATACTGCAAACTAACTCTATACCGTCTAGAGTCAAGGATGCGAGAAATTTCATATTCCCCGTCCTCCACCACCGGAGGAACAGAGGCAGAGGCGTCACCATCCGACACAACAGCTTTTTTTAACAGAGAGACATGAAAGACCGGATTAATTCTCCAGGAGGTAGGAACCTCCAACCTAACAGCAGATTGGTTGACAACCTGAAGCACCTTAAAGGGCCCTACAAACTTGGGACCCAATTTCTTAGAAGGAATCCTCAACCGCAGATTCCTAGAGGACAACCAAACCATGTCACCAACAGCGAACAAAACCTCCTGTCGTTTCCTATCAAAGTAGTCTTTAGATTTTCTGTTGGCCTCCTGAAGATTACCACGCACATCCGTCCAAACTCTCTCCAAATCACCGGAAAAATTCTCCTCCTCAGGCACGGCAGATCCCAACTTGGAGAACGACCCAAACGACGGATGTCTCCCAGAACAACAAAAAAAAGGCGAACAACCAGCAGAAGAAGATGTATGATTGTTCAGAGCAAATTCGGCAAGTGGCAGAAACTCAGACCACCCCTCTTGATTGTCTGCCACAAAACAACGCAAGAACTGCTCAACATCCTGGTTTTTCCTTTCTGTCTGGCCATTAGATTCAGGATGATATCCGGACGAAAACGACAAATGAATTCCCAACCTGTCACAAAAGGCACGCCAAAAACGAGCCACGAACTGAGGACCCCTATCAGAAACAATGTCAGTAGGAACGCCATGAAGTCTGACAATTTCCTTGACAAAGGCCTTAGCGAGAGTTTTAGCGCAGGGCAGTTTGACGAAGGGAACCAAGTGACACATCTTGCTAAAACGGTCCACGACCACCCAGATGACAGTAAAACCCTCAGAGGGGGGAAGGTCAGTTATAAAGTCCATAGCCAAATGTGTCCAAGGAGCACTGGGGACCTCCAAAGGACAAAGCAACCCCGCAGCAGGAGTATGTGAGGACTTAGATCTAGCACATATAGTACATTGGCGCACCCACTTAATGACTTCCTTCTGCCATCCAGGCCACCAAAAACTGCGACCCACCAGTCTCTTGGTCTCAGAGATTCCGGGATGACCTGCCAACCGAGATTCGTGACACTCAACAAACAAATCTCTCCTAAAGGTCCCAGGCACAAACAACCTCCCATGAGGAGTGTTAGATGGGGCATTCTCCTGAGCTTTAAGAATCTCATCTTCCAAAACGGAGTCTAAAGCAGCTATCACAACACCTTCTTGTAAAATGTTTTCCTCTTTCTCAGCACCGACTATGGGAGAAAAACTGCGAGACAAGGCATCCGCCTTAACATTCTTAGTACCAGGGATGTAAGTAACGGAGAAATTAAACCGCGAGAAAAACAGTGCCCACCTAGCCTGACGGGCATTCAGGCGCTTGGCAGCATCAAGATATATCAGATTTTTATGATCCGTAAGAACCTGAACGGGAAATTCCGCACCTTCCAAGAAGTGGCGCCAGTGTTCAAATGCGAGTTTAATAGCCAATAATTCCCGATTACCAATATCGTAATTCAATTCAGTCTCCGAAAATTTTTTTGAAAAAAAGGCACAGGGATGTAATCCATCCCCGTTATCCTGAGACAATACTGCGCCAACCCCCACAGAGGAAGCATCAACCTCAACCAAAAACGGCCTAGTAACATCAGGCTGCATAAGGATGGGAGCAGAGGTGAACCTCTCCTTGAGATACACAAAAGCTTCAATGGCCTCAGAAGACCACTGAACCGCATCAGCACCTTTCCTGGTGAGATCAGTCAGAGGTTTGACAATACTAGAAACATTTTTTATGAATTTTCTATAGTAATTGGCGAAACCCAAAAACCTCTGTATCGATTTCAAACCAATAGGCCTAGGCCATTCCTGCACAGCCTGAACCTTAACCGGATCCATCTCAAAACCTTTGCTGGAGATAATGTAGCCCAAAAAACTAATTCTCTGTACAGCGAACTCACATTTCTCCAGCTTAGCAAAAAGCGAATTGTCCATTAATAACTGTAATACCTCACGCACGCTCCGCCAATGAGACTCCAGATCTGGCGAATAAATCAAAATGTCATCCAAATACACAACCACATTTTTACCGATCAAAGGTCTAAGGATGTCATTAATCAGATTCTGAAAAAATGCAGGAGCATTAGTAAGACCAAAAGGCATAACCAGATTCTCAAAATGACCCACAGGAGTGTTAAAAGCAGTCTTCCATTCATCACCCTCCTTCATGCGCAACAGATTGTATGCCCCCTTAAGGTCAATTTTAGAGAACCACTTGGCCCCCAATAACTGGTTAAACAGATCAGGAATCAATGGCAGTGGGTAAGGATTGCGTACCGTAATTTTGTTAATCTCACGAAAATCCAGACAAGGACGTAAACCGCCGTCCTTTTTTTTTACAAAAAAAAATCCAACCGCCACAGGAGACTTAGAGGGCCTAATGTGACCGGCGGCCAAGCTTGTCTGTATGTATTCCTCCAAAGCCTTCCTCTCAGGAATAGTAAGGTTAAATAAACGACTCTTAGGAAGAGTCGCTCCAGGGATAAATTCAATAGAACAATCATAGTCTCTATGGGGAGGCAAAACCTGCGATTCTTTCTCAGAAAAAACTCTCCAAAAATCCTGAATAGGAACAGGCAATTCTCCCCTATCCAAAGCTGCAATACGCCCGTTACAACACTTGTCATAACATTTATGGCTCCAGGATTTAATTTCACTGGTAGACCAATCCAGTACAGGATTGTGAAATTTTAACCAGGGCAAACCCAATATTACTGGAGAAGGCAAGTTATTCAACACTACCAAATCCAATTTCTCATGGTGAACACCATTAATAGTGAGAGGAAATTCACTGACCTTGAGAGTAATATTCTTCAAAGGGGAGCCATCCACAGAAACCACAGCAATGGGGGATGATAAAGGTTCAGGTTTTAAATTGAGTTTTTCCACGAATCCCCCATCAATTACATTCAGTGTAGACCCGCAATCAACAAACACCCGAAATTCCATTAATTTTTCCTGAGCAATCGTGGAAGCAGCTAAAAATATACCCTTGGAATTTAAACAGGCAATACGGGCGTGACTGACCATTTTTTTTTTCTTTCTTCATACGAAGCTCACAGCCTTTAATCAAATGACCAGATTTTCCGCAATAGAAACACAAGCCTTCCGAAAAACGACGGTCTTTTTCTTGAGAGCGAGGTGCCACCGATCCAATCTCCATCGGTTCACCACTGTTAGTACACACATTATCATAACCAGAAACTGACATAGCAGAGGATTTGCTCTCATTAACCCTAGCACGCAGTCTTCTATCCACCCGTATAGCTAATTGCATAGCCTGTTGCAAATCTTCAGGTGTAGGATAAGCAATTAGCAGGTCTTTAACCCTTTCACTGAGCCCAGCAAGAAATAGACTTTTCAGAGCAGAATCGTTCCACCCTGTTTGAGTGGACCAACGACGAAAATGTGTACAATATTTTTCCACATTACCTGATCCTTGTTTTAAACGTCTCAACTCAGTCTCAGCTGATGCGACACGGTCAGGATCATCATATAATAGTCCCAAAGCAGAAAAAAAACTATCCACTGATCTGAAGCATGAATCACTAGGTTGCAAAGAAAAGGCCCACTCCTGAGGCTCTTTGCGCAAAAGTGACATTATGAACCCTACGCGCTGGGATTCATCCCCAGAGGACTTGGGTCTCAAACGAAAACACAATAAGCAAGCATTTTTAAATGAAAAAAATTCTCGATGTTCACCAAAAAATAAATCCGGCAAACATACCTTAGGCTCCAAGAAATATGCTCCAGGACAGTTACTCACGTGCTGACGGAGCTCGGCCACTTCCAGAGAGAGTCCCTGCAGGTGTTTAGCCAAATCCTGAACCGACACCATGATGGAGCAAAAAAAAAAAAAAAAATCTTTCCTTAGAGAATTTGCAGGCTGGACTTACTGTTATGTTCTGCTACCAAAGCTAAGGAAAGAGAGGAGATCTGTCCCTACTATAGGACTCAGCTGAATCCCTACGATGTAACAGGGAACCTGATCCTGCGATCAGACCTGCTAAAGTCCTAATCTAGTCTGTACGGAGACCTATAGATGTGGGGAGGGAATCCCTACAAGTACTAAGGACTGGGAGGAATATGGGACACCTCCTAACAGAAATAGTAGCAGACAGACGAACAAACAAAATAGATAGAACATAGAGGTCCGTAGACCAAGCAAACTAACAGAGCTAGATACAGAGCACAGGCTAGCTAGAAAGTAGATATACAATGAAGTCCAGCAAAGCCAGAAGGGCGGAGCAGGATTAAATAGGCCAACAAGGTCATGTGACCAGCAAAGGAAAAAAAACCTAACAGCAAGGTTCTAACAGGTACGCTACATTAGCCAAATTGTTTGCTGTCGAACACAATGCTCTCAGGGTCATGGAACCCTTGCCTCCATCTCCACCGGTGGAGGATAATGGCTCCCAGAAACACAAGGAGGACTGGTGCCAGAAACTCCACGTGGGTGCTGACTCCACTCCCTCGCACCAAAAACAAGGAGTCTACCGGGTGGTTCAGGAGTACGAGAGAATCTTTAGTAAGCACCCGCTAGACTTCGGCAGAGTGAAAGGGGTAGAACACCACATCCCCACGGGGAGCCACCCACCAATAAAAGAGAGACACAGACCTGTACACCCTGCACATTATCAGAACGCAAAGGGCATGCTGAGAGAAATGAAAGAAGCCGGGGTCATTAGAGACAGCTGTAGCCCCTGGGCAGCCCCCTTGGTTCTGGTAAAAAAGAAAGACGGTACCATGACAATGTGCGTGGACTATAGGCATATGAATCGTATCACCCATAAAGACGCGTACCCGCTACCTAGGATAGAGGAGTCTTTAGCCGCACTAAAATCAGCTAATTTCTTCTCTACTTTGGACCTTACTAGCGGGTACTGGCAGGTTCCTGTGGCAGAGGCTGACAAGGAGAAGACCGCCTTCACCACCCCGATGGGATTGAGTGAATTCAACTGTATGCTATTCGGGCTCTGCAATGAACCCGGAACCTTCCAGAGGCTGATGGAATACTGTCTAGGACACCGAAACTTCGAGACGGTCCTACTTTACCTGGACGACGTGATTGTCTATTCGAAGACTTACGAGGACCATCTAAAGCACCTGGCCGAGGTGTTCGAAGCCCTGGCAGGCTATGGCCTGAAAGTGAAGCCCTCAAAGTGTCACCTGTTAAAACCGAAGGTACAGTACCTAGGGCATGTGGTGAGTGCTGAGGGAGTAGCCCCCGACCCCGACAAGGTTACAGCAATCAAGAGCTGGCCAAGCCCCTCTAACATCAAAGAAGTGAGGCAATTCCTCGAGTTGGTAGGCTACTACCGAAGGTTCATCCCCGGGTTCACTAAGATGGCAGCTCCAATGCAGGACCTCCTGATAGGTCAGTCTAAATCCAGAAGTCACAAGCCACCCTTCAAGTGGGACAAGCCGGAAGAGGAGTCCTTCTGCCAGTTGAAGATGGCCCTCACGGGGGACGAGATCCTGGCCTACCCCGATTATGGCCAGCCTTTTATCCTCCCCACAGACGCCAGTAATGTGGGGCTAGGAGCCGTACTGTCCCAAAACCAACAGGGCAGAGAAAGGGTGATCGCGTACGCCAGCCGGAAGCTGAGGCCCACTAAAAGGAACCCGGAGAATTACAGCTCCTTCAAGCTAGAATTCTTGGCAGTGGTGTGGGCCGTCACAGAACGGTTTAAACAGTACCTGGCCTCCGCAAAGTTCACCGTGTACACGGACAACAACCCGTTGACACACCTGGACAATGCAAGACTAGGTGCCCTAGAACAGCGGTGGATGGCCCGGCTATCAAATTATGACTTCACAATCAAATACCGGGCAGGCAGAACCAACGCCAACGCAGACGCCCTATCAAGAATGCCCCACCTACCCGAAGGAGAAGAAGACTCGGAAGAGCTGGAGGAAGTAGAGCTCCTTGCGTTCCACCGATATGGGGCCACTCAGTATTCTCACTGGGTAAGAGACAAAGACCTAACCACTGTCATGTTCAACCCCTTACCCCACCACGGCTGGGCTGAAACGCAAGATAGTGACCCTGCAGTTCGCCTGGTGAAAGACCTGTTAACCCAGGCAGATGCTAGCCCAGAGGAAGCCAAGCAGTTATGGAAGGAGAAAAGCAGGCTATTCCTCTGCAAAGGTAAGCTGTGCAGAAGGCTTGTCAACCACCGGACGCACAAGCTGACCTGGCAGGTAGTGGTCCCGAGACGGGATGCAGCAATGGTCCTGGAGGCCTGCCATGACAGAGCGGGACACTTCGGGTGGAAGAAACTGGAGTTCCTACTGAGAGAGCGGTTCTACTGGATCGGTATGAGAGGGGCCATAGAGAAGTGGTGCAGGGACTGCGGCCCATGTCACCTCAGAAGGAACGACCGTACCAGCCAGAAGACACCCTTGAGGCCCATCGTCACCAGGCAGCCTCTTGAGCTGGTAGCTCTGGACCATGTGAAGTTGGCTCCAAGCCGGTCCGGCTACATCTATGCCCTCACGATTGTGGACCATTACTCCCGGTTCTTGGTGGTGGTCCCGGTTAAAGACTTGACGGCTCAAATGGCGGCCAGAGCCTTCCAACAACACTTCTGCCATCCACACGGGTATCCGGAACAGGTCTTGACAGATCAAGGTCCAGCGTTTGAGGCGGAAGTCTTCCAGGAGTTCTGCAACCTCTACGGCTGTAGGAAGATTCGGACAACGCCTTACCACCCGCAAACCAACGGGCTATGTGAGAAAATGAATAATATCGTCATTGATCTCCTCAAGACGTTGCTCCTGGAAGAACGCAGCCTGTGGCCAGAGAAGCTGCCAGACCTGATAGACTTGTACAACCATATCCCGGTGAATGCTACCAACTGCACCCCGGCTTACCTGATGCGAGCAAGACCAGGTAAGCTGCCTATGGACCTGGAGATGGGAGTCCTGACACCCGAGTACACCTCCCCAGATGCGGACTGGGATACGGAACGGCGGCAACAGTACAAGAAGGTACAGGAGAGTGTGGAGAGGAGCCTGGCTCAAGCGAGAGAAAAGCAAGAGAGGCTCTTCAACCAACACGCCCCTGCTGGTCCCCTGGAACCTGGTGAGTAGGTCCTGAAGCGGGAGAGAAGGCTTCACAAGCTAGATGACCAGTGGGAGAGCGACCCGTACACAGTACTGACGTCCAACCACGACAACCCGAAGGTATGTGTAATTATCAAGGATGGAGGAGAAACCACTAGCACTGTCTCCAGAGACCACCTAAAACGGTCCCCCCGAGCAACTGCAGAGACCAAGTGAAGATCAGGATGACCTTGAGCCCGCAGTGGACAAGGAGGAAATGGTCAGCACCGTTCTCGGAGAGTTCCCCCGGTCCTGGACTCGGATAAACGATGCCATAGTGGTACCCGTCCTACACTACCTTCAACCTACCCAGCAGGAGACTACAGGAGAGCAGGAAGAACAAGAGGAACAAGCAGCCCCGGAGGCGGAAGAACCCATGCCAGCAGCCCAGGAGAGTCAACCCTCTGCTGACAGTGAGCCTGCCATGCCTGCAGTAAGCCAAAGGACCCACAGACAGCTGCCTGCCCTGCCTGTAAACCCAGCTAGTAGCTGTACCCTAAATGCTAGTGGGGAAAGTCAGGTTAGACCACCACCAGACAGTGGGTTACGCAGGTCAACCCGGAGCACTAGGGGTCAAGTACCAGCTCGCTGGAGGATCTAGTACAAAGTCTACGTTTACCTGTAAATATTTAATGTTTTATGTTTGTTACCTGATAACTAATAGTGTTTTCTCCAGTTTTTCTAGTTCAATGGACTGACAGGTCATGGACACTGAATGGCCGGAACTACCATGGAGATAGTTGCACTTGGTGCCCTCTTGTGAAGATGGCGTGGCCTCCTTGTGGTCCAAAGTAGGTAGCTCCGCCTTGCCGCCATGCCCAAGGCCAGGAACTTGGGGTTTATAGGGACAGGTCCCCACACTGTGGAAACCTTGTTGGGTGATATGGACACCCGGTCGCGGAAGCGCCGTGACCTTAAGGACAAAATGTACTTGTAAATATGTTATGTTATTGTTTATACCCTGTATTTGTGTTTCCTGTTTAGTCCCGGAGTACTAAATTTTACTAGGGGGGAATGTGTCACCCCAGGCCTGGATGCCACAAATATTAAAGGCTGTGACTGAGAGCAGGAGGGAGGTTCCCTGGTCAGGGACCATTAGCATGCAGCACCTCCTGTCCCAGGCCAGTAGGGGGAGCAGGCTGCCCCTATAAAATCTGGAACTGGGGCAGGGTTAGAGAGACCAGAACCCACTTCTGAAGTGACCAGAAGGGTTCCTTAGAGGAAGGGACAGGTCAGCAGCCGCTGAGGAGTCCGTGAGGCAGAGGAGAGACTGCGAGCCAGGGACAGAGGCGACGAGAGCCGGTCCTGGCTGAGAGAATCACCACCGGACATTGGGCTCCGAGGCTGTCAGGGTTGCAAGCCCAGCAGCAGAGAACCAACCCGCGAGGGATTTCAGGTCCCTTGGCCTAAGATGCCTGGAGGCTCCGCCACACAGAGGGACCAGTACAGCAGGAGAAAACAAAAGGTACCTAAGGCCCGAGTCGCAAGCCATACAGGCAAAGTACACGGCCAGCTCAGGGACGTGGGCTATTACACCACGAAGAGGGGGATAATCAGAAAGAGCATAGAGAGAACGGTAGGCCTACACACTCACCCTGATCAGTGGGGCTCGCCCGAATGCTCTCAGATACCCAGGCCCAGTCCTAACCGGTACTCCTGTTGGGTCAGTAATAACATCTGCAATAAAGACCCTGGATTGTTTGAAGCGGACTCTGAACTCTTACTATTGTGGCCTGCACTATCACCCCCAGCATCCACCTACACTGCCCTGAGGCTACACTCTTCCCGTGGGGAGTTATCTTATCCCTATGCTGCACACCAGCCTCAGCGGTCTGCCTTGCAGTGGCGATCATCCCTGACCGCAATCCACGGGTGGCGTAGTCGGACATTCAAAACACTGATAAATAGACTGTCACAATTTGGTCTGACCACCCTGAGCCACGGGATCGGGTTGCCACTACTACCCCCAGCATCGCATAGAAGCCCGGTTCCGGGTGCCCCACGGCCCAGGGGGCGAGTCATTTGCATATGTGAAGGATGAGGTGGCAGGCTGGGCCCTGTGTACTATACCTATATTTCTCCGCCGTATCTGTGCATCATGAATGGTGGTATGTGCTAAAGGGGCCCACTGAGACTCTTTCGCCTGGGGCCCACAAAAACCTGGAGCCGGCCCTGTATAGTATCATCCCTTATAACTTATAGTCCCCTCTTGTTTTGTACAGTGTTGTCCTTATTACATAGCGTTATGTATATTGCCGTCTCATATTCTATAGCGTCCTGTCTTGTTATGTATAACACCGTTCCTTGTTACATAGTACCCTCTATTACTATGTATTTGTATAATAATGCATATAAGGGAAAAAAAATCAGCACGTCACCACTCTGTCTCCTTTCATCTGCAGATGTGTACCAAAGCAGCTGTGTGTTCATCAGGTGACCTATCACATAACAACTCGAAAATATCATGTGTCATGTCACATGATATATTTGGTGCTGGGGGCCTATGCACTCTAAACTGCCCGGGGTCCTGGCTACACATAATCCATCCCTGGCACCCCCCTTGCACATTAGACGGTTGGCCGAATCCCTTGATATTGGCGGTTTCAGACTACATTAGTCTAATGTGTATTGGGTTTTAAGCACTGTCCAATTAAAATTCTGCAAAGAACATTTTAGGAAAAAACTCTCCAAACTCTTCAAAACAGGAGAGTTTCCCAATGTGGTTTCTGGTTGGAAAACTCTTGGTTTTTAACCAGCTCAAAAAACTAAGGGTATATGCACCATTATATGCCAGCATAACCTATGAGATTTCCAAAATGAAGATCCAAATGGTGCTTTTCCTGAAGCGTCTTCATTGGCATATTTTTTTTTGCGAAATACCATTCAAAGTACTCTACAATAGGAGTGTATTTGATAAGGACGGGGAGCTGCTGAGTTTCTGAATATTCATTATATGGTAGGAAATTATGGGATTCGGTTTCAGCCTTTAAAGATCTGGCTTCTTTTCCATGAAACAGAGAAAGATAATTACTTTTGCAGGGAAATCGATAAATATATTATGTCTGAATATTTTGGCACAGGACAGAGAAATATATGTGCAAGACACAAGATGTGCTTGTAGCCTGACTACAGATCCTTAATCCAAATCTACTCAGCCAAGTGAAAAATGACTTTTTGGGGGATATTATTACAATTTCCAAAGGATCTAATTCTTACATTCTATCATTTAAATCCAGGGAGTTACAAAGTGAATTCTATGACCTAATCTTAGGACAGCTCCACACTTTAGTTCAGTGCCAAACGTGTATGTGTGGAGAAAATAGACCTTAATTTTTAAATTATTATGTCTATCTCATTTAAGGTATATTCACACGACGCTTTTCAGGCAGGTTTGGACAGGATGAGCACTGAAACCTTTCTGAAAAAGTGTTAACAAAACGCTTAAAAAAAATATGCATTTCTACATAAAAACGACTTGCTGTTCATACGTTTAGACTTTTGAGCATCTTTTAACCGCTTCAAGGCCCTAAAGATGCTAAGTGGTTAAAAGCAGTGAATTCTTCAGGAATCTTCTGCCAATACAAGTCAATGGGAAGTCTCAAGAAATGCCCAGAAGATACCTGGACATCTTTTTGAGAATTTTGTTAACGTTTATGCTTCACAAATTGTTGGCGGTTTCTTCACTGTTGAATAGAGCTAAAAAAAAGTTTATGAAACGCCAATACAAAAGACACCCAGAAAATGCTGGACAAACACTAAAAAAATGCAGGCTGTCAAAAAAAGCAAAAAAGCACTCATGAGATGAACAAAAAGTGCTAAAAAAAGACGCTACAAAACTCCAGCAAAACAGAGTGATTCCTGAAACTGAATTGACATGCTGCAGATTTGAAACTGCTTCAAATCTTCAAGGAAAAAATAAGTAACGTGTGCATGAGATTTCAGGAATCTCATTCACTCTGCTGACACTAGGAAGCGTTTCAGTTTTTGCGACAAATCTATGCAGAAAAAATGTGACAAAAACACAGGAAATACTTATCGTGTGCATATATTATGTACACACGTCATCTTTTAAGCAGAGCCTTCAGGTTTTATCACAAGAAGTTGTTTTCTTAAATGACATTGACGCTGGTTTTACCATCATTCTTGAGGTGGCTTCACTGCCTCTATCTTCTTTTGTGCTATACTGTGAAGCTTAGAGAGTAGCTTTGAGTGGAAGCCGCCTGTAGAATGAGCATGTCACTTCTTTTAACTACAAGGTTCCTGACCTCTGAAGCGATTCGAAGATGTGCACAGCAATGTAGTTTTGACATTGCTGTGCATTTTCTTAATTTTATGGGGCACTTTTTCAGTGCTTTTTCAGGTGGAATCCGCCTGAAAAACACTTTGTGTGCACAAAACTGAGTTGCAGACTGCACTGGCTGAGCCTCTGTACTTAGTGATTGTCTGAAGCGCTAACGTCATAATAGCAGACATCAGCGGAGGAGACTGGGCAATTGACCTGGGGATAATGAGTAAGGCACAGTTACTTTTTCTCAACATTCATAATAATGGAAAACTCCTTAAGGATTTAATGACTTCTCCTGATAAATCTCTCCACCAAGTTTATCCTTCTGTGATGTCCTAGATAAGAAAAGTGTGCACAAATTGTGCATACCAATCATAGATAATTGCTTATATTCAGGTGCTAAAATGTCCTACCTACTTAAAGTACAGTTATATATACCAATATGCAGTTCACCGTAATACATTGACTGTTCAGTTGTATTTCCAGGGTTGCCTCCAACTTCTGACTTGGCAGTAGGGACTGATGAAATGACAGGCAAGTTTTTTTTTTTTATGACCTACGCATTCTAATTTTTTTAGTTAAATTGAGTGGTGCCATGCTTTCAATAGCTTGCCTCTCACTTCCTAAAAAGTGTTTGATCTAATTTTTTTAGATCAAAAAAATAATAACTGTGTTTGCTCACACAGTGCTTTGTTCTCTTTTCTAAATCTTTTGGGAGCTTCCTTTGCATTGTGTTCAATTTGAATTGTATGTTAAGGTGCCAATACACCTTCCATAGTTGTTGGTTGATTTCTCATTTGACTAACAGCTATTTCTCCAGACCCCTCAGATTGGAACTAAATGGGAGAAAGCAGCTGCCAAACACCCATGGCAGTGGCTTATCTACCCTGAAGACAATAGGATCGGCTGTGGAAATTCAACATAATTAATCAATTTTTCCTTCCGATATGGTCTCAATTGAGAGGCTGCAATCAAATAACATAATTATCTGGTCCTGCTAAAATCAGCGGGTTCGGCTACCTCTGCTCTAATATGTGAGGACAACTTAAGAGGGACATATAGTATTGATGACCGATCCCTGGGATATGTCACCAATATCATATTAGCTTCAACATCAGCCACATGTAAATCATTGAACTCATCTGAATAGCACAGCTCTGATCAATGTGTAGTGGCCGCTGCCAGCTACTGCAGAACAGAAGGTCTAATCTACAGTTTTCGGCGATGTCTGCTACACATACAGTATAATTCAGCAGACAGAACTAATATTAGCTGATTTGTCGGGGTGTCAGATCCCCACAAATCTTTGTTACATGCCTGGACACCCCCTTTTATTTAAGCAGCTTACTTCGGCTGATATGGGGGTATATTTGGCACTGGCATGTCTGATGTAATTCTCATTTTAAACACCTTTCAAAATTTTGTTCTAGTTGTCTCTTCTGTTTTCCTTCTTTAATTCTCTTGTCCATCTATCCAATTAATTATCATGTTAAAATAAGTAAATACTTGCTTAACAGGATCAAATTCTTAAAGCAATGCACTGCAAGTTAACAAATGTTTGACTTCAGTAAAAGTCACCATGAATTAAACCTACACTCGAGCTGAAAATACAGTTGTGTGAATGTACCCAAAGACAGAGTACGGCTTACGCTCAATTGAAATAAAACTGGCGATTTTATCCGCTATGCGGTGCTGGAACCTCTTAGTTTTGCTGTCTATGCATTTGCTATAGTATAATTATTTGGCTTATAGCATACTGTCATCTCTGCACCAATATGTTGTCTGTGACAAATATTTCTATAGACACAACTATGGAAAGTGTTAAAGTAAACTGAAGATTTTATGGTTATAAAAGTCTGGGGTGATGTCACCTTTCCAGCTACTTCTCAGCTTTATCATTTCCTGCCAGAACATAGGCACTTACAGAACTACAGCCTGATAGGTGTGATATCTCAGGGTGAGACCTGAAAGTGTCAAAACTTACTGGATTTTTGAAGATATGGGTGGTGCAAGGCGTATTTTACAAGGGATTTCATACAATTGATAGAAGAATTTCCCAGGCTAAGATTAAATAGAGGCAGTTTTCAAAAATATACTAATTATTACCAAGCTGCGTGCCACTAAAAATCTCTCCTTGTCTGGATAATAAATAGTTTGATACCGATTCATCAAGACTAGTGATGAGCGAGCACTAAAATGCTTGGGTACTCGTTGCTCAGGTCGAGCAAATTGGAATACTCGGGTGCTCGACCCGAGCAACGAGCCCAATGTAAGTCTATGGGAAACTCGAGCATTTTTCAGGCGGCTCCCCCCGGCGGTCTGCACAGGGCCTAAAAATTGCCCAAATCGATGGGAACAGTGCTCAAATGACATGGGAACAGCATGGGGAAGACCCCTGGAAGCATTTCTGACTCCCAGGTCACTGCTGTCAACAACGTTGTCAGAGTATTACGCCACTTTAACGGACTCACAATAAAACATACAAAAACGAAACCAAAATGGATTTTCCTGGGAAATATGTTAATGAACATCCTTTCCAGGGTAATGACTTGTATATAAGGCAAAATAAATAACCAAAACCAAAAATACCCCTCCACACCTTGGGCTATGTTCACACGTAGCGTTTTTGATACGCTTTTGCACTTTTGCATTGCTTTCAACCGTGACAAATGCATTCACTGGGAAATGTCATTTTAACATTTTACAACCTTATCTGGCCATGTGGTGTGTGACACATCATCAGACACATGCATACAGTGCTGAAAAGACATGGGAACAGCATGGGGAACACCTCTGCAAGCATTTCTGACTCCCAGGTCACTGCCTAAAAGTGTGCCCATCATAAGTGATCCTTGGCACATGCGAAGATGCCTCCCGCCATGCACCTGTCGTTGCAGACTTGCAACAATCACCGTCCACGTCCTAGACCCAGTGCAGCATTCAGTTGTCCTTACCCCATTCCTTGGAATGCAAGCGCAAGTATGCAGCCAGCCACCCACCCTCTCACAGGCTGCAATACTATACTGCCCAATTTTTGACAGCTGCTTGCACTTGAAATGAGGCCTTTTAGGCTCGCGGAGACGGAAGCTGTCCATAATCTTATGGCGGCGGCGACCGGGTATTCCCAGTATCGTCTCCGCCTTCCACAAGCACGGGTCCCACAACATTACCCGTGCCCTCCCCAGTGCACTTACTGGGAAGGATCGTCTAACCACAAACACGTGGACAGGTGAATGTGGCCAGGGACGGTACGGAGCCAGTCCACAGCTTTTTTTGCTGAGTTGTATTTAGCTCGGTGAAAGCACTGGCATAGAGGGAAGCCGTATCTACTCTGGGTGTAATTTCTCCCAGGAAGTCCTCTAATGCAGCTTGTTGCAGAAGCAATGGCAGCCCGTCCAACATCAACTCGCACTTGTCGGTGGTGCTTTCACACACACACATCTTTCTTTGGCATTTAATTTCATGACTACAGAGCTGGGCAATGGCCTGATCTGCAATGTGGTTTTAGTAATAGCATGCATAAGCACGTTCAATCCGCATTAAAAAAGCAGCCATAGAGTGTCCGGGAACCTTTCTCCACACTTTTCTTAGCCAGGACTGCTTCTCGGCAGGGTTGGACGGTCCCACCAGAGAATCCTCTGGTGTGCCTTGGCTTCTACCTCAGGAGAGTTCATGATAGTGCTAACTTTGCAGCGGCTATGGGGCTCTTGAGCGAGGGAGAAAGGTGAGCCCTCAGAATCAAATCCTCTGGTGGGCACAATGTTTTTCAATCTGAAACAGCTTCTCAATGGCAGTTGTATTTCACCACAGCCATATTCTTTAGCTCGGTGAAAGGACTGGCCTAGAGGGAAACCGTATCTACTCCGGCTGTCATTTCTCCGTCACCCGGTTCCGCCCATTGTCACACAAGACCATGCCTGCCTGTATGTTCAGCGGTGAGAGCCACAGATCAGGCTGCTGTGTTACAGCTTTCAACAACTCTGCAGCGCTGGGTGGTTTGTCACCTAAGCATTAAGCATGCTATCTTCAGCACAGCCTATTGCCGCTTGGCCAAGGCAGTGCTGCAGTGCTGTCAGCTTGTGACTGATGTGGTCATTTCAGAGATGGAGGAGAAGGTGCAGGAGTTGAACAATGTTATTACATTGAGGTTAAATTGGTGACGCTATTTTTTATACTAAAGAAAGATCCTATTGTTTTGGGGGTTTTTTACGTTGTTTTTTTTAAGACAAATGCATTCACCAGGAAATGTAATTTTAACATTTTACAACCTTATCTGGCAATGTGGTCTGTGACACATTGTAACATACCTGGTGGCGGGCTTGCATGGTGCACCATCTCTCACCATGCAAGATCGCAAACTTGATCCTCAGTCCAGTCTGCTAGCCTGGCTTCTATTCATGCTGTCTGTTTGTCTCTGTTCTGACTGCTTAGGTTACTTCCTGTTTCTTGTAGCTGCTGTGGGCACACCCCTAATGCATCCTCAGCCTATTGCTGTCTGTCACTGGATATTTAAACCAGCTCCACCTGGAAACTGATGCCTGAGCAACTCTATCATTCAGCGTGCTCCTTGACTCTGAATGTGCCAGGTCCTGTTCTGTTCTTGTCTGTTTCCGCCACTCTGGGGACTGTATTCCCAGACTGGCTCCTGTATCTCTTTCAGTAGCAGTTCCTGTCTGAACTGTATCCTAGCCTGTTCGTCCCGCCTTCTAGGGGCCGCATACCTAGACCTGTTGTCTGTGTTTTCTTGCCTGTCTGTCCGCCTTCCTGGAGGCTGTATTTCCAAGCCAGTCTGAACACGCTCCTAGCCTGTTCGTTCCGCCTTTTCTGGGGGCCGCATACCCAGACTCGCTCCTGTATCTCGCTGCAGTGTCAGTTCCTCTCTGAACACTCAGTTCCTGTCTGAACACTCTCCTAGCCTGTTTCCTGTTTTTCTCTATGTCCGTACCTTCCCTTTTTCTGCAGTCTGTTCCTGCACCTAACTCCTACTCGTTGTCACTGTACTTCTGTTTGTGAGTTTAGAGTCCACTCGCTACTTCATTGCAAGTATCTTGTGTGTATCTGGTTCTGCCTTTCCCTTCCAGTCTGTTCCGTGTGAACAGAGCCCTGTCCCCTCTGCTCTGCCTTTGCTCACCGCTCCGGCGGTTCTTGCCTGCTCTGCCTTGCTCACCGCTACGGCGGTTCTTGCCTGCTCTGCCTTGCTCTCCGCTCCGGCGGTTCTTGCCTGCTCTGCCTTGCTCTCCGCTCCGGCGGTTCTTGCCTGCTCTGCCTTGCTCACCGCTCCGGCGGTTCTTGCCTGCTCTGCCTTGCTCACCGCACCAGTGGTTCTTGCCTGCTCTGCCTTGCTCACCGCTCCGGCGGTTTCTGCCCGCTCTGCCTTGCTCACCGCTCCGGCGGTTTCTCTCTGCTCTGCCTTGCTCACCGCTCCGGCGGTTTCTCTCTGCTCTGCCTTGCTCACCGCTCCGGCGGTTCTCGCT